>NC_133123.1:156008226-157208226 GCF_033568475.1 Henckelia pumila | reverse complement strand
AACTCGAAGAAATTCGAGAAGAACCCGAAATACAAAATAACGATCCTACGCCTTAGGAACCATTACTGGACACGCCTGAACCTAGAAGATCCGAGAGGACTTCTAGACCTCCTGTTCGATATGGTCTTCTTCTTGAAGGGGATCAAGATGAACCCGACATTGGATGTGATCCAAGAAACTTCAAGGAAGCAATTTCTGATGCGGATTCAAATTTATGGCTTGAAGCTATGCAGTCTGAATTGGATTCAATGCATACAAACCAAGTTTGGTCTTTAGTAGATCCTCCTGATGGAATTGTTCCAATAGGGTGTAAATGGATCTACAAGAGAAAGCTTGGGCCTGATGGTAAGGTATTGACCTACAAGGCGCGATTGGTGGCGAAAGGTTACACTCAAAGACAAGGAGTTGACTATGATGAAACCTTTTCACCAGTTGCAATGTTCAAGTCCATAAGAATCCTTATTGCCATAGCTGCATGGTATGACTATGAGATATGGCAAATGGATGTGAAGACTGCTTTTCTTAATGGAGACATTAAGGAAGAAATCTATATGAAGCAGCCAGAGGGGTTCACATCCATGGGAAGCGAGCATAAGGTATGCAAGCTTCAGAGATCAATTTATGGTCTAAAACAAGCATCAAGAAGTTGGAACCAGAAATTTGATGAAACAATAAAAGATTTTGGTTTCATCAAGAACCCGGAGGAACCGTGCGTGTACAAGAAAGTAGTTAAGGATGCTGTGACATTCTTAGTACTTTATGTTGATGACATCCTACTCATTGGGAATGATGTAGGGATGTTACAGTCAACAAAGATATGGTTATCAGGTAGATTCTCGATGAAGGATTTGGGTGAGGCATCCTACATTCTTGGGATACAGATCTATAGAGATAGATCTAAGAGAATGATAGGACTCACTCAATCAACCTACATCGACACCATATTGAAACGGTTTTCAATGGATGGGTCCAAAAGAGGACATCTACCCATGTGTCATGGAGTTTCTTTATCCAAGTCTATGTGTCCCAAGACTGATGCAGAGATAGAGAATATGACACATGTACCATATGCGTCAGCTATAGGTAGTATCATGTATGAGATGATATCTACCAGACCGGATGTAGCATTTGCTCTGAGTGTCACGAGCAGATATCAGGCTAATCCTGGTCAAATGCATTGGAAAGCCGTGAAGGACATTCTTAAGTACTTACGAAGGACTAAGAATATGTTCATGGTATATGGAGGACGAGATCTGAAATTGGAAGGCTATACCGACTCTAGCTTCCAAAGTGACGTGGATGACTCGAAGTCAACCTCTGGATTTGTGTTCATGCTCAATGGCGGTGCTGTCTCTTGGAAAAGTTCCAAGTAGGACACCACAGCGGATTCCACCACTGAGGCTGAATACATTGCAGCATCAGCTGCTGCTAAAGAGGCCGTTTGGATGAGGAAGTTCGTCCAAGAGTTGGGCGTCATTCCTGAATTTGTTGGTCCAGTCCCGGTATACTGTGACAACACGGGTGCCGTTGCTCAAGCAAAGGAACCAAGGTCTCATCAAAGATCCAAACACGTACTGAGGAAATACCACATCATCCGGGAGATTGTGGAAAGAGGAGACATCACTGTCGAACGAGTGGCCTCTGCAGACAATATCGCTGATCCGCTTACTAAGCCCTTGCCAGGACCATTGTTTGACAAACATCGCGAAGCAATGGGTCTACGTAGTATGACTAGTTGGCTATAGGGCAAGTGGGAGATTGAAAGAGTGGGTGCCCAGTGAGCCAACTTGTGGCTATGGGCTTTGATGACTCTTTGTACAAACGATCTTTTGTTTAATATAATTTACACTTTTATTAATGGCAATGACTTTATCTTTCTTCATATTGTTATATTGTGATATACTATTGTTGTTTTGATAAAGACCTTGAATATACTATAGTGTATGTAAGATGTGGTAGAACATGGAGATGTCTATCATGAAACACATCTTATAGTCACTGTATATTCTAAACTGTTCCTAGTCGATTGAGCCGTCCGATAATAAGGATAAGGATCGCTCGAGTTTGAGACTAGCATTTGCGATGCAGAGTACCATGTTTCATTGGTAAGGAACATAGAGATGTTCGAAGCATGCAAATGGATATTCATATGATGAATGATCGAACTACCCTATTCGGACTTTCCAAGTGGTTATCACTTATCGAGTGGATAAAGTCCGCGGTTTTGGTTGTACACCATTAGTCCTTACTACTTGAAACATCATTGAGACTCTATATGCTAGTACTGTGCTTTGACTCGTTTACCGACTCTATTGGGGTCATCAGGTGTCGGGATTTGGTACAGTTACAACACATATAGGAGTTGATGCTTTGTTGTCAAGGATTCACCACATACTTGCGAGTGTGGATATCCTATGCGATCTGAGGAGATATTAGTGTGACGAATCTCTGGCCAGAGTACATGATGTGTTTTAAGAAATGGTTTCTTAGTAACACATGCGATGTCACTATTTGATCTTCAAGATGTATTGCATAGTTATCGAATCTCGAACGACTCTCGATTTACCAATGGTTGTTGATTCGATCGGGATATATGGATGAAGGGACCGTACTGTACGCTAACCAAAATCTATTGGTTCTTGTAGGCACTATCAGTGATACCTAGGGAATCATGGGGCGATGTTGCTAGGCGCTTTACCATGATTCGTTGGGCAAGTCGGAAATCGTTGTTCCGAGTCACAAGGAGTTGTGAGCCCACGGCTAGCTGTATCCCTGAACCATTGAGGGTCACACAGTGTAATGGAGTTTTAATCCCCGTTGAGATAGTTAAATTTAAAGAGTTAAATTTAATGAATAAAGAAGTTGGACTTCTTAAATAAGAGTAAGGGAGTAGGATTTCCTAAAATGACATAGGGATGTACATTTTTGGAAACCACTGAATTCGGATTCAGAAAAATTTATCTTGACTTTAAAATGTGCAAAAATGGTTTCTGTGCACATTGGTAAAATCGGTTTATCAATCGGAGTCACGATGAATTTTATATTAATTTCTGAACTTGCGGGCTTTGCTTGTCGGGCCTCAACTTATGACTAATGGGCCCTAAGGTGTTAGTGGCCTGCATTATAAATAAGTTATTGCAGTACAGAAATTAGAGAGAACAGGTCATAATTTGAGACAGGTTTTTTCGAAAACCCTAGCTTCCTCTCTCTCAAATTCGGCCGCCCCCTCCCTTCTCTGCGTGAGAAATTCCGGTTTGTGATTTTGAATTGCAGTCTGAAATAGCGAATCAAATTCGTTTATTCTCTTCGTAGAAAACTTCTGATAGATTTTCTAGTGCAATCTATCAGAGGGATTAAACCTCAATTCGTGGACCTGATTGAAGGAAAGCTTGTTCATCAGTTCCAGGGAGATACAAGAAGCGCAGAGAAATCTGTGTGGTGTCCAATAATCTTGCTTCGAGATTGAAGGTAAAATTTAATAATAGTTATTTAATTTTACACACACTTATAATTTAATCGTTGAACGGTTGATACCCACAATATGGAATTGTTCCATAATAAAATTTTTAAACTTCCGCTGCACCGGGTATCAATCGTGATTGATCTGAGAGCCGCGTTTTCCAACATGTTATGCATTCATCTTGAGCCAATCTTGTTTTCAGCGGGTAGAATCGCCCTTTTTGTTTAGACGTTTGGGAACTATGATTGAGTGGCCTAGGTTGTAGTATTTCGCCTAGTGCTAGCATACTCATTATGGTTGCTCAAAGTCTAGAGGAGTGGGATACGTGGCACCACATCGATTGGGAGAGTCGGTGAGTCGTTACGTGATCTCATCCTCGGGATCCCAAAAGCAGAGCAGCACTCCCTTGTTTATCAGAATCGATATCCTGGTTTTAAAGACATGCATATCTTTAGCTTCAACTTGAATATGTTGTTTTGATAGCATGTTGTATATCCATTATTTGATATGTTGCTTTTACTGGGATTATCATTCTCACCGGTTTTCTGGCTGTTGCTTTGTTTTGTATGTGTACTTGGCAACAGGTGGGGCAGGACCAAGTCAGAAGAGGCATGGTTAGCTTCAAGAGGGAGAGCTAGTAGTGAGACTCGGTTTAGAAGTCGTGTCAGCATGTCTACCTAGTGTTGTTAGAACATGTTTAGATATCGAACTTCGTTTTTATGTTGTATTGATATGCAAGCTTTGCCGTGTTGTTATCGTGGCATGTCCTATTTTGGAGTAGTTGTTAAACCCTAGAACTTCATGTATTAATCGGAGGAACTGTATTTTTTTAATGTATGTGTTGATTTGGATTGCATTGGAATAGTTTTTTTGATGGAGTTGCAAAGCATGTTTCTGCTGCTCTGTTTCTGCTGTAGGGGGCGCCCGAGCTGCAATTTTTAGCAGCCCGAGCGCACCCCACTCTGAGAACTCAGTAGCGCCTCTGTTCAGGGTGGCCGCCCGAGCGCGGCCCTCTTTAAATTTTTTTTTTTCCTTTGCTTTGCTTTTAGTTCTTAGATCTTGGTTGTTTAACTATTGTTTACTCCCTAATTAGATGTTTAGAACCGAGGTCTCACATTAAGTGGTATCAGAGAATTAAGATTCTTGGTCGAACTAGAGTGAGCGGGTAGATCGAGTCTGCGTGTATTGGCTCCTCGCATGTATTTGAATTATTTTAACTGTGTATTTAATTCCATGCGAGCATGCTTTATTATTGAGAGTTATTGAATTACATGGTTTTGTGATTTAATTTATAAAACATGATCTACTTGAGATATAACTATTTTTGTTATCGACTGGTATCCGGTATTCCAAGCGGTTGTAAGGGCACTGATTGTAGCGATTGGGATATCTCGTGTCCTAACCTTTGATTATCAGATGGGTCCTCGTCGAGTGATAAACAGAAACACACCGCCAGTTATCCCTGCAACTGAGCAAGCTAGCACTAAAGTTGATTAGTTGGATGCTTCAGCAACGCCTATGGAAACCTTGTTGAAGAGGTTTCAGTCGTTCAATCCGCCATTATTGATGGGTTCAGAAAATCCAGTTGACTGCGAGAGTTGGTTGGATGATATTGATCAATTGTTCGATTCCATTGACTACACCGATGACCGCAGAATCAGATTAGTCATCCATCAGCTACGTGGGGTTGCTAAGAGCTGGTGGATCATGACAAAGAAAGAAATGGAGAGCAGAGGTACTGAAGTTACTTGGACTCTTTTTAAATCTGAATTTTATAAGCGGTTTTTCCCTATCTCGTACCGTAAGGACAAGGGAGCAGAATTTTCCAATTTGAGACAAGGGAATCTGAACACCGAAGAGTACGTTACCAAGTTTGATAGTCTGTTGCGTTTTGCACCGCTAATTTCCAGAGATGAAGAAGCTAAGGCAGATCACTTCATAAACGGGTTGAACCCCGATGTCTTCACGTTGGTTAACACCAACAGGCCTAGCAACTTTGCGGATGTCATGAATCACGCAAAGGGAGCAGAAGCAGGCTTGTGGAGGCAAAGAGGTAATCAGGGGGCACCTCAGCAGCAGAGGCAGTATCAGAACCAACCATCTCAGTACCAAAATCAGCCACCTCAACATCAGAACCAGCAGCAGAGGTATAAAGGTGGTAGCAGTGGGGGAAACAGAAAAGATCAGTACAAAGCAAGATGTAAGCAGTTTAAGAGGCAAGGAAACAGTTCGTCCAGTTCCAGTGGTTCGAAGCAATTCGGTTCAGGACCGAGTTCTGGGTCATCATCCTTGTACTGCAGCAAGTGTGGAGGAAGACACTCACCGGATCAGTGTGTGGGATTCTTCGGCAATTGTAACACCTGTCAGCAACCGGGACACTTTTTTAACGTGTGCCCATAGCGTAACAGAGACAGCGCTCAGAGTGGGAGTTCGTCTAGACCTGCAGTTCAGCCGAAGAGGCAGTCGTCTGCAGTGCACTCTCTCCAGCCTCAGCAGCAGAACAGACAGGGAGGTAATTCTAGTGCGAACCAGCCTCGGAGACAGCAAGCACGAGTCTTTGCTTTGACAGAGGATCAGGCTCAGGCAGCACCTGACGATGTTATAGCAGGTAACTGTTTGATTTTTGGTTATTCTGCTCATGTCTTGATAGATACAGGTGCTTCCCATTCCTGTATCTCTGAGAAATTTGTGTTATTGCATGCTTTGCCAACTGAATTGTTGCCTACAGTAGTAGCTGTTACTTCACCTTTGGGTGGAGGAATTGTTTCTGTCAGACTAGTCAGGAACTGTGAACTTTGTTTTGAGAGAAATTTGTTAGAATTCGACTGTATTGTGCTTGGGTTGTCAGATTTTGATTGTATTGTCGGTATAGATGCTTTGACCAAGTATAGGGCAACAGTTGATTGTTTTCTGAAGGTTGTCAGGTTCAGACCTGAAATGGCCGACGAGTGGAAATTCTTTGGTAAGGATTCTCGATCTAGAATTCCTTTGATTTCAGTGTTATCTATGACTCGTTTGCTACATAAAGGTGCAGAAGGGTTTTTGGTGTATGCAGTTGATGTACTGAAATCTAGCCCAGCTTTGGTAGATTTACCGGTGGTTAGAGAATTTGCTTATGTGTTCCCGGAAGATGTTCCTGGTTTGCCACCTATTCGAGAAATCGAATTCAGCATTGACTTAGTGCCAGGTACTCAACCTATTTCAAAATCTCCTTATCGTATGGCACTTGTTGAATTGAGAGAGTTGAAGGAGCAGCTTGAGGATTTGATTGCCAAGGGATACATCAGACCTAGTGTATCGCCTTGGGGTGCTCCTGTTCTATTCGTTCGGAAGAAGGATGGTTCTATGCAGCTCTGTATCGACTACCGTCAATTGAATCAGGCTACAGTTAAGAACAGGTATCCTTTACCCCGAATAGATGACTTGTTCGATCAACTGCAGGGTTCTTCTGTCTACTCTAAGATTGATCTGAGGTCAGGTTACCATCAGCTGAGAGTGCGAGAGGAAGATGTTCCTAAGACCGCATTCAGAACGAGGTATGGTCACTTTGAGTTTATAGTCATGCCGTTCGGTTTGACTAACGCCCCAGCGGTTTTTATGGGTTTGATGAACCGTATCTTCAGCGTTATTTAGATGAGTTCGTCATTATCTTTATCGATGATATTTTTATCTACTCGAAGAATCGTACTGACCATGCAGAGCACTTGAAGACCGTACTGCAGATTTTGCGAGTGGAGCAGTTGTTTGCCAAGCTGTCTAAGTGTGAATTCTGGTTAGATCGAGTTGTCTTTCTCGGTCATGTTATTTCTGAAGATGGGATTTCAGTCAATCCCAGCAAAATCGAAGCGGTTATGAATTGGCCTAGACCGACATCAGTACCTGAGATCCGAAGCTTCATGGGTTTAGCTGGTTATTACCGTCGTTTCATCGAGGGTTTCTCGTCTATTGCCAAGCCAATTACCCAGCTGACTCAGAAGAATGCGCCTTTTGTTTGGACTCCAGATTGTGAGGCTAGCTTTGTTGATCTGAAGAGGAGACTGACCAGTGCTCCAATTCTTTCTATTCCGAAGGGTACTGGAGGTTTCACAGTCTATTGTGATGCTTCTAACCGAGGCTTGGGTTGTGTTCTTATGCAGCATAAGCATGTGGTGGAATATGCATCGAGGCAGCTGAAACCGCATGAGACTCGTTATCCGGTTCATGATCTTGAACTAGATGCGATTGTATTTGCTCTGAAGATCTGGCGTCACTATCTTTATGGTGAGTCTTTCGAGATCTTTTCTGATCATAAGAGTCTTAAGTACTTGTTTTCACAGGTAGAGCTGAATATGAGACAGAGAAGATGGTTAGATCTGTTGAAGGATTTCGACTGTGAGATCAAGTATTATCCGGGGAAGTCGAATGCAGTTGCAGATGCCTTGAGCCGAAAGCTTTGTTCCTTATCTCTTTCTACTATCGGTGTTTCTCAGTTGGTCGATGATTGTTGCACTTCTGGTTTAGATTTTGAAACAAATAGGGAGACTATCAGAGTATTTGCTATTCAAGCCGAGCCAGAGTTGTTTGTTGCGATCAGAGAAGCACAGAAGTCTGAGCCGAGCATTCAGGTTTCAGTAGAGAAAGTCAGATCTGGGCATCAGTCTGAATTCCAGGTTAGAGATGAAGTCTTGTTTGTGAATAACCGTCTTGTTGAGCCTGATGTTCCGGAGTTGAGACAGCGTATTCTCCGAGAGGCATATTGCAGTCGGTTTAGCGTTCATCCTGAAGGTCGTAAGATGTACAACGATTTGAAGATTCAGTTCTGGTGGAAGAAAATGAAGAGCGACATCGCGAGGTTTGTATCTCGGTGTTTGAATTGTCAGCAAGTGAAAGCAGAGCGGAAGCGACCAGGTGGTCTATTGCACAGCTTATCTGTTCCTGAATGGAAATGGGATCACATTTCTATGGATTTCGTCACGAAGCTACCCCAATCCATTCGAGGATGCGATGCTATTTGGGTAGTGATCGACCGATTGACGAAGTCTGCTTGTTTTATTCCGTACAGGATGGCGTATCGTCATGATCAGATGGCTGAGTTGTATATTAGCAATATTGTGAGACTGCATGGGGTGCCAAAGTCGATCGTTTCAGACAGAGACCCTAGATTCACTTCGCACTTCTGGCACAGTCTTCAGGGGGCACTTGGTACTCGATTTCATCTGAGTACATCTTATCATCCTCAGACCGATGGACAGTCAGAGCGGACTATCCAGACGTTAGAGGATATGCTGCGAGCGGTAGTGCTAGACTTTGGCACTAGTTGGCAGGATTCTTTGCCTCTTGTCGAGTTTTCTTACAACAACAGCTTCCAAGCGAGTATCGGTATGGCGCCTTTTGAGGCTTTGTATGGTCAGAAGTGTCGATCTCCGTTGTTTTGGGATGACTTGTCCGAGTCACCAGATTTGGGACCGGATATGCTTAGAGATATGGCAGAGCAGGTTAAGATCATTCAGACCAGAATGAAGTCAGCTCAAGATAGACAGGCGAAGTATGCGAATGTCAGGCGTAGACCTCTGAGTTTTGATCAGGGAGACCGAGTCTTTCTGAAGATTTCTCCGTTCAGAGGCACTGTCAGATTCAGTAAGAGAGGGAAATTATCTCCGAGATTCATCGGGCCGTACGAGATTCTAGAGAAGATAGGCGATCTTGCCTACAGGCTTGCACTTCCTCCGTCTTTATCTGGTATTCATGACGTTTTTCACGTCTCTATGCTGCGAAAGTATCATCCAGATCCTTCTCATATCCTTCAGCCTGACGAAGCCGAGTTAGACGAGACTCTGAGCTATTTTGAACGACCGATTGAGATCCTTGATCGAAAAGAAAAGCAACTCAGAACCAAGTTGATTCCGTTGGTGAAAGTGCAGTGGAGCCGTCACGGAGTCAAGGAAGCGACTTGGGAGACAGAGTCTGGCATGAGACAGCGATTTTCGGAGTTATTCGGATGACGTGAGTTCTTCTTACTGTTTTTAGTTCTTTATTCTATCTTATGAGTTGTGGTTCTCATTGATTTCGAGGGCGAAATCTCTTCTTAGTGGGGGAGAATTGTAACGCCCTGTTTTTATCTTAAATGAGTTTATTTGAGTTAATCAGAGATTACAGAGTTCTCGAGCCGGTTTGATTTTGATCAGGGCCCTTTTTGCAAATTTTGGAAATTTCAGGGACTAAAACGCAAATATTGATTTTTATATATTATCTACACTTGGATTTGTTTGGAGAAGCCTTCTCCTCCTTCCTCAAGCATGCCTCCTCCATTGTAGACGCCACTTTTGAGCTTTTGAGCTTTGTGATTTTATTCCGGGCTCGATCCGTCCGTTGGAAATTATTTTTGAAGGCAAATTATCGATCACTGCAGTGAGAGCTCTGTTATATCGTAAGTTCTTCTTCGATCCGATACATTCTAGTTTTTGGATGTTGTTAGAATCGTTCTAGATTCGAGTATGTTGTTCTTGACAGAGTTCTGATCGTTTATTATCTGTCGGTTTTGAAATAGAGCGACGTTCGGAATTGTTATGATTTTTGGAAGCCATTTTCGAAAATCATGGTTTTGAGATGTGTTGGGTTTGCCTTGTTGTTGTTGTATTAGCATTGTGTTGAGTTGATATCGGTATTGAACTGCTGTCTGCGTTGTCGGTTTGTTCAGTTTATAGCTGTTATGCCGTCGGTTTGAGTTTTGGGGATTTTGAACCGTTTTTGAGTTGTTGGAACTTGGCTTATAAGTTGATCTTGGTTATTGATCATTCATTTGTCTCCGTACAGATTCGTTTGGAGGTATCAAGCCCAGAGTTAGCAGCTGTTTGATCGTTTCCGAGATTTGAACAAAGAACGATATAGAGCATTTCCTTGAACCGTTGCCTTGTTGTTGTTAGATTGTATAGTTGTTGATACAGTCTCTTTTGTAGCGTATCCAGAGTTGGAAGCTACTGCATTGAAAGGTAAAAGCAGTCATCGTAGCGGGATAGCATACTCGGGACTGTGGTTCTCGAGTTTTCCCTTTTGAAATCACGTACTTGCATCTACACTTGTTCTAGCATGAGGAACTTGTGTTTTGTTTGATGGTTTTGGCTTTTGTTAAATGGCTTATGTTTTATATTTCTGTTATGCATTCATCTTGAGCCAATCTTGTTTTCAGCGGGCAGAACCGCCCTTTTTGTTTAGACGTTTGGGAACTATGATTGAGTGGCCTAGGTTGTAGTATTTCGCCTAGTGCTAGCATACTCATTATGGTTGCTCAAAGTCTAGAGGAGTGGGATACGTGGCACCACCTCGATTGGGAGAGTCGGTGAGTCGTTACGTAATCTCATCCTCGGGATCCCAAAAGCAGAGCAGCACTCCCTTGTTTATCAGAATCGATATCCTGGTTTTAAAGACATGCATATCTTTAGCTTCAACTTGAATATGTTGTTTTGATAGCATGTTGTATATCCATTATTTGATATGTTGCTTTTACTGGGATTATCATTCTCACCGGTTTTCCGGTTATTGCTTTGTTTTGTATGTGTACTTGGCAACAGGTGGGGCAGGACCAAGTCAGAAGAGGCATGGTTAGCTTCAAGAGGGAGAGCTAGTAGTGAGACTCGGTTTAGAAGTCATGTCAGCATGTCTACCTAGTGTTGTTAGAACATGTTTAGATATCGAACTTCATTTTTATGTTGTATTGACATGCAAGCTTTGCCGTGTTGTTATCGTGGCATGTCCTATTTTGGAGTAGTTGTTAAACCCTAGAACTTCATGTATTAATCGGAGGAACTGCATTTTTTTAATGTATGTGTTGATTTGGATTGCATTGGAATAGTTTTTTTTATGGAGTTGCAAAGCATGTTTCTGCTGTTCTGTTTCTGCTGTAGGGGGCGCCCGAGCTGCAATTTTTAGCAGCCCGAGCGCACCCCACTCTGAGAACTCAGTAGCGCCTCTGTTCAGGGCGCGCTCGAGCGGCGGTTTTTGTGTTCAACGACCGAAGCCGAATATGTGGCTGCCGGTAGTTGTTGTGCGCAAATTCTTTGGATGAAGCATCAATTGCTCGACTATGACGCCTCTTTTTAAAAAATCCCTATTTTCTGTGACAACACTAACGCCATATGTCTTACAAAGAATTCGATTCAACATTCACGCACCAAACATATTGACATTCGTCATCATTTTATTCGTGATCACATCGAACGAAATGAAGTTGAACTTCAATATGTTGACACAACAAATCAAATTGCTGATATTTTTACAAAACCACTAGATAAAAATACTTTTATTCGTTTGCGTGGTGAACTTGGCATGATTGAGTTGTAATGACTTGTGGACATAAATAAATTTAATGTCATATTAAGGGGGAGCTTAATATTACTATCGAGCAAATTAATTTTGGATAATATAAATCAATTGTATTTATCCAAAATTAAAAGGCTAACATTTTTATCTGAATTATTTGATTTTAAACTTAAAATTGCAAAATTTAAATAGTTAAGGTCATTTTTGTTTTTCTGACTTTGGCCAGTTCGGACCACCCGAACCCTAGTTCGGAGTACCCGAACTGCCTCGCACCTTTTTAGTATAAAAACTTTTAAATTCCCTCCGAAAAGACTAGTTCGGGCCCTCCGAACTTAGCTTCGGGTCGTCCGAAATCTTAGCGGTAAAACTTCGAATTTTGACCGCCCAATCTTCGGGTCTTCCAAAATTATTCGGACGTCACGAACTTAAAATGAACTGTTCGGACGCTCCGAATTCTCTTCGGGCCCTACGAACCTTTTCACAGCCTATCAGATAAGATAAAACTCATCACCTCGGTGATCAGGTTCGGACCGTCCGAACCCTCTGCTATATATACCCCCTCGGGCCATCCGAATTCTTCATCCCTAAAATCCTTCTTTTATCTTCTCTAGTCCGAAATCTAGCCTACAATATGCCTGACAAACGCCGTCGTGATCAATCTAGCTCTAGTCGCCCTATCCCTATTCATGATCCCAACCTACCTGCTATTTCTCGTCCTATCCCCGACGATTACCCACTCGACCGATTTTACCCGATCGTATTTTCGAGGTCGCATATCTTGCGACATCTCATCTGCTGTTGTTACCTCTCATTGCTGCCCAGCATTGGGAATCTTTTTTTCAGCCTTCCATTCTAGATGCTATTTACCCAGAGTTACTTTACGAGTTTTATGCCAACCTGGAACTTGAACTTGGCGAGGAGCTCCACATCGCCACGATTGTCTAGGGTCGGCATATTCGCTTTTCTGTCTCCAAATTTTCTGAGTGGTTTGCTCTTTCTACGGAGGGACCCAACAACTATTTCGGTCAAAGATGGCCCACTGATGATCCCACTTTTGATCGAGATGAGGTCCTTTCTACCATTCTTGGTCGTCCAGCCACTGCTGCCGATGATCGTCTCGCTTTGAAACAACTCCGTCCTGACTACCAAATCATTCAGAAATTAATCACCACTTTCATCATTCCGCGCACTGGAGACTCCTCCATCTGCAAATATCTTGACATTTATGTTCTCTACCATATCGTTTCCTCTCGTCCTTTCAACCTTCCTCGATTCATTATGCAGACAATGCATAATGCGGCTAAAGCCACGAGTAAAGTTTTTCTACCTTTTGCTCGTATCATCGACCGTATTTTGGCTCATTTTGACATTTCTTTTGATGGCTTAACTCCTTTTTCCATCTCTGATTTTCACACTTTCAACCATTTACGATTACCAAGATGGAACTATCTTGGAAATCCTGTCCTTTCTAGTTGGGTTAATGACCCAACTCGTGCCTTTAAAAAATATCTTCCGGACAAACATTTTTCACTTCTTTATTCGAGTCTTTCACCCACTTCTCTGGCTAAGGGCTTTCCAAATGGGCCGCCTGCAGAAGAAGGAGGATCTTCCTCTTCTGGCTTTCAGTCCTTTCCAGCCAATCTTAGCGAGCTTCCATTTGAGATTCCCGAGATTCCTGCTACCCCCGCTCATCATCCTGATCGTCTTTTCGAGACTCTTCAGCGCATTGAAGGGAATCTAGCTAGCCACTTTGCATCTTCTACTGCCTCCATGGATTCCTTGACTATGATAGTTGCTTCGTTGGAGACTCGCTTTGATGACTTTTTCTCCCGCTATCTTCCGCCGCAACACGATGATGACTCTTAGATTTTATTTTGCATTTTAAGTTGTATTTTGTTTATGCTTTTTATGTAAAATTCAATATTAGTTTAAATGAAATTATTGTGTATTTTAATTTTCTCTTCTTTTATTAATTGCTTTTTGATTATCGCAAAAAGAGGGAGAATTAATTTGGTTAAATAATTATTTATTAAATTAAGGGGGAGTTTTAATTATTAATGTTTAAACAATATTTGATTAAATTTGTTTAAATATATTATTGCTCTATTTTATTTATACTATTTAACCTAGTTTTGTGATCATCAAAGAGGGGGAGATTGTTACGCCTTAAACGCATACAAATATCGTGTATTGAGATTAATATTTTTAATGCATTAAAAAATCTCAAATTAATATGTTTTGATGATTACAAAACTCTGTTAATCGTTACTAACAGTTTAAAGTGAGAAATTTGCAGATTATAATACTTTTGAGTATAGACAATATTGGAAGCAAGAACAGATAATCAAAAATTGGAAATAAAGTTTTCAAGGGTTCGAATTCTGCCCAGGTTCGGACGATCCGAAGAACGTTCGGACTACCCGAAGATTTTTTATGAATTAAATAAGATCGAAGGACAGACTCGTAGGGCACGGAAGACTAGTTCGGACGGTCCGAAGCTAGTTCGGACGGCCCGAAGAATTTCCTGGATTTTAATATTGATTGGAGGCACTCTCGAAGGCCACGAAATGCACACTTCGGACGACCCAAAGACAGGTTCGGAGGACCCCAACTACTTTACGGCCACTGAAAATTTTGTCGAAAGAAAATTTTCCGGAATGAATTTAATGCAGCCATTCGGGCGACCCGAAGATGACTTCGGACCACCCGAACAGTTCATCAGCCTCGGAAATTTGAACTTGAATCAAGCAACATTCGGACGACCCGAAGACCCGTACAGAGGCTCCGAACCCGTTCGGATTTGCAACTATAAATACATGCCATTTGAAGCCATATCAACTCACCAATTCACTCTCATCTCTCATTTCAAGCAATATCATCTTCTTCAAAGTATTCAAGTGATAGTTGAGCGATTTATTCAAAATCGAGGGTTGTTTGTATTAAATCATTTATGAGTTGATTTCTCGGTTATTGTAAACACTTGTGTGTGAAGCCAAGTGTATTTTGCGTGTGTTGTGGCTATCTTTAGAGCCCTTAAGGCCAAGTGTTCGAGTTGTATCGGCGCGGTGATCGTGTTGAGTTGTACGGCTATCCTTAGAGCCATCAAGACTAAGACGTTAAAGTGCTAGTAGATCCTTGGTTAATCGATTTTAACCAAAAAGGAGAGATGTAGACGATTTATCGTCGAACTTCCATAAACATCTTTTATACCTTTTACTGTTTTATTTACATTACGCATTTATTTCATTTATTATTGATTGTTTTAAGTCTTTCGCTTGCGTATTTGCATAATCGCTTTAAATTGCTAAAGTTGCCAATAGAACCTAAACACAAGCTAATTTGTTTTCTCCTCCCCTTCAATTTATTGTGTTTTTTATAACCACACTTTTTTTTACAAATAATAAAAACATTAAAAAAAATAGACGATTTAGATAGATTCTCCTTCCTTGCCCTCATAAATCAATTGTGCATGGAAATTGATCAGGTCCAATCTCATTTGCAACTGAAATTACATTTTTGGTTAAGTGATTAGCACGTTTATATATATATTTCATATTATCGATCAATTCACAGTTTATTTAGTACACTACTTATACTTTTATTTTCAATTTTTTTATAATTTTCATCATAATATTGACGTAACATCCAATTATGTCTGCAATATCTATCGCCATGTTGTCATTTTCTAGTGCATTGCCATCATTCCAATAAAAAAGAACTACCATTGAAAATAATTTATATCAATAAATTAATTAAGATCGTTAATTCATCGACAATCTGACCAATATAGAAGAATAATGACCTTAATGCTCTTATTCGAGTGAGGTCTTGTCGTTTTGATTTTTTTTTTCTTTGAGCTTAATGCTGTTATTCAAGTGAGGTCTTGTCGTTTTGTTTTTTTTTTAAACGAAAGATCGAGACAGGTCTCGGATTTGGCAGGAGTCGCTTCGCCAAATATATATATATATATATATATATATATATAAAAGATATGTATATATATATTAATTATATATAATTATATTTTTTATATTAAATCATCAATACTATATCCTTTATTTGGGTTTATAATATTTTTGAAATGAAATAATTTTAATATATTATGATATTTTAAAAATAAAAATATATTATTATAATTTTTCTTTTCCTTTTTTATTAATTATTAGTTCAATAAAAAAGGATATTTTTTAATTTGTGAGAATATTTTTTGTCCAAAATATTATTAATATAAATTAAAAAAATAAATTTAATGGTGATTTATTAATTTTTTAACCTATTAAAAAAAATTTATTTAATAAAATTTAAATTATATTTAATTTGACGGGTCCAACTCGGATTGGACCCGTCAATTTCATGGGGCAGGACGGGTCCCGGGTTTGCCCAAATCCGCCCCGAATCCGCCTTGTTGTCATCTCTAGTAATAGCCTGCAAACTAAGCTAGTCAGGTAAACAAAACTGGAAAAACCCTGTGGGACATGCTAATACAAGAAGGTGTTGGAATAGGGAATCGAACTTCTGATTTCTGGCAAAAAACTCACATACTCCACCAACTTAGACATCTCACATGGCAGGAGTATTTGATACAACATAATGCTTTGACCTATTAAATTGGATTCTCAATTTGATTTCCGAAATTTAATTTATCAAATTAAAATAAGAGCCATAAGTAGACGAATTTACTAATTAAAGTGATTATCTTACAGGAGTTTTGCTATGCTGCTCACTCATCATGCCTACTCAAGATGTTCACTATGAGGTGACATTCAACTATTGGATACACAATTTATCACATTTAATACTCTTATTAATTATTAATTAAATAAAAAAGATATTTTTAATTTGTGAGAATATTTTTTGTTCAAAATATTATTAATATAAATTAAAAAAATAAATTTAATGGTGATTTATTAATTTTTTAACCTATTAATTTTTTTTATTTAATAAAATTTAAATTATATTAATTTGACGAGTCCAACTCGGATTGAACCCGTAGATTTCATGGGGCGGGACGGGTCCCGGGTTTGCCCGAATCCGCCTTGTTGTCATCCCTAGTAATAGCCTGCAATCTAAGCTAGTCAGGTAAACAACACTGGAAAAGCCCTATGAGATAGGCTGATACAAGAAGGTGTTGAAATAGAGAATCGAACTTCAGATTTCTGGCAAAAAACATACATACTCCACCAACTTAAACATTTCACAGGGTGTGAGTATTTAATACAACATCATGTGTTGACCTATTAAATTGGATTCTCAATTTAATTTCCAAAATTTAATTTATCAAATTAAAATAAGAGCCATAAGTAGACGGATTTACTAATTAATTAAGTGATTATCTTACAGGAGTTTTGCTATGCTGCTAACTCATCGTGCCTACTTAAGGTGTTCACCCTGAGATGACATTCAATTATTAGATACACAATTCATCACATTTAATAGTTGAGTATCACCTGATAATAGACAAATTGAATGAGCACGACGAGTGAACACTATATCAAAATTATCAATAATGGGGACAATGTCACGTGTGAATAAAATGTAGTGCATCACTAGACGATAAGGACCTATTAAATTGGATTTTTCCACTTCTTATCTTATCTAATCATATCATATGATTCATATCAATTACAAAATGGCTCAAACTCATCTCATATATATTAAGATCTTAAATTTGATATCATGAATATGGAATTCGAATCTCAATTATAACATTTCTCCATTCTTATAGCCCAAAAAAAATACAATTTAATTAAGTATTGTTGAAACGAAAACTATTGTTATTTTCATGATTTTCTATATCGAACACATTGTTTATTTTCAAAGTAAATTAATTCATATCGGAAAAAGTATCATTGTCATTTTCGCAAATCATGCATGGGATCAATTCCATTAATTGTCATTTAATTGTTTGTTATAGATTGAAATAGAATAACTTAAATCTTACCCTTCCATATTCCATATAGTATTGATTACTAAAGTCCCTTTCGACAAATTGTTTCTTAGGAAAGAAATAAGAGGAAGTACTATATGGTTGGAGGATTTTAATTAGTCAAAGAATCTCATCAAATCTAAATGTATAACAACGGGCTAATTACTGATGTTTGATTAATTGACCTCTAATATTCGTCCAAGTCAATTGAAAGGAATAAAATCCTTGATATCTTTTCTATATTGTGAAAGATTTATTGTGGTGTTTTGTCTTTCTTAGATTGATACTTTTTCTTATCTAAGTGTTTGAGATATTTTAAATAGAAATTGTTTTATTATAAAATAAGATATTCATATATCTTAAAGAGCTTAAACATTCACTTGATTATTTTGTAGGAGATATTATGCACTTATCATAATATATCTTTATCTCTTAACTTAATATTATTTCTTTATCTTTGTAGATTGGTTCAAGTTTGAAAGAGAATATGATCAAGTCTTTTTGGAGATAAGCTGACACGCTTAAATAGAAGAAGAGGGTGTAGAGATTGAGGTGACTTGGAGAAAAACGAGAGAGCGCAGAAAATATAGATCAAGCCCTGATGAGAATTTGAGCGTACAAAATAAAAGAGAAAGACGAGAGAGCTTAAGTGTAGAAGACAAGGAAGTCGACTTTCTGGAGTGCTTTCACGTTGAAGAGTCCTTGTCTATTTGTTGAAGTTATTTTCCGTAGATGCCGTGAAGAGTTTGAGAGCATGTTGATTGAGGATTGAAGATCGAAGATTGAAAGCCTTTTTGCTCTCGTGTTTTGGCATCTAGGGCCAACTCTATTTTCTTGATTTTCTTGTCTACCTTTCAGTAGACTTTTAGGAGTTGGTTTATTTGTTTTATTCTTTATTTTCTCACATGTTTTGAAAAAATTGATTTTTACAATAATTTACTAGTTTTAGGGTTTGTAAAACTCTTTGATTATTTTTTAGTGAAAGTTTTGCCCTGAGGCGCTGCAAGAGTATTTTATACTCTTGCTTAAATATTTGATTTTGATTTGTTTGGTTGCTTATCTATTTTATTCATGCTTTCAAAAATTCTGATGCATGGTAATCAAGGTGTTATTGAAGATGTTGTCAATACCTAGTGACAACATCTGAATATATTTGTATGTGCAACTTTTTATTACTTTAGTAATTGTGCATATTTACTCTTGAGTATTTTTATTATTGGTTTGCTGTTACTATTCACGTTTTAATATTTCCGCTGCATGTTGTGTAGGATGTTGTCAACACCTAGTGACAACATCTGATTCTGATAATTTTTATGAATCATGATATCCCTTACAAGTGGTATCAGAGCCTACTCTTGATACACTAAGAGCTGATTCTGGATTATTTTTTCAGAAATATTATGGAGTCAACAACAGCAAACTCATTCTTCAAACCTCAAGAAGTATATGAATCAGATTTGGGAGATGACTCGTTGTCACTCATCACAAAGAAGTTTGGTGATTATCTGAAGAAGATATCAAGGAAGTTTCCAGATCCTCAAAAGCCTCGACTTATGCTGGAAGGAAATAAAAAGCCTACTTCAAAGAAGATTGACACGGTGCAATGTCATGAATGTCAAGGCTATGGTCATTTTGCCAATGAATGTGCAAACAGGTTTCGAAAAGGGATGAACACATCTTTGAGTGGTGAATATTCTGAAGAAGGTAAAGAACAGAATGAAGAAGAAAGCCTATGATGACCCGATTCTTAATCTCTCAATCTCAAAGTTAATCCATAATACATGAATTAAATCTATCATTAAGCTATAAAGAAAAGGGAAAGAAAATAAAAAAAAATTTAAAAAAAATGAGCTGCGCTCGCGCGGCTAAAAAGTGTCGCGCGAGCGCACCCTGTTTTACTCAAAACAGAGGTGCAGCTCGGGGCTGCGCGCGAGCTGCTCTTTTCTGCAGCTCGGGCGCGGTCCTGGGCAGAAAAATTTGCAGCAAATCTCACCCTTTTCTCAGCCTAGAAAACATTCTCAATCATCTATACCAAGTCTAAGAAATCTCATACAACATCCAACATGTAATAGGCAAGGTAGATGAAGTCATTAACAAGAGCATAAACATATCTCAAATTGGAGTTTACACTATTAGTTCAAGCTATAATACAAAGCCAAAGAGTAGAAACTCTAGACAATAACTCAACTCCAAAAGTTCATACATTCACTCTTGTTCTGAACATAAAGTTGACAACAAACTTGACTTCTAATCTGGATCATCACTCTATTCTCCTCATCCCTTGTTCTTCAAGTTCGCTTTTGCTCGGTTCCACTCCCGCCTATTGCCATGACACATACAACACAACAATAGCCGGATAACTCCGGTGAGAAATACATTTTCCAGTAAAAGCAACTAAACATGCATATACAACATATATCAGGCTCATGATATAAATAAAACGATGCATGTTTTCAAAACAAGGTTTATTCAAGAACTCTCTCATTTCGTCGGTTGGGATCCCGAGAAAAAGATATCATAGCTAACCACCAACTCTCCCGATCGAGGTGGGGCTACTTATCCTACTTCTCTAGACTTTGAAGCCACTATATATGCACTTCAGACGCTAGGCTACGTCAACCACCCAGGCCATACATATATAATCACTCAAATCATCTATTCGAACGTTTCCGTTCATTTCAAAATCAAGGAATAAGTCTTGCAAGATGAATGCAACATATATCATCATAAAAGAATTCGTTAACATCAAAGACTCATTCACCAAATCATAGAAGAGCATATAAAAGCAATTAAGCAAATAAGTATGTAATTTAGGGAACTCGATACAAACCATCTCGAGTTGTAATCCCCATCGAATAATAGTTCACTTTTACCTTTCAAATGAGATGTTTAAGATGTCTTCTAGCTTGTCAAAATCTTGTTCTTTCTTCTATCGGTTTCGTAGTCGGAATTCTCAAGTTGACTTGCCCTGTTTATAAACTGAAATCATAGCATAACAACCAAGAAAATATCAACTAATACTCAGCTCAATAGCAACTCGAGCAAAAGATAGTAAAACACTTCAAATCAAAATTTCGACGGCATATCGATATCATTCGGCGATCCCGAACTCAACTAAATCAATTCTAACATTCATATCAGCTGTATAAGCTTCAAATCCAGCAGAATATAATATAGGAACGTTGTAATACTTGCTGAGAATTCATAAGAACATAATCAATATCCATTCTTCAACCCGAATCCGATAGAACAAAGAATACAAGCTCAACAACATCAATTTATAATCACATCTGATCTCTGTCAATTTCGACATCCCAAACCATTATGAAAGACATAAAACTTACATCAAATCGAAGGTCTTCTTGCAAGGATTCCAGAACATCTTTCGGAATCAAAATCGGATAACCGGATCAAAAGATACGGCAATTTGAAAATCAAATTCACAAAGGAAGAAGAAGGAAATCGGTTGCTCTGTTCTCACGGTTCTTATCTCTGAAATTTCTGAGGGAATGACATAACTCACACGTGCATCCTTCTAAAAATAACAAGTATCCAATTAAAATTCAAGATTTTGCACTTTAGCCCCTCAAGACTTCCATAATTGCAATTCAGCCCTCAATTTCTCAATTCATTCAATTTTAATCCTAAATAATTTAAGAATATTAGAATTTAAATCAAAACTCCAAATATTCTCAAATTAAATATTCTCGGATCAAAATTAAATAATTTCGGGCGTTACAATTTTCCCCCACTAAGACACGATTTCGTTCTCGAAATCTCAAGTAGTATCAACAGATCATATAACATGTATATAAGATAACAGAAAACTAAAGGAGACTCACATAATTGAAATATCTCTGGAAATCGCTGTCTCATGTCTGATTCTGTTTCCCACGTTGCTTCTTCAATACCACGACGACTCCACTGAACCTTCACAAGCAGAATAGTCTTCGTTCGAAGTTGCTTCTCCTTACGATCAAGGATCTGAATTGGCTTTTCAAAATAACTCAAAGTTTCATCGAGTTCAGCCTCATCAGATTGAAGCACATGAGATTCATCAGCGAGGTATTTTCGAAGCATCGATACATGAAAGACATCATGTATACCAGATAAGGATGGAGGAAGAGCTAATCGATAGGCGAGATTGCCTATTTTCTCAAGAACTTCATAAGGACCAATGTATCGTGGAGACAACTTCCCTCTCTTGCCAAATCGTACAGTGCCTCTGAACGGTGAAATCTTCAGAAACACCATATCCCCCTGTTCAAAAGACAAAGGTCGACGTCGAACATTGGCATACTTCACTTGTCTATCCTGAGTTGTCTTCATTCTTTTCTGAATAAGCTTCACTTGTTCCGTCATATCACGAATCATATCAGGTCCAGTGTCAGGTACTTCAGTGATATCATCCCAGTACAGAGGAGATCGACACTTCCTTCCATATAAAGCTTCAAAAGGAGCCATTTCAATACTCGATTGATAGCTGTTGTTGTACGAGAATTCACAAAATGATAGTGATTCTTGCCAACTAGTGCCAAAATCAAGCACTACAGCTCTCAACATGTCCTCCAATGTCTGAATGGTACGTTTAGACTGTCCGTCAGTCTGTGGATGATATGCTATGCTCAAGTGTAGCTGAGTACCCAAAGCACTCTGTAAACTGTGCCAAAAGTGTGATGTAAATCGAGGATCACGATCTGATACAATAGATTTCGGCACTCCATGCAATCTGACCACTTCTCGGACATAAATCTCTGCCATCTGGTCGTGTCTATATGTCATGCGATAAGGAATAAAACACGCTGATTTCGTCAATCTATCGATAATCACCTAGATAGCATCGCAACCTCTAGAAGATCGAGGTAACTTCGTCACGAAGTCCATGAAAATATGATCCCATTTCCATTCAGGCACGGACAAACTCTGTAACAAACCAGACGGTTTCTTCCTTTCAGCTTTCACCTGTTGGCAATTAAGACATCGAGACACAAAATTAGTGATATCTGCCTTCATTTGTTTCCACCAATAATGAGCCTTCAGATGATTGTACATCTTACTACCACCACGATGAATGTTATAACGGCTACAATGCGCCTCTTTCAAAAGTTGTTGTCGCACATCAGAAATATCAGGCACTACAAGGCGATTGTTAATATATAAAAGATCATCTCAAACCTGGTATTCAGACACATGTCCGAATCAGACTTTCTCGATCGAATTCTGCACATTCTGATCATGTTTCTGAGCATCTATAATTCGCAACAATAATGCTGGTTCAACTTGAATTTGATAAAGTCGAAGAGGCTGATAATTCGTATCAAATACTAATCCAGATAGACAACAGTTTTCAATTAAATTTGATACACCAATCGTCGATAAGGACAAGGAACATACCTTTCGACTCAATGCATCCGCTACTACATTCGATTTCCTCGGATAGTACTTAATCTCACAATCAAAATCTTTGAGCAAATCAAGTCATCTCCGCTGTCTCATGTTCAATTCTGACAGTGAAAACAAATATTTCAGACTCTTGTGATCAGAATAGATTTCAAACTGTTCCCCATAAAGATAATGTCGCCAAATATTCAAAGCAAATACGATGGCGGCCAATTCAAGATCATGAATCGGGTATCTGGTCTTGTGAGGCTTCAGCTGTCTCGAGGCATAAGTAATCACATGCCCTCGCTGCATCAAAACACATCCTAAACCTCGATGGAATGCATCACAATAAACAGTGAAACCACCAGTACCTGAAGAAATCGTCAAGACTGGTGCGCTGGTCAGTCGTTTCTTCAATTCAAGAAAACTAGATTCACAAGCATCAGACCAGACAAAAGGAGTATTCTTCTGAGTCAACTGAGTAATCGGCTTCGCAATACTGGAAAAATCTTTAATAAACCGACGATAATATCCAGCCAAACCCATGAAACTACGTATCTCAGGAACAGATGTTGGTCTCGACCAATTGATCACTGCCTCGATTTTACTTGGATCAACAGAAATACCATCTCCCGATATAATATGTCCAAGAAAGACAATCTGTTTCAGCCAAAACTCACATTTTGACAGTTTAGCATACAGTTTCTCAGCTCTTAAAGTCTTCAACACTGTTCTCAAATGCTCAGAATGATCAATTAAATTCTTCGAATATATCAGAATATCATCAATAAAAATAATCACGAAGTCATCGAGATATTTCTGAAACACACGGTTCATCAAAGCCATAAATACAGCTGGAGCATTCGTCAAACCAAACGGCATAACTATAAACTCATAGTGGTCATACCTGGTTCTGAAAGCGGTCTTCGGAATATCAGAATCCTTAACTCTTAGTTGATGGTATCCAGATCTCATATCGATCTTGGAATACACAGATGAACCCTGCAACTGGTCAAATAAATCATCAATACGAGGCAAAGGGTATTTGTTCTTTACCGTTGCCTTGTTCAGTTGCCGGTAGTCGATGCACAATCTCATTGAACCGTCTTTCTTCCTGACAAATAGTACTGGAGCTCTCCAAGGAGAAACACTAGGTCGAATGTATCCCTTGGCCAGTAAATCTTCCAGCTACTCTTTCAACTCTTTCAATTCAACTGGTGCCATTCGATAAGGTGCTTTCGAAATTGGTGCAGTTCCTGGCATCAGTTCTATGTTGCAATCAATTTCACGATACGGAGGTAATCCCGGAATCTCATCAGGAAAAACATCTGCAAATTCACTAACCACTGGCAAATCAGCCAGGTTCGGGCTAGTTTTCAGAATATCAACTGCATATACAATAAATTCCTCTACTCCTTTCTGCAAAAGTCGGGTCATAGATAATACAGAAATGAGAGGAATCTTAGCACGTGAACCCTTACCATAGAATTTCCATTCTCCAGCCATCTCAGGTCTGAATTTCACTATCTTCTGGAAACAGTCTACGGTAGCTCTGTACTTGTTTAGCATATCAATCCCGATAATGCAGTCAAAATCAGACAAACCAAGCACAAAACAATCTATCTCAATCTCATTACTGTCATACTGTAACAAACAATTCTTAACCGTCTGAATAGATATAAGACATTTTCCCAAAGGAGAAGAGACAGATACTACAACAGGTAATGTTTCAACAGGAAAAGAATGCAATGAAGCAAATCGTGCAGAGATAAATGTATGGGATGTACCTGTATCTATCAATACATATGCAGGATAACCAGAAAGAGAACAGTTACCTGCAATTACGTCATCTGGTGCTCCCTGTGCCTGTTCCTCTGTCAATGCAAAGACATGAGCCTGCTGTCTCTGAGGCTGACTGCCTGTCTGATTTCCTCCTGGCCTTGTCTGTGGCTGTGGATGTGTTGGTTGAAAGGAATGAACAGAAAAGGCTTGTCTGGTAGGTTGAGCCACTGATCGTGATGACTCTGCACCTCTTGACTGTCCAGAACCTCTCTGAGTTCATACCCTCGCAAAATGGTAAGTCTGATGGCATATATGGCACCTCCCAGATACACCTCGGCACTGATCGGTCGGATGTCCTCCACCACAACTGTTACAAAACACTCCAGGCTTCGGTTTCGGACCACTGGAACTCGAAGAACTGCTCCCTGACTTCTTAAACTGCTTTCCTCGTGCTTGCAAATATCCCTTCTTGCCACTGCTGCTACCACCACCTTCAAATCGAGAAGGTTGTGAACTTGGAGCTGGGGATTGAGGCTGTCTCGGAGGCTGAGCGATATACGAAGCTCCTCGCTGCTTTATCAAACCTGCTTCCGCTCCCTTGGCATTGTTCAATGCTTCCGCAAAAGTATTTGGTCGCCTTGTGTTTACTAATGTAAATACCTCTGGGTCAGTCCATTAATGAACTGATCAGCCATTGCCTCGTCACTATCAGCTACATGTGGCGCAAAACATAGTAAGGTAGAGAACTTTGCTGCATACTCTTCAATATTTAAGTTCCCTTGCTTCAAGTTAGCAAATTCTGTACTTTTATCTTTGTGGTAAGACACCGGAAAGAAGCGTTGATAAAACTCTGTTTTGAAGACATTCCAGGTAAGTACAGTCCCTCTATGCTCCAGAGACTTCCTGGTTGTGAACCACCAGCTTTTCGCAACCTCATGCAACTGATGTCCAATGAGTCTGACTCTCCGCTCATCACCGTAGTCAAGTGAATCAAATAACATCTCCATATCATCAAGCCATCCTTCACATTCGACTGCATTCTCGGTACCTTTCAGGGTTGGCGGATGGTATGATTGAAAACGTTTGAGCACTGTTTCCATCGGAGTGGCAGTCATATCTGTCATGTCTCTCAAAGTACTTTCTTGTTCATTACTCGAAATTGCAGCTTGAGGCACAATCGGTGTTACCACTGTCGGTGGAGTATGAACTGTCTGTTCTGGCATAGGAGTAGGGACCTGTGATCTAAGAGAAGGTCGTCCTGGTCGTCGAGACATATCTGATTATCAAAATGGTTAGGATACCATAATCATCAAATCTATCTCAGTCCTCCTCTGATCATCTTACCTCTGATCAAGACTCGGTTCTGATTCAATCTTAAAAGAATAATCAAAGTACTCAACAAGACATGCTTCCAATCAATTCAGATTATCAGGTAGCATATCATAATTCATCAAAACACATGCTTCTAATCGGTTCCGATATTCCAGTAAGCATGCATTTTTAATCATCATAATCATATTTTCAAATAAAATAAATACAACATCTTGTAATAAAATACTTGAAAGTAAATCATGCTAGATTTACAACATGTAATTCAATCATGTAAATAATCGTAGCATAATAAAATAAATAAGCAAGAAAGATGACTCGATCTACCCCACTCACTATCTAACTCAGTCCAGAATTTTTTTCTCTCTGATACCACCTGTTGTGATGACCCGATTCTTAATCTCTCAATCTCAAATTTAATCCATAATACATGAATTAAATCTATCATTAAGCTATAAAGAAAAGGGAAAGAAAATAAAAAAAAATTTAAAAATGAGCTGCGCTCGCGCGGCTAAAAAGTGCCGCGCGAGCGCACCTTGTTTTACTCAAAACAGAGGTGCAGCTCGGGCGCGGTCCTGGGCAGAAAAATTTGCAGCAAATCTCACCCTTTTCTCAGCCTAGAAAACATTCTCAATCATCTATACCAAGTCTAAGAAATCTCATACAACATCCAACATGTAATAGACAAGGTAGATGAAGTCATTAACAAGAGCATAAACATATCTCAAATTGGAGTTTACACTATTAGTTCAAGCTATAATACAAAGCCAAAGAGTAGAAACTCTAGACAATAACTCAACTCCAAAAGTTCATACATTCACTCTTGTTCTGAACATAAAGTTGACAACAAACTTGACTTCTAATCCGGATCATTACTCTATTCTCCTCATCCCTTGTTCTTCAAGTTCGCTTTTGCCCGGTTCCACTCCCGCCTATTGCCATGACACATACAACACAACAATAGCCGGATAACTCCGGTGAGAAATACATTTCCCAGTAAAAGCAACTAAACATGCATATACAACATATATCAGGCTCATGATAAAAATAAAACAATGCATGTTTTCAAAACAAGGTTTATTCAAGAACTCTCTCATTTCGTCGGTTGGGATCCCGAGAAGAAGATATCATAGCTAACCACCAACTCTCTCGATCGAGGTGGGGCTACTTATCCTACTTCTATAGACTTTTAAGCCACTATATATGCACTTCAGACGCTAGGCTACGTCAACCACCCAGGCCATACATATATAATCCCTCAAATCGTCTATTCGAACGTTTCCGTTCATTTCAAAATCAAGAAATAAGTCTTGCAAGATGAATGCAACATATATCATCATAAAAGCATTCGTTAACATCAAAGACTCATTCACCGAATCATAGAAGAGCATATAAAAGCAATTAAGCAAATAAGTATGTGATTTAGGGAACTCGATACAAACCATCTCGAGTTGTAATCCCCATCGAATAATAGTTCACTTTTACCCTTCAAATGAGATGTTTAAGATGTCTTCTAGCTTGTCAAAATCTTGTTCTTTCTTCTATCGGTTTCGTAGTCGGAATTCTCAAGTTGACTTGCCCTGTTTATGAACTGAAATCATAGCATAACAACCAAGAAAATATCAACTAATACTCAGCTCAATAGCAGCTCGAGCAAAAGATAGCAAAACACTTCAAATCAAAAGTTCGACGGCATATCGGTATCATTCGGCGATCCCAAACTCAACTAAGTCAATTCTAACATTCATATCAGCTGTATAAGCTTCAAAACCAGCAGAATATAATATAGGAACGTTGTAATACTTGCTGAGAATTCATAAGAACATAATCAATATCCATTCTTCAACCCGAATCCGATAGAACAAAGAATACAAGCTCAACAACATTAATTCATAATCACATCTGATCCCTGTCAATTTCGACATCCCAAACCATTATGAAAGACATAAAAACTTACATCAAATCGAAGGTCTTCTTGCAAGGATTCCAGAACATCTTTCGGAATCAAAATCGGATAACCGGATCAAAAGATACGGCAATTTGAAAATCAAATTCACAAAGGAAGAAGAAGGAAATCGGTTGCTCTGTTCTCACGGTTCTTATCTCTGAAATTTCTGAGGGAATGTCATAACTCACACGTGCATCCTTCTAAAAATAACAAGTATCCAATTAAAATTCAATATTTTGCACTTTAGCCCCTCAAGACTTCCATAATTGCAATTCAGCCCTCAATTTCTCAATTCATTCAATTTTAATCCTATATAATTTAAGAATATTAGAATTTAAATCAAAACTCCAAATATTCCCAAATTAAATATTCTCGGATCAAAATTAAATAATTTCGGGCGTTACAAAGCCACACATCCTTGACAGCATTGATGGAAAGAAAGAAGCTGATGCAAGTCAATCCTTTAGGTATTGCCGCAGGTGTTGCCACACCTGGCCGCAACATCTCCCAAAGGTCAGTATGTTTCAATTCTTTTACTGCTGATAATGTGAATAATTCTGATGCAGGTGATGAAAGAATGTCTCTGAAAGATGTGCGAATGCAATATGAAGAGTTATATGCTGACTGGGTTGAACGAAATAAGAAGAACACTTTTCTTTCAAGAGAAAATTCTGATTTGAAGGCTGATATATCAAGACTAGAAGTTATGCTGAGTAAGAAGGATCTAGAATTAAGTCAGGTTAAGGATGAACTCATGAAAGCTAAGGCTACACTGACTAAATTCAACTCAAGAACAACCAAGCTTGATTCTTTACTCATGATGGGAAGAGATGGTAAGGCTGGACTAGGTTTTGAGAACAGTAAATTTGAGGTTGGTGAATGTTCAAAAGCTCCTGTGTTTGTCAAAGAAAATAGCTGTCCAGGAAGCTTAACAGAAAAGGTCACAACTACCGATCCTCCAAAACCTAAGTCACAGCCTACTGCTCTTGTAAAGTCTGGAAGGAAACATAACTATGTTTGTCATTACTGTCATAGACCTGGTCATATCAAACCATACTGTTTTAAGCTGCAGGAAGATTATTCGGAGAGGTCTGCATCTAAGGTGTTGCCAACACCCTCCCACAACATCCCTAAGAACAAATCCACTGAAAGAAAGGTTTGGGTACCAAAAGCTGATATTAACTGTTATATGATTTATACTGCTTTGAGAACTAATGTTTCAGGTGCTTGGTACTTTGATAGTGGAAGTTCACGTCATATGACAGGTTCAAGAAAATTTCTCACAGATTATGTTAAATTGAAAAGTGGGAAAGCGGCTTATGAAGGAGGTTCACAAGGAAATATCGTAGGAAAAGGCACACTGGATGTTGCTGGTTTGCCTAAACTTTGCAATGTGCTACATGTTGAAGGACTAACTGCAAATTTAATAAGCATTAGCCAGCTTTGTGATGATAACTTTCATGTGAAGTTTGATAAGAAACTATGCAAAAAATTTTATAGTTCTAACATGTGTGTTATGACAGGTACGAGGTCATCTGATAATCGCTACCAACTTGAAGAAGAGATTACTTGTACGCATACAAAGATGGATGAATTTAACATTTGGCATCGAAAGTTGGGACATGAAAACTTCAAGTCTTTGAAGAACTTAAGTAAGTTTGATGATGTTAGAGGTATGTCTAATTCAAAATCTGGAATTTCATTTGTTTGTGAGGCATGTCAAAAAGAAGCAGACCAGGATGTCACACCAGATGTTGCCAACATCTGAGACAACACTCTGTCTTCAGCTTGTATATATGGACTCAATGGGTTCAATGGATGTGGAAAGCTGTGGAGGTAAGAAATATTCTGTTGTTTGTGTAGATGATTTTTCACTATATACTTGAGTAAGCTTTGTGAGAGAAAAATCAGTATTTGATGTTTTTAAGAATTTGCTCACAAGGATTGTGAATTTTCACAAATTGAAGGTAACCAGAATTCTCACTGATTATGGTAAGGAGTTCGAAACTCTTCTTTTGAGAATTTATGTGATAAAAAATGTATTTATCATGAATTTTTTGCTCCCAAAACCCTACGATAGAATGAATTTGTTGAAAAAAAGAATATAACTTTGCAATAGATGACTAAAGTGATGTTAAGTTCTGAAAATATCTCAAAACGTTTTTGGGCAGAAGCCTTAAACACAGCATGTCACACGTAAAATTGAGTATACTTTAGAAATGGTTCTACTATGACTTCTTATGAAACTCTCATGGGAAAGAGGCCGAACCTTAAGTACTTTCATGTTTTTGGCTGTGTATGTTACGTTTTGAATGATATTTGATCATTTTGCAAAGTTTGATGCTAAAAGTGACAAGTGTTTGTTCTTAGGTTATTCTTTGGATATTCAAGCTTACATGATGTTTAACTTAAGAACTCGAACAATTTTTGAGTCTATTAATGTTGTTTTTGATGTCTTTGCAGATCTGAAGAAGAAAACTGTTGAAGATGAAGTTTATGATATGTTTGAAAATTATGAAAATTTAGATGTTGTCCAAGGTGTTACAACACCTGTGACAACACCTTCTACAGAATCTCCAGAAACAAAATTTTGAACAATTCACTGCTGAAAATGAGGATGAAGACAGTAAGGTCATTGGAAATGTGCATGGAGATATGCAAACCTGAAGGAAAGAAAATGTGGATTATCGAAAGATGTCTGGACTAATTTGTATGAGCTCCACGTTTTCACAGGTAAGATTTTCATGCTTTGTGTCAAACAGTGAACCAAAAAGGTTGGGAGTGTATGGATTGTAGCAAGCACCACGTGTATAGTATGGAAGATTAACCAAATACTTGCTCAATCTTGGATTCAAAAGAGGTGAGATTGATAAGACATTGTTTGTGCAAAAATATCAAGGTAATATTCTTATTTGCCAAATTTATATGGATGACATAATCTTTTGTGCTTCTTGTGAAAAACTTGTTGATGAATTTGTGAAGTGCATGTCGTCTGCTTTTGAGATGAGTATGGTTGGTGAATTGAATTATTTCTTGGGGTTGCAAGTGAAACAAATGCATGGTGGAATTTTCGTGTGTCAAACACAGTATGCTAGAAATCTTGTGAAAAAGTATTTGAATGAAAATTGTAAACACATGCGTATACCATGAGGTCAAGTGAAAAACTGTCGAGGGAAGATGTTGTCGAAGGTGTTGCAACACCCTCTACAGAAGCATAATTGGAAGTATCTTGTATTTTGTGCTACTAGGCTAGATATCATGCTTAGTTGAATGTGTACTGTGATAATTCAAGCTTTATTGATATATGCAAAAATCCAGTACAACACTCTCGAACCAAACACATAGACATTTGACATCACTTCATTAGAGATTTGGTCGAGAAAGGCATGATCTGTATTGAGTTTATTAGAACGGATAACCAATTAGCTGATATTTTCACCAAAGCATTGAATTTCGAGAGATTTTCCAGTCTAAGGAAGTCTCTCAGTTTGTGTGCATTATAGACAGAACTGAGATGTTGTCTGGAGTATTACCAATACCCTGCGACAACACCTTTTCATGCATGTGCATCTTTAGGATCATTAGGCATGTTGCATTCATGCATTCATTCTGTTTTGTGATGTGTTGGATACTTTGTAACCATTGACCAGTTTTCACTCAGGATTCTCTGCAAAATTATTTTTACAGTCGAATGAAGCTTAATGGATAATGAGTTCTGACAAAATTACTGAGTAGTGGAGGGATGTTCGTGTATTCCATGATCTTGTCCCAAGTGAAAAGTAATTTTACAAAATTTCTAAGTAGTGGAGGGATGTTCATGTATTCCATGATCTTGTCCCAAGTGAAAAGTGATTTTGCAAAGTCAGAAACTCTAAATAAAAAATGGTAAAAATGCAATCATCTCAATCATCAAATTTGATTGAAGATCAGAATGGAAAAAGCTACCTAAAGGAGTCCAATGAAGACCGTTCCTTTAGTGTGCAAGCTACCACTTCTACAATAATGAATTTAATGGATGTCTGGTAATAAAATTTTTTAGAATCTTAAGGTGTTGCTGGAAGATGTTGTCAACATCGTGGATAACACCTCACTTGTCAACATATTATTTTTGCATGTGATTGCATTTTATTGCATTGTTACACTCTGTTTTTAGACATAATTAAGACATGCATATTTATTTTATGGTGAATATATCTTGCTGAAAAGTTTGAAGTTGGAAATAATCAAAATTTAATGATTTGCCCAATTCACTAATATTTCGAATTGTTTTGTGATTGAAAGTGTTTTTAGTGGAGTTTATTTCGATGTGGAGTTTCTTTATGGAAATTTTGTGAAAATCATTTGGCTTGATTTATTGCCTTAATTCGAAAATTTGTTGCCATAATAATTTCAAACTCCATTTTAACGTTGGCAATTATTACTGTTATGGAACATTAACTGCGACCGAGTGATTAAGAGGTGAAGGGTTTGTTGTTTAGATTTGATCTTATCATCAGAATATTTTATGGTCTTGTTACTCTTTGCTCACCCTCACCATATTATCACTTCTACAGAATTTTGTCGGTCCTTGCATTATTGTCAAATTCTTCTCTTCATATTCTAACTGTTCAAAATTTTATGGCAGAGAAGAATTTTGATTCACTGATATTTGAACAGAGATGGGCTACAAAGAAGATGTTGAGTCAGATGTTGACAACACCTCTGACAACATCTTAGAGGATGATTTTTTTAGATAATTGATGGTCATTTTTACTACTGCTGATCCATCCCTTGTATTCTCTGATGAAGACTCTGAGGAATTTGTCTCAGAAGCAGATGTTGCATCAGATGCTGTTGACATTTCTGCTGACATCTTAGATGATGAGTATTTGAATATGGTAGAATTTTTCAAAATTCGGAATTTTTTGGCTATTGTCACTATTATTGCACCTTTCTGTAGGAAGCCGGTGTTACTGTTTCTGCATAAGATGTTTTTGCAGGTGTTGCTGACACCCTGGACAACACCTTAGATGAAAACTACCGAGTAAGCCAATCCTATTCCTCTGTTTTTTTTCTGAGAATGTTGCAAACGATTGGGAACACTATGCCAATTGTGACTTCTTTGAGGACTACATAATTGATTTGGAAGCATATGGCGCACAAAATCTGATGTGCAGCCTGCTCTTATAAGATAGCTTATGTTCTTTACAAGACTACAATCAAGATTTGGACTCCGTCCACAAATTCCACGTTTGTCACCAAACAACAAGCTGGTGTGATATTTGCTATAGGAACTGGAGCAGCTTTGAACTTTGGAAAGCTTATGTTTTACTACAGTTATGCAATATGCAAACTGTGGGTTGGTATATTGCATGCTCCTATATCCTTCTTTGAAATTTATTGTGCTAGTATCTCAATATTTTGAAAAGGATGATGATGAGCCTTTATCTGTTGTTGTTGAGGTCCTAAAGCTTGCACCTGCATTACTTAAAGGTAACATGAAATTGGACCTACCTTGGTCAGAAACAGGTGCTGCTGCAGATGTTGTGGCAGATGTTGCCAACACCTCCCCTGCCACTGCCATATTTATTCCTCCTACTTCAACAGCTGGATTCTATCTTTATTCAATACATATGTTGCATGTTGAACAGAAGATTTTACAAGCCAAAGCAGACATTGCTTACTATGAAGCTCTTATGTCTCAATATCGAAATTTTCGTGGTGTAGGTACCTCTTCTGGACAAAAAGGGGGAGAAGATGTTGAATCTGATGGAGAACATAGTGACTCTGACTCCGATGGAAAATAATCTAGTTCTGGCAAAGCAAATGACGGATTGTCACAGATCAATAAGTTTTATTTTTTTTGTGGTTTAAGTTTATTTTGCTCTGCTCTTATTTGTCTTATGTTTTTGCTCTGATATGGTTCTAATCAATTGTTAGCTTGTTTGATTATGACTCTCTGATTTGTTCTAAGTTTTTTCTGCTCTGACTTAAGTGTTGTGAGGAGATGTTGGGAACATCCTCGACAACATCCAAGCTTTGACTAAGGGGGAGAATATATTTTCGTCTTCAGGGAGAGAATTGATATTCAGGAGAGTTGTGATGTGTGCTGAATTGATTAAATGTGTTTTGTGATTCACTTCTGAAAATGTATTAAGTATTTTCTGATCTTGCCAAGTGTTGTGTGCAGGTGTTGCCAACATTCTTGACAACACTCAGAATTGAAAGATCAAATTCAGGGGGAGAACTGATTTGAGAAGTTTGAACTCAGTGGGAGTTCTGAGAATTAATATTCAGGGGGAGTTGCTAATTTTCTTTTAGAAGTTTTGTCCAGAAAGGCAAAAAGGGGGAGATTGAAAGGAATAAAATCCTTGATATCTTTTCTATATTGTGAAAGATTTATTGTGGTGTTTTGCCTTTCTTGGATTGATACTTTTTCTTATATATTTTAAATAGGAATTGTTTTATTATAGAATAAGATATTCATATATCTTAAAGAGCTTAAATATTCACTTGATTATTTTGTAGGAGATATTATGCACTTATCATAATATATCTTTATCTCTTAACTTAATATTATTTCCTTATCTTTGTAGATTGGTTCAAGTTTGAAAGGAAATATGATCAAGTCTTTTTGGAGATAAGCTGACATGCTTAAATAGAAGAAGAGGGTGTAGAGATTGAGGTGGCTTGGAGAAAAACGAAAGAGTGCAGAAAAGATAGATCAAGCCGGGATGAGAATTTGAGCGTACAAAATAAAAGAGAGAGACGAGAGAGCTTAAGTGTAGAAGACAAGGAAGTCGACTTTCTGGAGTGCTTTTACGTTGAAGAGTCCTTGTCTATTTGTTGAAGTTATTTTCCGTAGATGCCGTGAAGAGTTTGAGAGCATGTTGATTGAGGATTGAAGATCGAAGATTGAAAGCCTTTTTGCTCTCGTGTTTTGGCATTTAGGGCCAACTCTATTCTCTTGATTTTCTTGTCTACCTTCAGTAGACTTTTAGGAGTTGGTTTATTTGTTTTATTCTTTATTTTCTCACATGTTTTGAGAAAATTGATTTTTACAATAATTCACTAGTTTTAGGGTTTGTAAAACTCTTTGATTATTTTCTAGTGAAAGTTTTGCCCTGAGGCGCTGCAAGACTATTTTATACTCTTTCTTAAATATTTGAGTCTGATTTGTTTGGTTGCTAATCTATTTTATTCATGCTTTCAAAAATTCTGATGCATGGTAATCAAGGTGTTATTGAAGATATTGTCAACACCTAGTGACAACCTCTGAATATATTTGTATGTGCAACTTTTTATTACTTTAGTAATTGTGCATATTTACTCTTGAGTATTTTTATTGTTGGTTTGCTGTTACTATTCACGTTTTAATATTTTCGCTGCATGTTGTGTAGGATGTTATCAACACCTAGTGACAACATCTGATTCTGATAATTTTTATGAACCATGATATCCCTTACATCAATGTTTATAATATTTGATATGAATGTTTAAATCAAATATAATTGTATGAAAAACGCACATTCATTACGGAGATTGGACATTAATATCGAATTGTCATCGTTTAGTTTGTCAAAAATTAATCATATTCTAATAATTTGAAGTTTTTCAGTGCCACATGAATAATGTTCAATGTATCAATATTGCGACAAAAAAATGTTAAAAATATAAAGAAGATAGGTTATTGCAGTAAGATCGTCTTCTGTAGGGGTGTCAAAATTCAACTCAACTCGTCAATCCGACACAAGTCAATCTGAAAAATATCAGGTTAGAGTTGAGGGTTTTTGGGTTTGGGTTGAATCGGATTGACCCGAAAGGTGACACGAAAAAATTAATTGGGTTCGGGTTGGGTTTGGGTCAACCCGAGTTGATCCAAAATGACACGAAATTTTTAATTATTATTATTTTTATATAAAATTAAGTTAGGTTTACTATATTTTTATACGTTGTATGTTTAAAAAAATATTGTATATTGATATAATAGATTTTCGTCATTTAATATTTATTTTGTACAATTTTATTTTTTAAAATAATTTTTTATTTTTTGTAATAAGTATACTTTAAATTTTGTACAACTAAAATTTTAAATTTAAATTATATATAAGCTTAGATTTTGTTATTATGTGATTAAATTAAATATTAATATTATTATTGTGTGTTTTAAATTTTTATTTAATTATTTTGTTAAAAAATAAAATCGGATTGGCTCAAATTGATTGGGTTAGGCGGGTTAGGCAGGTTTGGGTTAGGCGAATTTTTTAAAATTATTTTTGTCAACTCGACTGGAACCCACCCGAATGAAGACCCCTCATCCCTAATTTTCTGACTAGTCAGGGTAAGCATCAGCAGCAAACATATGCTAATTTACGGGCCCAAGTTTTATAATTTTTCCCATAATATTGAATGTATGCCAATAGTAGCCTTCCATGAAAAATATAGGGTAGTAAAGTTGGGTACGTACGGTTGGTGAGAAACATGAAAAGCTTCAATCATTCATGTCGATTTCAGCTTTAACCTTCTCGCCAAAATTGAACCTAGCTATGAGCCTATGCTTTGGAGTGTTCAATATTGTGATCCTATTTCTAACGAGGGTAAATAAGTAATTTAAAAATCGGTGTGAAAATTGTGGGAACAGTCACATATGTTTGAGGTGGGTACTGGTTCAGTCCCAAACGAATTTAAGGACCATTTTAGACCCAAACCTTTGAATAGTTTCCTCAGTTCAGTATTGCCTTCAATTTGAGGGCAAAATCAAACCGAGAAAACTCTGCACGTGACTCTTATATCTACTGACTATGCTCTAAATCATTTTCTACGCTGGGGACGATCGAATCCCTCTCGAGCGAGAGATCGATGTCGTCGCTACCAGAACATCCACGTTTTGAGATTAGTCGATAAATATTTCTAATGGTCACTCACTTGTTATCTCTTGTGCTGGAGACTAGGCAATCCCTACTTTCACGGGGGACTTGGCTTGATGGAGAGGAATTTTTATTATGCATCAGATGTAATGCATCTGATGAATCATAGTTATTTATTTGATATATCATATATGTGAATCATACATAAAATAATTAATGATGGATGCTACATCAAGTGAAGATGACTCGTTGTGAAATAGACACCACCCTTGATCGAGTGAAAATGAAGTTACAATGTGTCAATCATAGAGGAATTGGCTACAAAGTATACGGAGAAAAAATTGCCAATTTTTGGGTCAAAATTTCTCGGTTTATTCAATTCAAATTGGATGGATTTGGTGTGATGTTTAGGGTGTCTAGTGGTATGTACAAATGATATGTAGCCTGATTCACCTAATATTCCAGTAAAATCCATTGGATTTTCTTGTCATTTGACCATGACTCACCATTTCAAGCCAAGTATGTTCTCATCAATTTTGATAATTTAGATATAAAGATAAATATATTTTAAATATTTTCCAGTGATTGGCACACCTATAAAGATACAAACACCTATAAAGATACAATTAACAACCAAACCAATCCCTTCACGTAATTTGGTATATCCTTTGCATGTTTTTGTGGGTTACGTTGACTTCTTGTGAGGAGGATTAATATATTGTTTTATAGTCACGTAGAACTGTCAAAATAGATCGATTTGTCTAATGATTAAGGATATTTTTATTGTTTTATGACATGTCAACACACCTAATTAAGTCAAAACCCAATCGAGCTAATTAATTAATTTTGACCCTTCTTCAAATGAGCAACCAAAACCATAACCCAAAGAATTTCCTGGTTTAAGATTCATTTAATCAAAACTTAGTTTCTTCTTGAACTATCATTGCACATTCCATGTAAATAAACACAATAATTATCCTTAGATTAAAATTTTGAAATTTGTTATAAAATTAAAAGTACGATACGAATTTTATGTACCTTCAAAAGATAAAATTAATGTTACTTCAGATTTACTTACGTTCGTCGATGAGGCCTTAGCCTATGGCTAAGACTGAGGTTCTGAGACCATTTGATCTCAGATTCGATCTCGATGACTGCAGGTAGTTGTTTTAATTTATTTAGGTAAATTTAATAAGTTTTTTTTGTAATTTCTTTCTTCGAGATAAGCAAGTCTCGAGTCCTTGCTCAAGTCCCATCAGTTGTGCGGGCAGTTTCATTCTATAGTTGTCATCTGAATCTAAGATTGTACTTGTACTCTAAAGAAAAATTTACTTACATTCATGTTAGTATAATAAGACTTTTTTTGAAAAAGAACTTATAAAATATTTATGAAAGTGTTCTTTAAATAATTTTTAAAAATATTTAAAAATTTATTTAAAAAATAAATATATGTTTGGAAAAATATTTTACAAAAACTTATTTACCTAATTACCTTCGATTCTAAAAATATAAAAAATATCAAATCTCAAATTTTTTTTAAAAAAAACAACTATATTAGGGGAAATCTATCCAAACACATATTTTAAGGTTTTTAATTTATAAAACACATTAAAAACGTTTTACAGTAATTGTCCAAAGGAAGTATAAGTACTTCAATTTTTTTTTTACATTTCAAGTACAAAAATATAAATTTTTTACCACATTATTCAAGTATATTTTAGAAAGAAAATATTGGAGTTTTTATAACCTAATGTGCTAAGATATCCTGCATAATGGAGTGAGATATGAAAATTGATTCAGTGCCACATTATATATTTTATCATATATATGAGAAAATTACTTTTTTGGTCCTGTATGTTTGTCATTTTGCGATTTCAGTCATTTATATTTTTAAATTTTAGTTTTAGTCCGCTATCTTTATTTTTTTGGCAATTTTAGTCTTTTTTTTCGATGTGATGCTGACGTGACATTAATTCAATGCTGATGTGGAGCTGACGTGTACAGTGTCACGTAAGCATTTTCGAACATAAGGACCGAAATTGCCAAAAATCAGAACATGCAGGACTAAAACTGAAATATGAAAACATAGAGGACCAAAATCGCAAAGTGAGAAACATACAAGATCAAATTTGCAGTTTTAATTTCCCTATATATATATGGGATATAATGTAAAAATGGCTGCATTTTATTTTATTTTATTTTATTATTTGAGAGATTATTAGGTATATTTTAGGGGTGGAATCGGGTCGGGACCTGTCCCCGTAACCCCCTTACCCGATTCCCGTCCCGATAGGAATTGGGATATTTTTTTTCTCCCGATCCCGCACCCGAGATGTGTCGGGATCCCAAATGTTCGGGATCCCGTCGGGTCGGGAGAGGGTAATCCCGAATAATATTTTTTTTAAAAAAAAATTCTATGAAAATATTTTTTTGAAAAAAATTTATGAAAAAAATCAAACAATTTCTTAATACATTACAAATAAATTAAAATTTCTTTATATATAACCATTAAAAAACTAAAACATTTTTTTAGTACATTACAAATAAACTAAAACAACTACTTGATTAATAAAAAAACATATAATTATTCATAATAATAAAAAAAACAAAATAAAAAATTATAACTCAATGTTAATATTAAAAAAGATAAATATAAAAAAATTATATGGTATATAATTATAAAACATTAATATTAAAACATAAAATTAAAAAAAAATTTAATTTTTTAATTAAAAAATATTATTAAAAATATTATTTTTATATTCGGGTCGGGTCGGGAATCCCGTCGGCAAGAGTTTCCTATCCCGATCTCGACATTGATCGGGTCGGGAAAAATCCCGAACACTCGGATCGGGAAAATTTCGGGACGGGAACGGGTTGGAAATCGGAACGGGTCGGGATTTTTGTAAAATTTGCCACCCCTAGTATATTTTGAGTTTCGAATATGGTATTTTGTCCCAAAATTAAAATATTGGTGTCGATAGACTATAAATATTGTGGAAGATCATTTAAATCAAATTAAAACTTGCGAGTATTAGTGGAGTCATAATTCCTTAAATTAAACATATTTTCATTGCCTATTGTCTTACTTAATAATTAATAATTATAGAATGGTTGAAGACACGACATGAAGGTGCATGTTCCCAATAAGTGGTCTTTATGCAACATTAAGACCCACAAATTGTGGAATTAGATACCATCTTGTTATTAGAGCTAAATCAATCACTTTAAACCCATTTCTAAAAGCAATTCTTTCACATCAAATTAAGAGGCTAATTTGATGTACAAATTCCCAATCTTTTCAATGCTGTTGGAAGATCATTTCCACCTTAACCAAGATTCCCTAGTTTCTAACACCTTCTCTTATCTTCTTAGTCTTAATCATTATTTAATGTGATCACTAATCAGTTTCATGGAGAAATATTCATCTAGGATATCTAGGCAGGTTTAGAGACTAGCTAGGTATACCAAATGACGAGGTTCTATGTTTATCTGCCCTTCTGCCAATCATTTTCGCGTTTTTGTTTCAGCATCGAATTAACCGTACTGAATCATATAATTTTATGATTTTTTTTTAAAAAAGTATTATGTTATACTAGAATCTTCTATTCATGATACAACCTTGGACATGGTGTTTTCTTAATATTGAAGATGAAATATGTATGAATTATAAAATTCATATATATATTATGGGTTATTAAGGGGAAAAAGAGGAAAGTAAGGTGAAAAACTTTTGTAATGCAACAACATTCACAATTTTTTTTTTTTTCATATAATCGACTAATTCAGTCTGTTTACGTACACCAATTACACTATTTTTCGATAAGTTAGATCCTATCTATACAGACACTAATTTGACATATATTTGGTATTTATCAATAAATATGAAGTTTTTTTTAGTGAACCTCAAAAGTATTGATAAATGATCAAATAATGCATATATAGATAGATTGAAATGATCCATGTTTCCCCAATGTTAATCTTTTCTCGCCTAAGTGCTATCAAATTGTTGTGTAAGTCAACAATATTTGACGCCACGTCATTAATTATCATTAATTTTTCGTGACACGGCATCATTTTCACTCGTGCCAAGTCAGCACTGTGGTGAAAACGGATTAATGTTCTAACTGCTAATAAATTGAAAGACAAAAGAAACAAAATAAAAAAAAACGTACAGTTACAAGAGTGCAAACAAAAATTTTCCCACCACAATATTTGATAAATTAATTGCCTCCATTGGCTACCCAAATAGCTAGGCCGTAGTACACGTAATTAATTAATAAATAAGTCCACAGTGCCTCCCACAATTTTATTTTTCTAAAATATTTTCATGAAAGTGGGATAATATATGGAAACTTTATAAAAAGAAATACACATATACAAAAATTTGGCTAGGGCTAGGTCAAGCTATTCTTCACTTCAATATCATCTCATCGGCAAACAACACTAGTTTTTTTCTTGAAACATTTCTCCAAATCAAGAAACTCTCCCCCGCCCATTTTTGGCAACTTTTCGGCGAAGGGCATTCGAGGTTCATTAGGGTTCCGGTCGAAAGTCGCGAGATTTCAAGAATGAAGAAGAGACAAGTAGTGATCAGAAAGCAACCATCTCAAAGGACATCCGGCTCTCAGATTGTAAGAACGCCGCCGGTCCGGTACGCGGAATGCCAGAAAAACCACGCGGCCAACATCGGAGGATACGCGGTGGACGGCTGCCGGGAGTTCATGGCCGGAGGCCAAGAAGGGACGGCCGCTGCACTCGGCTGCGCCGCCTGCGGTTGCCACAGGAGCTTCCACCGTAGGGAGGGCGACGCCGAGGTGGTCGGTGATAATTCTTCAGCTTCTTGATCAATATATATCTATATTATCTATGTCTCGAAATCCGAATTGAGCATAAATTTTGTTCAAAGATAAAGAAAAGAATATCACTAATGAATCTTGTCAAAGGATGACAATAAAGTCACTATGATTTAAATCTCATTTCGTTTTTGCATCTTTCCCTCGATTTTCTAGCGTGTTAATATGTATAAATCAAAGAAAAAATGGAAAGTTTTCGTGTTGGAAGCTCGATCGAAGCGAATCAACGATGATCGATCGGGGTTTTGTTTGTTGTAGGGATCGAGCAACTGGATATGCATATTTAAGGTCAAATCTTTGATTTAATTAGGCCAGGTTTGAAAATGTATATTTGAATATTTTGATATATACTGTAAACCCCACGCTTTCGTTCCCATTATAATTGTATCTATTGAAAACATGTATTGATTTATACATTTTGTTATATATAATGTACTCGGTCATTACAATTGTCGCTATATCAAAATATATAACTGATGGTAACGATAAAACTCAAAATCCATAGCTGATACTTGTAACTGTGAAACTCAAATCGTTCGAACCGTATAGCAGCTCAAATGTTCCATATATCTTGTATATCTTAATCAGAAATATCCACGGAATTTTTTTATTTTTTTTACAAAAAAGTTTAAGGAATTATAAAAATGGCAAATCAAGAAATCGAGGGTTATGACTTTTTGTTTCAGGATCTCTTAATTTGGATTAAAGCGATGTACAATGTTAGTGCAGATGAAATTGGGAACAAGTGCAAGAAGATACACATGTTCCCCGTCAATCTTCTGGCACTTTGAATTATTTATGCTTTTATTATTTTTTTATTATTATTTTTTGGTGAATGGTTCGGTACTACTTTTAACTGTCTAATCATTGTCGTTTAATTTCGTTTTAAATTGCTAATCTTATGTAATTACAAATTTAAGAATAATACTAAAGATATATATATAAGACAAATTATCATCGTGCACTTGAACATTTCAACAATTTCTATCTTTTTTCTCATTTTTTTAAGCGTGTTCACAGTTGACAATAACAATATATATGTTTACCGTAAACGATCTAAATCGAATATTATAAAAAAAAATTAAGGAACTAATTTGTGCTCAATTTCGATATGAACTTGATATAAACTAAATAAGTTTGATTTTGAATACTGTATCCCTTCTATGTTTAATTTAGGTTTTAATTAAAATATTATATATGTCGTTTCACTTATCTAAATTAATCAGCTGTGGCAGACAACCAAAGTCAAAAGACAATATATTTCAAGTTTAATTATCTTTGTCAATGCAATGGACTTTGATTTACGTGCCATGACAAGCTGCTCAATTCATATTATTTCGAAATAAATAAACATTTTTTCAATCAAACACTTGATCGAAATTATCTCATGTCCTAACATATTTTTGACTAAAATCTTGGTAATGATATGATTTTTAAAAAATGAATCTTGATATATATGATATTCTTATTTTTTGGAAAAATAAATTACATTTTTATCTCTAGCTGACATATTTTTTTTTTCATTTTGAATCATTTTATCAGGAAATCCACAGTTTACTCCACTAGCTTACACTTGTTTTCCCTCAATTTTAGTTTTGTTTTTCACCGGATTGCTAATGTGTCGAACACATTATTAATATATGTAGTCACATGATCACCAATTTCTAGCGTCATCAGCACATCTATAAAAAAAATAAGTAAAATTGAAAAAAAATAAATTAATAGCGTAAAACTGTAAATTAAACGACAACATGATAAAAATAAAAAATATGTAAATTATACGATCAAATATACTTCAGTTTTTAGAAATTGTTCCGTAATTAGAACTATGCATTTGTTAAAAAAAGATAAAAGTCAAATTTAAAAAAGAAAAGGTCTAAGAAGTTCTCAAAAATAATCACTCGAGATCGTGCGGCTATTTAGAACGGAGAAATTTTGAAAAATGACCTCATACTTAAAACTTATAATATTTTAAACAATATCTCATTCAAAGGAAAATGGTTTTTTTAAAAAAAATTATTTTTTGAGTAAATGAAAATGTTTTAATATCATTTTTAAAAAAATTATTTGTTTGCCCATTTCTCAAAAAAGTCGGTTTACATTGTCGAAATGTTGAATCAAGTTTGGCATAAAGTAATCTAAAATTCAAGCTAGGTACAGGTTGGATTTAAGTTCCATATGGTATATTCTCATTAATTCTCAACTCTCCTTTATTTGACTAATGGACCAATTATTTACCAAGAATGCAGGAAAAAAAATTTAAACAAAAACAAAAAAATTATCTTCGAAGATTCCGCTTCTTGGGATTATATTATTGCATATGAACATAAAAAATTAAATGCTCCAAATATTTTAATAATGTTTACTTGCAAATAATAATAATAATACAAAAACTCCTATGATATTGTCTTACGACATGACAATTTTATGAGACATGTCTTCAACCGATCCAACGTATGAAAAACCAGTATTGCTTTTTATATCAAACATATTAATTCATTGAAGATATGGATCAGATTGACCAATCCAACATATATAGATCTATATAATTGTATTGATATAATAATAATTTCTGGAGTCAATACATGATATACCATAATTTTATGATTTTTAAAGAGAGTATAACTTTAATAAACAAATTATTAATAAATTTGTTTAAAATAATTATCACAAGTAAAATTGGAAAAAAGTGAGAAATTTACATTTTTCATGTCAAAAATATTTTTAGTAGAGTTTGATTCATTATAAGCATGAAATATTATTTTATATTTACAATTTTTTTAAATTTCTCAATAAATTATATATATGTTAATCCTTTAAAAATTTAGGATTCTAAAAAAAGGAAAAAAAAAAAAAGAAAAAAGAAAAAAGAAGAAGGATTGCTCTTTCCTTGTGGAGTGTGGACTGACTTGCCCAAATCGATTCGAAACCCATATTAATTGGATTTCTGTTCACTGTACCACATGGATGGGCCGGCCTTAGCCGAGCCCATTACAATATAATAATTGAACCCAATATTGAATTCTCTATCATATTAAAATTCAAACGAAAGATAGTAAAATTGGTTTCGTGAGTTGATCTAAATTAAATTAATTTTAATTATCTAATTTGTTAAAATTAGTCCACATGCAGCTAGTTTATTTTATATTTTTATTACTCTTTTTTTCATAAGGTTAAGATTATACTCCAGAATCAAAGGTGCAATATAGTTGAGCTCGAGCTCGAGTATCATACTACTCAAGTTCGAGCTAGACTCTATTTTCAGGGCGGTCCAAAGAAAATTGAGGCCCGGGGCGAAGATTATAGGAAGAGTTTCTTACATTAATTTTAAAAAAAAATTGATATTTACACTCCATTTTTTGTTATTTGTACTCTATTTGTAAATAAATTTGCACTTCATTCTACACATTAATTTAAGTGTAGATAACACAAAATAAAATATAAATATCAAATTTCATTTAAAAAATCAAATATAATCGAGCTATACGAAATTATCATCATATTTTGTGAATATAATTATGATCCCGAAAAAACAATCACATTGAACTATCAAAACTCACAATTTAAGTGCTAATTTAATTTAAAAGCAGTTAATTTAGTCATTAAAGATAAATTAAATAAAAGTCCCAATTTTTAAAATTAAGTTTTGAAATTTGTAACTTCAATCCATAATTTTCAACCACGACATGAAATTAACTATAAATATTAAAATATAACATTAAATTAAAAATAAATTGAACGATTCATAAGTCAAATTTTAACGCACATAGAGGTCAAGAGAAAATTGGTCGAACATCAAGCTATAAAAATCAATGCCAATTAAGAACGTGAAAAGTGATGGTCGACGACAAACAACATCAAATTGAGAGGTGATGAACAAAGCGACAATTGAACATATTAATTTGGGTGATAGCTTTGTTGTTGATGATGTATAAATATTCTTCGATTTTTTAATAGCTATTATAATGTAATAAAAATTAATTGAAGTACATTAATACATAATATTTATAATATACATTTATAATAATTTTTTTAAAATTTTGGGCCCCACCCTTGGCATGCGCCCTGCCCGCCCTAGCGCAGGGCCGCCCCTGTCTATTTTGTCAATTCGAGCTCGAACTCGAGCTCGATCGAGTAATGAATTTCATATTCGAGCTTGAGCTCGAAAAATATTGCTAATATATATATTATGACTTATTTTTTACTACTTAGAACTTCATTATCCAATTTTGCAAGTCGAAAGTTTCACTACCTTTTCCTAACTTCGATATTCATATGTGGAGATTTTATTTCTACTTATGGAGATGAAATAAACTTTCCAAGCTATTACAAAATCTCTATGTTACATACTTTAAATCTCGAACTCTATATTTTTTTGCTATACTTAGATTGAATATTAATCTTGTTTTTTTAATTAATTTTTGCGGATTTGCAATTATAGGTGAAAGAATATTAAATTTGAGACGAATAAAATTATTAATATTCACTGAACTAGTTTCATGAATTCATTGAGACAATTGGAAAATTGAAAGATAAATTGTTTCCGATTTGACTTGAATCACGTTTGAATTTAGCTAAATCATAAATAAATAAATAATAATATATAATTTCGTGGGCAAATTTTATTGGATTTCATCGGCATTATATCACATCGAAAAAAAACTATTTTTTTTGAAAAAATAACAAACGAAATTCGAATATAGTTTATTAAAATTGCAAATAGATGAATAGCAAGACAAAAAATGCAAAATTTAGTTTTCGTAAAAAAAATGCAAAATTTAATAAATAAAATTTGCAAGCTTTTCTTGAAACATATCCTCCGAATTCGAACACGATAATTTCAAATTCAGATTAAATACTATTTTAATTTACTAAAATAAGAGGCTTGATTTGTCTGCACTTGTTCCTCCAAATTGTAAAGATAATATCAACAACATATCAGCAAACATGGACATAAATCAGACCAAAAAAACTACTTTTTCGTGAGCGGATACCAATTATAAGTCCGAACATTCCAACTAACACTCAAATTCATGGTATCTTATCATATCTATAATCTATGCTAGCTGTTCCCTGCTCTTCCTGGACGAAATGCCACTGATTTTAAACAAATAAAACAATAGAAATAGAAACCACCTCTCTCCGAAACTCAAGAATTCGCGAAAAAACTCATCCTCATCCGCGACCTTTTTCATTCGTCATACATAGGCTTCGAGAGATATCTTGGCCACAATATTCGAAGCATAATGTACCTCAGCATCTGTTGTGAATAGGATCTGATCCTCGTCGAACTCTTCTCTTGTCCGATTGATCGGGATCAAATCCCATGGCAGGCGAAGGCGCGACGTCTAGTGGCACGTTCAAGTCTTGGAAAACCTTCCGAGCCAGAATACGCGGATGTCTCAGGCTCAATCTCAGAGCAAGATCAAAGTTTCTGAACCCTGAGACGCTCTCCGGTTGAGTCGACAAGAACCCGAGGAAACATACTAGAAGAATGATGATCCTGTGAGTTAAGAAGCTCATGATATTTTTAACAGGGACAGAATGATATTGAAAGCTCTTGCAAGAATATATATATTGTATTGTTTACTTGTGGAAATGAGTCGTATGATATGTTCAAAATGTGTCATTTGTATTTTATCCCTTGTGGGATTTGTGGGGTTAAAGTGATAAAAAAAAAAAGCTTTAATTAAAGTTGCACAAAACAATTAGAGAAGTTGGATTTAGAGGCTCAATCATATATATAATCAAGCCTGTGAAATAAGGAATTTTAAGGCTGTGTTAGAAGAATCTGACAGGTTTGAACAAAAAGTAACTCAAGAGAAGCTAAGAATCTTTGCATTGGTTCCCTAAAAATATCACTATTCTTTGCCTTTTGGACCAACATTCTTTTAAGAATGAGTGGATATGATGTTTTAGAATAATGTTATCCATTTTGCTTAAAATTTCACACTGTCTTTGAAAAAGTTTGAGGGATTTATGTGTCTAATGTATGTCACAAAATATTTAGACAAAGTATTTATTTTTAAAAATACTTAGAATTGTATTTTCCTCGATTTTAGTATCTTTTTATCAGAATGTTACATCAAAAAATAATAGTGTATTGCCAGAAAATACTAACAAAGCGACTGACATCTCAGCACTCCGGTAAAAACATAACTAAAATTGATGGAAAGATGTCAACTTAGTAGACGAAGAATGTGAATTCACCGATAGTTACCATAACAAAAAATGAAACTATCAATTATGGCACTGGACCAAAATGTAACTGTCTCTAAAATTTTCAAATATAACTAAGTATAACTATCAATTATGGATTATGTTCAAAGAACCAGTAGATAATTCTTTCAATAGACATGTTATTTTAGAATTAAATGAAAGATTAAACATGATTGGAAACAAAAATATTTGGATGGTAATTGATGTGTTTCTAATTTAAAATACAAAGAATTTGCTTTAACCGAAAACTCACTTTAGGGATTTGAAGCTCTTCTGTCTATGCACCAAAAATGAGAGTCTTGGTTTCTTGTGCTAAGTTGTTGCACTTTATGCTTTTCCTTTGTTACTTCTTTAGATTGGGCACGACTCTATTCAAACTTCCCTTCATTCAATCTCCCATTCTCTTCTTCCATTTTTTTAAAAAAAATATTATATATTTCTCGCACCTCTATGCAAGATATCTGATATCCTTTACATTCCTTTTGTTTTTTGTTTTTATTTTATTGATTTTTTTCATTCCTTTATCCTCCAAAAATTGGTGAACTTCCTAATAAACAAATCACTCAGTTAGTGGATTACGTGAGCATTGTGATGAAAAAACAAATTAAAAGTTAAAAAAAATACAATTTAATGGACTAATAATTAGAACGTGAATTAACCGATGACATGACAAAAAATATAATTTTCCCATATAGATATTTAACTTCGAAACTTTATAAAATATTTACACAGTTTAATTTAATTTTTTTTTTTTTGCATCCACATTTCCACTAGTACTATTCATTTTATCTTATTTATCCATTGAATGGAGTATCTCAATTCCAAATTAGTATGTTCATAAAACATTTGAACCTCAATACATAATATGGAATTGAACATAATCGAATTATTTACTTTTCTCGAATCGATTTTTTTCCCGGAAGGATGAAGAGTCGTAAAATATTCATCAAATAACTGAATAAGAAATCTATGTGCTTTATCGATTTATTTATTTATTTATTATTATTTTTTTTTTATCATGTTTTTTTTTTCCACTGTGGAGATTAAATAATTGAGTATGTTTGGTGGGTCATTATTAAAATTAATGCCACGAATGAAGAATTCTCTCTCTCCCTCTCTATCTTTTTTTTTTTTTCTTTCTATATATCCCAATTCCCAACCATAAACTCAATGGGCTTTTGTATATAATAAAAAAATAAATAAACTCAATGGGCTTCAAAAATGTTGGAAATGGGCTGGGATTTCTAGCCCATTTACTACTTTGGACTCAAGTGCTGAAGGGTTAACTCCGAAGTCTACTACACTGCCGGGTCGGGCTAAACAATAGATCGATTGAGAATTTAGGGCTTTAAAGTTAGGGTTTATCCCGCCACTCTCAAGCTCACTCATGGCGGACGAATCAGCTCCAGCGGCTCCGCTGAACAGTGAAATCGAGCCTCAAGCAGAAATTGCAGCTGAATCTGATCCGGGAAACGGCGGCTCGAAGCGCGCCAGGGAGGAGGATGAGGGCGCTGAGCCAAACGGAGAGAAGAAGAGGATCAAAGACGAATCTGAGAAGCGTTCTGTAGAAGAACAAGAAGAGGGTTTAGCAGTTGTAGAGGAGGAAGTGGAAGAGCAGAAGAAGGAAGAAGGGGAGGAGGAAACCGCTGGAGCCAGCGTGGGTATGAAAACTTTTAAGTCTTCTGTGGAGATGTTTGATTATTTCTATAAGCTTCTCCACACCTGGCCTGCTAACATTGATTTAAATAAGGTAAATTAAAGTTTGGATTTTTTACTGTATTCCGATGTATTTCTTTACTTTTTTGTCTGGTTCATAGGTTTCCATCCTTTTTTACTGGTAAATTATGTTTGTATAAATAGCGGGATTTTCTGTTGGTGGTAAATGATTATCTTATCTGAGGTTTTATATTTAAGAGTAGAGGCTGTGGCGATTTCCTTTGTAGATGTTGAAAGATTAGTTTTTGCTTGGATTTGAATATTTTTAGTCTACTTCTATCTCATACTAATCTTCTTCAGATGTTGTAGAGTTTTTTTTTTAAAGTCTTGATCTGATTTGATGCTTCCTCTTTTGTTACAGTTTAACAGTGATATGCATTCTGAAGAGGTTTCGCATGTTGGATGGCCTAGAGTAGGAATGATCTTTAGGTTTGCATGATATAGAATGGAATGATATAACTGTGATTGATTTTTGCAGAAAGTTTGATGGAGTCGCATTTGTTGATCTGTAGGTTGCACGAACATAATGGAATGATGTTACCATGATTGTATGTAGCAGAAAGTTTGATGGCACGAACATAATGGAATGATGTTACCATGATTGTATGTAGCAGAAAGTTTGATGGATTTGATTGTATATTCTTGGGAAATGTTTATCGTCATAGAAAATCTTTGGGAACTACTGGGGTCAATGTGTGTTTGAGAATTGTCATGTGTATTATATTTCTCTTTGAAATTCCGATAAGCTGCCATTGGGATTTTATTCAACCATATTGCAAGAATTCAGCTTGTTATCTCTTTTCTTTTCTCTTTTTCATGTTTTTTTCCCTAAAAAATAGGTCGTATTTAAAATTCTTTTGGGTTGAAACGTTGTCCAATTGCCATATCATCTTAGATGGTTGCAAACAATTTCTTAAGAGGCAGAGTTCTCATTGTCGGGTTTAATATTGCTGCCTATCTGGAGACTTTTAAAGGTTGATTGATCTTTTCATCAATAAAATTTAGTATAGCTGGAAACTCTGAATTTCATTTGCTTCAGTGCTCTGATATTCATCAGTAGGTTACTCTTGTTTATTTTAATTTTGAAATACAAAGCTCCATTATCTTAGACCAATTTAATTATCAGAAACATAGTTGGGTTGATGATATTTGAAATTCAAGCTTTTGATAAATTTCCATGACCCTTCATTTCATGTTGAGTGGCATTTTCCATGTGTTATCGTCTTCATGAGCTTTGCTTGGTTGTTTCAGTATGAGCACGTCATGGTGTTAGAGTTGCTCAAAAAAGGTCATATGGAAGCAGAGAGAAAGATAGGATGCGGTGTTAAAGGTTTTCAGGTCCGATTTCATCCACAGTTTAAAAGCCGCTGCTTCTTCCTCATCAGGGACGATGAATCTGTCGATGATTTCAGCTTCAGGAAGTGTGTAGACCGAATACTTCCCTTACCAGAGAACATGCAAATAAAACACGACGTGAACAAGGCTCTGCGTGGAAAAGGTGGTGGTTTTGGTCGAGGCCGTGGCCGTGGCCATGGCAACCGAGGCAGAGGCAGAAAGTGAAAAAGAGATGGACTAGTACTTGTATCCTATCTATTTGCATCAAAATTATTAATCAACTTCTCTAAATATCTGTGTTCTTGGAGAACATGAAAATTAATGCTTTTTATTTCTTCTAGACCAGATGAAGTTTTGTAATGATCTCCTGCAGTGGCCAGAGCATCCTTTTTGTTATAACCAATTTCTACCTCTTTGGGGGGATATATATGCATTTTTGTGTGTAAAATGGCCTCTAAACATAATATGAAAAAGTAAAAAACTCATATAAGAACGTCGCATCAAAATTTAGGATTCATATATGTATGGACACTGTCTTAATATTACATTATAAGGTTGAATTTTATCAAAACATTTACTAATACAGTTATTACACATGAAAAACCATTTATGAATACAGTTACTCCGGAATGACAATGATTTCATCATTGGATACGAGTAAATGGTCGTTAAGATGCAATAAATAAGAAAAGTGATATTGATAGCATATTGACACATAAATTGTAGAAATTTGCATATGGAATAATAGTATTTATATTTTATTAAACTCTTTTTTCTCAAGAGTGTATCTTTACTAGTTTCCAAACTTCCTAACATAATATTATATTTAATTAATTATTTGAACTCTTCTTTAAAAAAATAGTCTGCTATTAAATTGAGTATTTTAGATAATACGCCACATTTCAGTCAAAATCAATCAAACCGAAATTTACAAATATCTCGCTTTTAATATTATTCATAAAAACATCTGTAAACACACTTTCATGTTATAAAGTATATTGAGTTATGTGGCGAGCGACAACAAGAAACAATATACAGCGATTATTTCGATGCATTTACTAGATGAATTTATTTCAATAATGTGTGTTGGTTATAGTAGTAGTCAAAGTATTAGTATAAGTGTTAGTGTAGAAATGCTGAGTTATTTTTTTTCTTATTGTAACTTGCATTTCTGGTAATGAAGATGAATTCATTCGATTCAATCTCTCTCTCTTTCCTTTTACATGGTATCAGAGCCATCGATCTATCTATGTGACTTTGGGTTTTTCTTTCTTCGCCACTGATTTTGCGAAGTTCTTCGCTGCGATTTCTAGCGATTTGTTTCCACTTCTTCTGTGATTCAAACAGATCTCGATTTGGGTGATTAACCCATGGCGAATTCTGGAAACTTGAATTTCAATGATCCGCTATTCATACATCCATCAGATACACCAGGTATGAATCTCATCACTGATCGATTGACTGGAGTTGAAAATTATGGCATATGGAGCAGAGCAATGTTGATCGCACTTCGTGCGAAAAACAAAATATCCTTGATTGATGGTACAAATAAGAGACCTCATGCTGGTGCGGCTACTGTTTCTCAATGGGAGAGAGTGAATGCCTTGGTTTTGTCCTGGATTATGAACTCCGTATCAAAGGAAATTTTTGGGGGAATAGTATATGCTACTGAAGCTCATGTTGTTTGGAGTGATCTCAAAAAACAGTTTGACAAAATTAATGGCTCACGAATTTTTTCTATCCATAGAGATATTGGTCGGATGAGTCAGGGTAATGACACCATTTCGGTTTATTATTGCAAGTTAAAACAGCTTTGGGATAAATATGCATCTTTAGTCACCCTGCCATCGTGTGAATGTGATACTGCTCGGAAGTATATTGAACATGATCAGCAACATAGGTTGTTGCAGTTCTTATTGGGTTTGAATGAGAGCTACATTTACATACGAAGTCAGATTCTAATTATGGATCCATTGCCTAGTATTGGACATGCTTTTTCTATTATCTCGCAAGAGGAGTCTCACATATTGTTGTCGGCTGTGGATCCTCCTACATCCATCTTTTATTCTAAGCAAAACAAGCCTGCTCCTAAAAAAAGGATCAGTTAAGGTGTGACCACTGTAATTGGCCAGGACACACTAAATCATATTGCTATAAAATTGTGGGATATCCTCCTGGTCACAAATATCACAAACAACAGAATAAGAATGATTACTGGCGTCGAGGAATTAACTTTTCCACACAAGATAAAGTGACCGCGGATGCTCATGCAGTTGAAGGAAGTGCTGATAAAGTTCACAACCTGAAAGCAAGACTCAAGTATTTACACAAGCTCAGTACGCTGAGATCTTGAAGTTGTTGGGAACAACTGGTGTACAATCTCCGAGTGAACCAATGGTCAATATGGCAGGTATGGTTTCTGGTTACGGTGTAGCGGATTGGATCATAGATACTGGAGCAAATGCCCATATGACAGGGGATCACTCATTGCTGCAAAATTTTAAATCTATAGGTGACTCCAATGGGTCTGTAAGAGTACCTAATGGTGGAATGATAAGATAGGAGATGTATCACTTTTCGACAACCTGATCCTTTCTAATGTTCTTTGTGTTTCAAACTTTCAATTTAATTTGTTGTCTGTGTCAAAGTTCACTCAATCTTTTCGATGTTCTGTCACCTTTCACCCTCATTTTTGTTTGTTTCAGGACCTCATGACTGGGAAGACAATGAGGATTGGTAAAGAACGAGGTGGTCTATATTATCTTGATGTTGCATCTTTTCAGAAAGTCAAGCCTATCTCAATACCTTCATTTTCTTCTTCTGTCGTTCATTGTTATACTTTAAATTTGCAGCATGATTTAGTTGGTTCTAATTCTATTAGCGATGATGTGTGGCATCGACGTTTGGATCATATGTCTCTATCTAGAATGAGCTTACTTCCTTTTTTAAATACTAAACCAATGTTAACTCATTGTTATATTTGTCCGCAATCCAAACAAACTCGTTTGAGTTTTCCTAAACACATCATGTCTAAATCTGCTTCACCTTTTGATCTAATACATGTAGACATTTGGGGTCCATTCAATACCCCTACCTATAATGGTGAAAGATATTTCTTAACTATAGTGGATGATTATTCTAGAGGAACATGAGTTTATTTGTTACATTCCAAATTGGATGTGCTGGGGATTTTTCGGAAATTTTTCATCATGATTCAGACCCAATTTTCCCAGTTAATCAAAGTGGTTCGCACCGATAACGCTGCAGATTTTTTTAAAACTGGATGCAGTGTTTTCTTTTCTTCTCTTGGGGTTATTTACCAAAGTTCTTGTTCTTATACACCTCAACAAAATGGGGTAGTTGAGCGAAAACATCGACATATTCTCAACATTGCACGATCATTGTGTTTTCAAGCTTCACTTCCACTTAAATATTGGGGTGATTGTGTTCTCACTTCTGTTTATTTAATTAAGCGTACTTCCAGCCCCATTCTTGATAACAAAACTCCATTTGAACTACTGTTTCATAAACTCCCAACCTATGGCCATCTCAAAACTTTTGGTTGTCTATGCTATGCCACCACTCTTCCTAAAGCCCATAAATTTACACCAAGAGCAACAACAACATTCCTTCTTACTTGGCAAGCTTGGTGTTCGAAACTTACACCAACCTTGAGGGGTGTGTGTTGGTTATAGTAGTAGTCAAAGTATTAGCATAAGTGTTAGTGTAGAAATGCGACTTATTCTTTCTTATTACGGTTTAGCAGTTAGAAATGCTTTGTATAAATACATATTGTAAATTATATTTCTGGTAATGAAGATGAATTCATTCGATTCAATCTCTCTCTTTACTTTAACAATGTGGCCGTTTAATTATTATTTTTTTTAAATGAAGAAGTTTTTTAATGGAATTTTTTGTTTTCAGGTCTATGGTGAAAATTACATAATCATTGCATTGTATTCATTTAATTTTAGAAGCGTCTCTTATTTATCTCTATCTCTATATGCGAAACGAACGAATGTAATGAAAAGTATTTCAATCGGATTGAATCCCGTATCATAAAATCCACCCTCTCACAACGATTTATATTTAACAAAAAACGAATTTCCCCTTGCATACCAGCTCAATCCGATCTTAATCTTAAATCTTTCTTCTTTTTGTTTTTTGAAGCTATCTTAAATCTAATTAAATTAGTTAAATACCCATAATCATAGGAAAGATTTAAGTTAAATACCCCTAATCATATATATATATATATATATATATATATATATATATATTCAACAATCAATTACTAACGAAGTGATATGTATTCAGATGTGCCTGTACATATCAATGCATGCAACAATTGCTAATTATGTGTAGTTTACAAGTTGACGTTTTAACCATGCGACGGCGCACGACCTCCCATGCACTAATTCATCATAATTACTTTTAACCCTTTAATTAATTAATAATTTATTTTCCTGCAGTCTCTTCGTCTTCCACTGCACATATATATATATATTATATCCACAAAACTCCGGCCGAATTCCTCAGCTTCAGTCTGTAAATAAATATGGCCACCGACAAAGAATATGAAGACATTTGCTGTCACTTTCCAACTTCATTTGATAATTCCAGGTGATTGTATATATTATTTTTATAATATAATAGAATATGATATACACCTTTTTTTTTTAATTGAAAATTCACAGTTGGTATATTGTAGCTTCTCTGCTTGGAATTTACAGTACTTGGGCATCTTTGAAAATGAGGTTGATTCATACACTTTAATGGACCCTTTTGCTTCGTCTTCGGATATTGTCCCAAGCAGCAGTCTAATTCCAGTTCCAGGTGACATACATTTTATTTCAAATTTCATCTACTCATACTTGTTTGCAGCCTCTAAAACGATTATGGATTTTTTTATTAACAAATTTGTTAATAAAAAATTAATAATCATTTTATTTTTAGATGTTACAAACGCCGAATTAGATACAAACACAAATATCAAATGAAAAAATATGATCATCATGTTCTTAATATAATCACGAGCCAAGTTAATATTATCTCAAAACAATGTAGACTTTATCGGAGGTGCATTCGATGTTTGCGACCAGAAAACACCAGGATTTGATCAGTCTCAGAAAGAGCAGCAACTACTGCCAAGTGATCCAAGGAAAGAATACATAGATGGAGAAATTAAAACAGAATGTGATCAGGCCGAACCCGCGGAGAAAAAGATGAAACTTGTGACAAGAAACAGCGATGGAGAAATTAAAACAGAGTATGATCAAGCCGAACCCGTGGAGAAAAAGATGAAACTTGTGACAAGAAACAGCGATGGAGAAATTGAAAAAGAGTGTGATCAGGCCGAATCCGCGGAGAAAAAGATGAAACTTGGGACAAGAAACAGCTTAGGGAGCTCGAAAACACTGTGTAGGGACACGATATCAAAGTTTTTTTACATGCCAATCACACAAGCAGCAAAAGAACTGAACGTAGGGGTGACCCTTTTGAAGAAAACGTGCAGAGATTTGGGAATCAGAAGGTGGCCACACAGGAAGCTCATCAGCCTACAGACACTTATCAAGAATGTACAGGTTAGATATCCATTTGTGTACTAGTCCATCCAATTCATATCTACAATGAAAAGTAATACTTTTATCATGGCTCAGATGGATCGTCTAAGAGATCCGTCGTCTTACATGTTGGCTATATAGTCTCTTAAAGTCAAATATGACAGGAATTGGGGAAGTATGAGGGAGAAGAGAAGCTGAAGCGGGCCGTAAGTCGTCTGGAGGAGGAGATGAAGTTAATGGTGAAGATTCCGGACATGGAAATAGAGGGCAAGACCAAGAGACTAAGGCAGGCTTGTTTCAAGGCTAATTGCAAGAAGAGCAAACTTGTAATGGGTAATCCTCTGCTGCCTCTGGTGAAGCCTGCAAATCATCGACATGATTTCGAGGAAGATGAAGATGATTTGAAAGCCTTCTTCTCTGGCTAGTACTTGCTTTGACTCATTTCATGACATATGATTTCGTTTTGGGTAAATTAACGTTCACGTCGCGTCTTCATAATAAACTTTGTGAATCTATGCTGCATCGAGAGAAGATCAGACGAAGGCGACAAGGGCTCCCTTGTTTTGTGATAAGATCGGGTGATCTTCTGCTGATACATCATAGCAATTCGTGTGGATTAATGAGTTTATAGGTCATATATACGTTAAGGTTGGATAGGTGGCTTCATTGTTAGCTTTGGTTTAATGTTGTCTCCATAAGAGTTTCTAGCCAATCAAGGGTTCATACGATAGATCCTAGCATATGGATAATATTCAATCCATGCATCCAACGGTTTGTATTTTTACACATAGTCGCAATTAATTATATATTGTTGACGTGGCAAATCATGGGACATTAAATCTATCATTGGATATTACCTATATGCTAGGTTGAAATCTACCATATTTAACTAGCTAGCCAAATTTTAAAACAAAAAAAAAGAAAAGATTTAAGTTAGTGTTTTCTAGAGCTTACATAGCACTTTTCAGTCTTTTTTGAACAAAATTATAAAAAACCTAAGTCGATTATCGAATTAACAACTAATTGTTTTATTTGACTTATATATTTACAAAAATATAGAAACCAAAATAAATAAACAAACTAATTTTTTATTTTTTATTTTTTTTAAAAAAATGGAATTGAACCGAAATTTCGAGTTGATTTGATAAGTTATCTTGGTTTGATAGAAATTGCCAGCCTAATTTTGTTAATATGGGTTTATCGTTTTTATTATTTGAGTAACACTCCTGTGCAACTGTTTCACGGATCTAATCCGTGAAACGGGTCAGTCCATTTATAATTCAAATAACCCGTAAGTCTATTCGGATCTTCAGAATATTAGGGATTCTCACTTCCGCGTCACTTCCGAATTCCGCCACCTTGCTTGAAGAGAAGAAAGGTAATCTTCGTTCTCAATTCTTTTCCTCTCGCATCTTAATCTTTCTTCCATTTCAATTTTTCTTCAATATCACGTTTAAATCTTCCACGTGCAAGATTTCTAGTTTCATCCCTAATTTTCGTACAAAATTAGGGTTCTTAGTTTTCAAATTCGGCATTGAGGACTCGGGACTCGAAAGCCTCTCAGATCCACTGATTCAAAGTCGAGGTATGTGTTTTCATGACATCAATCCTCAATTATTTAGAACTTCTACAGCCTCGAATGCCCAATTTTGTGTTCCTTGGGCCTCTCAGTGTGTGAATATATCGGCTTTGTTTTTCAGTTTTGACCCAATTTTGGGTTCCTTGGTCATGATTCATTTTGGGTCTTCATTTATGCTACAGCTTTTTGTAAGCTTAATTATTATTGGATAAATGGGTGAGATACACTGTAGGAGCTCGTATAAATCTTGCTTTTACGTGTACGGATTATCATTTGATTGGTGGAACCCGACTTATGTGAAGATGTTTTCAACTGGTTCTGGGTTCATTGACCTCCATGAAATACTCCCACCTTTGGTGATTCAGTCCTCAATGTTGAGCATAAAGATTGAAGTGGTTCGTTCAATGCCACTCTTGGAGTAGTTCTTTACATTGAAATATTCACATCTTGTTGAAGTGTTTAGAATTTTAAATTTGATTTTTTAATGTGTTAGCGAACTCAGAAATCAATTTCGATATTCAATTTTATATTTCCTTCTATGATTATGAAGGTAGTAGCACTTCCTAGTGTTTAGATATGCCATAGTCAGATACTTTAAATCCTCTATTCTTTTTGGCTGGTCATTATTATTATTCTTTTTTTTACTGTTAAAAATGATTGAAAATTTCCTAGGCTGCTGCAAGTATGAGAGAGAAAAAGAAAGCTCAAAAGCAGAGGGCTATTTCCCTGTAGATTATTGACGAAAATTCTGGCAAGCCTGCTGAAAAAATTAAGAAGGGAAAGGAGAAACATATAGAAGAACAACTTGACAATGTTGAAGCAGAAAAAGAGACGAACAAAGAAATATGGTTAGTCTTTTCTTATATAATTTCGTATTAGTTTTTTTGTGAAATGTGTTACTTTTGTGATCAAAAGTATTAGTTTTTTCTGTTAAACACTCTTTTTACTAAAGTGTGCTAATTTGACAAAAAAAGTATTTGTTTTCCTTTCAAAAGTATTATAATTTTTTTGAAAAGTATTAGTTACTGCAGATTGGATCCTCATAATTCATTTTTTGAATGGCGATATGTTTCTATTGCCATGATCCCTATGCATGATGAAAATGAATAACAAGTTCTTTGGGATGGATAAATGTTTTGTGATGATATTTGGAATAAATAATTTGTATCTTTTTCAGTTAATTGAATAATTGGATAAAAACATTGTTTGCTGTTATCCTGAAAACAATTTGAAAAATGCATTCTTTGTCAGGTGTAGTTTTTCTGCTCGAAAGAAAAGGGCTATTTCCCCATAGATTATTGAGGGAACTTCTGGGAATCCTGCTGAAAAATTTAAGAAGGGAAAGGAGAAACATATAGAAAAACAGATTTACAATGTTGAAGCAGAAAAAGAGACGAACAAGGAAATATGGTTAGTCTTTTCTTATAAAATTTTGTATTAGTTTTTCTGTGAAATGTGTTACTTTTGTGATCAAAAGTATTAGTGCTTTCTGTTAAAATTCTTTCTTTTTAAGTGTGTTAATTCGACATAAAAAAGTATTTGTTTTCTTTTCAAAAGTATTAGAATTTTTTTAAAAAGTATTAGTTTTTATGATAAAATTATAATTTTTTAATGTGAGTTACTTCTTTGTTGAAAAAAATTAGTTTTTGTTATTAGTTTTATGTTAAAAGTATTAAATTTTCAATGAAAAATATTAGTTGTGTTGTGTAAAGTATTAGTTCTAATTAATGTATGCTAATGTGACAAAATGTATTGGCTTTCCTGTGAAATTTGTTGGTTTTAATGATTATTTGTGGAATGGTTTTAATGTGAAAAGTATTAGAGTTTATGTGAATAATATTAATTTTTATGTGATAACTTTTTGTGATTTCCCTTATAACTTTCTTCCATATATGATTCTGAACGTGCTGGTATATTTGACATAAAAAAAAGTATTTGTTTTCTTTTCAAAAGTATTAGAATTTTTTTTAAAAAGTATTAGTTTTTATGATAAAATTATAAGTTTTTAATGTGAGTTACTTCTTTGTTGAAAAAAATTAGTTTTTGTTATTAGTTTTATGTCAAAAGTATTAAATTTTCAATGAAAAATATTATTTGTGTTGTGTAAAGTATTAGTTCTAATTAATGTGACAAAATGTATTGGCTTTCCTGTGAAATTTGTTGGTTCTAATGATTATTTGTGGAATGGTTTTAATGTGAAACGTATTAAAGCCTATGTGAATAATATTAATTTTTATGTGATAACTTTTTGTGATTAGCCTAATAAATTAATTGTACGAATTTAGAAAAAAGAAATGGAGTAATCCTAGATAGCCTAATAAATTAATTGTATATATTATCAAGAAAGTTATGTATTGGCCAATGTGTCACCAGACAGAGCCATGTCCATCTATAATACCTAGACCTTTTATTGTTATTCTGTTAAGCTTTGTGAATTGAATCCACTTCATTGCATGCACCAACTTTAATTCATCACTGATCCTTGAACTTTGCAAGCATCTGTCCATGCTGCTGCAAATGACTGTCTAGATCAAATCATCATGTCCTAATTTTTTTTTGATGTTAATGTAACATGCAATTAAATTTTATTTTGGTGTTATTTCATATATACATATATATTTTATTTTTTGTAGTGAAGTTAGAGGGTTCGTTACCCAATGTAGACCACAAGGTCTGTGTAGACTTGTGGAACAATTGAATGAACAACAAAAGCAGGCAGTTAGAAGCATTGGTTTTGGTGGCTTGCTCCATCTGCGTGTTACATCTGTACCAACTACGATGTTGAGATGGTTGGTGAAAAACTTCAATGGAGCTAGTCAAATGTTTACAGTTAACAACAACAAAAGCTTTGTCATAACTTCAGACGATGTCAGGGATGTGTTTCTACTGCCAAGAAATGATGGGAATGAGTTAAAGTTGGTATGTGATGAAACTACTCTTTGTTTGTTGGAAAAACTAAAAAATGACTATGATATTGACTCCAACTCAACATTGAGTTCTTTGAAGGACCTTTTTCTCACAAAGTTGATAGATGGAGGAAATGATTTCAAAATACTATTTGTTATTTATAGTTTGTCATAATTTTTAACTCCAACATCAAATCGTTTGATTGATCTTAGTACTTTAAAATCGTTAGTTGAAGTTGATAAGATATCAAAGTATGATTGGTGTAGTTATGTCCTAAAAAAGCTTTGTAAAGCTGTGAAAAAATATAATTCCAATTTAAAGGTGAAGAATGTTAGTGGGTGTGTGTTGTTGTTGCAAATTATATACTTCCATAGGCTGAAGTGGCATGGCATTGCTGAACCATGTATGCCACCTTTGATTCAACATTGGACATCTGAGAGGATCCGAACAAGAATTAGAGAAGAGACAGAAGCTGGGGATTATGGACAAGGGGAATGGGTTGTCGGGATCTATCCAGTTGGTTTGAATGATAGGACAAGGGTGGGAGAAAAATATGAAGAAGAAGAAAATCAAAGTGTAGAAAAAAATGAAGTAAGTTTTGATGCAGTGCATGAATCTTCAAGGTTTATCAGATATAAGTTGTCTGATAGCGAACCTACTGATTCAGATATACAGAAGACGGCAGAAGATGTAAGTTACTATGTCTATATTCTTCAATAGTATTTATTTTTACGATGTCTAAAGTCACTAATCATTATATTTTTTTAATTTATCTCATAATTTTAGGATGTACATGAAACACTGTTGTTGTTTAAGAGGGACATCTCTGTAGTGTCCAATCATCACATGAAAAGTTTGTTGAAAATGAAGAAAAAAATTGAAGAGAAACGTGCTGCAGCTTCTCCTGATTTATCGGAGAGTCAGAAGTTCTTTTGTGAGCCTAAAATACAAAAGTATATAGATGATGTGGTTGATAACTTTTTGGTTATGAAAAAGTTGGCTGAAGAGTTTTCTTCTTTTGATCTTTTGACACCGGAACAAAGAAATGTCCTTGTAGAAAATAATGAAGAGAGGTCTAATGATGTCTTGTCTGACCAAGAACTAAGTGAACCTATTTTATCAAATGAGTATTGGCGGCTTGATGAAGAAATGGGATATGTGTCGGACTTCATGAAGGCAAACAAGGACATTGTCTTTGATATGGATCAAAAACACAAAGAGATCATCGATTACTGTTTCTTTGTTGATGAAGCTTTGAATGAAAAGTAAGTGTTTATGAACCATAATTCATATTATATTTTTATATCTGAATTCAGTTTGTCTCTCTTTTGATGATTTGATTTTCTTCTTTCTGCTACAATTAGGGAGATTTTGTTTCACCATCATCTTATGTGTCCTATTCAAAGGAAGGACATCATTTCATTGAGTTTTTCAAACGTATATGTTTCTATCATTGATGCATGGTGTCTCTCAATCAATCAAGAAGAAAAAACAAAAAACACGCAGCATATGCGTTTTTGTTTCAACCTCGCACATTCTGTAAGTTTTTAATATTTTTAATTTGATTCTTGATTTTAATATGTTATTGTTAATCTTATAGTTTTTTTTTTGCTTTCCAATAGACTTATTTACATAAGCTGCTTCATGATGATTCTGATTTGCAAACCAATGAAGCTGCTATGAGAAATATTTGGAGTTCATGGTTGAGTGAACATGGTGGTGATTTGAGCTTTGTGGACATGGTAAAAAGAATTAAATTTTATTTGAAATTTATTATAATTAAATAATAATGTTTCTGTTATAAATTTAGTAGAGAAAGATGAGAGAATAAAAGACAAGAGAGAATATAATAGAAGAAGATGAGTCTTTAATATATGGACTAAACACCTTTATAGGGTAGAGGGATTAGTGTAGAAAAGGTAAATTACAATCAAATCAATCAACTATATTACATCTATATATAACACTCCCCCTTAGATGATTGATAGAGAGTCCAATGTTGCCTCGTTAAAACCTTGTCAGTAAAACCCAGTGGGAAAAACCTGAACGAAGGAAAAAGAGTACAACAATTGATACTCCCCCTGATTTGAATCACCGAATATCTTTTAATTGATGCATCCCTATCTTTTGCACCAATTTCTTGAATGTTGATGTCGATAATGCCTTTGTGAATAAATCAGCTACATTGTCACTTGAACGGATTTGTTGGACATCAATATCACCTTTTTGTTGAAGTTCGTGCGTGTAGAAAAACTTTGGTGAAATGTGTTTCGTTCGATCGCCTTTGATATACCCTCCTTTTAGTTGTGCAATGCAAGCAGTATTATCTTCAAAAATAGTCGTCGAGCTATCTTTCGTTGTTGGTAGTCCGCATGATTCTTGAATATGTTGAGTTATAGATCTCAACCATATGCATTCTCGACTTGATTCATGCATTGCAATGATTTCAAAGTGATTTGATGATGTAGCTGTCAAAGTTTGCTTTGTTGACTTTCATGAAATAGCGGTGTCCCCTCGTGTAAACACATAACCCGTTTGGGATTTGGCTTTATGCGGATCTGAAAGATAGCCTGCATATGCATATCCTATTAAAGAGAAATTTGATTTTTTTGAATAAAATAATCCCATGTCAGTTGTACCACGAAGGTAACGAAATATATGTTTTACACAATTCCAATGTCTTCGGGTTGGAGAAGAACTATATCTTGCTAGAAGGTTGACAGAAAATGCTATATCTGGTCGAGTACAATTTGCAAGGTATGACAATGCACCAATTGCACTAAGATATGGTACTTCAGGACCAATGATATTTTTTCCATCTTCAAGTGGACGAAAAGGATCTTTATTAGTGTCAAGTGATCATACGGCCATTGGTGATGCTAATGGATGTGATTTGTCCATGTAAAAGCGTTTTAATATTTTCTCTGTGTATGAAGATTGATGAACAAATATTCCTTCTGATAAATATTCGATTTGCAATCCGAGACAAAACTTTGTTTTTCCCAAATCTTTCATCTCAAATTCACTTTTTAAATAATTGGCAGTTTTAGTGAGCTCTTCGGGAGTTCCTATAAGATTTAGATCATCTACATATACTGCCACGATTGCAAAACCCTCATCCGTCTTTTTTGTAAAAACGCATGGGCAAATAGCATTATTTGTATAACCTTCTTGTAGTAAATATTTGCTAAGGCGATTGTACCACATTCGCCCAGATTGTTTTAATCCATATAACGATTTTTGCAATTTAATTGAGAACATGGTCTTGAGATTTGTATCACTTGATTCTGATGGTTTAAATCCTTCAGGGATTTTCATGTATATGTCGCTATCAAGTGAACCATATAAATATGCAGTGACCACATCCATAAGTCGCATATCCAAATTTTCTGATACAACCAAACTAATCAAGAATCGAAAAGTGGTGGTCTCCATCACAGGTGAATATGTTTCCTCGTAATCGATTCCAGGTCTTTGAAAAACACCTTGGGCTATAAGTCTGGCTTTGTATCTTACAATTTCGCCATTTTCATTTCTTTTTCGCACAAACACCCATTTGTGTCCTATGGGGATTACATTTTTGGGTGTTTGAACTACGGGTCCAAACACTTTACGTTTTTCTAGAGAATCTAATTCAGCTTGTATAGCTTCCTTCCATTTTGGCCAATCATTTCTTTGTTGACAATCTTTAACAGATTGTGGTTCAGGATCATCAATACCTTGCATGATATCAAGAGCCATGTTAAGTGCGAACACATTATCGATGTTCGTATTTCTGCGATCCCATATTTTACGAGATATCAAATAATTTGTTGAAGTCTCAATATTTTCATGTGGTTGTGATTTTTCATGGATCACGTTATCCACATCTGTTTCATTTTGATGTAAGGTTTCTTCTTCTAGAGTTTTCAAACCTTGTTTTTCTTGTACCTTTCTTTTTCTGGGTACTGTATCCTTTGAACCAATCGGTCGGCCACGCTTCTGGCGTATTTTAGATTCATTTGCGGGTAAAGTATTATATGGTCCTGCAGGGACATCGATCTTCACTAGGGTATTTTCTACTTGTATGTGTGACTTTGTTACATTTTTTGTATTAACAAAGGCATCAGATAATTGATTTGCAATTCTTTGCAAGTGAATGATTCTTTCAAATTCTTGCTTACATTGATTGTTTCTGGGATCGTAATGAGATAATGTTTTCTCATTCCAAAAGATTTTTCATTGTTCTTCAGGATACAATTTTTTTCCACCCAATGTTGGAAAATTTGTTTCATCAAAATGGCAATCTGCAAATCTTGCATTAAACAAGTCGCCTTTTAAGGGTTCCAAATATCTAATGATAGACGGTGACTCATACCCCACATAAATTCCAAGTCTACGTTGGAGACCCATTTTGGTTCGTTGTGTAAGTGGGATAGGTACTTGTACCGCACAACCAAATACTCTAATGTGAGAAACTTCAGGTTCTTGACCATATGCAAGTTGCAATGGTGAATATTGGTGGTAATTAGTTGGTCTTACACGAATTAACGATGCAGCGTGTATGATAGCATGACCCCAGGCTGAAGATGGCAGTTTTGTTTTCATGAGTAGCGGTCTTGCAATTAATTGCAGTCGCTTAATAAAGAATTCTGCGAGACCATTTTGTGTATGGACATGGGCTACTGAATGCTCGACCGAAGTCCCTATTGACATACAAAAGTCATCAAATGCTTGTGATTTAAATTCAGCAGCATTATCAAGGCGAATTGCCTTAATTGAGTGGTCAGAGAATTGAGCTCGTAGTTTAATCATTTGCCCAAGTAGCTTTGCAAAAGCTATATTTCGAGTTGCAAGCAAACTAACATGTGACCACCTAGTTGATGCATCAATCAATACCATAAAGTATCGAAATGGACCACATGATGGGTGTATAGGCCCACAAATATCCCCATGAATTCTTTCCAAGAATGTTGGAATTTCAACATCAATCTTTGTTGGAGAAGGCCTTATAATTAGTTTACCTTGTGAACAAGCCATACATGAAAAGTCACCATTTAGGAGAACCTTTTGATTTTTTAAGGGATGTCCACGCGAATTATCTATTATTCTTTGCATCATTGAACTCCCAAGGTGACCAAGTCGATCGTGCCATAATATGAAAGTTTTCTTGTCAACAAACTTCTTGTTTGTGACTGTATTTGTCTCAATTGCCTTTATTATTGTGCAATACATCCCAGAAGAGAGTGCACGTAATTTTTCTTTTATATGTTTTTTTACCACATATCATAGATGTAATACAAAGGTATTCAACCTTGTTTACATTTAATGTTTCAATATGATATCCATTTATGCGGATATCTTTAAAGCTAAGCAAATTTCTACTGGATTTGCTAGCGTAGAGTGCATTTTTAATATATAGAATTGTCTCATTTGGCAGAATGATTTTTGCCTTTCCATGACCTTCAATAATTTTTGATGCACCCGATATTGTTATAACATTATTTTCAGCTAATGTTATTTTCAAAAAATACCTTTTACTTTGAAGGATGGTGTGAGTTGTACCACTATCGGCTAGACATATGTCTTGGTATTCTCCCATTAATCTAAAAGAAATGCATAATCGATTAAGTTACAACTTCAATATTCATAAGAAGGAAATTATATTAAATAAAGTTCTCAAAACATTAACCACCATTACAACTGAAAATAAAATTGTACTGAATAAAACCAAAACCAAAAAGATAAATCTGACTATTATAGAAAAAAAACATAGATATCCAAAAGCACTAATCTTAGGGACACGAAAGCATTAAAGGCAGAACTTGATTACTTTATATTTTCTAGCACACCATCCCCAATCAAATGATCAATATTCCCGTCTGGTTGTGCAAAGAAATCAGAGACATCCAAGTGAGTTATATCAACAGGGCCATCATCATCAGAAAAATTTGTCTCTATTTTTTTCTTTCCTTTGATCGAATTTTGGTAGAGATCCACAAGATGCTTTGGAGTACGGCAGGTACGAGACCAATGCCCTTCCATTCCGCATTTGAAACACTTATCTTCATACTCTTTCATGTTTCTCCCTTTTTCTTCTTCATTATTCGATTTCCACTGCTGGTGGTTTGTTTTCTGTCTCTTTTCATCATGTTGCTGGTAATTTTTGTTTTGACCATGGCCACGCCCACGCCCATGACCACGCCCACGTCCTCTTCTAATATGGGGATTTTGAGTTGAGTTGGCATTCACTTCAGGGAATGATATTTCATTTGCTTCAGGAAATGGTGTAGAGCCAGTTGGGCGTAATTGATGATTTTTCAATAGTAATTCATTGTTCTGTTCAGCAACTAGTAGACAGGAAATAAGCTCAGAGTAATTTTTAAATCCACGCTCACAATATTGCTGCTGCAGGAGCACATTTGAAGCATGAAAGGTGGAGAAAATTTTTTCAAGTAGATCTTGATCAGAAATATTTTCTCCACAAAGTTTGAGCTTTGAACAAATCTTGAATAATGCGGAGTTATAATCGCTTACAGATTTGAAATCTTGTAGGCGAAGATGGATCCACTCATAACGAGCTCTTGGGAGAACTACACTCCTCTGATGGTCAAACCTTTCTTTAAGATTTTTCCAAAGTTCTTGTGGGTTCTTCACAGTGAGATACTCGGCTTTCAATCCATCATCGAGATGGTGGCGAAGAAAAATAAGAGATTTTGCAAGATCCTGCGGGGATTCATTATTTTCTTCTTTTATTGTGTTTCCAAGATCCTTAGAAACAAGATGAACCTCAGTATCCAAAATCCATGACAAATAGTTTTTTTCACTGATGTCAAGAGCTTCAAATTCAAGTTTTGTAATGTTTGCCGTTGCGACTGTTAAAAAAAAAACAAACGAATTTAAGGATAATAATAAATTATATATATATATATATATAACAGATTGAATATATACGTGTAGAAAAATGTACAAAATAAATAATTATGTTATTTACTAATTTATTGAACAATGTTATAAAATTAGTTAACAAATAATTATATATACGTGCAATATATATATATAATTATGTTAACAAGCATCTAATCACAATTATGGAATCATATTTATTAACTTTCCTAAGAATGATAAATCTTCACACAAACAAATATCAATTAATATCGAGTAAAAATAAATGCATAAAAAAATATAATATCCCAATATAAGACACAAGCATAAAAGTGTATAAAAGTCAATATTCTTCGGGAATATTGATAAACTTAAGATTTTGGATAATATTCTTTAGGAATATTGAAAATCTTATATATTTATATTGTATCCATAGATCTATCGAGATTTTCAATAAAATATGTTGTGTTACTTCAAGAACATCAACATAAAATTAAAATTAATGCTTCTTCAGGAGCATAATATGAACATAAAATATGAGATACTTTGAGAGCATCAATATTAACTTTTAATATTTTGCTACTACCGGATCATTGAAACTATTGGCAAAAATAATAATAATAATAATATTTGTGCTATTTCGAGAGCATCAATATGAAAGTTACATATTGTACTTTATCGAGAGCATCCACACAAAGATTACGAATGAAAATTATTTATGAGTTCTACCTTGAAGCTAGAGCACTCGTGCTGATAACGTGTTATAAATTTAGTAGAGAAAGATGAGAGAATAAAAGACAAGAGAGAATATAATAGAAGAAGATGAGTCTTTAATATATGGACTAAACACCTCTATTTATAGGATAGAGGGATTAGTGTAGAAAAGGTAAATTACAATCAAATCAATCAACTATATTACATCTATATATAACAGTTTCACTAATTAGAAGTTATATTATTTTTTGGAAACATAGATTTTTGTACCACTCCATTTAGATGATCACTTTGCTGATGTTGCTATAAACTTGGACCAAGGAAAAATTCAATATTTGGATAACAGGAAGTATAAGGATGATGAAAATTCTTTCTTTCATGCTGCCCAAATAGTGGTAAAGTATCTAATATAATTTTAATAAATCTAAAATATCTCTTTTACGTTTTCATTGTCTTATATGTTTTCAATTTGTAGCATAATCAAATGTCCAAGTTTTTGAAAGAAAAAAATCATGTGAAAGCTGATGAGGTTTTGATGTATGAGTTCGAAAATGTTTCTTTAAGTTGGCAAACAAGAAAGAGAGATGTTGATGGTGGTATGTACTTGATGCATCATATGAAGTATTTTGAGGTAATACTCATCTCCAGATTTGTCAAAGGTATGGAATTTTGAATGAGATTGTAGAATAAATTTCTCTTTATAAATCCTGAGTTATAATTAATTGTTTTTTGGTTTTATTGACTCTAGGCTACTGTAAGACGAGTAATTAGAGCTGAAATCTATGCAACCATTGTGCTTAGCAAGGAAAATAATTTGAGGCTGGAGGTGCTGAGCAAAGTGTTTGATTTCTACAAAAAAAAAAAGCCTGAATTTCAAGCCAAGATTTCAGATTTGAAGAGAGATGGAGCAGAAAATAGGAGGAGGAAGAAACAAAATAAATGAACTAGTTCGCGGTGGTCGTGATCGTAAGCCCTATGTTCTTTCTCCTTTCCCCTTAATTTCTAGGGCTTCTTCGATGCGACTGTACTTTTTGTCGTGATTGACAAATCTTGATGGCTTTGTTGTCATATTTTTGTTTCTCCTGCCTATCTATTGTTCATCATGAATTTATTGTTTAAGATTAAGATAATTTGCTATTGCCAGTGCCCAAATATGTTGGTGGCCTACTACTTTGTGGGTTGTGGAGAAAAGTCTGTGAACCCCTACATATTTTTATATTTTTTTTAACCTTCTCTCATGGTTCTACAAATTGCTTATGTGTGTGTAGTTCAAAGAATTGATTGAATATCACACCTATAGGGACATACCAGTTGGATTTGAGTTTCTAGAATTTTCTTCGAGGATATTGACCGTCATCTTATGCGGTATATTAATCTTGATATTGTATGGGATGTTGGATAAATAATTATGTTCTTATTGATATCTTTTTATACCTTGTTATGGTACCTTTTACTCTTTTTTTTTTTTAAATTCATGTCTCTGTTTTGAAACGTGTATTTCCAGTTTTTGAAATCTGTGCAACCATTGTGTTTAGCAAGGTAAATAATTTGAGGCTGGAGGTGCTGAGAAAAGTGTTTGATTTCTACTAAAAAAAGCTTTAACTTCAAGCCAAGATTTCAGATTTGAAGAGAGATGGAGCAGAAAATAGGAGGAGAAAGAAACAAAAGAAATGAACTAGTTTGTTTTTATGACTATTTTGATTAAGCTCCTTCCTTGTGGAACAGATTTCATTTCCAGCAGTTTAGATTTATGTCGAATTTAATATTCATTCGCAAGTTAGTTAGCTTAGTTGTTTGGGTTTGAAGTATTTTAGTACTCAGTTACTTTTATTTTAATTCAAATGAAGTTTCATCAAGTGTTTTTCTTCCATGGCTTAGTTAGATAATAAATAGTGTGGTGTTAAATATATTATGTTAATTTGCAGCAATGTCTCTTGCTTTTGTAGTGGCATCTTCCCATCCACAAAGGGGGGATTTCTCACATTATTGTATTGATTTTATTTAAAATTATATGATGCATCTTCCCATCCACAAAGGGGGATTTTACACATTCATGTATTGATTTTATTCAAAATTATATGTTTCATTATAATTTGGTTCCGGTTCTTAAATTGTTAAGTGCTCTTAATTATGATTTATTAATGTAAAATCAATACACATCCTTGTATAGATTTTATTCAAAATTATGGACTTTTTTTTTTTGACAAATTGTTAAGAAAAAAAATTCATAATCATTAATTTTTAGAGGTTTGCAAACACTACCTAAAAACAATTCACTTTTCAAAAAATAAATCAATATGGTTCAGGAAATAGTTATAAATAATTTTTAGAGCAACATTTATAAATAAAAATTTCTTCATATAGTGCTCTTATTCGAAAAATAATAATTTCTCTCTTGATAGAAATAATAATTCCATGCTATTAATATTAATAATAAGCATATATCTTTTTCGATCAAAAGTATTAATTTTTGTTTGAAAAGTATTAATATTTTCATCAGAAGTATTAGTTTTTTTCTTAAAAGTAATACTTCTAAATTAATACTTCTAAATTATGATAATATGACAAAATCAGTTTTCCTTAAAGAAGTTTTTTCACATTATTGTATTGATTTTATTTAAAATTATATGCTGCATCTTTCCATCCACAAAAGGGGATTTTACACATTCATGTATTGATTTTATTCAAAATTATATGTTGCATTATAATTTGGTCCCGGTTCTTAAATTGTTAAGTGCTCTTAATTACGATTTATTAAGGTAAAATCAATACACATCCTTGTATAGATTTTATTCAAAATTATGGACTTTTTTTTTGAAAAATTGTTAAGAAAAAAAATTCATAATCACTAATTTTTAGAGGTTTGCAAACAGTACTTAAAAAAAATTCACACTTTTCAAAAAAAAAAAATCAATAAGGTTCAGAAAATAGTTATAAATAATTTTTTTTAGAGCAACATTTATAAATAAAAATTTCTTCATATTGTGCTCTTATTCGAAAAAAAAAAATAGATTCTTGGCGACTTAATGACATTTTAATAATTTCTCTCTTGATAGAAATAATAATTACATGCTATTAATATTAATAATAAACATATATCTTTTTAGATCAAAAGTATTTTGTTTGAAAAGTATTAATATTTTTATTAGAAGTATTAGTTTTTTTTTCTTAAAACTAATACTTCTAAATTATGGTAATATGAAAAAAAATCAGTTTTCTTTCAAAAAGTTTTTATTTTTTTAAAAAAAGTATTAGTTATTTATTCAAAAAAATTATTTTTTTAATAAAAAATACATTGCACACTGAGTTCTTGATGAAACATAAGGGATTAAATTTAATAAAAATACATTGTTTTGTGGAAGTTAAGCGATCATCACAGGTATGCAGACAAACAATCCTTAAAATCATGAAAAATATCCAAAAATATATATCAAGGGATTTAATATATTTTCTTTCTTCATCCAGTCCAGCTAAATGCTCAAAAGATCTCATTAACTTATTGAATCCTCAGATTTCTCCAAAAAAATTGAAAGAATACTCTGTTTGCCACATGATATATCAGTTGAAAAAATCTATCATGTAGTTCTCCAATGAACACACTGCATCAATTAGCTGCACTTCTGCTAACCACTCTACTGTTATGATTCTTCATGGGAATCCTGCTTGGAATGCATACTTTTGGACTTTTACCAGCATGTTTCTGGTGCTGAAACTTGTCAGAAATAAACAGTAAAAATCAAATACAAAGAATGTAGTGATAGAAGCACCAAGCATTTATAAGTAATTTTTGTGAAAACCAGAATCTTTGCACAAGATCCAAATGTTCAGCACCATAGCAATTTATTGTTAAGATAAACATAAAACCAGATAAGACATGTCAACTACAAGAACATCCGAATGTGCTGTAACATTAGCCAAAGGAAAGCAAAACATATAAAGCGTCCACCTGAAAAATCAATGAAATAATCAACTCTTTGTTGACAAGTCTCAAGAACTTCTCACGCTCCCTGCAAGATAGATAAGTAGAAATCAACATTTACAATCGAAAAAAATTCATATTATAAAAGAAAGTACATGACCAATAAAATCTCACTATAATAAATGAATATTTGGAGTCTTGGAACCAAATTCCTTTGCTTGAATTGAATTTGAAGCATCCGTTTTCTTCTTCTTGTTTTTCTGAAAGTGTCCTTTTATCCTTTGACTTCTTCCTTTTGTAACAGAATGAGTAGGATCTTGAACAATATGAGAAGAATTTGAATGAATGGAAGTATATGACTGCTCTGTAATAGTCAATGAACTCATCAGAGCATTAACAGCTACAGAATCTCTATTGTATCCTTCTTCAACAATCATCCGAGCCTCCTTATTTTCTTGACATTGCAACACCAAATTATAATACTTGCGTGCCATTTCATGACGCCAAGGGATGCAATCCCCAACCTTCTCTGACCTCCCAACTGTACTATTGAACTTGTCCCAAATTTCTGATTTAGCAAACTTTGTCCATCTTTTCTTAATATAAGACTCTGGTATGGTAACTATCGAATTTATATGAAGGACCCTTAAGCAATGATAGCACAAGAAGCCACACTCTTCAAATTTCTTGCAAGAGCACGTGATTAGATTGCTCAAACAATCAAATATGACACGATGAGATAGCCGTCATTATCGTGTGATGAAACATTATAAACCATCATTTTGTCTTCAACTAGAATAAGAATAGAAGAACTAGAGATTGATTTAAAAAATTCAGCCTCAAAATCTCTAAAAAGTGTCAATGTGTATACCTCAGAAGCATGCTTCAACATCCCAGTCAATGGTAAGGCTGATTCAGGTATTGATCTTGAACATTGGAATTCATCTTTTTGTTCTTTGTTCCTCCAATTCTTTAACATTTCCTTGAAAATTCCAAAAAAGTCAGTCAAGCTTGTGTTTTTCTTTGCACTGAATCCAATGGCATGGTTAGTGCTTTCACTTCTTTGGGAAGACAGAATTCCAGCAGAGAATAAATCCTTGCTCAATGCGGTGCACCATTTTTCCTTTAATCCATACAAACGATTAAACCAAGGATGATTCTCTAGTTTGTAGTCTGAAATCATAGAACTCCAACAGCTTTCAAATTCATTTTCATCAACACAACCTGACAAGCATTTCTTAAATGCATCTTTAAAAGAATTTTGACTTTTCAACTTTGCAAACCTACTTATAGCATTTTGATGAAGGTGCCAAAGGCATAGCCTATGTCTTGTTTCCGGAAAAACCTACTTCAAAATAAGAAATACTTGTTATATTCACATGAGTTATTCACATCAAAAACCTACATCAAAATAAAAATTCAACAAATATATTTCAAAATTTATTGACCTTTTCTATTGCATTTGAAATTGCTTGATCTTGGTCGGTGAACAAACTGACAGGACATTTGCCTCCCATCGATTTCTTAAAAACTTCAAAGAGCCATTGAAATGATTTGACCTTCTCGTCAGATAAAAATGCACAACCAAACATCACATTTTTCCAATGATGATTGATACCCACGAAAGGAGCACAAATCAAATTGTACTTATTAGTGCGATAAGTTGTGTCAAAAACCATGACATCACCAAATATGTCATAATCCTCTTTCATCATCGAGTCCCTCCAAAATACATTACACAATCTCCCATCATCATCTAATTTGACTCTGAAAAAAAAGTCATTCTCTTTAGCATCTTCTTGTTGTAACATTTCAATTACTTTATGTGCATCCCCTCCCTCTATTGCATTCATTTTCCAACGGTTCACAAAATTCATGTGATCCGTCAAAGTATGACCAACGTTTTCCTCTCCCCCAGCTTCATGTACCATATAACGATAAGAATCAGTAGCTCTCATCCCAGAAGATATCATATCTTCAATAGCTTTACCCTTCACATTTGAAATTCTCCTCTTTGATCGATGATGATGACTCCATGCTATCCTAGTGAATGGATGATTATGTATCATCACATGGGACACAACTTCATAAAGGCATTCATCATTCAATTTAACCCTTAATGAAGCTTTACATCCTGTTCGTGTCAGACAAGATCTTTTTTCTATCTTTCCCACTGATCCACCACTTAAGTTATCTGAATTTGAAGCTTTTAATTTCTTCGTTCCACAACAAGAACACACAAAATATTTCTCTATTACAACTTCTTGATTGTTAGAGTACCTGGTGGTTGATTTACGAACACTAAAACCAATGGCCCTTGCATGGTTGGAATACAATTGATACATTTCATCAATTGTTTTTCTCGTCAAACCAATCAGAGATCCAGTTATATCAACAGAACATGCATTGTCATCTGTAATAATTTCAAAACAAATATCTAGCATTAATAAAAACTAATACGTTTTGACCAGAACCAAATATTTCTAATTTATTTGAGAAATGTTACCTTCACTGGCTGGTATCATATTTTGTTCACTATTAGCTGCCAGATCAACTTTTTCATTTACAATAAATTCAAACAAGTGTCAAATATTATTACAAGAAACAACTAAAATGAAAATCTTTCTTATTTTTTTATGATAAGCATAATACACTTCGTAAGTTAATTCAACCTTACCTTTATTTATGTCTGTCTCATTTTCATCGCTAGAAACAATGACAATAGAATTTAAATTCTGACCTACAATAACAAAATAAAAAAAAATAGCAGTAAAATATAATATAAAAGGTAATATTTTTAGTGCAATGTGTGTGGAAACTAATATAAAACGATGCTTTGGTAAAAAATTACCTTTCTGAATATGAGTTTCAGATTCATTCTCCATATCCGATTTTAATTATCCAACAGCAAAACTCTAATACCCCTGCTAGTTAAAAGATAAATAATGTGTCTTAAATACATTAACAAAATCAACTCATCAAAAACAAAGGATACAAATGAAAATGCTCAATCAATCAGAGGCGCTTTAACAGAACATAGTAAACATATATGGATTGGAATGTATCGCAGAAGAATGTGTTTTAACAGAACAGAGCTAAAATATATGGAATGTCTCCGAGAAGAATGCGTGATATCTATCTATTCAATAAAAGAACCCAATTGTGTGCTCTTGGTTAAGGAAACAAACATGGTTCAAACCTGTTGCAGCAAATAATAATTTTTTGGCTTAGAGCTTGAAGTGGTTGAATCTTCTTGCTTGAGTTGCTTTAAAACAATCTAGCAGGCAACAGAAACAAAATCATCAACTCCATACACAAGTGAGATCAGATTTCAGTTTGATCTTGTCGATTTCAGAATTTTTTGAAACAAGAAATTTATACCTCAATATAGCAGAAATCTTCACGATCTTTGTTTTCAATGTAAACAATTGAGAAGCTGGGACAGATGAATGGAAGGGATTGAGCGGAGATCGCAGCGATCTTGTCGAGTGAAATTTTCTCCCAATTCAAAATAGATCGATTGAAAGTAGGCCAATGCGGAAGCTCAAGAACAATTGGGCCAATGCGAAAAATTAGGAGAAAATAGAGTGAAGACTCAAAATCTCACGGGTTAAAAAATGGGTTAATCCGACCCGGATCCGTTGCACGAACCTGACCAGTAGGACAGTCTTATACAACTATTTGCCTTATTATTTTTGTTAATTTTGTTAATATCACTCTATTGTTAATTATTAACTAGTACACTCATTCGAACGTGGATCTACAATGTCCTGGAAGCATCACAGCCCTTCCTACCAGTTAGCCACTGTACCTCATGATCAGGGCCGTCTCCAGAAAATTGGAGGCCCTAAGCTAACTTATGGTCAATATAATTTTTTTTTGTAAAATATAAAATTATTACGTACGAACTGACAATAATATGAACATAATGATCACCAACATCTAATTTAATATACCAATATACCACGTAATTTATTAAATATATATAAAAAATAACATATATAAATTGAATGTAATAACAAAATGTTCTAACTCTTCGCGCTTTCTGTTGTGCAAAATTATCAACTAAATAAACCTAATCAAGATTAACTACCATATTTTTTTTTTCAATAGAGAATATTGTCAAACCATTCAATCTATATTGTGACATAGTTGATCGTAATTAGTTCTTATCAACTTCAGCTTGGAGAAATTTTTTTAAACAGAAACTACCGTAACCGGTATGGTCAATAATATCCTATAAGCTATCCAAACATTAGGAAACCCATGATGTAAATCTAAAAAAAATTCATTTTTCCCGTCATAATTCACAAAGAGAATCTAAAAAAAAATAAATAAAATTTAAATGTTAACAAATATTGATTGTTGATATGAGATTTAAAGCACTAATCGCAATACACAAACATACAATAAAAATCAAATTCAATAAAAAGCGGCATGATAATTGACTCAATTTGAGCAATATAGCTCACCTAAATAAAACAATTTAACGAAAAAAAAAGTTTGTATCTAATAAAAAGTTTTTTATTTCTTTTGTACGCAAAAAAAGATGAGCAAAAACACAAAAAATTGACAATGTATAATTTTTTAAACAAATCATTAGAAGCTCATGACCTATCTAGAGTTTTGAATAAAATTTTTTAAATATATATTTATATATATACTATATATATTTATATAATACAATATATTTTAAAAATATTTTGAGACCCCAACGTCCAAACTATGGCTGAATGATGTCCCAACGTCCAAACTATGGCTGAATGACCTTACTACAAATGGCTATAATCTCGAAAGAGATACGGCTCAATGTGGTTAATGGCGGACCCAAGATTTTTAGTCTACCCGTGATAAAATTCTAAGCTCTTGTATCCTTTAATATTTTGAATTGAGGGCTACCACAAAATTAAACCAAAATTATTCAAAAATTTTATATACAAAATTTTAAAAAAATTTCGAGCCCACCCGGGCTAAACACATAAGAATTCATACGCAGCTGGATATCTTAGTCAGTACTTACGTACCTCCATAGGTCAAGCCTAGATGTAGCAGCCTGGGATCCAAGCCTATAATAAAATGTACATTGAATCACTCATACAATTCTAAAAGTTTTAACTAAGCTAATATATGCTCCCAAATTTGACAGAGATATCAGATTATGCTTGTGTCCGTTGTCAGCCCACTGATTTCGAAGAACCAAAACCCTAGGTATAGCTCCGCTACAAGCTCGATAGAACCTTGCTATAGTCCGATCCTCGAGAAGATGACTAGAAAGCTCTAAAACTCAATAGGATCGAAACTCGCCTACTCAATGCATTTTGAAATGAGGGTCTCAGCCTCTATTTCCGATCTAGGTTTGAAAGTTCCAATCTGAGTTCGGATCTTCCGATATGTTGCGCATCATACATGTGTACTGTGATTTGAGAACTCAGGCAGCCGACGAAGTTCGGGCGTGTCGATTTGGGGGTTCGGAGCTTCCAATCACCCGCTAAAATCACCGATAAAAAGTTCATACCCTGTCTATCCAAGAGAGTTCAGATGTTTGGATCACAAGTTCAGACTTTTTGAACTGCTCGGTGTTTTCGAACTGCACCATTGTCCTCCGAACTCGTTCGCAAGGCAACGACATACTATAAATTTATGTCGTTATTTAATATTACCGACATCATTTATATAATTATCTTATTTAATGACAAATTATAATATTTTGTGTTAATTAATGACGAAAACTTATTCGTTGTTAAATAATGACATAAAATTAATTTCGTCATTCAATTCAGGAAATTTAAAATAAATATATCTTTTCTTATTTAATGTAATGACATAATATAATTTATTTCCGTAATTAACGAAAAAACATTCCTAATTGTCATATATAATAACAAATAATTCATTTCGTTGTTAATTTCAGGAAAATTAACATAATAATATTTTTTATTTTAATGTGATGACAACATATTATTTCTTTTGGTAAATAACGAAAAAATATTTATTGTTTTCACCATTAATGTCAAGAATATTTAATTGAACCAAGTGACCCAAATTTCTTCAGTAATCTTTCACTCCGGTCACCGCAACGATCTCAATCTGTACATCGTCGCTTCCCTATTGCCCTGCACTCAAGTTTAATTTCTATCTAATTTATACATACATATAAGAATTTAGTGGTAAGAAAACGAGATCAAGAACGAACAATTATAATTTTCGTGAAGTTCGTGAAATAAAAAATTGGGGAAAACTCTATCGGCCCATTTCATTTTCGGTTGTTTCAAGGTACGTTCTTTGAATTTAAAGATCCATGATTGATATAAACCACTGTTGAATTTCTTGCATAATTTTGTCTAATTTTTTTCGCACAACTCATGGTTAATTGAGTACTTATTTGGTCCATTTTGCATTTCTCATGTTGCAATGTATGGAAATTTATTGTATATAATTTAGTGTGTATTGGCCATTTAATATCTATTTACTTGATATTGTTAATGAGGTTTTACAAGATTATTGTTTTTATATATGAATTTGAATTTATTTATTTCATTTTGAGAAATTTTAGATGACTTCTGAGCATTCTCGTGATTCTAGGATCTTGATTGTTGCGTCGGGTGGCAAGTAAGTCATATTATATTATTTATATTTACATTGTACGCACATCATTTGATTGTTTGTTTTTTAATTGTTTTTCATCAATTCAATTTAGGTTCCTACCAAATAGTCATTCAATCTCGGCCTACATAACCAAGACATTCACCAAAAAACAATGCAAGGAGGGCCACACTTGGCGGTATGTGAATGTTGAGACTAAAACGTACTACTGGGAAAAGTTTGTGGTAAGTGTGACTATTAATTCATTTGAATTGATAATCTTAATTTTTATTGAAAGTATATAATATATGTTGTTATGCAACGTAGAAGAAGTATCGTTGGGATCTTGATCATGATGTACATATCAGAGAAACATGGAAGACACTTGCAGCTGATCTATATAGAAAAACCATTTGCAATTGGCGTGCAAAATCTCAACCCCCAATTGGGGTTAATCTCCAGATATGGAACAAGTGGAAAGATATCTGGAGCACCTCTAAATGGCAAGAAAAGTCTAATAAAGCAAAAAAGAATAGGAATACTGAGCCAGAGGGACCAGGGACAGGGTTGGTCAAACATACTGGGGGTTCTCGCTGCTTTGTGGAGCATTCTATTAAAATGGTAAGCTTAAATTTTTTATTATATTTCAAAGAATAATATCGCATAACTTTCTGACCATCGATATTTTTGAAGCGTGAGGAGTTAAACTGTGATACAACAGCTTATGAGCTATTCAAAAAACTACATCAGAAAAAGGATAGCACGTGGGTTGATGCTAAGTCCAATGCTGTTGATGTAAGTTTCACAAAGACTTAAGAAAATTAATCACACATTTATGTACTACTATTGTAATGTAATAAATCAATTGAATTGTTATTTTAGGATAAGATGAACGAACGATTACTGGAGGCTTCACAACCTGATGTTGATGGTGGGTTGCCACAGACGCCAACTCTAGAATCAATAAATGAAATGTACATACAAGCTGCTGGAGGAGTGAAAAGGAATCGCTTATATGGTATTGGATCACAGGCATTTGTGACATATTATGATGTTATGTCGAAACGTGGACCACATGCACGTACCAGCTCATCTGCAGATGTGGTGGCCGCTAGAGCTGAGGCTGCTGCCTCAAATTCTAAAGTTAAGGAACTTACACAAGAGTTGATTAATTTGCAAGAGCATGTTAAATATTTGACGGAGCACGTACTCATTAACCCTCGGTCTCATCCATCTTCAATTGTTTGTGATGATGATACCACACAAGCTCCATCCTCTAGTTAGATACTTCGATTTATTATGATTCTTGATATGTTTGGCTTAATCAAGATGTAGATACTTGTTTATTAATTATTCTCGATCATTTTGGTATAATACAAGATTTAAATACTTGGTTATATTATGGTTCTAGATCATTTTCGTACATATCAATATTTTTGTACGTAATAGTACTATTTAATGTTTTTATGATCAAATTGATGAATTCAATTTAATTGTGATTGATGATCAAAACACTATCCAGAATACTTTTGTAACGACTCACTGTATCAAGACGAGTCTTTCCAACGTGCTTATGTCCTCACTCACACGCACCCTGAAAAACTTCCCAGGGGATCACCCATCCTATAATTTCTCCAAGTCAAGCACGCTTAACTTTGGAGTTCTTATGTGATGAGCTTCCGAAAAGAAGATGCACCTTCTTGATATGAGTAGTACATATGAAATTTTTTACACTCTTCTCAACTATGCAGTCTCATACCTACACAGTCTCATAATCCCTCTCATTCCGGCAGGATCGGTTCATTCATGTCTCCCTCCGCCTAGAAGCCTACCAGGAGCCGCTCATTGTCCGTGCAACCTCTTGGCACCGGCGATCACTCATCGCCTCCTCAGCCCCGGGCGTCACATGCCCACCAGCTTCCGCTTGGTTCGTCCCCGAACCATACCGTACTAAGAGAGGTCGTCTAGCTCAATGGTACCAGGAATCATAAAACTTTGTACTTAAGCCTGGAGGTACAAGGTTCGATTCCCGGGAAGGGCAAAAACCCACTGCCAGGAGTGCGAAGATCATGAGTGCGATGCCCGTCGAACCATGCGGTCCGAGCCCATGCTATAGGCTGGGGAGGGATGCGGTGGAAGGACGTGAGTCGTTACAAAAAAGGGCGCCCTTTTTTGTAAAGGCTGGGCTGGCCCAGCCATTCTTGCACTTCATGATCTTCTTCCCCCTGGTGGGGAGTTTTTGCCCTCCCCAGGATTCGAACCTTGCACCTCCAGGTCTTAAATGCAATGTTTCCTCAAAATTTACTTTGAAGGATAATGATTGAATTTAATCGGTTTAGTGATTAAATTCGAAGTTTATCTTGATGTCTAATGCAATTTAACAAACAGAGTATGTGCGAAAATATGTCAAATTATAGATTTGAACACTTATAATAAACTGGTGTATGCAAGATAGATAATAGGTAGGTAAACTGATAATAGACACGAAGAGATGTTTCTGGATGTTCGGAGATTTCAATCACTCATACGTCACCCCTTCTTCCACCTCGGAAGGATATCACTAGAAGACTTTGAATCTTACAAGCAATTTGCAAAACCCCGATCCGGTTTAGGACTTATACACTGCCTAAACAAGAACTCCTAGTTACAACTCAGTTTCAGTCCTAGACTGATAAAATGAGGATGTTTACAACTCGATTGACTTAGCACAAAAATGATCCTTCGATGATCAGAGTATCAGTTGAGCGTTTGTGCTTTGAGTTCTTTTGATCGATTATCAAGATTTTGAGATTTTGAATATTCAAGCAATGAACGTTGTTGGCAAAAGTTCCAGAGAGGTTCTTCAGTCGATCGAGATCACTATTTATATTCTTTGGATGCTAACGGTAATAAATTCAAAATGAATCTTCAGATAGAATTTTGAATTATTCCCATTGCATTTGTCACTTTCAAGAACATTAATCTCTGAGGCCGACAATTTCCTTTGGATCGCGGCACTAACTTCTGTGAATGTGTGAGAGTACGAAAAACTCTATCCAAAAGATCGTAGGGGTAAATTGATGATATTTCAGTTTAGTGTCTTTAGTCTCGTTGATTTGAATATTCTCAATTGAGGTCTTTATGCGAGACGGTTTAGTGCTTCTTTCTTTATGTGGCAGTTTGGTTTTAGCGCTTCAGTTTATCTTCCACAAGTCAATTTAGCTTAGCACTTCAGTTTAGCTTCCGCTAGATTAGTTTACCTTAGCGCTTCAGTTTACCTTCCGCTAGATCAGTTTAGCTTAGTACTTCAGTTTAGCTTCCTCAACAGTTTTTCATATAAGTTTTTCATGATAACTTATAAACACCAAAACTTAATTTCCCAACACATTTTATTACATTAACCTAAGATTAAAAAAAAATAATTTTATTTTTATATAAACATTTATGATAAAAAAATTTAAAATTATTTTTGTATATATATAATTACTTATATTACCTTCATACTATCATATCATTTTGCTAATTTGACAATTAAAAATTGTCATAATATCAAACAAAGCAACATTCTTAAATTGTTTAAAATAACTTCATCCAAACACTTTAGCATCTTAACATAAAACAACTTATAAACTCTTACAACTTATATGTTGTTTTTAATAAGTTTAGTCAAACATCATATATAGTTAAAATAAACAGGATATTGATTTAAATTTCAATTACTGACGTTATTTAACAATGAAAATAAATTCGAAATCTATAGATTACAAATGACTCAAACCGGAAGCAACCTAAATTGATATAGACTGTACATTTAGAAACCAAAAAAAAAAAAATCGAATTAATGAAGAACTTCGTAATGCAACACTTGTACGTGGTTGATATTTTTCTAGTTGTAGTCACTACCACGCATCGAAATTTTAAGATTCATATGATTCAACATTTTCAAATTCGTAATTCTGGATATAACTGATCATGACAAAACATCGGGTTATTAAAATAAATCCTAAATAAGATCATAATTGACTCTATTAACAAAAAATAAACTATTTGTTGGAATAAATATTCGTACAAAATTTGAATAATAATAATAATAATAATAATAATAATAATAATAATAAGCTAAAAAAATAATAATATCAATATACGACACATTCTTATCAAAAAAATCATCATGTCACATTGAATAAAATGTCGAGAAACTATGTGGTTTCTTTTTTGTATTCAAGTTATAAATTTTATTTTTGAAAATAATATATATATCCACGAGTGTGTAGATTTTTTTATAAAATAATTTTTCATATTTATTTTAACTATTTTTTATTTTAAATTTGTACACATATTTAGGAGAAAACAATATCTATAATTTTAAATTCAATCATATCTTATTTGTATTTTTTAAATTTAATGATAATTTCTTTACTATTTTCGGAAAAAAACTTTTGAGCGGGAAAATGGTATGTTTTCTATTTTAGAAGACTTTTTTGTTTATATATATATATATATATATATATATATATTTATATTTACATGTATATGGATAAAAATTAAATTAAATTTAAAATAAGTGATAAGATTCGATCAAATTTTGAACAGAAAATTATTACATTATCGTATATAACAATAAAAAAAAATTCACTTATATGTAGAATTTTTTTTTACTGAAATTAAAAAGTAAAGATAAAATCCAATCAATTTTAAATCGAACATTAATACATTATGATATAATGTATTTATTGAAATTTTCACATATATATGAACAAAAATAAATTTAAATAAAAAATTAGTGATATCCCCTGATTAAATTTTAAATTTTGAACTGAAATCAGTACGTTACCATGCAAAGTAAATAAAATTTTAAAAGTTGTGTTAAAAACAAAAATTGACATATTATCATTTATAATTTTTATGGATAATTTTATACACAGAACAACTAATTAAAAAAATTGTGATAATATCCGATTAAATTTAAATTTTAAATAAAAAATCATAATCATTATATATATTATTAATTAATATGATTTCCTTTTTAATCATTTTATTTTGGCTGAAAATTACTATATCTAGTAAAAACTCCGTTTATTATGTACACTAGTATTCCACCTGTATGATGCACATATTGTTATTTTTATGTAATTATTGGAAAATAGTAGTAAATATGAGTGCTTGAATAATTAATTAAAATACAAAAAAATTAAAGGTGAGTTTTGATGAATAAAAAATCAAATTCATCTTGATATTTATTTACACTACAATTGAACTAATCACAATGTATTTCAAATCCTTAGAATATTGGAATCGATTTAAATTCTTGTGGCTAGAAAGTTTTTGGCAGAACATATATGTTCCTTAAATTTGTTGGATTTTTTTTTTTAAAAAACAGTTTTAAACTGTCAAATAAGTAATTTGAAATCTTATAAGATGTTTTAAAAAAAATCGTTACACACCTACTGTTTTAGAAATATCTTATTTTAATATTTTACTTTGCCATGTTATCTTTGTATATTTTGTAATATCTTTCACCAAATTTTCACATTAAACTAAAAATTAAAAACCACTCATTTTTCTCATTAATCTAAGATAAAAAAAATTATTTTTATTTTTTATAAAATATTATGATAAAATTATAAAACTATTTTTGTATATATACAATTACTTATATTACCTTCATAGTATTATATTTTTTTTTGTAATTTTTAATAAAAAGATCTCGTAATATTATCTAAAAATATATTATACCGTTTGAAAAATATGAACTTAACAATATCTCGTAAAAGAACTCTGTTGTTTTTTAAATATGCTAATATTTTTTTTGTCTTATTGCATGACATTGTTTTAAATCTGTTGTTAAATATATAATCTAAAAAGGACTTATATATTTTAAAAAATAAATTAATTCAACATTATCTCGTAAAAAGATTTTGCTGTTTTTTTAGTATTATGTTATAATTTTTGAGTCTTATTACATAACATTTTTTGATATGGGCATCTAAAAAGGGATTGAGTTCTGCTAATTTTTTAATTATGTTATATATTTTTTGGACTTATTTGTGTAACATTTTTTCAAATATGTTGTTAGATATATCATCTTAAAAGAAATTATGTCTTTTATAAAATTTAAATTTAATATTATCTCTGTGTAATATTATTAAATATGTCGTTGAATATATAATCTAAAAAATTAGTATAAAATTTAAAATCTCGTAAAAGGATTATGTTATTTTTAAAATATGATGTTATATATTTTTGGTTTTTTTGTGTAATATTTTTCTAATTCTGCTGTTGAATATTTTTTTGTGTTATCGTAAAAATTTAAATTTAATAAATTAATCTATGGTTTTCATTCTTTTAAAGCAAAAATTTGAATTTATTGTTTTCTCGGAACTGATTTTCATCTTTTTAAAAGCCAATTGAATTTGTTGTTATCCCCTAATATTTTTCTGTATTAATGACTAATTATATTTTCACACATAGATTATTAATTTTTTTTTATAATTGAACTTTTTTATTTTTAGTAATGAGTTATAGGCGGGAAAAAATTGAGCTTTCTTTTTTAACAGACTTTTATACATATATATATATATAATGAGTTATAGGCGGGAAAAAATTGAGCTTTCTTTTTTAACAGACTTTTCTACATATATATATATATATATTTAAATAATAATTTAAATAATAATTTAAAAATAAATAAAGGAGTTATGGTGTTGGGTTGTGATAAATAATCAATCTTGATTTTGATGATAACAAAATTTGTTAGTGTATTTCTAACATATTTCATCAAGTGTTGTAGTTAGTAGATCAAAGTTGGAAGTTTTTGAGCTGGAACTCATGTTCATCAAGCTGGCACAGTTGAATGAATCAAACATATCTCATAGCTCGGTGATCCAAATGACTTGTGGCCAAAACGGTTGGAAAGATTACTCAAATATTTACAAGTTATATACTAGATCAGTTAGTTCGGAAGTTAGCTAGGCGAAAAGTTGGTCGCAACATCGAGCTGGATGCGTTCGTTACTGTACCAGATCAAACATGACCAGCTCTGGTATTTTGGTTATATATTAAAGCTAGCTTATCCAAATTGAACGATTCAGTATGCGTTACGAAGATAAGAGAATTATCTACAAATTATCTTTACAAGAAAAGTCTGAATCGGTGTTTAAGAAGATAATAAATCGAGATGAAGTTTCTGATTTTGCACTGAAATTATGCAGAGGAGAATTTCTGACACAACTGAGTATTTCATTCGTATATCTCTCGTACGAACTCGAAATTGAGTGATTCTTGATTTCGTGAAAAGCCAAGATAAAGGGCTACAACTTTTATGTTTATCACTTTGCCCAAAAATTAGTGCACTAAGAGCGATTAGTGAACAAATCAGACAAAAAAATGATTAAACCAGATCAAGTGAACAAGACCAGATCGAAGTTGCTATATACCAGATCAGTTGGACCATACCAGATCAAATTCGTACCAGACCAGACCAGATCAATCAACCATCTCAATGAACAGTAAAATCAGCTCAAGTTGAGAAAAATTCTAGCAACTCAAATATGACTGTTGCAACTTTAGAAAGTGTCCAAAAACTTCCCAAACGGTCATATTCTTGAATCTAATGTTCACATCATTCTTGGAGAATTTAAATACAACACTTTAAAGATCAAACACAAGCTTTGACATGAGATTCAAAGCATGGACAGCCTACTTGAAGAAATTAACTAAAATGAGAGCAAGCCCTATGTGTGAGGATATATATGAGAGATAAATACACTTCAACGAGATTAAATCCTCACACACAATCACTCACAAATATACAAGAGAGATGAGCTTCAAAGATTAGTTAATGAGTCTTAACACAAAGACGTTAAATATTGTATTTGTAGTCTTAGCATAAGAGACGTTAAATATTATGTGGATTGTGAGGTTGAGGCCTACAATTGAGAATTCTAGGAGTTCTTGTTTAGGCATTGAATAAGTCCTAACTGGATTGGGTTTGTACAAATGAGATGTATAAATCAATGTCTTCTAGTGGATCCTTCCGAGGATAAAGAAGGGGTGGCGTAGGAGATTGAGCTCCGAACATCCATAAACAAATTTGTGTCTATTTGTTTATCGCATTTACTTTATTATTGCCACTGTTTTAGTATGCATCGTTGAAGCATTTTATGTGTTTTTCGTACACCAAAATATTACATACAAAGTGTTTGATAAAATGATTCAACCAAACTGTTTTTATTATTTCAACTTGCATTCTTTCAAATGATTTCTAAAATGTTTATTCGGTTTTTACGAAAGATTATTTCGAGTGTATTCCGCTTGGTTTGAAAACCAAACTCGATATAATTCATCGATGCTCGGTTCATTTTTGAACATTTCAATAATGAACTATTGTAGCTCTAAAATATTTTTTTAAGTGTGTATTCTCCCCCTCTACACACATATTTCGATCCTAACATATGGTTTGAAGTTTTTTTAAATGTGCACCAATAAATATTATATTGAAATTATTTTTTTTAGGTAGACTCCATAAAAATCGAAGACGCATGCATTTGATGAATTTATTTCAAATTAATCATTGATATTATAAAGGTTTGTTATTAATAACATTTAATAATATAATAAAAATAATTAAATTATTTATTTTTTAGTTATTTTTAATGTTTATTGATATTTTTCTCAATAGACTTCCCATAATTTATAAGATTGCACAGAAATTGAAGAGACAATAATGAGATATTTTGAAATTACCCAATGAAGATGAGGGAGAAAAATTAATGATATATATTTTTGTTCACATTATTTATTTTTTTTAGTAATTTCAAGATCATCATTTTATGTTTACTCTTTGTTAATGATCATTATACAATGCATTTATTTGCTATATATATGCGTGCACGAACTAATAATAGAATTCGGAAAAAATAAAAGTTTATGTATTTTATTTAATAAAAAACCCAATAATTTCATTTTTTAAATATTACTTTTTTCGTCCCAATTTATATAGTCTTAATTTTTTTAACACGGATTAATAAAAATCATTGGAAAAATAAATTAGGCAAACACTTCCTATTTTAACCTTATTTAATGCTTGCAAAAAATGGTTGCATAATTTTCAAGATGTAGTTAATAGGAGTATATAGGGCGGAGAAAATACCGAAAACTCTGGTATACCGTAGTTACCATAACGAAAAATACCACACATGCCAAATTTAACGGTATATCGAAAAATTCGGTATCGATATCGGTATGCACGTTATATTACTGGTAACGTACCGAAAGAAGATGAACACATTTATATAATTTCGATATAAACGGTATATTATCGGTAACGTACCGAAATTTCAAAACTTCGGTACGGTGTCGGTATAAAATTTACATCGTGCCGAACATCGGTATGCCGAATATTTCGTACGGTATCGATATCGTATTTTCTAATACCGAATATTTCGGTACGATATACGGTATTTGTTGAAAACCTCGATATACCGTACCGACCGAGCCCTAGGAATATGTTGAATCCGATATTTTGGTGATAACAAACAACAACTCATTGTATAGGAATGTGCTGCCAACCATTGTATTTCAGGAATCTACTACAACTTCTACCGGAAGCTTGTCAACCACCTTTGCTCTCGACCGGCTGAAGTCACAAGCCTATCGACTGGCTATCAAAACCAGCAGAGGATAAATCTATCTACCGGAAGCTTGTCAACCGCCTTTATCTCTCGACCGGTTGAAGTCACAAGCTTATCGACTGGTTATTCAAACCAGCAGAGGACAAATATCTCTACCGGTAGAATGCCAACTGCCTATCTAGATATCTCGAGACAAGTACCTGTGACAAGATGTTCTTTGCAGGATCTTTTATTAAAAGCAGAACCGGCGTTTCAGAAGATTTGTTGACTCCTGCAAATCAAGACAACAGGTTGTACCAAAATGGCAAAAACACAGAATGACTGCAGATAAAGCATTCGACCGTTTATTCCAGTTTTGGACCCTGGAAGTTGTCTGCAGTGTACGATCCTCATGCAGAATCATCAATGCATTTATGAGCATTAAATGTGCATTCAATGCAGCATCAGAACGTTCAAAATAAAGACGTTGATGATTGACCTATATAAAGGGAAGATTGCTCAAAAAGAGAATAACAACAAGAACAACAACAAGTGATACGAGACAACGAAGAGAGACAAGCAACTCAGAAAAATTTCAATCACTTGACTAATATCAGAAGTCCTCATCTGATATACTTGAGCACACTTACAAGATCATTCATCTGCTGCTCAAATAAACCCTCGCCTACAGTTCACATATCTGATCGTCAAGGATCATCCTAGGGTTTTCAAGCCTCTCGACCGCTCTGCAGTCTGAGAAGCTCAACTCAACTATACTCAGTGTTGAAGAGACTTGAAGCTGCTCTGAAAGCTTCCACCAGTCTGATAAGAACTGAGAATCTTATCTGTGTAAATCTAGGAGTTTCGGATTAGGCATTGGATAAGTCCTAAGTCTGAAGTGGGTGTATTACAAGACGTTGTAATAACCAAAGTCTTCTAGTGAATTCCTTCCTAAGTGGAAGAAGGGGAGACGTAGAAGGATTAAGCCTTCGAACTTCCATAAAATCGTGCTTTAGCATTTACTGCCATTTATCTTACATCCTGCTCATACATTGCATTATAAACTTTGCATCACTAAAACCTCTGAACTATTTCCGCACTATTTAAGTTGTTCAAAACGTTTTAGAAGTTGAGAAAACTGATTAAGTGAACTAAACCTCACTTGATCATTTTAAAGAAGAAGAAGAAAAGTTTCAGAGTGTATTCACCCCCCCTCTACCCTCTGAACCGATCCCAACAAGTGGTATCAGAGCGGGTTCCTTTCTCAACTGCTGATCTGAAGTTTTCAAATCATGACTTCTTTCAACAGAATTCCTATGTTTTCTAAAGAAGAGTATGATGATTGGAAAATTCGCATGCAGGCACATCTTGCAGCACAGGATGATGACATGCTATATGTCATAACAGACGGTCCTATCAAAATTATGAAGGTCAACCCAGCTCTAGCCGATGGTGCAGGACAAATGATTGAGAAACCAAGAGCTGAGTGGACCACTGAGGACAAAAAGAAGGCCAATCTTGACAATGTGGCCCGGGACATCCTATACAAAACACTGGACAAGAATATGTTCAGCAAAATCAAGTCATGTTCCACAGCAAAGGAGATTTGGGAGAAGCTCACTCAGCTGTGTGAAGGGAATGACCAGACAAAGGAAAACAAGCTCACCTTGGCCATTCAAAAATATGACAACGCCAAAATGAAGCCAGGGGAAACCATGGCTGAATTTGATGAACGGTTCAGTAGTATCATTTGTGATCTTATTGCTTTAGGTAAAACTTATACTAACCGTGAAATTGCTGTGAAGGTTATGAGAGCTCTGCCCAAAGAATGGGAGATCAAGACAGTGGCCATGAGAGAGTCAAAAGACTTGAGCAAGGTTGAACTGCATGATCTCTTTGCTGATCTCAAAGCCTACGAGTTCGAGCTCAACATGAGAACAGAAGATGAACCATCTACATCTCAACCAACCAAGGCCTTAACCTCAACCGTGATACGTCCACCGGTCGAGGAACCTCCAAAGAGATCAGCTGAGCAAATCAGCAATGAAGCCATGACACTCTTTGTCAAGAAATTTGGTAAATTTATGCGTAAAAACAATTCTAAATTTAAAAATTATCATAAATCGGACCATACAAACGATGGTCCTACTTGTTTTAACTGTGGAAAGCCAGGCCACTTCATTGCAGACTGCACCAAGCCTAAGAACAATGATCAGAAGCAATTCTCCGAAAGAAGAAGGGGTAAGGAGGATAAAAGGACGTTTAGAAAAGGAAGAGACCAAAGGGTTCTAGTAGCAGACGAAAGCAAAAACAAGTGGGCTGAGTCTGACTCTGACAACTCCAATACCGGAAGCTCTTCAGATGACAGCGATGATGAAAAAGTGGAATGCCTTATGGCCGACATCGAAGAAGAAGCTGAGGAGGTATTTGACTTTGGCTCACCTGAATTTACTCACAGTGATTTAGTTACTGCTTTACACGAAATGGCTAATGAATACAAAGCATTATCCAAGGAGTTCGAGGAAGTAAAGGCAGAAAGAGCTGACCTAAAAGATAAGTCAAGCAAATCAAGCTGCATGCAGCAAAAAGAGCTTGATGGTCTTAAGGTCAAGCTAAGTCTGCTGGCTACTGAGAACGACACCTTGAAAAGAGTATTCCAAGCTACCTTGATTGAGAATAAAAAACTACTTGAAACCATTAAGGCTTGGAATAAATCTTCGGTAACCATTGACAAGATTCAAGAAATCCAAAGACCGGTACATGATAAAACCGGTCTAGGGTTTGGAACAAATGAACAGTCTATGGAATCCTGTATTCAGTCAAGCCTGGACAAAGGCAATTTTAACAAAATAAGATTTGTCAGGTCCAGCACGATATATGAACACGATAAGTGCAGTTTTGACAAAAATCAGAAAGTATCGAACGAACGAAGCTCTAAGCATAGAGGGCTGGGATATGTGGATCCCCAGACCTCTAATCAAAGAGGAACTTGGATCAAACCAAAACCTAATGAAAGAAGAAATGGAAACCAATCTAATTTCAAAAGGCCATGGAATGAGTCTAACTACTCTAAGAAAAGATGGTCAAAGGAGAAGCCTTACCAGTACTTTAATTGCAGGCCAGTTCAAAAGAGGTACAGGCTAACTGATGAAAATAAAAAAGGCAAGCAGCACACAGCAACCTCACAAGCACACACATTTACTGCCTATCGACCGCACAGATTTCTGGACACACACACGGGCAAACCTGTAAGGGTGTTCCAGGTGTGGGTCCCGAAAGGGCTAATCCGACCTGGACCCTACTAGATATGGGTACCAAAAGTTCTTCACTCTTTGCAGGTACTAAAAGTCCAAACGGGCGAGAAAACCACTTCTATCAAGGACACTACCTGGTATTTAGATAGCGGTTGCTCACGACACATGACAGGGAATCCAGAACTTCTAACAGAAGTGGTGTTGTGCAAAGGACCAAAGATCAGCTTTGGAGACAACTCCAAAGGTAAAACCGTGGGTAAGGGTAAGATCATCCATGGTAACATCATTATTAAAGATGTGTTACTTGTTGACAAACTATGCTATAATTTGATAAGTATTAGTCAACTATGTGACAATGATCATTCGGTCGAGTTTCACAAACACACTTGCCTCATAAAAAATGACAAAGGTGAGACTCTTATGACCGGTGTACGAGACCTAAACACCTACAAGGTAAACTGGTCTTGCTCACATATTTCTTCACCTACTTGTCTTACTGCTCATCATGATAAACATTGGTTGTGGCATAAGCGGTTAAATCATCTAAATTTTAAGTCCATTTTTAACCTGAGGAAGCATGATTTGGTTTCTGGTCTGCCCGAAGGAGATTTTATAAAAGACAAAGTTTGTCCTGCTTGTCAACTAGGAAAGCAGGTGAGAGCAACTTTTAAAAATAAAGGGTGTATGTCTTCTTCCAAATGTTTAGACTTACTTCACATGGACCTATTTGGTCCTATACCAGTAAGAAGCATAGGGGGAATGAGATATGCTCTTATTGTTATAGATGACTTTTCTCGATTTACTTGGGTCATCTTTCTCTCTTCAAAAGATCAAACTGCACCTCACCTGATTAAGCTTTTTAAACGCTTGCAAAATGAACAATCTACTGTGATAGATAGAATCAGGAGTGATAGAGGGACTGAATTTTTAAACACCACTCTTATGACTTATCTAGATGATCAGGGAATCAAGCATGAGTTGTCAGCTGCTAGATCCCCACAGCAAAATGGGGTGGCTGAAAGAAGGAACCGTACTTTAAAAGAAGCAGCCAGAACTATGATTGCTGATTCAAATGTTTCTCAAAGACTTTGGGCAGAAGCAGTTAACACAGCTTGCTATACTCAAAACAGATCTATGATTAATAAACGATTTAACAAAACTCCATATGAGATCTGGAATGGCACAAAACCTGATATTTCTTATTTCAAAATTTTTGGGTGCAAATGCTTTATCCACAACAATGGCAAAAACCATTTGACAGCCTTCGATGCCAAAGCAGACGAAGGAACTTTTATTGGTTACTCAGCCGTTAGCAGAGCTTATCGAGTGTTCAATCAAAGATCACTAACGGTCGAGGAAACCATTCATGTTGTTTTTGATGAATCTACTCTATGTACAGAACAAACTCAAGGGAGCATAAATGATCTGAGTCACAGACTGGAAAACACAAATCTTCAGGAAGAGAGTGACAGTGATCTATATCCTCCAAAGAAGGATGATCCAGTTCCCTCTACCGGGTGTGATCAAACAAGGCCAGAAGTGGATCCACCGGTTGATAACAATCCTCCAGCCAATGATGATCCAGTAAACGAGGACGTTCATCAACTAATTGATGACAACCCTTTAAGGAATTATTTTAGGTGGAACAAAGATCATCCACCTGGGTTGGTCATAGGTGACCCTTCTGCTCCTCGAAAAACACGTGGTCAAATGATTAATGAATTCTTGCATGCAGCTTTCATATCTCAGATAGAGCCCAAGAAAATAGATGAAGCTCTATCAGATGCCAGCTGGATTGAAGCTATGCAAGAAGAGTTGAATCAATTTACCCGCAACAATGTTTGGCATCTAGTTCCTCGACCGAAAAATCAAAATGTGATTGGAACCAGATGGGTGTTTCGTAACAAGCTCGATGAACATGGCACTGTTGTGCGTAACAAAGCTCGACTTGTTGCTCAAGGATTCAGACAAGAAGAAGGCATAGACTTTGAGGAATCTTTCGCGCCAGTTGCAAGACTAGAAGCAATCCGCATCTTTCTTGCTTATGCAGCCTTCAAGAATTTTAAAGTTTATCAAATGGATGTGAAGTCTGCATTCCTCAATGGTCTACTTCAAGAAGAGGTGTACGTTGAACAACCACCAGGTTTTGTCAATCCTACTCATCCTCAATATATCTATAAACTTGACAAAGCTCTCTATGGATTAAAACAAGCACCGCGTGCTTGGTATGACACCTTGCTAAAATTTTTACTGGAACATGATTTCCAAATTGGAACGGTCGATAAGACCCTGTTTAAATTTGTAAAAGGTGATCATGTGTTACTAGTACAAATTTATGTTGATGACATTATATTTGGGTCAACTAACCCCAAGTTGTGCTCAAAGTTCTCTAAACTGATGAAGGAGAAGTTTGAAATGAGCATGATGGGCGAGCTAAACTTCTTTCTTGGACTTCAAGTAAAGCAACTTGAAACTGGAATATTCATCAATCAGTCCAAGTATGCCAAGGAATTGGTAAAGAAGTTTGGAATGGAACAATGCTCAACTGTATCTACCCCCATGAGTACATCAATTAAGCTTGATAAAGATGAAGGGGGAATTCCGGTCGAGGTAACCATGTATCGAGGCCTTATTGGTTCACTGCTCTATTTGACTGCCAGTCGACCGGATATCATGTATTCAGTTTGTTTATGTGCTAGATTTCAAGCCGCACCTAAGCAATCTCATTTCATTGCTACCAAACGAATACTTAAATATATTAAAGGAACTACTAATGTGGGTCTTTGGTATCCCAAAGATTCAAATCTTAATCTTATTGGCTATTCAGATGCAGATTATGCAGGTTGTAGAATTGATCGCAAAAGTACAAGTGGCACATGTCAATTCCTTGGAGATAGACTAATTTCGTGGTCAAGTAAGAAGCAGACATCAATTGCTACCTCGACCGCCGAAGCAGAATACCTTGCTGCTGGCAGCTGTTGTGCTCAAATACTCTGGATTCAACAGCAGCTTAATGATTATGGGATTCGGTCGAGTGAAGCTCCAATCTACTGTGACAATACAAGTGCCATAGCCATCACTCACAATCCAGTGATGCACTCTCGGACAAAGCACATTGATGTCAGGCATCACTTTATCCGAGATCATGTCTTAAAGAAGGAAATCAGGCTGGAATACATCTCTACCGATCAGCAAGCAGCAGACATATTCACCAAGCCTCTACCGGACGCTAAGTTTTCATATTTTCGAAATATTCTTGGCTTAGTAGATTTAAGTTAGTATGCATGTGTTTAGGGGGAAATGATTGTCAATATGACATTAATAGATTAGCTGTTACGTTGCCATTAATATTGTCATATCATCCGCCTTTAACTAGTCTCTGACAGGCTTCGTACTAGCAGCTTGGTGCTTTGAACCAAATGACATTAATTGGGCGCCGTGATTATGCTCTTCAAAACTTTTTGAATTTCAAAAATACTTTTCATGACATCACCCTATGGCCCATAGGTTCCTATATATACTTCTTTACACTCGTATATCAATCTTTCACCTTTGCTAAAAACTTTCATATTGTATTAAACGCTCCATCGAATTACTCTCAAGCTTTTGCTTACTCTTTGCTCGAGTTCTTATCTACAGATATCATGTCGATCCAGAAGACTTGCCTCGCCATCAACTTTGATTCCGTTGTTAAGGCAAACAACGCAGGAATAACTGAGGTCTTCACCATGCTTGAAGCCTCTGGACTGAAGAAATTTCTGGAATGCAGCGCCATCTGCGATTTGCCTGTTTTGAAGGAGTTCTTCGCAACCGCTCAAATCGAGCATGGGACTATCAAATGCTTGATCAAGACAGAGGTCTACTCCTTCAATCAGAAGTTCTTCGCCAGCACATTTGATCTGCCCTCCAGGGGTTTGACAAAATGCACGGATCTTCCAGATGGTAACTGCTCTTATTGGTTGAAGGAGTTCTCAACTACTGATGCTCCGATCAAACTGCCGGCCCAGAAGACATCTCTCAAAGCTCCATTCAGGCTACTGACTAATATCGTGGCCAAGAATCTTCTGGCCAAGGCTGGATCTTACGACAAGGTGACGCTGGAGAAATTTCAATACATGGCTTGTATTGCCTCCAAGATCAACATAAACTGGTCAGACATTCTGTTCAATATTCTATGTGAAATGATCAGGGGCAAAGGGCAATCCGAGGGATTTGCTTTGCAAATCTGCCACATCTTGGGCGTCCTTGGAGTAGACTTTTCCAAGACTGAGCCTCTGCATCCCACCAAATGGCTCAACAAGTCTACGATTCTCAAATTCCTGAACAAGAAAGAGACTGCGGTCGACACCTTGCCCTCAACCGCAAAGGTTATTGCTATCCCTCAACCGCTTTCAACGGTTTCGGTCGTGGCCAAACCAGTCCATACCAAAAAGTCTGCCAAGCGTCAACTGATCATCGAATCTGACTCTGAAGATGAATCACGTGAGAATGTTCCACTGATTCAAGCTTTCAGCAGGTCATCCCCTTCGGTCTCCAAAGCAGCTGTGTCATCCACGCCTGCAGGCGAGAAGAAGAGGCAGCACAAGAAGCTAAAGTCTCTTTCTGGACTTGCTCCTACCCTGCCAACGGTCGAGACTACTACCGTTGTAGCTTCTACTGCTCCTCGTCCTACAAAAGGTGTGATAATCCGGGAAGGTGCCTCATCAGCTCCTGAGGTCACTCTAGCTGATCCCAAAGACAAAGGGAAAGGTGTGATGATCTACACACCCAAGGCTCAACCAGCAGCTACGATAGAACTCAATATGATCATCTCCCACGTGCTCCGTACTGTTAAGCGTCATCTACAACGTTTTGACAGATGGCATCACTCCCGCACTCACTTGACACTCGCTCAAATATTTCCTAAATGGAAATCTCTAAACGTCATTGAGCAGAAGATGCTTCTATTTGCTGATACTGAAGACATCGTGGAGGCTCTGGGAAGAAGACATCTCATAGACTTGAAGCTTCGAGGAAGCCTGCTATCACTGCTAATTAATGAGCGTGTCAAGAATTTCAAATCCAAGAGTCCTACCGCTGCCGATGACTTTGTGATTTTGACTGGACTACAGGATAGTCTACGTCAAATCACTCAACTACTTCAGCACTTCCAAGCTCTCAACAATGTCAAAACACCAGCTTCAGCAGCCTGTTTGCAAGCTTATGTGCTGGAAGCACAAGTGATGATGAAAACCTTTCTCACTCAAGATCAGGGTGAAGAAGACGTCTATGCTCTCCCTTCTTCAGATGGGATTCTGACCGATCTCATCACTGCTGACCTCTTTCAATCATATGCTCTAAGATCGAATGTGGCAGCATCTTCATCGGTCGACCCCTCCTCAACCGCAGTCCAAGCAGTTACTCAACCGGAAGCAGTTGTGATTGCTCACTCCTCTCCCGTGACGACCGCTCACACTTCTCCCGGTCATTCACAAGATGTTTTAGAAGTGGTTGCACAAGAGATACCTGTCACCTCTGTGACAGAGGCTCCTTGCAGTAGTGAAGCAACAGTGCCTCCAACGGAGATATCAAGCACTATTGTATCACCTGCATCTCCAGAACAGCAAGTGACTGATGCTGATCCAGCACTTCAACCGTCTCCATCTACTGAAAAGTTTATGGAAGATCTCATTATGGATGAACCAAGTGCTGATCCTGGTACTCCACCAACCATATTGGCTGCAGTCGAAACTATTACATCTCCAACTGTACCATTATTGGAAGGTCCATCGGGTAGCTCTCCAGCAAGTTCACCCGCACCACATCATCGTGAGTCTAGCCCGGTTTCACCAAGAAATGACCCAGAAGGGCAAATGATTCAGACTGATGATTCTTTAATTGAAGCCATGGCCGCAGCTCTAGATCATACCTTGATAAATCGGCTTCATGAGCTCATGCAAACGGTTAGGTCCTTCTCTCAAGACATAACAAACTCATCCTTATCGGTCGATAATTCACGCCAGACGATGATTCGGCATTTCGAGACCGTGTCTCGAGACCTTGCTCGTCTGTCCACAGAGATCACTAATCATCATCGCACTCAAATCAACACGCTCTCTACCGTCTCCGAACAAGTTATCCGATCCGAAAATCGCCTTCATAAGCAGTTGAATGATCGGATGGACACTATGCAAGCCACTCTACTTGCTCAAATCGATGCAAAAATAGACACTATGCAAGCCTGCCTTGGCACTCAACTCACTGAGGTCATCCTTCGGCTCAACCAAGGTGATGCCAAAAAGGGGGAAGAAGAGCAACGTAGAGCAGCAGAGGCAAGAAGACGTGAAGAAGAGTCCAGAAGAAAAGAAGAAGCCGACAGAAGAAGAAGAGAAGGCGATAGGTCAGGAGGAGCCAGTTGGTTCAAAAGATGAACAACTTATCTCTTCTTTACTTATCGCAGCTGCAGTATTTTTTTCTGTAGGTGTAATAAAAATGCTTATTGTACTTAATGAAATTCATTCTCTCAATGAAGTTCATTTTAATGCTTTCATATTGTTCTTGGAGCACTTAAGTTTTGTCATCACCAAAAAGGGGGAAATTGTTGAATCCGATATTTTGGTGATAACAAACAACAACTCATTGTATAGGAATGTGCTGCCAACCATTGTATTTCAGGAATCTACTACAACTTCTACCGGAAGCTTGTCAACCGCCTTTGCTCTCGACCGGCTGAAGTCACAAGCCTATCGACTGGCTATCAAAACCAGCAGAGGATAAATCTATCTACCGGAAGCTTGTCAACCGCCTTTATCTCTCGACCGGTTGAAGTCACAAGCTTATCGACTGGTTATTCAAACCAGCAGAGGACAAATATCTCTACCGGTAGAATGCCAACTGCCTATCTAGATATCTCGAGACAAGTACCTGTGACAAGATGTTCTTTGCAGGATCTTTTATTAAAAGCAGAACCGGCGTTTCAGAAGATTTGTTGACTCCTGCAAATCAAGACAACAGGTTGTACCAAAATGGCAAAAACACAGAATGACTGCAGATAAAGCATTCGACCGTTTATTCCAGTTTTGGACCCTGGAAGTTGTCTGCAGTGTACGATCCTCATGCAGAATCATCAATGCATTTATGAGCATTAAATGTGCATTCAATGCAGCATCAGAACGTTCAAAATAAAGACGTTGATGATTGACCTATATAAAGGGAAGATTGCTCAAAAAGAGAATAACAACAAGAACAACAACAAGTGATACGAGACAACGAAGAGAGACAAGCAACTCAGAAAAATTTCAATCACTTGACTAATATCAAAAGTCCTCATCTGATATACTTGAGCACACTTACAAGATCATTCATCTGCTGCTCAAATAAACCCTCGCCTACAGTTCACATATCTGATCGTCAAGGATCATCCTAGGGTTTTCAAGCCTCTCGACCGCTCTGCAGTCTGAGAAGCTCAACTCAACTATACTCAGTGTTGAAGAGACTTGAAGCTGCTCTGAAAGCTTCCACCAGTCTGATAAGAACTGAGAATCTTATCTGTGTAAATCTAGGAGTTTCGGATTAGGCATTGGATAAGTCCTAAGTCTGAAGTGGGTGTATTACAAGACGTTGTAATAACCAAAGTCTTCTAGTGAATTCCTTCCTAAGTGGAAGAAGGGGAGACGTAGAAGGATTAAGCCTTCGAACTTCCATAAAATCGTGCTTTAGCATTTACTGCCATTTATCTTACATCCTGCTCATACATTGCATTATAAACTTTGCATCACTAAAACCTCTGAACTATTTCCGCACTATTTAAGTTGTTCAAAACGTTTTAGAAGTTGAGAAAACTGATTAAGTGAACTAAACCTCACTTGATCATTTTAAAGAAGAAGAAGAAAAGTTTCAGAGTGTATTCACCCCCCCTCTACCCTCTGAACCGATCCCAACAGAATATATTAGTAAAGAAGTCTAAAAAACTATTACTAAATATATGGATATGTTTATATATTTGGAAAAAAAACGTGACCTATATAATCGAGATAGAGGTTTACAAATCAAGGATTAAAGACATCTTTTATAGGAAAAAAAAAAGGAAATTAGATTTTAGTTATGTAAGTTGACTATTTTTGGGTTTTAGTTCTTTAATTTGTTAAAGTTTGATTTTCATCAAATAAAATCGATTTTTTTTGGGTATTTTTTTTTATCGGAGCAACTAAACCCTCCGAATAAGATTATTCGACATTGATTCTCTCTTATATAGTCATATGGTACAAATAAGCTCCCTTATATACATTAAACTAGGGTGGATTTTTGGTATATCGTATCAAAAATATTGGTATGAAAAAAATTCATATCGATATCTTATCGAAATTTCGAAATTTTGGTATAGAAAAAATACATACTGATATCGTACAGATACCGAAAAAAATTTGATATATCAAAAAAATGTCTATATCAAAAAAGTTTCGATACGATATCCCAAAAAATTGGTATTTTGATTCGGTATCTCATCTCTACATTAAACTCCATCTAATCAAAATAAAACAGATTAACACTCAATATTTCAAAATGAAAGGAAAAAAAAATTCTTATTAACGCTCAATATTTCAAAGTGAAAGAAAGAAATTTTTTTTCATCTTAATCGGGTAGATTTTAATATATGTAATATAATTTTACTATAGTAACATGAGTAATCACACATATGAAATAATATTGATGTCAAATAAATAATATTCATTATATTTAGTGGCTTCAAAAACAAATAAGAACCAACCCCAAAACCAAATCTAATTTATGAGATAAAAACCAAACTTCGACCTCACGATATCAAATTACATGTAAATACCAAAATCTCAATGTTACGACACAAAATATCTTTCGAAAACTCAGCATAAAAAGCAACATTAGACAAGCCACAAGTCGGTTTTGTCTATGCTATCCCAATGGGAATCCAACGGCCCATATTTTTTGGGATTTAATATAATCTCATTTGAAATGAGATCATATCAAATTCCAAAAAACATGGGCCCTTGGATGTAGCACATGGGTAGACCACTATCCAAATGGGAATCCAACAGCTCATATGTTTTGGGATTTAATATAATATCATTTGAAATGAAATCATATTAAATCCAAAAAAATATGGCCTTTGAATATAGCACATGGGCAGTACAAAGCCCCACAAGTCCTACCTACAGTATGATTTATTCGTCTTTTTCACAGTCATCGTGGCCGTTGAAACAACACGTGGACACATGAACGTAAGGCCAGGATCTCCCTTTGAAGAATCTGGGATCACCACCAAAGAGATCCTCTATACATTTGTGCCTTTTCCCGTCTGAAATACAGGAACTTTCTTTCATTCGTGGATTTCCCCGAAGCTCAGCGACGGAGAAACTAAGATAACCAAATCCCTACAAATACACTCCCCCCGCATTTTTCTGTGAGCAAAAGTTTCGATCTTGAAGCAGTTTAAGCCACCCCATTTCGATTCATCACCACCTACCTCAAAGGTGAGATCTTTTTTCTTTATCTTGCTGATTTTACGAGGTTTTGAGCCGTTTGAATCTTAGATCTAGCTCTTTTTCTTGAAATTGTGAATTTGAACTGCATCGTGGCTAATGGGCAATGAGATTTTTATGTGATAGATATTGACTTTGGATTGAGAAGAGATAATCCTTGTTCGTTTTTTCTTGTCTTCTGTGTGAGCAACGGAGAAATAGGTAGATTTTTAGTTTCTTGCCTTGTTTGGATTGCATGTGGAGGTAGATTAGTGCTTGATCTTGGAGTAAATGTTCGATAGAATCACTTTGATTGGATGGATCAGTGTTTGGGTGCGAGGCCCTAATCTATTACAAGGCAAAAAGAGTTTAGAAAAATTATTTCTGATGGATCTTGCTTGAGTCTGGATAGATAGGTCAAGGTGCGAAGTAGCTGATGCAATTTAGATCTTCTAATCTGCCATCAACTTATTGTTTCCGATTTGGTGGAAATTGAAGAGGAGCCGAATGCGGAACGCTTGAATTGATATGGGATCAGATCTGTCTTTGCTTTATTTTCTTTCAGGCTAACAACACAATTTGAGCTTCTATTGTTCTGTTAGAGATTTTAAGCAGGATGCTTAAAGATCTAGTCTATATCTGTCCTTGTCAGTAGACATTTTCTGGTCTTTCTCTAGGGTTTTAGATGCGGTTGTCGTTGCCTGTTTGATAGAAGTTGACATATTTTGAATTATCTGTTGAAATTAAGTTTGTGCATATAGCTGGTTCATTCTGACTCAGAGGATTGTTTCTTAGTTAGATATTGGAGCGATGTTGTGCCCAATGTTCTAAAAAGCTGTAGGCGGGCGGCGACCCACTTTCTAGTCACCTAGGCGGTTTTTTTAAACCTAAGTAATAAGTAACTTGGGATGTTCATGAGTTCACTATAAAATATATTTTTTATGTCTTTGTTTTTCAGTTTTTGTACTTCAGTTTTTGTACGAAACTCTTATAAAATTTTAATAATAATAATAATAATAATAATAATAACAACATAGAAATTAATAAATATCAAATTTTCATATGTAATATTTCATTTAATTTTTTTGTTTGACTTTCTTTTTTGCGCTTCTTCTTTCTGTGTTTGTTTCTCGCGTCGCGTATCACTCTTTTAGTTTTTGGTTTTAAAATTGTTTTTTAATAAAAAATAGTAACAGCCTAGGCAGATTTCTGCCCGCCTAGACGAATTATGGCCTGCCTAGGCGGCTTGGGCGCCGCCTAGGCGGGAGATTAGGTGGGCAACGCCTAGAGGCATAGCCTAGCAAAAAAGCGAGGCGGTGGGCAACCGCTTACCGCCTAGGCGGCGCCTAGGTAGGCCTTGTAGAACACTGGTTGTGCCTAGTTTCTATATTGCACAGAAACTTAAGAATCGATTTCATTTTGTTTTTGTAATGACTAATGAGGAAATCCATGAATAGTATCTGTTGCTTTTGATTTATTCGAAGCATTGGTTATGGTTACTTGGTATAAACTGGTCTAGTTTTAGTCGGCCTATGTTGGAAATTATGTGACCAACACCTCAACTGTAACACGAATTCATGTTTCTATTCAGGTTGTAAGATGGCAGCAACATTGTCACCCACGCCTCGTGTTAGATCAACAACATTCACTGGCCCCCGAGCTGGCCTGCTCTCACAATCAAAGGCTTCTAGCATCAATATCAATTCGAAAAGCTGCTTTTGGAATTTTAATGGTCTCAAGGCAACAAATAGCACAAACTCTGCATCTCAATCTTCATTTGTAGGCATTGAAAGTCATCATGCATTTCTCAAGTCCTTGCAGATTGCAAAAGCCCAAAGCCAGAACCAAAGATCTTACACATATGCTCCGCCTCAAGCATCCTATAAAGTAGCGGTTCTTGGAGCTGCTGGTGGAATTGGCCAGCCTCTATCCCTTTTGATCAAAATGTCGCCTCTCGTTTCTGCTTTGAATCTTTATGATGTGGCCAATGTCAAGGGAGTTTGTGCCGATCTCAGTCACTGCAACACACCCTCTCTGGTTTCGGATTTTACTGGACCATCTGAGTTAGCCAACTGTTTGAAGGGTGCAGATGTTGTCGTCATACCTGCTGGGGTACCAAGAAAGCCAGGTATGACCCGTGATGACTTGTTCAACATCAACGCCGGCATAGTGAAGTCTTTAGTCGAGGCTGTTGCCGATAACTGCCCTGATGCTTTCATCCACATTATCAGCAATCCAGTCAACTCCACAGTGCCAATCGCGGCCGAGGTTTTGAAGCAGAAGGGGGTTTACAATCCAAAGAAACTCTTTGGTGTCACTACTCTTGATGTTGTTAGAGCCAACACATTTGTTGCCAGGAAGAAAAACAAGAAGCTCATCGACGTTGATGTCCCAGTTGTTGGTGGGCATGCGGGAATTACCATTTTGCCCCTCCTGTCAAAGACTAAGCCCTCTGTTACTTTCACCGATCAAGAAGTGCAAGAGCTAACCGTGAGGATTCAAAATGCAGGGACTGAAGTCGTTGAGGCAAAGGCAGGAGCAGGATCAGCCACCCTTTCAATGGCTTACGCTGCAGCACGATTCGTGGAATCCTCACTCCGAGCCCTTGATGGGGACAGTGACGTGTATGAGTGCTCTTTTATCCAATCTGATTTAACCGAGCTCCCGTTCTTTGCCTCCAGGGTTAAGCTGGGAAGAGACGGGGTGGAGGCTGTGATTTCATCCGACCTTGAAGGCCTAACCGAGTATGAACAGAAGGCGTTAGAAGAACTCAAGTCCGAGCTGAAGGCTAGCATTGAGAAGGGCTTAGCCTTTGTTAAACAACCTGTGACTGCATAAATATTTGATAAATCCGAAGCCATATTTAGTGAAGCAAATAAAGTAATACTGCAATGCAGATTGATTCATGCATCGGCGATCCATTTTTGTAGGCAAGTTGAAGATGAAGCTCCGTTTCGAGTTCGAGTTTTATAGAGTGTACTGAGTGTCCGTTGAGTTTGTTTTTTATTCTGAATCGGGGGTTTTCTGCAAATTTGGTTTGTATTAATAAGCAACATTATATTGAAAATTTGAATTATTACCATGTAGTGAGCATAAATTCTTGATAAAAAAAATCCCATAAACCGAAGAACTCAACCACATAGGTGCGTAAATTATTTCCAATCACACTTTTGTATCTGATGGAATTGCTCACTAACGTTTAATGTTATGCTTAAGTTCTTAAAAAATTATTTCATAGTGTACAATTATAATTATTCAAATCTTTTAAATCGTAAAGTTTTTTTATTCGAATTAGTTTAATCGAATCCGCTTAATTAAAAGTCAAACTTCTGCCTCATACAAGGATGGAAGCGATGAAATAAATCGAATTACATTCTTTAGCTATATCTTTCATAGCAAATATGCTTTTTTATTGGCTGTGTTTAACATGTTTGGTAAAGCCTAACTTCTGTATTAAGACAAACATATGTTAACTACTTAATCATTGTATATTAAATATTCTTCCAATGGTATCAACAACAATATTTATTGATTTGTCCCTTTCGAAAATGTCAACGATAAAATGCCACCTAAATTGGGGTTTTGTCCTATAATGCAAAGGATCAAATACCCATACAACTAAGCATCATGAGCAAATGAATGACAATAAGACAATAAGTCATCAGTTCGTAGATTAGAAGATGAAAGATGAAGATAAATCAACTACTTGGATAAAATAATGTGGATGAAACTAATCTTTTTATAAAACTTGAGTCAAATATTGAACAAAACAACGATGAATGATATTCCATTTATATTTTATTCTCAGCACCAAACAGTGCACAAGTTTCTTATTCTAATCACTTGTACATGGATTTAATTGTAGATGCATACTTTTTAATCAAGATTGTTTACTCTCCCATCAACAACAATCTATTCCAACAAGATCAAATAGCCTCACACCTTTCTGATCAACAAGTTTCCCATCAACTTTTCCTACGTTTCGATTTCACAATACCTTACAAAACTATGTCGAAAATCGAAATACTATCTTCATGTATCATTAAGATGGCATCAACCACCATGAACAATGGCAATGCATCTGCCATTTCAAAGATGGACTTAACTCCATGGGATCTGATGCCACTGCTAATCTGCCCTATACAACAAGGGCTACTCTTTCACAATCCCAACCCCATGCATGATCAATTCAAGAAAACCTTCATCCATCACCTCAAAACCTCACTTTCAAGAACATTAGGCTTCTTCCCTCCCCTGGCGGGGCGACTGAGAGCCACTGAAAACGACGATGGGACGAGCTCTTTCTACATGGACTGCAACAATGCCGGAGCCGAGTTCACTCACGCGAACGCCCCGGGCGTGTCGGTCTCCGACATCTTGGATCCAATCTACGTACCTGAGATTGTCTTCTCATTTTTCACACTGGCTAACATTTCCAACTTGGAAGGGGCTTCTGAGCCATTGCTCGGGGTGCAAGTGACCGAGCTAGAAGACGGGTTTTTCGTCGGTTGCTCCATGAATCATGCTGTAGCGGACGGGGCTTCTTTCTGGCATTTCTTCAATTCTTGGTCTGAAATATCCCGTGGACTCGAAACTATATCCAAGATCCCTGTTTTCCAACGCTGGCTTCCGGGGAAAATCAATCTCCCGATCCATATCCCTCCATTGGAAAGGCGAAACATGTTCGCTGACTTCGATTCAGATCAATCAATGCTACAAAGGGTTTTCCATTTCAGCAAAGAGAACATCACTAAGCTCAAATACAGAGCCAATGCCGAAGCGGGCACCGAAAAAATCTCCTCTTTACAATCTCTGTTAGCTCACATATGGCGATCCGTGCTGCGCGGGCGGCATAACAACAACAACAACAACAAGAACAACAGCAGCATTAATCAAAACCCCGAGAACCAAGAAATTTACTTCATTGTACCCGTCGGCACCAGAGAAAGAATACCTCTGCACAGTTGTTACTTCGGCAACGCGAGTTACGGGGCAACAATTGCCACGAACGGAGACGATATCTTTCATCATGGCCTGGGATACACGGCGATGAAGTTCCACCAACTTGTGAATCAACAAACTAAGGAACAAGCGATCAAAAACATGGAAAATTGGGCGGAAAATCCCGCGATACCTAGTAAGCGTCTGAGCAGTAATATTTGTGTCGTGAGCAATTCGCCGAGGTACGACGTGTATGGGAATGATTTCGGATGGGGGAAACCGATAGCTGTGAGGAGTGGGATGGAGTTGAAAGTTGATGGGAGGATCACGGTTTACCCGGCGGCGGATCCGGGCGGCGGCATCGACGTGGAAGCTTACTTGACGGAGGGAACATTGGAGGCCATGGCAAATGATGCAGAGTTCGTGGAATCTCTTGCCGGAATATGCCATGCACGTTTTACTTCTTGAGAAGGAAATGTTTGCTTACATGTTCTAATTTCTGAAAAATAATATCTTTCTGACTCTCCATTTTTTAAATATTCAAATATTGATTTTAATATAATAAGAAGTTTTTTTTTGGCATGTTATTTGGGATTTTTTTGGTCAAATTAATGTATATCATGTTATCAATATGGAAAACTCATCTTGATCTTTTTAATTACTTGAATTCTAAATTTAATGTTTGAGAGAATTTTTAAAAATCATTTCTCAGCTTTTTTATAATAAAATTTTGAAAAAAAAAAAAAACTGACCAAATACTAACTTAATTAGTCATTTTGATTCGATTTTTTTTTTGGTTTTTTTAGGGTAATTGTAATTTTAGCTTGAAATCGATGACTAATTAATGATATGACAAAAAAATTATGGATTTTTCAATTTTGAGAGTAATATTCCAAATTGAAATGCAACATATATACATTTCATCAAATCAAACTAAAATGCCAATTCATAGAATTTAGTGGAAGGAATACATTTTTTTTTTCGAAATCAATTTGTTTAATTAATTTAATCTTCTAAAAGAAACAAGATACTTAATTAAGACGACTATATATCATATATGTGTATATAATCTTGGTTTGATGTGGAAGCTATTTAGGTGGCATTTTAATTTGTTGTCATGTCATCATCTTACTCACCAATTTCCGATCACAATTATAATTCCGTAAAGATAGGATCAAAATAGAAAAAAAAATTAAAATTTAACGGAGGAATATCCAAGTTTGACATGTTTATAAGGCTAAAAGAGAAAAAAAAAAAAAGAAAGAAAAGAAAAGTAAAGCTAGATTATCAACTATTTGTTCAAATGTTTATTTTTACTATTTTTATCATTAATGGTATAAAATAACATCATGTACAACACCACGACATTTGTTTTATTTAAAGATTGTCTTTTATAGTTTTAAAATTTGTTTTTACGTTATTCTTATTAGTCATTATAAAATTAAAGTTGTTTATATTTTAATTTAAGACTCAAAATTTTTCACATCATTCATCAATTTAATTATACCACACACGAGATATAATCCGTGCATCCCACAGATGAAATACTAGTTCTTTCTATAAGTTAATTTGTTAGGTGAGTTATATCCTAATTCATAATTTTAACTTGATATCAAAATTTAAGTTAAGCGGTGAGTGATATATATGAACTATTCATCATAGGAAAATGATGTGTCAATGTCATCTCTTTGAATCAATACTTTAATATTTTTTGTAATTAATATCTTTTAAAAAATATGACACCCGTGATATATACATATATATCCATGCAAATATGAAAGCCATGCACGTACGTACTTTCACCAAATAAGAAAGATTCACATATCCAAAAATCCACCCTTATCATGAAAAGTGAAAAGTAAATAATGTAACATAGATAAAAACATGTCGGGCTAAAAGTTAGTTTTGTAAATTTTTTTAAAGAGCAGATTTTTGTCGGATAGTCTCAAAGTTCTATATTTGCGAAAGGTTGTGGATTTGCCTCATATGACATATCTATAATGAAAGAATACTGTTGGTATAAAATGAAATATTTTTCATGCATATGGTCACAGATCAAATATGAGATTTGTTTCATAAAATAGATTAATTTGTAAGATCAAATAATAGGATTTTTGTAAATTTTTAATTGATACACTGTCAAATTTAATATACTTCCTCGACATAAATATTTTGACTACTAATGTTTCATTGGGATAAATGGATTTAAGAATGTGAGATTTCAAATCCAAATAACTAATTCATCCGTTTTGTTTGGTGAAATCTACTTGACAATGAATTTCATATCCTATATACTTTGAACTCATTATGATCAGCTTTTTTCAGATAGACGTGCATGCAGGTACCTAATTGAACTCATGATGAAACTTAATTTTATAATATTGTATTGATATTTCTAGAATTAATTGTAGATTTTTGAATTTGATGTTGCTAAAAATTTTGGCAGGACATTCAGGTGCAGGGAGGTGGAGCTTCTTCGAGTCAAAGGCATGACTAAGTAGAATTTCGAATTGTTTTCTCCAAGTTAGTGGCGCATAAATGAACACCGATGGAAAACGACGTTAATATTCGGGCTTTTAGTTCGAAACTGGGGCATTCTATCTATATACTTTGGCACAACTCACAAGCATAAAAACAGTCCCTAATAACTTACAAATTTATAATAGAAACCATCTACGTCCAAAATGAAAATGAAAAATTCATTGGCTGGCTTTTTCATTACTAGCAAAACTAATATCAACAGCATAATCCTCATTAATCATATATAACATTCTTAAAGCTACACACCTCCAGAAAACCTCACATCCTCGATTTGTGAACCTTGCTGCAAAGTTGATTAGAAGCCTACCCACTTCTTTTTCCTTATTCGCGATAGTACAAAGCTGCAAATGTGTTGGAGTGTGCAGAACTCTTTCATCATTTAATCTCAAGATTTGAAGGTGGGTCCACAAAGATGGGATAACTTATAGATTAGAATGTTGATTGATAAGTGATTGATAAGGGAAGATAAATATGTATTTGATAGTTTTTTTTATGTTTGATATGATTTTTAAAAGTGGGATAAGTTAGTATAAATAATTTAGGTTGACCAAAATGTTCTTCTCTCAATTATTATTATTAAAAACAAAGTTATTCAAAAGAGTTGCGTTTTTTTATTATTTATAGTGAATGAATATTTTTGTAAATTACTTTTGTAATCAATGTGGATAAATATAATCCAACCTAGATTGTGTTGATGAGTTGTCAATGAGTTAGTCCAACTTTTGTCAATCCATATCATAGTCAACTACAAAAATCAATTTAAACATGAGTTTCTTTAACAATCCAGGCTTAATTAAGCTTACCAAACTGGGCCTTAGTTTCGAAGGTGGTGTGGTCTAGGAATTTGAAAGAAAGTGCTCAAGAGATAGTCCAAAGAAATCTGCCTAACCTTTCGATCGAGAAATTCAAGTCTGAATTTTCGAATTGTGATTCCCAAGTTTTTGGGTTCAAGCCTCGCCAATTCAAGTTATTCGATTTCGCACGTGTGACTGTAAATGGGCTTTTGTTTTAAATATTATGTATGCTTTAAAATTTCGATCGTTCATGTTAATTATTAAAATCTTGTTATGTAATATTATTCATGATGATATTGTGTTAAAAATATATTTTGGCATTGTTATGACTCGAATAATGAAGGGAAAGGAAATTTCCAAACCATGTTATGTTATGACCCTGATACGGTGGGTAATAATAATCGTTCTATGACCTCACCCCTTAGAGAGATTACATACAGGGGACTGATCAGTTAGCCACGATTAATGAGAGAAATTTCAGTGTCTTGTCAAAAATTATGTTATGGCATGTCAAATATGTTATGATGTTATTTATGCTATGCTATGTTGAGACATGATATGAAATGTTTATGATTTGAATTAATTTATGAATTTTTGAAATAAATATATATATTATACATTTTGGTTTGAACGATCAGCCCTCACTTGCTGAGTGTTTCCCAAAACACTCATCCCTTACATTTCCCTCCCAGATGATGAAGATGATGATGTGGAAGTTCGTGAACAAGATATGTTTTGGGGATGGTGATAGATGATCAATAAGACTAAATTTTGTTATGTTTATTTTTGGGATTTTTGCATTAATATTTTGTTGTTAAGTTTTTAGACGCTTCCGCAGTTGTTTTGTTATTTTGGATTTTATCGAGTTGTAAGACGATGTTTTGGAGTTTATTTATGATAATAGACTAGTTTGGTTTATACTGTACTACGAGGCTGGTTGTTTTATAAATTTTGTGAATTTGAAACAACGCCGGTGGCACGACTCGATCTCGGGGCGTGACATTGAAGTGCTATCAGAGCCGCCAGGTTCATAAATCCGGATGGGATTCCGTACCGAAAATTTGACGTTGTCAAAATTCAACCCAAGCTCAGCGTATCCTGACCTGAAACGACCCTCTGAATCGAACACATACCTTGTATGATCAGTAACGCTTTTAGCCCAAATTTGATCGTTTAAGCCTCCGAATTTGCGTTTTTGCTAATTTTGGAAAATTTTGAACGACCCATACCTTTTCGTGGGAAACTAGGAATTTGATTACGTCAACTGTCCCATACTTCTTATGATCAGTAGTTTCAATCCTAGGAAAATCTCAAAAGTTTCCATTTTTGAAAAAATTGTCGAAAAACCTCGTCCAACTTAGATGCTGCTTGAGTATCGTCGAAAAACCATTGATCGGATTTAAAATTATTCACCATAGTTTTGATATCTTGATATTTTTAGACTTCGTTCTTTATTTTGTTTACCTTCACGACATTTTGAGAATCAATAAAATAAGTTTTATTCTTTTGATTAATTATTGATTCGTTTATTCCGATATTTCTTTTCTCCTAAAAAAATTATATTTCGACAAGCTCTTAGAATTCCTTTCTTATAGAAAATGGCAGGCGAACCCCCAAGAACACGCAACAACAACCGTGGGGATAATGCGAATCCACCACCAGGAATCAGTCTTAGCAGAGAAGACCTTGCGGCTATCGCAGCAATAGTGGCAACGACCCTCCAAGGGATGGAAAATACAAATGGAAACGGAAACGGAAACGACAATGGCAATCCGCCACCTCCTCCACCTGCTCAGAATGGAGTCAAATTCCATTATGAATCTCTTCGCAAGAATCGAACTGAGATGTTCAAGGGAGATGCTGACCCAGAGGTGAGACGAAATTGGATGAAGAAAATGGAGGACCAACTGCGTTTACTTGAAGTCTCTGAAGCACTTAAAGTGGAGGTGAATTTCCTTTTCTGGAGGACAAGGCAAGGAAATGATGGGAAGCCATTTCACCTGCTATGTTAGCCGCGGGGCCAATCACATGGCAACAGTTCTGTACTGCGTTTTTAAAGAAGTACTTTCCAGCGGAGGTTCGTATACAAAAGCTAAGCGAATGTGAAAACCTCACGCAATCTTAAGACATGACAGTGGTGGAGTACACTTCCAAGTTCAACGAGCTCGGGTCTTACGCCCCTACCATTATGGGAGATGAGGATCTGAAGTTTCACCGATTCAAAAAGGGGTTGAATAGCCAAATCCAGTCAGCGTTAGCAGTTAATCAGCCTGCCAACTTTGCAGACTTGATGGGAGCAGATATCCGTGCTGAATCGGATATCCAACGTCGTGAAAACGACTTCAAGAACAAGCGACCTCTGTCTGACCAATATTTTGCAATCGGGCCAAAACCCAAGCGCCCAAACCAATATGGTGGACCGCCCAAGGGAATGTACTTGCAATTTCCATCACGAAGGGGAATGTCATCGGAAAACCGGCGCCTGTTTTAATTGTGGGAAGTTGGGGCATCAAATGACTGATTGTCCTGAACCAGTAAAGCAAAGGACCAGGCCGAATGCTAGTACTGCGCAGGCCCAACCAAAAGAGACGAAGCCCAATGCCCATGTGTTTGCTGTCACACAAGAAGAGGCAGATGATGCGAATGAAGTCGTGGCAGGTACCATTTTAATCAATACTAATCCTGCATATGTTTTATTTGATTGTGGTGCCACTCATTCGTTTATATCTAAGAGATTTACTAAGAAGATATGGCTTATCTCTGAGAAACTAACTGAAACACTAAGAGTAGCATCCCCTACTAACAAGATAATTGAGACACTCAAGATACATAGAAAATGTAAGATATGTGTCTGTGAACAAATCTTTGATGCTGATTTGGTTGAACTAAACATGATGGAATTTGATGTCATCCTTGGGATGGATTGGTTATCTAGAAACCATGCAGTGGTTAGTTGTCGGGATAAGAATGTTAAACTTCAAACCCCAAACCACGAAGAAATTGCATTTCAAGGCAAGACCAAGATGTGAAAACCCCTTTTGTCAGCCACCCAAGCATTGAAGGCGATGAAAAGTGGCAAAGAAGTTTACCTGGCTATGGTAAGCTAGGTAAAAGAAGAACTAGAGCTCAAAATAGAAGACATTCCGATTGTACGAGAATTTTTGGATGTCTTTCCGGTGGAACTGTCCAAAATGGTTCCAGATCGGGAAATTGAATTTGAGATTCAACTAGAACCGGGTGCTGCTCCGATTTCGAAAGCCCCTTATCGAATGGCACCAACGGAACTCAAGGAATTGAAAGAGCAACTACAAGAGTTGTTGGACAAGAAGCAAGTTAGACCGAGTGCGTCCCCGTGGGGAGCCCCCGTCTTATTTGTCAAAAAAAAGGATGGAAGCATGAGAATTTGTATAGATTACAGAGAGCTCAACAAGATCACAATCAAGAACAAGTATCCTCTTCCAAGGATAGACGACTTGTTTGATCAACTTAAAGGTGCTACTGTTTTCTCCAAACTAAATCTCCGGTCGGGCTATCACCAATTAAAGGTAAAGACAGAGGATATTCCAAAGACGGCTTTTCGAACAAGATATGGACACTACGAATTTTTAGTAATGTCGTTTGGCTTGAAAAATGCCCCTGCAGCATTTATGGACCTCATGAACCGGGTGTTCAAACCATTTCTTGACAGATTCGTGGTGGTTTTTATTGATGACATCCTCGTTTACTCACCTGGTGAAGAGGATCACGAAGAACATCTCCGTATTACACTGCAAACCTTAAGGGATAATAAAGTTTACGCCAAATTCAAGAAGTGTGAATTTTTGTTGAACAGCGTGGCATTCTTGGGACACGTAATCTCAGCAGTCGGAGTCTCGTTGGATCCCAAGAAAGCTGAAGCAATAACAAACTGGCCTAGACCCAAGACAGTGACTGAAATTCGAAGCTTCATGTGGTTAGCTGACTATTATCGAAAATTTGTTGAAGGATTTTCTTCAATAGCTATACCTCTTACGAAACTCACCCAAAATAATGTAAAGTTCGATTGGAATGAAGACTGTGAAAAAAGTTTCGGGACCTTGAAGGAAAAGTTAGCATCTACACCCGTACTAGTGCTACCCGAGGAAGGGAAAACTTTTGCAATTTATAGTGATGCATCGAAGAGAGGTTTAGGATGTGTGCTGATGCAAGAAGGAAGGGTGATCGCCTACGCATTTAGGCAGCTGAAACCTTATGAGAAAAACTATCCCACTCATGATCTTGAGTTAGCAGCAGTAGTGTTCGCATTAAAAATTTGGAGGCATTATCTCTACGGTGCCAAGTGTGAAATTTTCACTGACCACCAAAGTATCAAGTATTTATTCACGCAAAAAAAGCTGAATATGAGACAAAAAAGATGGACCGAACTCTTAAAAGATTACGATCTAATCATAAGCTATCATCCAAGTAAGGCCAATAAAGTGGCTGACGCCTTGAGTCGAAAGAACATGAGCAAAAATGTTCTAGCTTCATTAACGGCTCAACCGTGCCTCCGAGAAACAGTCAAATTGAGTCAAGAGCTAGATCCGTCGTTGGCTAAGTTCAAAGAGAAAATCAAGGAGGGTAAGTTACCAGACTTTCAAGTGGATGATAAAGGAGTTCTATGGATGAAAGGACAACTGTGGGTACCAGACGCCAGTGACCTTCGGAATGAAGTCATGTCTAAAGCACAAAAGTCAAAATTCTCAGTTCATCCGGGGAGTACAAAGATGTATAGACAACCGTTGATAAATTTTCCAACAGTTGTTTTCCAACACGTCGTAAAATTTTTGACGTTTCTTTAAAAACCGTCGAAAAATATAATCCATTTTTTTTTTAAATTCGGTGCTATTATATATATACATTATATAATATATGTAATATATATTTATAATATATACATAATTAATAATAGTAAAAAATTAAAACATAAATTAATGACATACAAAGTAACAGATAAACACATAAATATTATTAAAATTTAGTTCGAACTATAAATGAACGATAAATACTACGACATAAATGGACTGTAATCCGGAGGAGTCTGTGTCTCGTCGTCGTCGTCATCGTCATCCTCCTCATCCTCTCCATGCTGATGATGATGGGTGAGCTCCTGTATAAGCAACGTCGTGCTCCTCAACTTCCATCCGCTTTGTGGAGCACGGGTGTCGCTGGCGGTTTTTTTTGTTTACCCTTTTTAAGGGCAGTCATCAACGAAGCCATCACTCGTCGCATTTCATCCAGGCTTTTCTTCATCCCTGCATGTTCAGCCTCCATCCGTTGCGACTACTCTCGGGCGAGCCTATATTCATCTTCTAGTCGTTGGGACTGCTCTTGTGCGAGCCTCGCCTCCTCTTTGGCGGCACGAATCGCCTCATCCTGGGCCGCAACAGTGGCCCTCATCCGACTCGGACCACGTGGACGAGGAGTCATCTCATCCAAGTAAATGATCTCTGCGACAGAACCGATACCATATACTCGTCGATGACTCACACCATCGACTACATCGAAAAAGATGTTGTTCGTCTCCTCAACCGAAGGGTGATCATCTTCACTATGCGCCTCTGCATCCGGCCTGAACGTGTAATTTTCTGATATTCGACGCTCTACCTCCGCCTATTCTCTCAACATTTTATGAATATAAAAACATAAAATGATTTGCAATAACATAAATAACGAAAATCGCATAATTGAATTTGTACGCACCGTAATCCGTCTGGATTTCTCGTCTGCGAATTTCCCATTCGGACATCTGTGCGTAGCAATAAGAAGCTCGTAGCTAGTAGGATCTCGGTTTAGCTCCTTCCGCAGCATCGTACGTGCGTAAAAGTTGTTAGATATATTGTAAATTGATAAGTAAAAATTGAAATTGAAATCCATGTTTTGATGAATAAAATTCTATATTATAAATAAAACTTACCAGATTATCAGCGTACACTGCACATGGCCTCGAGCCGCCCACATGCTTGGTGATACCCGTTCCTGGGCCTTCAGGTTTGCTACGTTTGTTGTTCCTGTAGCTTTGCGATAATCTTTGCCATCCCTCTGTGGCCCAATGTGCCTCGTATCCCGCCCATATATCTCGATCTACAATCTCTGGCACAGTACCAGAAGTCCTCCACTCACATAATGTGCGACGGTAGGACCGAGCACACAAATTTTTCCAAATTTTTCTTGACCTCGTCATTTTGACGCATTTCCCATCTATACTCCAACTGCAATTTCATTAAAAATAAAAATTATACAAAATATAATTATTATTATCTTTGAAAATTATTAAATAATATAAATATAATTAGATACCGCAAACTGCTCAAAACATCAATCATGCTGAGCCTTCGTGACGTGAAACCAGCAGTGTCCGCCAACACAAAGCTGCTGCTTGAATTTCTGCTTCAAGAAACCATGAATCCCATTCTTCGTGGGAAGAAATCTGTGTTTATATCCGTTAATACATTCTCAATAATAAAAACGATACATTAAATTGACAAATATCAATCTGTTACTATTAAAGCATTTTGAACTTACCCTCCATAAGGAGACCAGATAAAAATCCGGTGATCATCATCTTGGTTACCCGATCTCGATCCCGAATATGATAAAAATAAATATAGACCAATTTATAAAATGATTTTAACAAATTATGATGTTTATTTGTTTATAAATTATATATGCAACAAATAATATCTATAAAATCAAATAGGTACACCTATTATTATTATTTTTTAAAAATAATAACCCCTCAAAAAACTAAAGTACACAGAATGACAAGGTAAAGGGGCTCATCAATATGCATATCGTGTTATTAAGTTATATGTACGTCTATTTACAAAATATTGGAAAATCTTTTGATTTTGTAAGTTTTAACATAGGTTTTGTTAAATGTCTTACATTGGACTCAATTAAGTCATTCACAGTTGTATGTATAGTATTTGACAATTCTTTCTATTTCATGTATCAAATTTATCATACCATTCCTCGTTACACTAATAATTGGTTGTAATTAAGTATATCAAGTTTTAATTGCAGCTTAATAATAAATCAGGAAAATATCTGTTTTGGTCAATTGATTTGACTTATTTGGATTTTGCTCCACTAAATTTTTAAAATTTTATTTCGAAGAATTAATTTTTTTATTTTCGATCCTATTTTAATTGTCAAAGTTATAATGTAACAACATGATGATATATTACCAGGTCCGGACCTGTATTCAATGGGGCCTTAGGCGACAAATTAAAAATGAGTCCTCTTGTTAAGGTGAATGACTTTAAAATTTAGTTTTTCAAATCTACATATTATTAAAAATAATAATTCTCAAAATTTTCAATCATCCAATAAAAAATTATGTATTAAAAATTTTTAAAAAACTAAAACAAAATCAACCATTCTAAATCAATAATTCAATATTGAATAGATACAAAATAATAAAACTTGCCCAAAATTCATCAAAATCACAAATTATACCTATTAAAAACAAAAAAGTATTCAAACCCTTATTTAATGAGATATAATGAAAATATTTAGCTGAAATTGAAGGAGGGAAGAAACCTCAAAGAGAAATCTAAGACTCTCCACTTCGTGAGAGCAAAATATAGACAAAGAGAAAGTGCAATTGTGCAAATGTGAAATGCCTAAACGTGATAGGTAGTCCGTGGCCAATAAAATTGATTTATTATTTTATTAGGTCTTTTTGAATTGAGCCATTTTTTTTATTTATAATTGAGTTGATTATGTCATTTGTGCACTAAACATATTAATACATGTATGTATAATAAAAAAAAATTTAAAAGTATTGGGCTTCTGCTGGGTTGGGCCTTGAATCGGTTGTTTGGTTGGCCTCATAAAAGGTTCGGCCCTGTATATTACTGGAAAATATTCATGTAACACGAGAAAAAATTAAATTATCGGATTACATATTAGCAATTGATGAATTGAACCAAATAAAAACTAAAAATCAATGTATCAAAACAAAAATTTTAAAAAACTAATTATGACATCAAAATCAACAAATTAAAGAAGATGAATTATAACGAAGATAAAAAAAAAATCATATTTCTCCTAATAAATTTGGCCTTGTCACAACAATTAAAAAATGCAATATATAAAACATGTGGCAGAGGATTTTTCCAACTATGTCAATAATTCAATCATGGCGGAAGTAACCTTGATTTCTTCATGCCTTGTTGCAATGTCCAACACTAATGGCGGATCCAGGATCGAGCTATCTCCATGGGATCTCCAGTTCATAATACGGCCCCCAAATCAGAGAGGGCTCGTATACAAAAACCCAGATGATCATGAAACCCAAGGATTCAAGAAAACCAGCTTCATCGATCGCCTCAAGAACTCTCTTTCACGGACCTTGGACGACTTCCCTCCATTATCAGGCCGCATCGGTACCGAGAAGAAGAAGAACAAGGAAGATGACACCATGATCTGTTTTTTCATCGATTGCAACAATGCCGGCGCTGAATTCGCTCATGCAATCGCACATGGCATGTCTGTGTCCGATATCGTGGAGCCAGCCTATGTGCCGGAGATCGTCTCTTCGTTTTTCACCTTTAAAGGGGTTTTCAATTGCGACACTTGTAAGCCTTTGTTGGGCGTGCAAGTCACTCAACTTGTGGATGGATTCTTCATCGGTATCACAGCAAATCATGCTGTTGTAGACGGGGAATCCTTCTGGCATTTCGTCAATTCTTGGTCGGAGATTTCCCGTGGGTTTGATGCAATATCAAAGCCACCAGTTCTCCAGCGATGGCTTCCTCCCAATCTCGCCAGTAAGCATCGCCAGATCCCGATTCCGGCAACATCGGTCGACCAAAGAAGTTCCTTGAGTAACCCACCTGCAATATTGCTCGAAAGAATTTTCCATTTCAGCAAAAATAGTATGGCTAAACTCAAAGAAAAGGCAAACACCAAAGCCGGAACCAGCCGAATCTCGACTTTCCAATCACTTTTAGCTCATTTATGGCGATCCGTGAAACGGGTCCGCCTGGAAAATGCTCCTGAAAACAAGGGAATACCCTTCGTTCTGATAATCGGCGCAAGATCAAGAATTCCCCTGCCCCAAGGCTATTTCGGAAATGCAGTTTACGTCGCCTGGACTCTCCTGAACGTGCCCGAAGATCTCTCGGATATTAACGGGCTGGGGCGTGCTGCGCTGAAGCTGCACCGGTTGGTGTGCAGCAAACGGGCCAAGTAGCCGTGTGATATCCTAGTAGGACATCCCGGGTGGCTATCCCCCGGGGTGATACCTTACAACTCGAGTGGTCGGGACAGCGGAGCAAATCCTAGCCCGACTATCTTTAGGAAGTGTGGTGATATCCTAGTAGAATACCCCGGGTGGCTATATCCCGAGTGCCAGGAGTATCTCGGATGATGATATAACCCAGGGAGTCTAAGCACTCTGGAGACCCCGAGAGGTCTGGGGAGAACCCGGGTAAGAGCAAAATAAAGCAAAGCTGGGGGGCCCAAGTTTTCTTTATTCTCAAGGCCAGGAAACAGCCACGTCTGCTTAGAGTGTATCAGGATCAAATCCCCGACCAAATCATTATGGACCACGCTCCAACGGAGTGGGCTCTTTCCTTAAACTACGGGATGTCTAAATCACACGTGAGAAAGAGATCAAAACAAATAGGAATAGGATAATCACAAGTTACCAGGTTGAGCTCCCGGGGCACCGTATGCGTCGATCACCTGGTTAAGGGGATCTTCCACCCGGGTACTCAACCCGTAAGCTATCATATTCTCGTTTGTTAAAAGGACAAGAGAAGAAAAGTTTTTATTGCCAACTAAGGCCAGGCTGCGAACATAAGCCTCCTCGACTTTATAATGGTCAGGGAGCTCAGGTTGCGAGGGGAGACTGGACAAGAACCCGGTCCTAAAAGTAAAAGGAGCCGGGGGACGGATGAAAAAATACCTTTCTTTCCATCCCTTCAAAGAAGAGGGGATATCAGAAAGAAAGCGGGTGTTCAGCCGGGCAGCTAGGGAAAAGGCCCCTTCGTTAAATCGACAGGTAAAAAAATAGTGAAGCACGAGAGGGGTGATAGCTAAATTGTGCATTTTAAAAAGAATGTAAGTGGAGGCCATAATTCGGAAGGAGTTTGGGTGGAACTCTAAAGAAATCGGCAACTGCCAGGTAGAAGGGAGGAATAGGAAATCGAAGACCACTGCGGATTTGATCTCGAAAGAAGGTATAACAACCTGCCGGAGGGGTGTCAGGGGTGCTCCCTGGTAAAGGGCGGAATAAAGAATACGACAAAGGGATTTCCCCTGAGCCGCGCAGTTCCTCCGCAGCACCTTGGGATAGGGTGCTGGGAAGATAGGTATACCAACCTAGGGCTGGAGGGGCAGATGCGAGGGGTGTAGGGTTCTTCTTTTTTTTTTTTTTCCTTTTCCCTTCACGTGGGAAGACGAAGCCGCGGAAGTTTTAGGATGAGAGGTTTTTCTAGAAAAACGGGGCCGGGAAGGAAAAGCAGAGGCGGAGCGAGCATCGCTCGAGCTACCGCTTGGCACTTCGTCTCTGGGCGAGCCTTTGGAATTCGCCCCAGAGGTAGAATATGTACCGGTAGACATAAGGGAAGGAGGAACTTACAGTTTAAAGAGCAAATAAGAGAGTGCAAAGGAACGAGTGATGGAAGCAGGAGAAAGGCGCAGGAAACCAGAGGACAATCATGCAAGGAGGAAAACAGTGAGTACAAGGATGAAGGGTCACATGGATTAAATACTCGAAAAGGCCAAAGCAATCTGAGCTGTGTATTTTGAATTGAACGGCACAGATTGTGAGACCCCGTTTCTAATCTTCTAAACTCGAATAATTAATCATAATCGAACACAATAAGCCGCGAAAAACGAATCAAAAGTTTTTTTTTTTTAAAAAAGAAGCCTCGCGCCCGCGCGAGGTCATCACCTCGCGCGCGCGCAGGCTACGCGAGCAGAGACTCGCGGAGATGCTCGCACCCGCGTGAGAAGGGAGCTCGTGCGCGCGCGGGCAAAATATCCCGAGCCTCTTCAAACTCCTCGCGCGCGCGTGAGGTGATGCCTCGCCCGCACGCAGGCAAAATTGGCAGAGGGGTCGAGGAGCCTGCAAAAACAACCAACAAGGAAATTCTAAACATTCCAAGTTCAAACATAATACAAATCAATATTTAGAACATGCCAAATCTAGGTTCTGCCCAAAATACAATAACCAGTCGAGTTTTATAAATGAGTTCCACCGGCTCAACAAAACTAATACAATTCCAAATAGACTCGACCCTATGACACGGAGTCTCACTTCTATCAATCTCACCCCCAAGCTAACCAGGACGACTCGGTCCAGCTCCTGATCCTCCTGTTGTCAAGTTACACATACAAAACAAAGACAACAACCGGAATAATCCGGTTAAAAATATAATTTCTAAGTAAAAGAAACAGGCATACAATTCCAGTTAAACATTCCACCTTGATATGTAACAGTCATCAATCAATACAAATGAGAGTGGATGTATGCATGATTTCAAACTCGGGACTATCAAATCAGATAATTGAAATGTCGATCAGTATTCGGTTGGGATCCCGGGGCCAAGTCTTCACAACAACTCACCGACACACCCATTCGGGGTGGATGTCGTTTAACTCAACCCCTAGACTTCAGAGCAACTATAAGAAGTATTCTGGCACTTGGAAAAACTCGAAATCCAAAGCCACTTCAATATAGCTCCCTAAATCGTCTATATTCAAAACGAATCGAATAATCGGCTCAATATGAATGCAAGTGTAAACGAATAATCAGTCAAGTTCACACAAACAAATAACATGCAGTATGTGATTTTCGGGGCTCGAGAATCAATCAAACTCGAGTATTCAACCCCATTCTAATCGATGTAATCTTTTACCTTTTCTCGAGGCTTCAAGAAAAACCTGTCAAACAAGAGACAATTCGATTCAAACTCTAAACAAATTCGAAACTCAAAGTCGATAAATCAAGCAATCTATACCGTCTTCAAACTCTTCGATCGATAAACAAGTCTCCAAGTTCGATCAACTCCCGAATCCTCAATCAACTGTCAAAACATCGATTACGGACTCAATATCAACTCGGAATTCAAACTCAATCAAATTCAATATACAAAACAAACCGAACCAAAACCGATAACTCAAAATCGATTTCGATGCCATAACGACTATAAACTAACTATCCGGAAATACAAACCATCCAACAACATCACAATAACTCAATCATCATCACAAACCATCAAAACAACTCAAATCCAACTTCAATCAAAATCCCCATTTTTGAATTAATGCCTCAAAAATCATATAAAATCCAAACTTCGTTCTTTTTCCAAACCGACTTCGAATACACGATCTATACTAGCTCAAGAACGACATACTCTAATATTATCAAATTTTGACAACTCAACAAAATCGAAGTTTAAGAGATCGTAGCAAAACTTACGTCTAAACGGAGACCTCGTTGTGGTGATCGTGAATCTCAACTCGGAAATAAAATCTAACGGTCGGATCGAGCGAATCGGACGGAAGAAAAGCTTGAGAAATCGATTTGGCTATGGCTTCCGGAGGAGAGAGAGATCGAGAGAGGGAGGGAGGAAGGAGAGGTATGGGATGATTGACCAACTTGCATCTAATAATAATATAAAAATTCAACCTTTGCATTTCAGTCCTTTATTTCTCCAATCTTGCAAAGTAACCCCCTGCTAAATATCAAAACGATCCTCAATCACTAAAAACTCTGATTATCTCGATTAAACTCAATTATAATAAAATCGGGGCATTACAATTCTCCCCCTCTAAGATTCGATTTCGTCCTCGAAATCTGACAGATCACAGACTGAACAAAATGAAACAAACTGAAGACTAACTCACCTCAATCGAACAACTCTGGAAATCGCTGCCTCATATCGGATTCGGTCTCCCAAGTCGCTTCTTCAACTCCGTGACGACTCCACTGAATCTTCACCAACGGAATCGACTTGTTTCTGAGCTGCTTCTCTTTTCTGTCAAGAATCTGAATCGGTCGCTCGAAGTAACTCAGAGTCTCATCAAGTTCGGCCTCGTCCGGCTGAAGAACGTGAGACGGATCCGGATGATATTTCCGTAGCATCGAAACGTGAAACACATCGTGGATACCTGAAAGAGACGGAGGAAGAGCAATCTTATAGGCAAGATCGCCTATCTTCTCCAGAATTTCATACGGACCAATGAACCTTGGAGAAACTTTTCCTCTCTTCCCAAATCTGACAGTGCCTCGGAAAGGAGAAATCTTCAGAAACACACGGTCTCCCTGCTCGAAACACAGTGGTCTGCGTCTGACATTCGCATACATGGCCTGTCGATCTTGGGCTGTCTTCATTCTGACTGGATCAACTTCACCTGCTCTGCCATATCGCGAATCATATCTGGACCCAACTCAGGTGATTCTGAAATCTCATCCCAAAATAACGAAGATCTGCACTTCTTCCCGTACAAAGCTTCAAAAGGTGTCATTCCAATACTCGCCTGGAAGCTGTTATTATACGAAAACTCCAATAGAGGCAAGGACTCCTGCCAACCTGATCCAAAATCAAGCACTACAGTGCGAAGCATATCCTCCAAAGTCTGGATCGTACGCTCGGACTGACCGTCGGTCTGAGGGTGATACGCTGTGCTCAAGTGCAAACGAGTACCCAATGCCTCCTACAAACTGTGCCAAAAGTGAGAAGTGAATCTTGGATCTCTGTCTGATACTATCGACTTTGGCACGCCGTGCAATCTCCAAACCTCTCTGACATACAACTCGGCCATCTGATCGTGACGGTATGTCATACGATAAGGAATGAAGCAAGCAGATTTCGTCAACCGATCAATCACTACCCAAATCGCATCACAACCTCTGACTGAACGCGGTAGTTTGGTGACGAAGTCCATAGAGATATGATCCCACTTCCATTCCGGAATAGGCAAGCTGTGCAACAAACAACCCGGTTTTTTCCTCTCGGCTTTCACCTGTTGACAATTCAGACAACGGGACACAAATCTCGCGACGTCTCCCTTAAGATGCTTCCACCAGAACTGAGTCTTCAAGTCATTATACATCTTTCGGCCTCCAAGATGAACACTAAACCGACTGCAATGCGCCTCTCGAAGAATACGCTGTCTCAATTCAGAAATGTCGGGTACAACAATACGGTTATTCACAAACAAAACATCCTCCTTGACCTGAAATTCTGACTGATGACCTGATCGGACCTTTTCTATCGAATTCTGAATGCTCGGATCGGATCTCTGTGCCTCTCTGATCAACTGAAACAACTCTGGCTCGGCATGAATCGCAAAAACTCTGATGGATCTCCTATCGGTCTCAAACTCCAAACCAGAAGTACAACAGTCTTCAATCAATTGAGAGACACCAATCGTAGAAAAAGACAAAGAACAAAGCTTCCGACTAAGAGCGTCTGCAGCTGCATTCGACTTTTCAGGATAATACTTGATCTCGCAGTCGAAGTCCTTAAGCAAATCCATCCATCTCCTCTGTCTCATATTCAGCTCGGACTGGGAAAACAAGTATTTCAGGCTCTTGTGGTCAGAAAATATCTCAAACGACTCACCATAAAGATAATGGCGCCAAGTTTTCAAAGCAAACACGATTGCAGCTAGCTCGAGATCATGGATCGGATAACGAGTCTCGTGAGGCTTCAGCTGCCTCGAAGCATAAGCTATGACGTGCTTCCTCTGCATGAGAATGCATCCAAGACCACGGTGAGAAGCATCGCAGTACACAGAGAAACCTCCAGTACCTGATGGAAAAGACAAGATTGGAGCGCTGGTCAATCTCTTCTTCAGCTCAATGAAACTAGCCTCACACTGTTCGGACCAAACAAACGGTGCATTCTTCTGGGTCAACTGAGTAATCGGCTTTGCAATGGAAGAGAATCCCTCGATAAATCGGCGATAATACCCCGCTAAACCCATGAAGCTTCGGATTTCTGGCACTGATGTCGGTCTCTGCCAATTCATAACTGCTTCGATCTTACTGGGGTCCATAGATATTCCATCTCCCGATACAATGTGGCCTAAGAAAACCACTCGGTCCAACCAAAACTCGCACTTCGATAGCTTAGCATACAACTGTTCGGCCCGCAAGGTCTGCAATACGATTCTCAAATGCTCGGCATGATCAGAACGGTTCTTCGAATAGATCAGAATGTCGTCGATGAAGATGATGACAAACTCATCTAGATACCTCTGAAATATACGATTCATCAGATCCATAAAAACTGCTGGAGCATTGGTCAAACCAAACGGCATGACTATGAATTCGAAATGCCTATATCTGGTTCTGAAAGCTGTCTTCGGCACATCCTTGTCGCGAACTCTCAGCTGATGATACCCTGATCGCAGATCTATCTTCGAATACACTGAAGAACCTTGCAGTTGATCAAAAAGATCATCGATTCTAGGTAGAGGATACTTGTTCTTGACCGTCGCTTGATTCAACTGGCGGTAGTCGATGCAAAGTCGCATAGAACCGTCTTTCTTCCTCACAAAAAGCACTGGTGCACCCCAAGGCGATACGCTAGGTCGGATGTATCCCTTGGCAATCAAATCTTCTAACTGTTCCTTCAATTCTTTCAAATCTAACGGAGCCATACGGTAAGGTGCTTTCGAAATAGGCTGAGTACCTGGTGTAAGTTCAATGCTAAATCCGATGTCTCGAATAGGTGGTAAACCAGGAATCTCGTTTGGAAAAACATCAGGAAACTCGCTAACCACCGATATCTCAGACAACTCAGGGCTAAACTTCTGAACATCCATTGCATAAATCAAGAATCCCTCTGCTCCTTTCTGTAGTAAACGTGACATGGATAACACAGAAATCAACGGAATTTTGGATCGAGAACCCTTACCGAAAAACTTCCAATCATCTGCCATCTCAGGCCTGAAACGAACAACTTTCTAAAAGCAATCTACTGTCGCCCTATACTTGGTCAAATCATCAATCCCGACAATACAGTCAAAATCAGATAATCCAAGTACGATGCAGTCAATCTCAATCGAATTTCCTTCGAATTCTAACACACAGTTACGGACCAATCTCACCGAAACAGTCTCTCCACCCAAAGGTGAAGTAATAGAAACAACATCAGATAAAGGCTCAAAAATTAAATCATGCATCACAAAAAATCTTTCAGAGATGAAACAGTGAGAAGCACCCGTATCAATCAAAACAAACACAGGATAACCAAAGATCGAACAGTTACCTGCTATCACGTCATTCGGGGCTGCATTGGCTTGATCCTCTGTCAAGGCAAACACCCTCGCCTGTTGTCGTGGAGGTTGGTTCTGGTTCTGATTACCTCCCTGACGATTCTGTTGCTGAGGCGGAAAGGAATGGACTGTAGAAGCTGATCTCTCGGGCTGAGCTGGCGGTCGTGAAGAACTGCCGTTCTGAGCTCTATCGGATCCTCGCTGAGGACAGACTCTAGCAAAATGACCCGGCTGCTGGCAGATGTTGCAACTACCAAACACGCCTCGACACTGATCACTCGGATGACGTCCTCCACACTTGCTGCACAAAGCTCCAGAAAACCCAGAATTCTATCCAGAACTGAACTGTCTAGAGCCACTGGAACTCGATGAACTGTTACCAGACTTCTTGAAATTCTTCCCCTTCGGCCGATACTGATCTCGCCTGTTTCTGCCACTGTTGCCTCCCTCAAACCTCTGAGGCTGATTCGACTGTTGAGACGGTTGGTACTAATACTGAGACTGTTGAGGCTGAAACTGAACAGACTGTTGAGGCTGAAACTGAGGAGCTACCTGATTATCTCGTTGCACCAAGAATCCGGCTTCGGCTCCCTTTGCTTGATCCATAGCATCAGCGAAGTTGTTGGGTCTTCCGGTATTGACCAAGGTAAATATCTCAGGGTTCAATCCATTGATGAAATGGTCGGCCTTGGATTCTTCGTTATCTGCAACGTGAGGTGCAAACCTCAAGAGACTATCAAATTTACTCACATAGTCCTCAATGCTCAAGTTCCCTTGTTTAAGATTCGCAAATTCGGCACCCTTTTCCTTTCGATATGAGACAGGAAAGAAACGCTTAAAGAACTCAGTCTTGAACAAGCTCCAAGTGATGGCGGTGCCTCGGTTCTCATTCGCTCTCTTGGTTGTGGTCCACCAATTCTTAGCAACACCCTGCAACTGATGACTGACTAACCTGATTCTGCGGTCATCGGTATAGTCGAGGGAATCGAAGAGCTCATCCATTTCATCTAGCCAATTTTCACAAGCAACGGAGTTCTCGGTACCCGTTAAAGTAGGCGGTCAAAAAGATCGGAATCTCTTCAGAAGAGTCTCCATCGGGGTCGCGGTTGCATCAAACTGATCCACTCCTGTACTATCCTGATCATTCGGAGGAGTAATAACTGGCGGAGGATTCTCAGTAGAAGGAGGAGTCAAAGGTGGTTGATTCCTTCTCAAAGATCGTCGAGGTGCCATCTGATATCAAGGGGTTAGGATACAATATCTCAAACTCAATCTCAATCTCAACCTCAAAACCTCGGTATCCAAAACTCTGCTCTGAGAACTCATGAATCTCAAAGATATACAATGACAGATATATATCACATAATTCATGCTTTATAAATTAAACCACAACTCATGTAATTCAATTAATCCAAGAATCAATAAAGCATGCTCGCACATATTTAAAATAATCATCTAAATAAATCAATCACATGCGAGAGTTCAATTCATGCGGACTCGATCTACCCCGCTCACTCTAGTTCGACTCCAAGAATCTTATCGCTCTGATACCACTTAATGTGAGACCCCGTTTCTAATCTTCTAAACTCGAATAATTAATCATAATCGAACACAATAAGCCGCGGAAAACGAATCAAAAGTTTTTTTTTTTAAAAGAAGCCTCGCGCCCGCGCGAGGTCATCACCTCGCGCGCGTGCAGGCTACGCGAGCAGAGACTCGCGGAGATGCTCGTGCCCGCGCGAGAAGAGAGCTCGCGCGCGCGCGGGCAAAATCTCCCGAGCCTCTTCAAACTCCTCGCGCGTGCGCAGGCAAAATGGGCAGAGGGGTCGAGGAGCCTGCAAAAACAACCAACAAGGAAATTCTAAACATTCCAAGTTCAAACATAATACAAATCAATATTTAGAACATGCCAAATCTAGGTTATGCCCAAAATACAATAACCAGTCGAGTTTTATAAATGAGTTCCACCGGCTCAACAAAACTAATACAATTCCAAATAGACTCAACCCTATGACACGGAGTCTCACTTCTATCAATCTCACCCCCAATCTAACCAGGACGACTCGGTCCAGCTCCTGATCCTCCTGTTGTCAAGTTACACATACAAAACAAAGACAACAGCCGGAATAATCCGGTTAGAAATATAATTTCTAAGTAAAAGAAACAGACATACAATTCCAGTTAAATATTCCACCTTGATATGTAACAGTCATTAATCAATACAAATGAGAGTGGATGTATGCATGATTTCAAACTCGGGACTATCAAATCAGATAATCGAAATGTCGATCAGTATTCGGTTGGGATCCCGGGGCCAAGTCTTCACAACAACTCACCGACACACCCATTCGGGGTGGATGTCGTTCAACTCAACCCCTAGACTTCAGAGCAACTATAAGAAGTATTCTGGCACTTGGAAAAACTTGAAATCCAAAGCCACTTCAATATAGCTCCCTAAATCGTCTATATTCAAAACGAATAGAATAATCGGCTCAATATGAATGCAAGTGTAAACGAATAATCAGTCAAGTTCACACAAACAAATAACATGCAGTATGTGATTTTCGGGGCTCGAGAATCAATCAAACTCGAGTATTCAACCCCATTCTAATCGATGTAATCTTTTACCTTTTCTCGAGGCTTCAAGAAAACCTGTCAAACAAGAGACAATTCGATTCAAACTCTAAACAAATTCGAAACTCAAAGTCGATAAATCAAGCAATCTATACCGTCTTCAAACTCTTCGATCGATAAACAAGTCTCCAAGTTCGATCAACTCCCGAATCCTCAATCAACTGTCAAAACATCGATTACGGACTCAATATCAACTCGGAATTCAAACTCAATCAAATTCGATATACAAAACAAACCGAACCAAAATCGATAACTCAAACTCGATTTCGACGGCATAACGGCTATAAACTAACTATCCGAAAATACAAACCATCCAACAACATCACAATAACTCAATCATCATCACAAACCATCAAAACAACTCAAATCCAACTTCAATCAAAATCCCCATTTTCGAATTAATGCCTCAAAAATCATATAAAATCCAAAATTCGTTCTTTTTCCAAACCGACTTCGAATACACGATCTATACTAGCTCAAGAACGACATACTCCAATATTATCAAATTATGACAACTCAACAAAATCGAAGTTCAAGAGATCGTAGCAAAACTTACGTCTAAACGGAGCCCTCGTTGCGGTGATCGTGAATCTCAACTCAGAAATAAAATCTAATGGTCGGATCGAGCGAATCGGACGGAAGAAAAGCTTGAGAAATCGATTTGGATATGGCTTCCGGAGGAGAGAGAGATCGAGAGAGGGAGGGAGGAAGGAGAGGTATGGGATGATTGGCCAACTTGCATCTAATAATAATATAAAAATTCAACCTTTGCATTTCAGTCCTTTATTTCTCCAATCTTGCAAAGTAACCCCCTGTTAAATATCAAAACGATCCTCAATCACTAAAAACTCTGATTATCTCGATTAAACTCAATTATAATAAAATCGGGGCATTAGACAGATACTCAAAGCGTGCTCCAGAAGCTAAAACGACCTCTGACAGAATCTTTGACATACGCAGTACGAAGCGGTTAGGGCCGACGTAAGGCTAGTGTCATCACCCGGGGGGTTTCGGATACCGGGGTGATATCCTAGTAGGATACCCCGGGTGGCTATACCCCCGGGTGGTACCCTACAACCCTGGTGGTCGGGACAGCGGAGCAGGTCCTAGCCCGACTATCTTTAGGGAGTGTGGTGATATCCTAGTAGGATACCCCGGGTGGCTATACCCCCGGGTGATACCCTACAACCCAGGTGTTCGGGACAGCAGAGCAAGTCCTAGCCCGACTATCTTTAGGGAGTGTGGTGATATCCTAGTAGGATACCCCGGGTGGCTATACCCCCGGGTGATACCCTACAACCCAGGTGGTCGGGATAGCGGAGCAGGTCCTAACCCGACTATCTTTAGGGAGTGTGGTGATATCCTAGTAGGACACCCCGGGTGGCTATCCCCCGGGTGATACCCTACAACCCGGTTGGTCGGGACAGCAGAGCAAGTACTAGCCCGACTATTTTTAGGGAGTGTGGTGATATCCTAGTAGGATACCCCGGGTGGCTATACCCTCGAGTGCCAGGAGTATCTCGAATGATGATATAACCCAGGGCGTCTAAGCACTCAGGAGACCCCGGGAGGTCTGGGAGAACCTGGGTAAGAGCAAAATAAAGCAAAGCTGGGGGGGCCCAAGTTTTCTTTATTCTCAAGGCCAGGAAACAGCCCCGTCTGCTTAGAGTGTGTCAGGATCAAATCCCCGACCAAATCATTATGGACCACGCTCCAACGGAGTGGGCTCTTTCCTTAAACTATGGGATGTCTAAATCACACGTGATGACCGTCCCATCACCCTAAAAGTCGTCAGTTAGCCCATACCCAGTAATCATTGAAGGCCCAAGAGGACCATTATAAAAGCTAAGGGAGGGTTGGATAATTGAGCAAGGACTCACTCTCTCAAATATATTCACCTATCTTTTTCGCCCGGGAGTTTACTCGCCCCCGGATAGTCATTTTATGATAATCGCATCACCTTGAAATTCTGCGAGAATTGGGTGGAAAATCCGGCGGTATTGAGTCGATCTGTGAAGAGTGATTTTGCTGTAGGAAGTTCTCCCCGGTTCAACGTTTATGGAAATGATTTTGGGTGGGGGAAACCAGTCGCGCTAAGGAGCGGAATGGCGAATAAAATCGATGGGATTATGACGGTTTTTCAAGGGGCGAAACCCGGCAGCATAGATGTGGAGGCATGCTTGGCGCCGGAGATGATGCATTCTTTGGAAGATGATGCAGAGTTCATGCAAGCCGTCACAATTTGAGTATATATACAATAAAAATTAAAAAAAAACAATCATATTGTATTTGTGATTTCCCTATTTTAAGAAGTGCAAATTGCTCAAAAATCTCCAATGCAAACATGTTTTGCTCTGCACTCCCTAGCCATTTTTTTGTACCACATTTTTTGTTAATTTGTACCACATCTTGTATGGTTTTGTACCACATCTTGTATTGTTTTGTACCACATTTTATGACTAGGGACCCCAAAGCAAAATATGTTTGCATTTGAGGATTTTTGAGCAAATTGCCCTTTTAAGAATTATATTTGTTTGTCTTGTTTATCGGTACGTACTATCAAATTATCGTATAATTAGTTTTAGTTTTTTTTGGATAATTTTGTTCTTTCTTTAATTTGACGTAGCGCGTCGATATATAAGAATCAATATGATATTGATATAACGTTGACGTTTGTATTCACAATAAAAAAACTAAAATTATTAAAATTCAAAAGATAAGGATAATTTCTAAACATGTTCCTGTATTTTTTCCATTTTCCGTATTATATCTCTTTCACTTTCATGTTCCAAATATATCCCTCATTCATTAAATAGTTTCTTGAATTTGTCCTTAAAACTAAATAATGCTCATTCTACCCTTTTTTTCCCTATTTAATATTCAAAGGCTTAATCTCATCATGCTTCCATCAGTAAAATAAAGCAGAATACCTCTTTGACCAAACTGTTGCCGGGTTATGTCCATCGGGTTTTACAGGTTGCTCCTCATAACCAAACCACGCGATAGCAACCGATGGTTCCTGACACAGACTCCTTCAGCAGCAGCTAGCACAACCCTATTTCATTTCCTACCTTAGAGCGTATGGTAAAAGCTTAATTTTTTAAATAAAATAACATGATAGGGAAGAGCTTTGGAAATTTATTCAGACAACATATTATTACATAAATCTATCTCCTTTGAAGAAAAGGAGATAACTAGTTTAGCTACTCATAGTAGCCTTGTTCTTGGAATACATGAAATTAAAGAAACTTAATATAATTCTAGAAAGAGAAATATTACAACAATTTATTTGTAAGAAAACTGAAGGGAATGATCGATGTCTTCAGCTTCCTCAAAATCCTGTATTTATAGCCGAAGTTCCACTCCTTTCACTGAGAAACTTCAGGAAATCTTACAACTGTCTTGAATTCTTTATGCCATTATTGATGACATCTTTTACTAGTGGGAGAGTCACATGCCCGATGAAATATTTTACTAGTGGAGAAGTCACATGCTTGACTTTTTCTTTTGGATTTATTCTCCTCACATGCCTTCTTTATTGTTGTTGGGGCATCTTTTGTTTTTGCAGTGGGCCCCTGGGAAAACGCGATTTTGGTGGTCCCTGTCCACCTTTTCTTGTCTCGGAAAAATCTTTTCGATCCGTTCGGGGTTTGAAGGTTTTTCCGAATTCTGGCTTCTGGTTTGGACATTCTGGGCAGATATTCTCTGACCATCTTCCGATATGAGCCATGTTACAAAATTTTTGGCGAGTTTCTTTACTCCCCAGCAGCTTGTTGTTCCACAAAAAGTTCCTCTTCTTTTCGAAGAGTTCTTCTGCAAAAGCCGTAATTTTTCCTGTCATTGTGTTTAACAGGAATGATCCGTTCACAGAATTTTGATAAAATTTGAACGAAAACTTGACTTTATCCATCTCGGTAAGACAAACCCAATACCCCATGCCCTTCTGGTTGAAATTTCATTTTCTCCAAAAGTGGACACCAATGGTATTTCTTCAGATATAGGATCCTTGATAAATCTTTGATTATTCATGTCAGGTCTCCTTAGCTTGATGAAATGAAAGGGCTCGTGTGATCATTTCCCTGTTGGTTCTGGAGCTGCACTAAAGAAGTATAAATCGAGCACATCTCCTCTAGACAAATGATCATTATTTGCCCATGTTTCTTGGACTGCTTCCTGAATTCATTTTGGTAGTTGTGATATTTCCTGGAAGCCTAGTGAAGTTGTATAAACTGAGGCTAGAGCCCCAAATTCATACCATAACTTTACATCCTTAGGATTGACATTGTTTTTTTAGCCAAACCCTTGGATATATTCCTGCAACATCAACCCTGCAAGTGATCGGGTTGATTTCACTTTTTATACTTAATTTCTCCCATCTTTGTTGATAAACCTGAAATGGAGAAATGACAGCTGAGTTAGTATCAATCTTAGATTTGCCCTTGTCAGTGTGGGGCCTAAGATTGATCTCTTCCTCTTTTTCCCCAGAGGCGGAGGTTCGACTTGATGAGTTATCCTCATCAATTGTTGCTTTATCAAGATCATCAAAAACTGATGATAGATTTGTTGGAACACGTTTTCAGATCAGTCAGATCTGATACCCGGTGCAGCGGAAGTTTAAAATTTTTATTTTCTGATCTAGAACGATTCTAGATCATGGGTATCAAATCCTTACGATTAAAATAAACAAGTAAAATAATAATAACAATTAATATTTGACCTCTTCAAGCTATGGCTTGATCTATAGACTCCAATAGATTAAATCTGCTCTTGTTGTAAATCCCAGGAACCGATGACTCGCTCGATCGACTCCTTAATTAGGTCCACGAACAGAAAACTAAAACCCTCTGATTGATTGCACTAGAAATCAATCAGATGTTTATCGAAGAGATTTACAGATTTGATCTGTCAATTCAGAATGTAAGTTTTCAAAAATCACAAACTGAATTCTCTCTCAAAAGGGAGAAGAAATTTTGAAAATTCCTACTTGGAATTATTGTAGGATTTTTGAAAACTTCAATGTATGTTGTGTAGTGTTTTCGAAAACCCCTACATCTACTATATATAATTTCTGTACTGGATTAAGTTATATGTCTAATAGGACACTAACTCCTTAGGGCCCATTATCCATAACTTAAGCCCAACAAGCCAAGCCTGTTATTATAGAAATTAATATAAAATTCATCTTGACTCCGATTGATAAACCGATTTCACCAATGTGCACAGAAACCATTTCTGCACCTTTTAAAGTCAAGATAATTTTTCTGAATCCGAATTCAGTGATTTCCAAAAATTTCCATCCCTATGTCATTTTAGGAAATTCCACTCCCTTTAGTTAAGAAGTCCAACTTCTCTTTTGCCAAATTTAACTCTTTAAATTCAACTATCTCAACGGGGATTAGTAATCCATTACTTGTGTAACCCTCAATGGTTCAGGGATACAGCTAGCCGTGGGCTCACAACTCCTTGTGACTCAGAACAAAAATTTTCGACTTACCCATCGAATCATGGTAAGAGCACCTAGCAACATCGCCCCATGATTCCCTAGGTATCACTGATAGTGCCTGCAAGAACCAGTAGGTTTTGGTTAGCGTACAGTACGGTCCCTTCATCCATATATCCCGATCGAATCAACAACCATTGGTACATCGAGAGTCGTTCGAGATTCGATAACTATGCAATGCATCTTGAAGATCAAATAGTGACATCGCATGTGCTACTAGGAAACCAAGTAACCTTAAGAACATCACGTACTCTGGCTAGAGATTTGTCACACTAATATCTCCTCAGATCGCATTGGATATCCACACTCGCAAGCGTGTGGTGAATCCTTGACAACAAAGCATTAACTCCTATATGTGTCGTAACTGCACCCAATCTCGACACCTAATGACCCTCATAGAATCGGTAAACGAGTCAAATTACAATACTAGCATATAGAGTCTCCATGATGTTTCAAGTAGTAAGGACTAATGGTGTACAACCAAAACCGCGGACTTATCCACTCAATTAATGATAACCACTTGGAAAGTCCGAATAGGGTAGTTCGATCATTCATCATATGAATATCCATTTGCATGCTTCGAACATCTCCATGTTCCATACCAATGAAACGTGGTACTCGGCATCGCAAATGCTAGTCTCAATCTCGAGCGATCCTTATCCTTATTTGCGGACGGCTCAATTGACTAGGAACTGTTTAAAATATACAGTGTTTATAAGATGTGTTTCATGATAGTAATCCATATGCACTATCACATCTTACATGCACTATAGTATATTCAAGGTCTTTATCCAAACATCGTATAATACGTTACAACATAATAATATGATAAAAGATAAAGTAAATGCCAATATAAAAGTGTAAATTATATTAAACAAAGATTGTTTATACATAGAGTCATAAAAGCCCTTAGCCACAAGTTGGCTAACCGGGCACCCACTCTTTCAATCTCCCACTTGCTATAAAGCCAACTAGTCATACTAAGTAGTCCCATTGCTTTGCGATGTTTGTCAAATAATGGTCCTGGCAGGGGCTTAGTAAGTGGATCAGCGATATTGTCTGTAGAGGCCACTCTCTCGACAGTGATGTCTCATCTTTCCACGATCTCCCGGATGATGTGGTATTTCCTCAGTATGTGTTTGGATCTTTGATGAGACCTTGGTTCCTTTGCCTGAGCAATGACACCAGTGTTGTCACAGTACACCGGGACTGGACCAACAGATTCAAGAATAACCCCCAACTCTTGGACGAATTCCTCATCCAAACGGGCTCTTTAGCAGCAGCTGATGCTGCAATGTATTCTGCCTCAGTGGTGGAATCCGCCGTGGTGTCCTGCTTGGAACTCTTCCAAGAGACAGCACCGCCATTGAGCATGAATACAAATCCAGAGGTTGATTTCGAGTCATCCACATCGCTTTGGAAGCTAGAGTCGGTATAGCCTTTCAATTTCAATTCTCTTCCCCCATAAACCATGAATACATTCTTAGTTTTTCTTAAGTACTTAAGAATATCCTTCACAGCTTTCCAATGCATTTGACCGGGATTGGCTTTATATCTGCTCATGACGCTCAGAGCATAGGCCACATCCGGTCTGGTAGATATCATCCCATACATGATACTCCCTATGGCTGACGCATATGGTACGTGTGTCATTTTCTCTATCTCTTCGCCAGTCTTGGGAGACATAGACTTGGATAGAGAAACTCCATGACACATAGGTAGATGTCCTCTCTTGGACTCATCCATAGAGAACCTTTTCAATATGGTGTCGATGTAGGTTGCTTGAGTGAGTCCTACCATTCTCTTAGATCTATCTCTATAGATCTGTATTCCTAGAATATAGGACGCCTCACCTAAGTCCTTCATCGAAAATCTACCTGATAACCATATCTTTGTTTACTGCAAAATCCCTACATCATTCCCAATTAGTAGGATGTCATCAACATAAAGTACTAAGAATGTCACAGCATCCTTAACTACCTTTTTGTACACGCATGGTTCCTCCGGGTTCTTGATGAAACCAAAGTCCTTTATTGTTTCATCAAATTTCTGGTTCCAACTTCTTGATGCCTGTTTGAGACCGTAAATTGATCTCTGAAGTTTGCATACCTTATGCTCGCTTCCCATGGATGTGAATCCTTCTGGCTGCATCATATAGATCTCTTCCTTAATGTTTCCATTAAGAAATGCAGTCTTCACATCCATTTGACATATCTCGTAGTCATACCAAGCTGCGATGACAATAAGGATTCTTATGGACTTGAACATTGCGACTGGTAAAAAGGTTTCATCATAGTCAACACCTTGTCTTTGAGTATAACCTTTTGCGACCAATCATGCCTTGTAGGTCAGCACCTTACCATCAGGCCCAAGTTTTCTCTTGTAGATCCATTTACACCCTATTGGAACAATTCCATTGGGAGGATCTACTAAAGAACAAACTTGGTTTGTATGCATCGAGTCTATTTCCGACTGCATAGCTTCAAGCCATAAATTCGAATCAGCATCAGAAATTGCTTTCTTGAAGGTTCTCGGATCACATCCAATGTCGGGTTCACTTTGATCCTCTTCAAGAAGAAGACCATATCAAATAGGAGGTCTAGAAGTCCTCTCGGATCTTCTAGGAATAGGCGTGTAATCTATAGGTTCCTGAGGTGTGGGAACGTTATTTTGTATTTTGGGTTCTTCTCGAATTTCTTCGAGTTCCATCATCTTGCCTTTCTTATCGAGTAAGAACTCCTTCTCCATGAAGGTGACATTCCTTGAAACAAACACTTTTGTTTCAGTAGGATGATAGAAATAATATCCGATTGAATTCTTCGAATACCCTACAAAATAACATAAGGTGGATCGACTATCCAACTTATCTCCCACTGTCTGCTTCACGTAAGCAGGACATCCCCAAATCCTCAAGTACGAATACTTAGGAGCTTTGCCATTCCATAACTCATATGGAGTTTTATTCACTGCTTTGGTGTGGACATTGTTCAACAACAATACCGCCGTTTCAAGTGCTTAGCCCCAAAACAAAGGTGGGAGCTCAGTGAAGCTCATCATAGATCGAATCATGTCCAATAAAGTTCGATTGCGACGCTCCAAAACAACATTTAACTGAGGTGTCATAGGAGGAGTCCACTGAGAGAGAATCTCATTCTCTTTTAGATAGTCCAAAAACTCGGTACTTAAGTATTCTCCACCTCGATCCGATCGAAGTGCTTTAATACTCTTACCTAGTTTGTTTTCTACTTCAGCCTTGAATTCTTTGAAATTTTCAAATGATTCAGACTTATATTTCATCAAATATAAATACCCGTACCTAGAATAATCATCAGTAAAGGTAATGAAGTAGGTGTGACCAAATTTATTACCAATACTAAATGGGCCGCAAACATCTGTATGGATCAAATCCAACAGATTTTGACTATGCTCAGGTTTTCCTTTGAAAGGAGTTTTAGTCATTTTTCCTTTTAGGCAGGACTCACAAGTTGGTAGAGAGTTGATATCAGACATATTAAACATGCACTCTCCCACTAGCTTGTTCATCCTCATTGAGGAAATATGACCAAACCTAGCATGCCAAAGATTTGCCGGGTTTTGACTATCGTTTTTCCTTTTATTTGTTGTTGCCGGTTTATCAACATAATTGATTGGTACGTCTTTTAATTTTAAGTTATATAGATCGTTTTCAAGTTGTCCACATTCAATCAAACATTCATTCTTGTAAATATTGCAAATCCCATTCACAAAATTGCAAGAAAAACCATCTCTATTAAGCATAGAAACAAAAATAATGTTTTTAACCAAATCTGGCACAAATAAAACATCTTTCAAAAATAACTTAAAATCGTTCTGCAAAACTAAATAAACGTCTCCCACAGCTTTGGCTTCAACTCTAGAACCATTTCCGAGCCTTAGCTGGGTCTCACCCATCCTAAGCTTACGACTTCTTGTCATCACCTGCAAATCATTGCAGATGTGAGATCCACATCCAGTATCCAATACCCAAGAAGTAGTATTAAGTGAAACATTTATTTCAATGTAAAACATACCCTTTGCAGTTCGCAACTGCTCGAGATATTCTTTGCAGTTACGTTTCCAATGACCGGGTTTCTTGAAGTGATGGCAAACGTCTTCAGATTTGTTCACATTTGAAGCCTTTGTCTTGTTCTTCTTCTTTGGTACAGTTTTCTTGGGTGGGGCAGAACGTTTCTTACCCTTTCCACTTGGCCCCTTCTTAGAGTTAGAAGAGGAGCCTACCAAGAGTACCGATTTATTATTCTTTAATGTGGCCTCATAAGTCACAAGCATATTGACCATCTCTTCAAGGGTGGCCTCTATCTTGTTCATATTGAAGTTCATCACAAAGCCGTCAAACGACGAAGGAAGAAAAAGAAGTAACAAGTCCGCATTCAGTTCGTGCTCCAATGTCAAATCGAGTGTTACCAACTTTTCAATGAGCCCAATCATGTGTACCCCATGCTCAAGGACCGAAGTCCCATCTCGCATGCGGCATGTCATGAGCTCTTTGACGGTGACATACCTCTCCGATCTTGACTGAGCTCCAAAAAGTTCCTTGAGGGTCTTGTGAATGTCACCAGCATTCAATGCATCCTCAAATCGCCTCTGAAGTTCATCAGACATCGAAGCCTGCATGTAGCATTTGGCCTTGACATCATGGTCCCACCATTTATCAAGTTTGGCCAACTCTTCCGGACTTGTATTAGCCGGGGCTTCCTTCGGAGGAGGCTTTTCTAACACGTAGAAAACTTTTTCTGAACTAAGAACAATCTTTAACTTACGGAACCATTCCGTATAGTTTGCGCCAGTCAGTTTGTTTTGTTCGAGAATCGAGAATAGTGGATTGCGCGAATTCATCTTAATGAAATACTGAAAAGAAACAGGCAATTATCAGTGATTGTTTAATTAATTTACTAAGACATAAAATATGGCGAGATTTAATTTTATGAATTTCTCTCCCACTATTTTAACGATTTCACCACCCTCTAGTGAAAACGAAAAACTGGTTTCCTTAGTGGGAACATGGAGTACAATTGACAAATCATAGTCCCGAATAATATCAGCCAACCATAATTTTCAAAAGGTAGAGCCCAATTTCTTCCAAAGCAACCCCCATGTTTTTACCTCATGTCCAATAAGAGCCCAATAATATGACGCCGTTTATTGTGACATGTCAAGATTACCCATCAATATTAAGTTGTGATGGACGGTTGCCATGTGGATCCCCAATAATATGAGCCAATCCCATAGGAGTTCCACCCAACTTACAACATGTGTCGATCCAATGTACAGATTTCAGACGAACGGGCCCCCCCAATAATATGAGCTGGACCATGCCCGCGGGTAGCATCTCATACATTGATCGTTGATGGAAGGTAGGAACTTTTAAACAATATTTAAATTCCCTTTTGTTAATCTTGATATCAATTTTAAATCATATTTAAAATGAGAGATTTTAATTTTGAAAATTTGTCTCATCATTCAATATTTGTATGCTTGCGGGATTCATGCAATTTAGTCTAACATACATACAACAATAATATCGAATATTATATAAAAGGATGATCGACTCCTAGAACTAATCGACTCGTGGTTGCCAATCACAAGTCTTAGTCCAATCATAGGTGATATGCAAGTATGCAATGCAATCCTATTACATCGAGCTTCCAATTTACATTTCTTCGGTCTTTATTGCTGTTGGGCCCACCATTGTCTTCAAATATTTATCTCCCACTAAGTCTAATAAATTTACAATAAATTTCGATTACAAGTAGGGGATACATATTTAAGGGTGGGAACGGGCCATAAACCAGACCCACTTTTATTACAAATGATAAATCAAATTGGGCCATAAACCAAGCCCATTAATAAAACCCAACAACAATAATAAAAACAAAATGTAAACAACCTAACATACACCTAAAAAATTGGTCATGGCAATCGATCATCCTCTTATCCAATATTTAATTCAATAATTAAATCATTGGATAACATGCAATGACAACATAATTAGAAAGATAAAATCAAATTTTATCTTATATCATCATAAGATCATATCTTATCATCAATTGTACCAAAATAATTAATTTTATAAAATATAATTTAACGGATAAAATTTATAAATTTTCCAAAAGTTTAAATTTATCCAAAAATCAATTTTAAAAATTTTGGGCTCAAAAAATTTGACCCGATGCCTCGTGGACTAATCAAAACAATTTTCGATCGGAAAAAAAACTAAAATTTCAAAAATTTAAAATTCTTAAAAAAAATAATTTTAATTTTTCGGGCTGCCCGGGACGTTCCCGGGCAGCCCCGCCTCCACGTGGGATAGGGCAGCCCACGTGGAGCCTGGGCAGCCCGTCGCTGCCCGAGGCAGCGATCAAATTGTTGCCCTGGGCAGCGGCGATTGCTGCCCTGGATCGCTGCCCTGGGCAGCGACGATCGCTGCCCGTGTTCCCTTCAAATTTATTTTTCAAAATTTTGTTTTATTTTCCAATAAACCGAGGCCTAAATTTTGTACAATCGATTAATTTTAATCGTTTGATCTGAGAACAACCTGTCTCCGATACCTCTGTTGGAACATATTTTCAGACCAGTCAGATCTGATACCCGGTGCAGCGGAAGTTTAAAATTTTTATTTTCTGATCTAGAACGATTCTAGATCATGAGTATCAAATCCTTACGATTCAAATCAACAAGTAAAATAATAATAACAATTAATATTTTACCTCTTCAAGATATGACTTGATCTATGGACTCCAACAGATTAAATCTGCTCTTGTTGTAAATCCCAGGAACCGATGACTCGCTCGATCAACTCCTGAATTAGGTCCACGAACAGAAAACTAAAACCCTCTGATTGATTGTACTAGAAATCAATCAGATATTTATCGAAGAGATTTACAGATTTGATCTGTCAATTCAGAATGTAATTTTTCAAAAATCACAGACTGAATTTTCTCTCAAAAGGGAGAAGAAATTTCAAAAATTCCTACTTGGAATTATTGTAGGATTTTCGAAAACTTCAATGTATGTTGTGTAGTGTTTTCGAAAACCCCTACATCTACTATATATAATTTCTGTACTGGATTAAGTTATATGTCTAATAGGACACTAACTCCTTAGGGCCCATTATCCATAACTTAAGCCCAACAAGCCAAGCCTGTTATTATAGAAATTAATATAAAATTCATCTTGACTCCGATTGAAAAACCGATTTCACCAATGTGCACATAAACCATTTCTGCACCTTTTAAAGTCAAGATAATTTTTTTGAATCCGAATTCAGTGATTTCCAAAAATGCCCATCACTATGTTATTTTAGGAAATTCCACTACCTTTAGTTAAGAAGTCCAACTTCTCTTTTGCCAAATTTAACTCTTTAAATTCAACTATCTCAACGGGGATTAGTAATCCATTACTTGTGTAACCCTCAATGGTTCAGGGATACAGCTAGTCGTGGGCTCACAAATCCTTGTGACTCGGAACAACAATTTTCGACTTACCCATCGAATCATGGTAAGAGCGCCTAGCAACATCGCCCCATGATTCCCTAGGTATCACTGATAGTGCCTGCAAGAACCAGTAGGTTTTGGTTAGCGTACAGTACGGTCCCTTCATCCATATATCCCGATCGAATCAACAACCATTGGTACATCGAGAGTCGTTCGAGATTCGATAACTATGCAATGCATCTTGAAGATCAAATAGTAACATTGCATGTGCTACTAGGAAACCAAGTAACCTAAAGCACATCATGTACTCTGACCATAGATTTGTCACACTAATATCTCCTCAGATCGCATATGATATCCACACTCGCAAGCTTGTGGTGAATCCTTGACAACAAAGCATTGACTCCTATATGTGTCGTAACTGCACCCAATCTCGACACCCGATGACCCTCATAGAATCGGTAAATGAGTGGTAGCGCTTAATCGTGTCACGCCCAAATTACCCAACTCAATCATATAATCACTAAAAATGTGAAAGAGTGGGTGCCCAGTGAGCCAACTTGTGGCTATGGGCTTTGATGACTCTTTGTACAAACGATCTTTTGTTTAATATAATTTTAACTTTTATTAATGGCAATGACTTTATCTTTCTTCATATTGTTATATTATGATATACTATTGTTGTTTTGATAAAGACCTTGAATATACTATAGTGTATGTAAGATGTGGTAGAACATAAGGATGCCTATCATGAAATACATCTTATAGTCACTGTATATTCTAAACTGTTCCTAGTCGATTGAGCCGTCCGATAATAAGGATAAGGATCGCTCGAGTTTGAGACTAGCATTTGCGATGCGGAGTACCACGTTTCATTGGTAGGGAACATGGAGATGTTCGAAGCATGCAAATGGATATTCATAGGATGAATAATCGAACTACCCTATCCGGACTTTCCAAGTGGTTATCACTTATCGAGTGGATAAAGTCCGCGGTTTTGGTTGTACACCATTAGTCCTTACTACTTGAAACATCATGGAGACTCTATATGCTAGTACTGTGCTTTGACTCGTTTACCGACTCTATGGGGGTCATCAGGTGTCGAGATTGGGTACAGTTACAACACATATAGGAGTCGATGCATTGTTGTCAAGGATTCACCACATACTTGCGAGTGTGGATATCCTATGCGATCTGAGGAGATATTAGTGTGACGAATCTCTGGCCAGAGTACTTGATGTGATTTAAGAAATGGTTTCTTAGTAGCACATGCGATGTCACTAATTTGATCTTCAAGATGTATTGCATAGTTATCGAATCTTGAGCGACTCTCGATATACCAATGGTTGTTGATTCGATCGGGATATATGGATGAAGGGACCGTACTGTATGCTAACCAAAATCTACTGGTTCTTGTAGGCACTATCAGTGATACCTAGGGAATCATGGGGCGATGTTGCTAGGCGCTTTACCATGATTCGTTGGGCAAGTCGGAAATCGTTGTTCCGAGTCACAAGGAGTTGTGAGCCCACGGCTAGCTGTATCCCTGAACCATTGAGGGTCACACAGTGTAATGGAGTTTTAATCCCCGTTGAGATAGTTAAATTTAAAGAGTTAAATTTAATGAATAAAGAAGTTGGACTTCTTAAATAAGAGTAAGGGAGTAGGATTTCCTAAAATGACATAGGGATGTACATTTTTTTGAAACCACTGAATTCGGATTCAGGAAAATTTATCTTGACTTTAAAATGTGCAGAAATGGTTTCTGTGCACATTGGTAAAATCGGTTTATCAATCGGAGTCACGATGAATTTTATATTAATTTCTGAACATGCGGACTTTGCTTGTCGGGCCTCAACTTATGACTAATGGGCCCTAAGGTGTTAGTGGCCTGCATTATAAATAAGTTATTGCAGTACAGAAATTATACACAACAGGTCATAATTTGAGATAGGTTTTTCGAAAACCCTAGCCTCCTCTCTCTCAAATTCGGCCGCCCCCTCCCTTCTCTGCGTGAGAAATTCCGGTCTGTGATTTTGAATTGCAGTCTGGAATAGCGAATCAAATTCGTTTATTCTCTTCGTAGAAAACTTCTGATAGATTTTCTAGTGCAATCTATCAGAGGGATTAAACCTCTATTCGTGGACCTGATTGAAGAAGTTCATCAGTTCCTGGGAGAGACAACAAGAGCAGAGAAATCTGTTGGAGTCCAATAATCTCGCTTCGAGATTGAAGGTAAAATTTAATAATTGTTATTTAATTTTACACACACTTATAATTTAATCGTTAAACGGTTGATACCCACACTATGGAATTGTTCCATACTAAAAATTTTAAACTTCCGCTGCACCGGGTATCAATCGTGATTGATCTGAGAGCCGAGTTTTCCAACAAAATGTAGTAGTGTGAGTAGAGATCGTTCCCACGAGAAAAGATAAATTTAATGCGTTCTAAATAAATAAAAGGGGGGTTTTGAAGTTTGAGATTAACTACTTAAACTTTTAAACAATTAAAATTCACTAACATGCAAGATTGAATAATAAACTGGAGAAATCAATAAGAGACGAGACTTGGTATCGGTTGACTACACCCTTGATATTCATTCATTCAATCATCGATTCACTAAAAATAATTAATCCTATTAAATATTCATCATTGAAAATTCAATTCCTGTTTCACCTTAATTTTAGTTAATTAGAAAACAACATTCTAAATTAACCCTTACCAATGAATTAACCTGATAACAGCAATCTAGATTTAAATCCACGGTAGCATTCAAACTAGTAAAACTGACGAACCTAGACAACACAAACACCAGCGGTTGTATTTAGCCTAGTCAATAATTGATCTTACAATTTAATAAATTCAACAGCAGAAAATATCAACGTAGTTGCTTCGCAAATTAGATTGTTCAAACAATTACGGATTTGAATTCTAATTTAGCTATAGTTTGCAAAACAAAATCCTAAGATGACCAATCCTAAAATCTCGCATACAAACATAAAATAAACCAGATCAATTATTGATACTTAACAAGAATTAAACACTACGAATCGAATCTCATGAATTAAATATATCAAGGTTTCGTCTCCCTCAACCAATTATAAAAGGTTTTGCTACAACGATTCATGAAAACTCAAGAAAAATTCAAAGAAGAAAAGAAAACTAGAGAAAAAATTGAAGAACAAAACCTAGCCTCCCAAGAATCCTCCCAAAAGTCTGATAATAATCCCTCCAAATCGGAATAAAAGTCTAATAAAGGCTAGAGACTAAAATAACAAAGTTTCCAAAAATATAAAATTTTTCCCGAATAGCGACGCCCACTCGATCGGCAACATCCTGCGGATCGAGCGAGCTAAAATTCCCTAACCTACTGCCTTAAAAACACGTACGCCGCTCGATCGGTAAAAGTCTGCAGATCGAGCGGCTGAAAAATCTTCACAGCTACTGTCTTTGAAATCAGGCGCCCGCTCGATCGGTAAAGAGCTGCGGATCGAGCGGCTGTAAAATCTTAAGAAATTTCCAGCATTTCCATGCCTCCAAAGTTCCGTCCTAGTCGGCCAAAATATTTAACCTAACCAAAAAAAACGAGAAACCAATCATACAAACACGGAAAATGTAATACGAACCAAATGCAAAAATAAAACATGTAAACTAATGCAAAATAACAACAAAATGACATTAACAAATGTAATAAAAGTATAACTATCAACGAGTCAAAGTACAGTACTAGCATATAGAGTCTCCATGATGTTTCAAGTAGTAAGGACTAATGGTGTACAACCAAAACCGCGGACTTATCCACTCAATTAATGATAACCACTTGGAAAGTCCGAATAGGGTAGTTCGATCATTCATCATATGAATATCCATTTGCATGCTTCGAACATCTCCATGTTCCATACCAATGAAACGTGGTACTCGGCATCGCAAATGCTAGTCTCAATCTCGAGCTATCCTTATCCTTATTTGCGGACGGCTCAATTGACTAGGAACTGTTTAGAATATACAGTGTTTATAAGATGTGTTTCATGATAGTCATCCATATGCACTATCACATCTTACATGCACTATAGTATATTCAATGTCTTTATCTAAACATCGTATAATACGTCACAACATAATAATATGATAAAAGATAAAGTAAATGCCAATATAAAAGTGTAAATTATATTAAACAAAGATTGTTTATACATAGAGTCATAAAAGCCCTTAGTCACAAGTTGGCTAACCGGGCACCCACTCTTTCAAGATTAGCGCTTGTTTCTTGAGTATTAGAATCCTCAACATATTGTTTTACAACTGGTGGCTGTATTTCTTGTTTTTGTAAAACCAATGGTTTTAATATTTCTTATTTTTGAGAAACCAATGGTTTTTCTATGGCACGCATAATTGGCCTTTGAATAGCAGCCCATAGTTGAGTTTGAGCTTGCATACATCCTGTGATTCGATTGGATACTTTGATCCGACCAGCTTGTTGTAACCTGCCCGCCATATCGGCACTTATGACAAGCTGGTTGAACTCGGTTTGAAGCAACCCAAGGTGTTCCCTGAGGTGCCTCTGCATTTTCATGATGGAATCTACGTCACTTCCTTCCATCTCTTGTTAAGAAATCTGCAAGAATATTTTCATGAGATTTAATAATAACAATATCAAAAATATAATTTTGACATAAAGCTTGCCATCTTAATAACCTAGCTTTCTCAGGTTTAGATTCAATCTTATTCCTTAGGAAAGCTTTTACCTGAGTGTTATCAACCTTCAAAGTGAATTTTTTAGCAAGTAAAAATAATGGCCATTTTTCAAAAGCCCTTTTAACTGCATAAAATTCCTTCTCGTTGATATGCCATCTGATAGCTTCAGATTCTGAAAAAAGACCAGTACAGTATCTGCATGGTATTTCTCCATCCGGAGTGATCTTAGTAAGCACTGCTGCCCACCATTAGTCACTAGCATCCGTAAATAACACTAGATCATCTTCATCCACGGGTATAGCCATTTTTGGGATATTCTTACATATCTCCTTTAATTGGTTCACCCCTTTAGTATAGTCATCGGTCCATATAAACCTTGCATCCTTTTTTAACAAAGGACTGAACACCTTTCTGTACATTGCCAGTTTGTTTATGAACATCTCTGCAAAATTAACTACTCCTAGAAAACTTTGGAGTTGTTTTACATCTTTGAGTTTATCTGAAAAATTCTTTACATTTTCCACAATATGGGGTTGCAGAATTATTCCAGTTTCATCAATTTCAATCCCAAGGAATTCAATTTTCTTTTTTGCTATGACTGCTTTCTTTTCAGATAAAACCAGTCCTTTTTGTTTACAAATTTTAGAGAAAATCTCTAAATGTTTAATATGTTCATTTATGTTTTTTGATGCTATAAGAATATCATCAATATAAACAAACATGAAGTTGAAATAATCTTTAAAATTTTTATCCATCTTTCTTTGAAATATTTGGGGTGCATTAGCCAATCCCATAGGCATAACTTTCCAGATATAATGTCCTTGTGGTGTAGAGAAGGCTGTGAATTTCTTACTGCCTTCTTCCATTCGAATCTGGTAAAATCCAGACTTACAATCAAATTTTGAGAACACTCTAGGATTTCGTACACAACTAATTAGATGTTCTCTACTGGGTATGAAGTACCCATCAAACTCCAGGATTTTATTAATACCTTGGTAGTTAATAACTAACCTCGATTTCCCTTTTTTTATTTCACCATGATTTCTGACCAGAAAACCTGGGCTGCTATATGGTGAAACTTCTTCTTTGATTAGACCAAGGTCCAAATGTTCCTTGATAATCATTCTCATATCCCTTTGATCTGTTATGTTCATTGGGATAGGCTTATATCTGACGAATTCATACTCTTTGCCTTCCTTTAGAGTAAGACTGTCTTTGAGTTGATTTCTATCCCACCATGTCAAAGGATGCTCGTTGTAACTTTCTTTGAGCCTCTTTTTGACATCTTCAAGGGATACCTTATTTTCTAACTGTATATCTCTGTGATTTAGAGTTACTTTGAGAAGCTCCATATCCTATGTTTGGAGTTTTTGTTCTGTTGTTATTTTCAACATGGTTTCTCCAAACCTTCTTGGATCTTTCATTTTGGGGTGAAAAAGTTGTCCTTTATCACCACGCTGGCTGCGAAATATTATCGGCAATTGTCGATAAAAAGCAACCTTGAGTCGTTGAACAATAATTTTATGATCACAAATTGTCGTGAACATAAGTCTTCTTGACTCATTGTCTTGTGTGTACTTCTTAAACATTTGTAAGAAGTTATTTCCTAACAGGATATCAGCTCCTGTATCATGGAAATAGATTGGTGGTGTCTTTACTTTGTACCAAGGTGTTTGACCTGCTCCTTCCATAAGGATCTCTGCTTGTTTTATTCCTTTGCAAATAATTAAAATTCTTCGAGAGAAATCTCGTCCAGCAATTTTTGGCAATTCTTCTTCACATTCTTCAGGGAAGACTCCTCTTTTTGCCGTACAAATTCCTGCTCCCGAGTCAATATAAGCTGCAAAGTATTCAACCTTATATTGTTCATACAATATACCTATCGGAATGTATATGGAGAAAGGACTTGTTGTCATTTTTTAAAGGGATTACTAAATGGCCCCGCCATTTTTAACAGACTGTGTTGTAACTCAGTAATTCGATTAAGACTATTCACCTTTAGTTTTCCTAAGGCTTCAGAAGGTAGAGTATGGTTACTTCTTTCCACTTCTTCAATGCGTTCTAGTAAATCATGTTCATGACTTACTAATTTCAACAGTTGATTCTTCCTCTGTTTGTAAACAGAGTTTTCGGATCTGATTAAGGGATTGTCTTTTATTCAATTCTCTTGGTTTTTTATCTCGTAGAATTCTTATTGAATCCTCCAAGTCTTTTCTTTTGCCATAAACTCTATTCCTTTTTCAAGGCATTTCCATGGTTTATGGTCCTCCAGAAACTCTAGGCCAAGAATGAGCTGATCCACTTCTTTTCCTGGAATTTCACAGATTTGAACTTCCAATTCTCCAATATTTATTAATCCTTGGTAAGTTTCTGTTACCTGCTGCTCTAAATAGTAAATCGAGTTACAAGAAAATTGGTTCCTGTGACTTGTAATTTCGAATACTATTTTGACTTCTTTCCATCCTTCTGGAGATCTAAGTTTTCCTATTATTGAAAACTCCTTTTCTTCTGGTGGAATTTCCTGAATAGGAGATTTTTCCCACCTTCGACTTGTCATTCGGTCACCTTGGAAAGATAACCTTCGGGGTTCTATTTTAAGATCTCTGTATAGAACCGATTTATCTTGTATTTGAATGCCTGTTTCTTGACTTAAAGGAAACTCGATTCTTTTCGGGTATATTGCTTGAGCAACTTTCCCAAAGATTTTTGGAATTTCAATAAACTCATTTCTAATAAATAATTCAGAATGATGAGTATTAGAAAGAGCATATGAAATTTGATAAGTAATAGAATATGGTCTATTACATTCCTTCATTAATCTTTTTTCCTTGAAGTTTTGATGCAATGTCAAGGCTCGACTAAACTCTCTGTCAGCTAAATTGTAGGCTATTCTTGGATAAATAACTCCTACAATTTTTCCTGCACATAGATTTCCTGAGATCGTACCTAGAACAACATCTTGGATATTCCCCATTCTTTTATCACATACTACGATATCTATGGGTGAATCTATTCCTTCTTTAAAAGTTGTCTTGATCATTATTTGGATCACTCCAATATGAATCCAAGACATCGTTCTTGCTACCTCACTTTTCAGCTTTTGCAATTCCTCTCTTACCTCTTCAAAAGGAATTAACTGCATCTCTATTTGATTACTTGTTAACTCCATAGGGATTGCCATTTCCCTTCTGGATACTTTGTAAATCAAATGATGTCTTCTTTGTCTAAGCCCTAGGTTGCCTAAGACTCTTTCTACTTGTCCTGCCGAAAATCCTTGGTACTTTTGTAATGTTGGATTTTCTCTCATAATCCTTTGGACCATATTATGAGATATCGTGGTTTGACTAAAAGCCAAACTCTCATGTGTTTTGTGTCGAAACACTTCTTCTTTATTCTGATTCTGATTCATCTTCAGATTCAGCTTGGCTAAACAATATCTCTTCTTTGTATATACTTTCTGTTACGCCTTAAACGCATACAAATCTCGTGTTATAAGATTAATGTTTTTAATGCATTAACAAGTCTCATAATATTATGTTTTGATGATTACAAAACTCGGTTAATTGTTACTAACCATTTAAAGTGAGATTTTGAAGATTAGATTTATTGAAAAATAAATTATTGGAAGTTATTTTGAAGCTATACATGTATTTATAAAGTCTTGTATTGCTCATTGAATGGATGGAACATTATTAAGAGATATGAAGAAAAAGACAAGAAGAAGCCAAAGTATGGAGCAGCAATTTCCGAAATTTACTGGAAATTTTTTATGACTCCAAATCGGATCTTCACCAGTCATAATCTAGATAACTAAGTGTTACAATTACTGTCCAAATTTGAGAGCAATCCAACGGCTAAAATGAGAGATATGAATTTTTCCATATATGCTGCACAGTACCCACGTCTGCAAGGAACGAAACCATGAAGATTCGACTTCATAAAATATCTGGGAATGTTTGAGAAATCCAAATCACATCTTCACCGATCAGATTCCGTATTATGATGTTATAAAGCTTATGTCCAAATTTCAGGTCAATCCAACAGATGTATTAAGAGATATGAATTTTTCAAATTTGTTGCACAGAACAGGTTCGAAAACATGATGAAGAGACTTCCGAAAATTACTGGAAATGTTTGACTTGTGCAAATCAAATCTTCACCGTTCAGAATGACGATTTGGATGTTTTAAAGCTTCAGTTAAAATTTCAGATCAATCCAACGGTTAGATTGAAAGATATGATTTTTTCACAAAATCTGCTCAGTGCTGAGAAAAAGATGGAAGCGGCGCCAAACACTTTTTGTCTCTCATTGACTTCTTAACACACGCTCCAAGCACTCAAATCAGATTCAAAACTTTGCCAACTATAAATAGAGGCCATCCAAATTCATTTGGAGACATCCCAACTCATCTCTTCTCTCCTTTGCAAGCAATTTCTCATTATCAAAGTGTTTGTGTGATATATTTGAGAGTGTTTGTAAAAATAGTTTGTGAGTTGGTTGTGCTATTGTTGTAAACACTTGAGTGTGAAGCCAAGTGTGTTGTGCTATCGTTGTAAGCACTTGAGTGTAAAGCCAAGTGTTGTGTTGAGGCTATCCTTGGAGCCCTTATGGCCAAGTGTTCGAGTTGTATCGGCGCGGTGATCGTGTTGAGTTGTACGGCTATCCTTGGAGCCATCAAGGCCAAGAGTTGAAGTTCTAGTGGATCCTTGGTTAATCAATCTTAACCAAGAAGGGGAGATGTAGACGATTTATCGTCGAACTTCCATAAACATATCCTATCTCATTTATCGCTTTATTTCTTTTACGCATTTATTTACCGCATTTATTTTTGATTGATTTAAGTCTTCCGCTTGCATACTTGCATAATCGCTTTAAATTGCTAAAGTTGCCAATAGAACCTAAATCTCCCCCCCCCATTAGGTTCTAACACTTTCATCTGAGGGGATATCCTCAAATTGATATACTTGGACTAGATCTTGAAAGAAGACCGCATCATCCATATTTGGTGTTGCTTCAAAGAGGTTAACTCATTTTTTCTCGTTTTCTGGACAGTTTGTAGATATACGGCCTCTAGCTCCACATGTCCAGCAATTGAAATCCTTGAAACTTTCATTTGCTCTCGTATGAGTTCTTCTGAAAGTTCTTCTAGATGGTGTTCTTCCCCTGCTTTGTGATGAGTTTGTTGCTGGGGATGCTCTTGTAGGTCCACTTCTTCTGCTTGATCTATAGGATCTGGCCTTTTGTTTGGAACAAAATGTTCTTGGTTTCCAAGAACTTTTCATTCTTTTATTGTAGGGATTATTTCTGAATTTCTTCCTCTTAAATCCCTGTGATCTATTTCCTATAACCGTAGGGAGATCATTTTCTCTATAACATAGAGGAGTATGCTTATTAATACCCCTTATTTTCTTGTAGTTCTTCTGTAATGCTGCCATATGGCACAATTCCGCCAATTTTCCTTTCAAAAAGGAGGCGCGTCTTTCCAATATATCAAGATTATCTGGAACGTATTCTTTTATCAGCATTTCTCTCCAGGGGCTTGGAATTTTTGCGAAAAATAGCTGAATGGCTACATTTTCTTCAACTCCTGAATTCCATCTGTATTTGGTGAATAACATAATATATTAAACATATATCATGTAACTCGAGGCTATACAGAGTTTGAGTATATCTTCTCTTTTTTTTTGTATCTTGATTATTGAAATAGTCTACCCCTATGAATTGTGCTTTAAAAAGGATGGCCATTCTTCCTCCAATCTCGCTAAGTGATTCTCCTGCTAAGATTGATTCCTTGGTTTCTGGCATGGTCATTTCCCAAGCTATCTTGACAAATCCCATTAGACTCATTTCCAAAAGTTTGATAAATCCTTCTTTATTGAGATCTAAAGTTCCTGCTGCTATTCTCATAGCTGATGTCCAATCATCTATGAGATCTTCTCTGTTTTTGAAGTCCAGAACATCCAGGTTTAACATAACCCCATAAGGATGTATCGGGTCTAAAACAGTTTTTCCATAAGGAGTTTGATGTATTGGTATATTACTCCTTCTTGATCTGGTTTCTGCTGGATGTGAATTTTCTGGGGAAATTTCATATATTACCCTTGTGAAATTTCGAGTTTGCTGATAACCTCCTATGAAAGTTTTTTAAGTTAATAACCCCCTGTGATTTTAGATATGTAGCAAGGAAACATTTATAGCTAAAAAATAACGAAAATACCCCTACATAAAAAAATGATTAAGTTAATTTTTTTTATAATTTTATATTTAATTGAATAAAAGAATCAAATTTTAGTTAAATAACTATAAAACTTATATATAATAATTTTATATTATATTTTCATTTTTTTAAGCAGGGGTATTTTCGTCATTTTTTTGTTATTTTTAGCTGAAAAGGGTGTGCATGATACATATCTAGAATCACAGGGGGTTATTAGTTTAAAAAACTTTCATAGGGGGTTATCAGCAAACCAGGGATTTCATAAGGGTAATATATGCAATTTCCCCGAATTTTCTCCAACATGGAACTCACTATGTGGTTCTTCTGTTTTAACCACATATCTAGGGGGATTCCCTATGGGTTGTTCACCATCAGGGGAATTCATTTTTAGATCTACTACTTTGAGACTCGCAAAAGAATCCGCAAGATCTTGTAGATCCTCGAGATTTAATCTTTCTAAAGTAGTCATCAGATAGTGTTTTTCTCTGATACTGCCTTTATAAGATTAATCATCATTTCATCATCAGTTAAAAGTTTTTGAACCATTTTGGTTTTACCTTTCTGATGTAACAGAGGTTCGGTACCAAACGAGAGTGCTAACCTTCCTCCTGTATTTTCCTTTCTAGAACTAGAAGTGTGTTCTAGATTTATGATTTTGGTTTGAAGATCCTTTAGAGTTACAAGAATTTCTTCTTGTTTCTTAAGGATTTCTCCAATCTGTCGAGGTATTTCATACAACTGATTACTGTAATATTGTACCGTCTTTTGAATTTCTCTAAGATCTCCGGAGAGTTTAGAGGAATCTGGTGTGATCTCTAGAAATTGAGAATTAGAAATCATATTTCTTAATCTCTTCAGAGAGTATAAAAGACCTAAATCTCTTTAAGTTTTGTAAAGAATCTATTTTAAATAGATTCACTTGTTTATGGGATTTCAAATAAATGAAACCCTTCTGGTTCAAACTCTCGTTTGAATCCATGGTTTGTTGAAAATCTCTTCTTCAACAAAGAAAAGTATGATTTAATGAATAATATAAAGTCTGAATAAAATTACCTAGGCTCTGATACCAATTTTTTTTTTGAGCCCAGAGGAAATATTAATTATAATTGTTAGAATAAGGGTATTATAGACAATTTTTAGTTTGAGGGACATATTAAGGAAACTATTTGTTAAATAAGGGACATAATTAGGAACGAATAAAGTGTTAGTATATTTTTGGGAAAGTTAGAAAATTTTGAGGACGTATTTGGGTTTTATCCCCAAAAGATACATATAACTGAAGAATAATATTTTATATATATAAAGAACCAAATATATAAGACTATAATGTAATTTAATCAATTTAAGTTTATTTCCTCTCAATATTGTTGAAAGAAATTTTTTTTGATAATAAAACATTTATAATTACTCATTTCGAATCTCACGATCTAAAATATAAATAAACCACAAAGGTAAAATACAATCAACCCATTCTAAACTAGATATAGAACATAAAAATCCACTAGTGAGCCGATGAGCTGCTCCATTCGCCGAACGACACATATGGTTCAAGGATAAGAAAATTTGAGTTCTAAACATAGAGCGTGATTCTGAAATAACAAGTTCATCAAGTCCAATATCCTCACCATGAGGATTCACTGCTTGGATCTCCTGAAGAGAATCCGAAAAAACATTGATATCTTGAAACCCCTTATGTAGGCAAAAGTCCATCCGAAATCGTATAACGACAAGTTATTCCCTTCGGACCAACCCCAGACATTGAATCAAAGATGCTTTAGTTCCCAACACTCGGCCATCCACATTCATAATCACTGCCGCCTCACTGAATAAATTCTTCATACTATTGTATCCCACATCCACATCCAATCTTAATTGATTAACTATAGGAGCCTTCCACTGCTTATCGGATCTCAACAGACGAGAAAAGTCCGGTTTATTTCCCTCTTTTTGTAGCCTCGCAGAATGCTTCCCATAAAGAGCCGACCCAGTTAAAATTTATGGCAATCAATTTCTGTCCACCCGCATGTATTACCTTGCAAATTTCATTTCAAACCGCCCAAAACATCATAGCAAAAACTTCAACATCCTCTTTTTCAGCTCTTTCCTCACCACTAAACAACAATCCACAAAAGAAGTTGCTCGCAACTTACGCAAATAATGCTAATACATTGTGTCTTTCCAACTATCACACACCATTCAAAAAAAATAAAATGCAGTGACTAGTTGTAGCTAAATGCAATTTTCATAAAGAACAAATACCTGAAATTGGCACATGACGCATCCGCAAGTTATAAGCAGAAGGAATGAAGTTCCAGACATCCCTCCATAAGAAAATCCGCGCTTTTGGAGGTATATGAAGATTTCACATAAAGATCCACCAATGCTTAAGAGGATAGGCAGATTGAAACGGGGGAGAAGCCAAATCATTTCTCTCACAAATATACTCAAATTTAACCGCATATCCTGCTCAAGGGAATGTCGAGAATAGCTTCTGCTTGAAAAGCAGAAAATTCTGCCGCACTGCATCTTCATCCCAACTCTCTAGATTTGAAATAAGACCAGCTACTTTCAATGAACTATTCACTCGAGAATTCCGAAAGCATCGAAACATAATGAGACCGAGAATCCACGGGTCTAAGGCTGCTGAAATATTCTGTCCATCACCAACTCTCCAACAAAGCCCTTTTCCAATAAGATTGCGATTCCATAACAAAGAGCGCCAAATAAATGACGGATTAGAGCCCAAGACAGCCCTCATAATGTCCGAATGCGAGCTTTTAGTACCTTAGTCATCAAAGAGTCAGTGCAACGAATAATTCTCCAGATTTGCTTTGCTAGCAATGCCTTGTTAAAATCAGATAACTTCCTAAAACCGATACCACCCATACTTTTGGGTCGGCACAAGTCATCCCATTTCATCCAATGCATTCCTCGCTTACCATTTTTATCGTTCCACCAAAAATTGGCACATGCTTTCTCGATTACATGACAAACAGAATTTGAAATCTTAAAATAAGACATCGCATATGTTGGAATAGCCTGCAACACAAATTTGATTAGCACTTCATGACCCCCCATCGAAAACAAACTTTCATTCCAGCCTCGAATTTTCTTTAGAACCCTTTCTCGGATATAAGAGAATTGAAGTTTCTTTTTGCGCAAATAGAACGTCAGCGATCCCAAATAAATATCGTGACCTTGAACCACTTCTACTGCAAGAACATATTTAATTTCGGTGATGGACTGATTTGATGTGTTTTGACTGAACGTAAGAGCCGGTTTATCATAATTAACCATCTGTCCCGATGCCCACTCATAATTTTGAAGATAATAACGTACTTGAAGACAATCATCTTTTGTTGCTCTGAAAAACACTAAGCTGTCGTTAGCAAAAAAAAAATGCGAGATTACCGGGCTGGAATTCGCCACCTTGGCCCCTTTAAACATTCTTCTCTCAATGGCCTTTGAAAAAATTGACGACAGGCCGTGCGCACATATAATAAACAAGTAGGGGGAGAGAGGGTCTCCCTGTCTCAATCACCTTTAGGGAACAATATCACCAAATATTTAGTGATTAATTGTGATCGCATACTTTACTGACGTCACACATCTCATTATCAAGTTAACCCAGCCTTCGGCAAAACCCAATTTAATCATGACAGCTCGCAGGTAACTCCACTCCAATCGATCGTACGTTTTGCTCATATCAAGCTTTAGTGCCGCGAAACCCGCCTTCGTTTTTCTCTTTTTCCTAATCCAATTCATACCTCAAATCCAATCACAACATTATCAATGATTAACCGACCTGGAATGAACGCACTTTGATGCTCATAGATGACTTGTGCTTAGCAATTGCCGTAGACACAATCTTATAGCACGTGTTGCATAAGCCTATAGGCCGAAAGTGTTTTAACTCCATTGGTTCCTTGATTTTTGGGATAAGAGTGATAATTGTAGAATTCCAATCTGACATATCCCCCTTACCATTAAGTATCGACAACACCTCTTTAGTAACATCTTGGCCAATAATCGGCCACATTGTTTGATAAAAGTATAAAACAGGGCTGTAAAGCCATCCGGCCCCGGATCTTTTGAGGGATGAGAGTTAAACTTTGTTTTGTGTTTTTAAATTCTAATTAAATTATAATCTCAACATGCATACAGTAAACTTATGTAATCCATTAACAACACATATACTACTTACAATATTTAAACATTCATTAAACCTCGAAACAGTGAAAAAGTAAACATATAATCTATATTCTGTATTAGAATTAAATAAAATAGTCATAGTAGTTATTAGTTAGTTAAGCAGTTAATTAGTTTTGCATATTTCGTTATAAGCTTCTTGTATAAAGAACTCGAACTTTTACCATTCTATCAATGAAAAATCTTTCTATCACTTGTAATATGGTATCAGAAGGGCTTCCGCACCCTGATTTCTCTCTTTTTGATCGGTTTTGATTGAGCAAAATCTTCTTTCATTTCAATTTTCTTTTTCTCATCATTCATGGCGAACACTGGTCCTCCTGCTTGGAATTTACCTCCTTGATCGATCATGGATGATCCAACGAGTCCATATTATCTTCATCACTCTGATAATCCTGGATTAGTTCTTGTTTCGCAACCACTTACTGGTGATAATTTCAATTCTTGGAGCAGATCCATGAAGATTGCTCTCTCTGTCAAGAACAAGCTCGGATTTATTGATGGGTCAATTCCAAAACCATTAGCTTCGGAAATGGTTTTGTTGAATGCTTGGACTCAGTAACAACAATATAGTGATTTCCTGGCTGCTGAATTCAGTATCTAAAGACATATCAACCAGTATCTTGTTTGCCGAATCCGCAGCAGATATTTGGATCGATCTTCAGGACAGATTTCAACAGAGTAATGGTCCTAGAATCTTCCAACTCCGTCGTGATTTGGTTTCTCTCCGTCAAGGTCAAGATCCGGTTAGTGTCTATTTCACAAAACTCAAGACGTTTTGGGATGAGTTGAATCATTTTCGTCCTATGTGCAATTGTGGGAAATGTGTTTGTTACGGTGTCAAGAACATTGACGCATATTTTCAAATGGATTATACTATGACTTTCTTGATGGGTCTCAATGATTCTTTTGCTCATGTACGAAGTCAGATCTTACTTACTGATCCTTTGCCTTCCATTACTCGTGTTTTTGCATTAATTGTTCAAGAGGAACGTCAAAGGGTAATTGGCAGTTCTATTCCTGACATTTATGGAAATGGCATGGCCTTTGCTATCAAAGGAGAAAATTCTCAGAAATATACTACTTCAAGAGTTCTTTTCAAACCTCAGAGGGGCAGACCATATTGCACATCATGTAAAGCACCTGGTCATACGATTGAGACATGTTATAAAATTCATGGATATCCTCCTGGATACAAGCACCGCACTAGTCATATTTCCAAGGATTCTTCCAATGGTGTTAATCAAGTCTCAGTTAGTCAATCTCCAAGTCATGAAACATCCACCTCAAACGTGTTTCAGGGTCTTGACAAGTCTCAAATGGATCAACTTGTATCATCGTTCATGCAACATCTCACAACACTTGACAACAAAAATGTGCATCATGAAGTGAATAATGTCAGTTCACCATCAGGTACATGCTTTTCTGTATCTGTTCCGCATATTTTGAATTCCTCACAGTGTTGGATAGTTGATTCTGGAGCTTCTCATCATATTTGCTCCAATATTGATGTTTTTACATCTCTAAAGGCAGTAACAAATTCACGAGTTACACTGCCAAATCATGCTCATATTGAGGTAAAATTCTGTGGAGATATTCAATTGGGTTCAACATTGGTCTTGTCTAATGTTCTATATATACCTGAGTTCAAGTTCAACTTTTTATCTGTAAGCTCACTTCTAGCTGATTCAAATATGGAGGTTCGATTCTTTGATAGACATTTTATAATTCAGGACTTGCCAACCAAGAGGATGATTGGCAAGGGTAACCTACTAGAAGGTCTCTACATCTTGGATACAAGTGAATCATCTCCAGTTTTATTCATCAATCAAGTTGATACCTCCATATGCCATTCTCGGCTTGGTCATCCATCTACAAGTGTTCTGAGTAGAATCAAGGATTTCTTTCATATACCTACAGTTGCTTCCCAGAGTTCCAGCCCTTGTCACATATGTCATTTGGCAAAACAAAAACGTTTACCTTTTCCATCAGATCATCATATGACTTCTAATGCTTTTGATCTTGTACACTGTGACATTTGGGGTCCTTATCATGTCAAAACATATAACAATCAAAGATATTTTTTGACATTGGTTGATGATTGTACACGCTTTACCTGGGTTTTTCTTATGCAACATAAATCTGAGGCTTTGAGTATGCTTACACGATTTTATACCATGGTTGAAACTCAATTTGACATTAAAATCAAAGCATTTCGCACAGATAATTCAAAAGAATTACAGTTCACAGAGTTTTTTCAAGAAAAAGGAATTTTTCATGTTGTGAAAATTCCTCGCAAGCGTACGAGTGTCAAGTTTTAATATAGTGATAAAATCAGATATCGATCCCACAGGGAGTAAAATGAAAATATTCAGTGCTTGTAATTAAAATAGTCTAAACTTTATCTAGAAAATTAATAACTCAAAATTTTTCAGAAAAATAAATAATCAGATGATTTTATAGCACGCACACAACTTTCAGAAAAATATCAATCAGAGAATAATGGTCTAGAGATTTAGATTTCACCTGGTTTCAACAACAGTCAATCCTAATTAATTAATCTTCATGAATTCCAAGTAATTAATAGCCAATAACACTTAAGTGTATTATTCCCTCTCCCGAGTGCCGAATAAAATATATCAACTACAATTCAATTCCAATATCCCTATTAAGAATCTACTTGCAGTGATCAATTCAAAACTATGTTCTCTTTAAAAGCTCTGTTAAAATTATACACTCTCCCGAGCAATATAAATAAATAACAGTGTATTTTCTAATGGTCCTATTCAAAATCTCCTCTCCCGAGTGCCAGATTTCAAATAAATATAACAAATCAATTATTGATCAGATAATTAAAAAGACAATCAATTTTAAAAAAACAATTAATCTAGAAGAAACTCAATTCAATAAAATCAAAAATTCATGAAAGTGTCTACACGAGGTTACATCCGACCTCTAGACTCTAAAAATTAGTTCATAATAAAATTTTGAATAAAACAATAATTCATAACTCCAAACATATTCAGAATAAAATAAATAAAAGATAAAATAAACAAATCCGTCGTCGACGCCGTGTCCGGTCTATCGAACTCCGTCTTTGTTCTTCAAATAAGCCCAGAATTTCTTCCCAGAAATCTTCACAATCACGATCAATCCCTGTTCTCTGATATGCGCATAGTATGTTTGTGGCGGCTTCCCCCTTGTCTGATCAGAAAAAATCCCTTTTATATGTTCAAGAAAAAGCCCACTCAAAAGCCCAATAAAATATTTCCTTCCCGATAATTAATCAATCACGCGCGGCCGCTCCAAATAATCCAAGCTGGCGCGCATAGGCTACTGACTTCAATTCTCAATTCTCACAGAAACATAGCGCGATTGCACTTGTGAAGACGCTAAAGAGAAGCGCTAATCTCTAGGCCCAATTGTGAAAGCCCATCTCTGTTCCTTCTCCTTTCTTGTCTGACTTCTCTTCTTTCTTCTTTTTATTCTTTTCTTTTTCTAAATTCTTATTTCTCCATTTTCTCTTTAATTCATTTTTCTTGTATTTTCCACAATAATTCAATAATTCTTTGCAAGCACAAAAACAACAAAACAACCACATAAATCTGCTCGAAACAAACAATTAATAATTAAAATTATATATAAATTAAGTGTATAAAATACACTTATCACTTCATCAATTCTCTTGCGTGAAAACTCCACAACAAAAATCGGTAGTTGAAAGAAAGCATCAGCACCTGTTAAATGTTGCAAGATCACTATTTTTCCAGTCTCGTATTCCAATACATTTCTGGGGTGAATGTGTTCTGACAGCTACATATCTTATAAATTGAGTTCCATCATCTTCCATCCAGCATAAGTCTCCATTTGAGCTACTGTATCACAAGGAAGTGCATTATTTTGATCTTAGAGTATTTGGTTGTCTTGCTTTTGCTTCTACATTAGCAGCACATAGAGACAAGTTTCTTCATAGAGCTCGCATGTGTGTATTCCTTGGATATTCACCAGGAATGAAAGGATACAAGTTGTTTGACCTCACAAAGAAAGAAATGTTTATATCCCGAGATGTGGTATTTCATGAATCCATATTTCCTTTTCTCACGACTTCTTCTCCAGAGACAAATGTTGATCCGTTTCCATCCCTGGTTCTTCCTAAACCAGCAGATTCATCTGATTTGATTTCTCCTGAAGCTGATGTTTCTCATCCTAATATGTCAAATATAGAACAACCAAGAACCATTTCTGATGATCATGTTACATCCTCACAGATACAAACCAATCGTGTCTCTTCAAGGATCACACGACAACCTACATACCTTAGAGATTATCATTGTCATCTCTTGCATCATAACACAATCCCATCTACCACATTTCGATATCCTATCAGTAAACATCTTTCATACACTACATTATCTCCATCTCACAAGAATTTTGTACTTACTGTCTCGTCACAATATGAGCCTTAATTCTATCATCAGGCTGTCAAGTTTCCTGCCTGGAGGGATGCCATGCAAGAAGAAATAGATGCAATGAAATCAAATAACACCTGGTCCGTGGTCCCATTGCCTTCAAACAAACAATCAATCGGATGTTGCCGGATATATAAGGTGAAGTATGCATCAGATGGCTCGGTACATCGTCATAAAGATCGTTTGGTTGCCAAAGGTTATACGCAACAAGAAGGTGTTGACTTCTTTGAAACCTTTTCTCCAGTTGCAAAATTGATTACTGTCAAAGTTTTGCTTGCTCTTGCATCCAATCAAAATTGGCATCTTGCTCAGTTAGATGTTAATAATGCTTTCCTTAATGGAGATCTTACTGAAGAAGTTTAAATGGACCTTCCTTTTGGATACTCTGTCAAAAAGAAGCAAGATATTCAATCTTAGAAACTTGTTTGTCGATTACATAAGTCTATCTATGGTCTTCGTCAGGCCTCTGGACAATGTTACACCAAGTTCTCCACAGCTTTGCTTGAATCAAATTTTACATAGTCTCAATCTGATCATACGTTATTTACTAGAGGCTCGGGTTCTTCATTCTTGGCATTGCTTGTCTATGTTGATGACATTATTATTGCAGGGCCATCATCTGATCCCATTCATAGTTTCAAGACTGAGCTTAAAGGACGTTTTAAACTTAAGGATCTTGGTAACCTTAAGTACTTCCTTGGTTTTGAAATTGCACGGTCTTCAAAAGGAATTTTCTTGTCCCAACGCAATTATACTCTTAACATGCTCAATGACACATGTTTCTTAGGTAGCAAACCAGCTACTACTTTTATGGATTCTCGAGCTCGATTAAGTTTATCTGAGGGAGATTTACTTGAAGATATCACTAAATATCTTTGGATCATAGGAAAACTGTAGTAACCTGTAAAGAATAAGGTAATTAAGGGACTAATCAAACGTTAGTGGGCTGTTGAAGATCGAAAGCTCTGAAGTTAGGATCGAAAGCTCCGAAGGAGATCGGAAGCTCCGATGTGCGATCGGAAGCTCCGATCGAATTACGTCAGCCGTGACGTGTGGTTTATCGGAAGCTCCGATCACCCCTATCCGAAGTCAACCAGTGATATTTTGACACGTGGAAGATGAGGATCTTCGGAAGCTCCGATGGAAGGATCGGACGTTCCGATCAAGGATCGGAAGTTCCGATCGAGGATTGGAGGCTCTGATCGTTGTCTATAAATAGAAGGCCGAGGCTTCACTTTCATTTGCCAATTCCGAGTTTTCCCTTCCATTCTAGTCATATTCGAGTCGTTTTAGCCTTCCTAGGCTTGACCCGGCGGTCGGCGAGGCGTTCAGGAGTCATAGCAGAGTTGTGCCCAAGTTCTGGCGGCATCGACATCAAAGGGCTAACGACGGACGAATGTAGCTTTTGCTTCCTAAAAATATTTAGGAGTATGCAATAGCCTAGTTATGGCTTATAGAGCACTTTAATGATAATAGTATCATTTGGCAGTGTAGAGCAGACTATAGGCGTGAACCTAGAGTTGGTAGAGCTTGCAGTGATTTGAGGTACGAAAGTACTGTTCGAGATATCCTGACTGAGTATGCATGTATTATGTGACTGCATGATTTATATGTCATTTATTTATGCTGCATTCATTTGCATATTGAGCTATCTCCTTCGAGATGTCTATTAGTAGGGTTTTACCCTATCCTGTTAGTGGTTGGACTTCCATCGATTTGGGTTCGGCATATCCACTGGTATTTCGGTATGGGAGCCACCTCCTGAAGCGACGGCACAATGTGCTACATACCAGGGCCAGGTCTGTCTCTGTTATCTGATCTTTTGACCTCGAGTTTTAGGGAGTTCACTATGTATACTCATACTCTCGTGCTGAGCGTTTTATGCTCACGTCTCGTACTCTGTATTTTTGGACACCCTATTCCATGGGGCAGGTTTGCGTTTGGATGAGGCGGGTGGATCCAAGAAGGGCTAGGAAGTGGTAGGCCAGCTGGAGCTTCATCTAGGTTTTATTTCTGTTGTTATTGGATTGATACAGTTTTCGATATGGTTGTATATTTATTTGGATATTTACAGATTTCTTGCCTTGGGATTGTAGTATTTTTGTAATGTTTCCGCAGCTTATTCTGAATTCTGTTAATTAAGTTAATTTCATGCCTAAGTTCTATTTAGTAGGTGATTCAGGTAAGGGTCACTACATTTATGGTATCAGAGCATGCATAGTATTCTTGGGAATTTAGACTCTACATAAGATAACCGTGAGGTACTTTTGTAGATGGCGGATCGCGATGACCGTAGCAGCCATGGTAGTATAGGTGGACGCTGGGGTGACGAAGATTGTGAGCATCTTCAAGAGCGCCATCATCGTCACCGTGACGAGGATCGTTTTAGCGTGCACCGATTCTTGCAGATGGGTCCGAAGGCCCTGGTTGGAGGCGAGTCTCCGGAGGATGCGGAGAACTGGTTAGACCGCATGGAGATGACTTTTCAGGCGTTCCGTTGTACCGAGGAACAAAAGATGGAGACACTTTGATATCTTCTGGATGGGCGAGCCGTAGGTGGTGGAGGTTTACTTCTGCACCGTTCGTTACGGCGAGAGGAGTGGCCACCTGGGCCGAGTTTCGCACAGCTTTTCAAAAGCTGTATTTTCCTCCTGCACTCCGACAGACGAAGGTAGGTGAGTTACTGAGTCTGTGACAGGGTACCATGTCTATCGATGAGTACCAGCAAAAGTTCTTTGATATACTATCCTATTGCCCCGAGATTGCTGACAGCTCGGAGATGAAGTATAATCTGTTCCTTCAGGGTCTCAACCCTGAGATTCACGATCGGGTGGCGGTCGGCGACGACATGACTTACGAGGGTTTGGTGAGCCATTGTCATCAGGTGGAGGACATTATTCGGAGGAACATGCTTTCTCTCAGTCCAGGCCTGCTAGTTCTTTGGGTCCCCGTGCTCAGACTTTCAAGAAGTCTGGATCTACTTCTTCTTCCTCTGCCTCTGCTGGTGTTGTCCGTTTCGGAAAGAAGGACAAGTGTGATCACAGTGGGAAGAACCATCCGACCGACCATTGCCGTAGAGCTTCGGGAGCTTGTTTCCGTTGTGGAGAGACTGGTCATCTCCGGAGGGATTGTCCACTATCTGGGGGAGGCGGTTCTGGATCTGGTTCAGGATCTGATTCTCAGGCCTCTGTTCAGCAGAGATCGCAGGGATAGCCTACTGGGAGTTCTCACTTGAGGCCGCGGACTTCTGGACAGGTGTTTGCCTTGAGGCATGACCAGGCAGTGTAGGAGAATGAGAAGGTCATAGCAGGTACATTTCTGTTATATGGTTTACTTGCTCTTGTACTCATTGACACTGGTGCATCTCATTCCTTCATTTCTGCACGTTTTGTTAAGAGGCATAAGTTACCTTGCATTTCACTAGACATAGTAGTTTCTGTTTCTACTCCGATGGGCCAATCTGCTTTGGCTAAGCGTCTAGTGATGGGTTGCCCTTTAGAGTTCGAGGGTAACATTCTGATTGCGAATCTCATGGTCCTTGCGATGGATGATTTCGATTTTATTCTGGGAATCGACATGTTGAATACCTATCGAGCTTCAGTGGACTGTTATCAGATATTAGTACGCTTTCATCCGGAGGGGAGTGATAGATGGTTTTTCTATGGTAAGGGAGCGCGACCCCCGTTGCCACTGGTATCTGCTTTGAGAGCTTGTCGAGCTCTAGAGTCTGGCGGGGAAGGTTACCTTATCTATGCAGTTGATTTTTCCGCTGAGAGCGTTGGGTTAGAGAGCATTCCAGTCGTGGATGAATTTCCAGATGTATTTCCTGATGAGATTCCGGGTTTTTCTCCTATTAGGGAAGTTGGGTTTGGCATAGAGTTGATGCCGGATACTTCGCCTATTTCTCGAGCACCGTATCGTCTGGCTCCATCAGAGATGCGGGAGTTGAAGAATCAGTTACAGGATCTTTTGGACAAGGGGTACATTCGTCCTATTGTATCTCCTTGGGGAGTTCCTGTTCTTTTTGTAAAGAAGAAGGATGGGCCTATGCGGCTGTGCATTGACTATCGACAGTTGAACCGAGTTACTGTGAAGAACAAGTATCCTTTGCCTCATATCGATGACTTGTTTGATCAGTTGCAGGGTACTTCAGTCTACTCCAAGATTGATCTGAGATCTGGTTATCATCAGATGAGAGTCCGAGATCAGGACGTAGCCAAGACATCATTTCGTACTCGCTATGGGCATTACGAGTTTCTAGTGATGCCATTTGGATTGACTAATGCGCCGGCTATCTTTATGGATTTGATGAACCGTGTCTTCAGGGAGTATTTGGATAAGTTTGTCGTGGTCTTCATTGACGACATTCTAGTGTATTCGTGCAATACGGACGAGCATGTTTCACACTTACGGTTGGTACTGCAGACTCTTCGGGATGAGCAGTTATATGCCAAGCTGAGCAAGTGTGAGTTCTGGATGGATCGAGTGGTCTTTCTTGGCCATATCATATCCAGGGAGGGGATTTTTGTTGATCCAAGTAAGATTGAAGCTGTGCTTAATTGGTCGCGACCGACGACAGTTGCTGAGATCCGTAGTTTTCTGGGTCTAACAGGGTATTATCGTTGCTTCATTCTGAACTTCTCTCACTTAGCTCGACCTTTGACGCAACTTACTCGCAAGGGTGTTGATTTCGAGTGGTCCTCAGAGTGTGAGGAGAATTTATGTGAGCTTTGACGACGGTTGACTTCTGCGCCAGTGTTGGCATTACCGTCAGGATCTGGAGGGTATGTGGTTTACACTGATGCTTCTCTTTAGGGGTTAGGTTGTGTCCTGACTCAAAATGGGCATGTGATCGCATATGCTTCTAGACAGCTGAATCTTCACGAGGAAAAATACCCAGTCCATGATTTGGAATTGGCAGCCATTGTGTTCGCTTTGAAGATCTGGCGTTATTATCTGTATGGCGAGAAATTTGAGATCTTCACCGACCATAAGAGTCTCAAGTATTTGATCACTTAGGCGGAGTTGAACATGAGGCAGAGACGTTGGATGGACTTGCTTAAGGACTATGGTTGCGAGATCAAGTACCATCCGGGAGCTGCTAATCTCACTGCTGATGCCTTGAGTCGCAAGGTGCGACTATCTGCACTTCAGACTTGTTTGATGTCTAGTGCGATCAGTGACTGTTGTTCTTCAGGGTTTACCTTCAAGCATAAGAAAGGTATGCAGACTATCCAGATGTTTGCAATTTTATTTGAGTCAGCTTTGTATTCGAAGATTCGAGATGCTCAGATGTCTGATCCGAAGACCCAGCGTTTAGCTCGCCTAGCTAACAAGGGTAGCTCGTCTGGATTTCACTACCAATCAGATGGATTTTTGTGTTTGTCTGGTAGGCTTGTGGTTCCGGAGGATGAAGAGTTGCAAGATGAGATTTTATCTCAGGCGCATCGCACTAAGTTGAGTATTCATCCAGGGAGCAACAAGATGTACAAGGATCTACGTACTCGGTTTTGGTGGAAGGGAATTAAACGCAGCGTGTATCAGTATGTTTCGAGATGCTTGGTTTGTCAGCAGGTCAAGGCAGAATACCGACGACCTGGAGGTTTGCTCCACAGTCTACCTATTCTGGAGTGGAAATGGGAGTTTATCACGATGGACTTTGTGACCCATTTGCCAGTATCCTCGAGGAACTGTGATGCTATCTGGGTTGTGGTGGACCGACTCACCAAGTCAGCTCATTTTATTTCCTATAGCCGAGAGTACAATGTGGATCGTATGGCTAGGTTGTACATTCAGGAGATCGTTCGACTTCATGTAGTGCCTGTGAGCATTGTCAGCGATCGAGACCCCAGGTTTACTTCTAGATTCTGGGGGAGTGTTCAGCGTGCGATGAGTACTACTCTCAGTTTGAGTACTGCCTATCATCCGGAGACAGATGGTCAGTCAGAGCGCACTATCCGTACTTTGGAGGATATGTTTCGAGAGTGCGTTATGGATTTTGGTTCAGCCTGACAGGATCATTTGCCATTGATCGAGTTCGCATACAACAATAGCTACCATACTAGCATTGGTATGACACCTTTTGAGGCATTGTACGGACGACATTGTCGTACTCCACTTTTCTGGGAAGAAGTGGGGGAGAGACAGACTGAGGGACCGGAGTTAATCCAGCAGGCAACCGACATTGTTGATCAGATCAAGAAACGGATTAAGACTGCCCAGGATCGTCAGGCCAGTTATGCTAATACCAAGCGTAGGCCTCTGCAGTTTGATGTTGGGGAGAAAGTATTTCTGAGGAGAACATAGAGTACCTTGCCCGTCAGAGTATAATGTGTCTCAACAGGCTCGGTTCGTTGTCTCCCAGGTTTATCGGTCCGTTTGAGATCTTGGAGAGCATTGGTGATTTGGCTTATCGGCTAGATTTTCCACCGTATCTGTCCAGTATTCACAACGTGTTCCACGTATCTCTGTTGCGACGGTATGTGGCAGATGAGTCCCACATTCTGCAGCGGTCTGATGTTTAGGTGAATAAGGATTTGACTTATGTTGAGAGACCTACTCGTATCCTGGATTATAAGGATAAGATTTTGCGAAACAAAGTCATCCTTTTTGTTTTAGTTCAGTGGCAGCGTCGAGGCACTGAAGAAGCCACTTGGGAGCTTGAGAGCAGGATGCGTGCAGACCATCCTGAGTTATTTTGATTTCGGTTTTGAGTTGTATTCAGTTGTAAACTCTGTAAACGTTTGATTTAAATAAAGAATGTTTATGTACCTTGTGTTACATTAAGTACTTAAGATCTATTTTCAAGGACGAAATATCTTAAGTGGGGGAGAATGTAGTAACCCGTAACCGAATAAGGTAATTAAGGGACTAATCAAACGTTAGTGGGCTGTTGAAGATCGGAAGCTCCGAAGTTAGGATCGGAAGCTCCGATGTGCGATCGGAAGCTCCGATCGAATTAAGTCAGCCATGACGTGTGGTTGATCGGAAGCTCCGAACTGGATCGGAAGCTCCGATCACCCCTATCCAAATTCAACCAGTGATATTTTGGCACGTGGAAGATGAGGATCTTCGAAAGCTCCGATGGCAGGATCGGACGTTCCGATCGAGGATCGGAAGTTCCGATCGAGGCTATAAATAGAAGGCCGAGGCTTCACTTTCATTTGCCAATTCCGAGTTTCCCCTTCCATTCTAGTCATATTCGAGTCGTTTTAGCCTTCCTAAGCTTGACCCAGTGGTCGGCGAGGCGTTCAGGAGTCATAGCAGAGTTGTGCCCAAGTTCTGGCGGCATCTACATCAAAGGGCTAACGACGGACGAAGGTATAACTTTTGCTTCCTAAAAATATTTAGGAGTATGCAATAGCCTAGTTAAGGCTTATAGAGCACTTTAATGATAGTAGTATCATTTGGCAGTGTAAAGCAAACTATAGGCGTGGACCTAGAGTTGGTAGAGCTTGCAGTGATTTGAGGTACGAAAGTACTGTTCGAGATATCCTGACTGAGTATGCATGTATTATGTGACTGCATGATTTATATTTCATTGATTTATGCTGCATTCATTTGCATATTGAGCTATCTCCTTCGAGATGTCTATTAGTAGGGTTTTACCCTATCCTGTTAGTGGTTGGACTTCCATCGATTTGGGTCCGGCATATCCACTGGTATTTCGGTATGGGAGCCACCTCCTGAAGCGACGGCACAGCGTGCTACATACCAGGGCTCGATCTGTCTCTGTTATCTGATCTTTTGACCTCGAGTTTTAGGGAGTTCACTTTGCATGCATGTATACTTGATAAGTACATTTTGTATACATTAGTTCGTGATTTTTTTATGTTTATTTTGTGTGCATTTATATTGTTTTATGTGCTTTTATGTGTTTTAGTATATGTGTGTGTATTTCACTCCTCGGGTGTTAATTTTGTAGGAAAATAGATTTGTGAAGCATTAATTACGGAGCAGCCTTGGTAAAAAATTCAAATTTAATTTTATAAAGCTCCAAATTCAATCTTTACCGTTCCAAATGAATTTCCAGATGTTTTGAAGCTGCTGTCCAAATTTCAGCTCGATCCGATGGCTAGAACTGAAGATATGAATTTTTCAAGAAAACTGCGCGCAGGCAAGGATGTATGCACGGACCCCGTGCATGGGTCCAGATAAGGGTCTGTGCATCCTCGTAAAAAAGTTTGCGTTTACAGTTTAATGCACGGACCTAGACACAGATCCTTATCCAGGGTCCGTGCCTGTCGCAGAATCAGAAAAAATAGAATTTTCGGGAATTAAAACTTTCAAGTTTCCGGGCTTTATTTCTTGGGCTTTCAAAGACATATAAATAGGAGATTGTCAGACGTAAAAGAGGGTTGAAATCTCATCAGATAGACGGTGGCTAGGAGGCTTGGAGATTAAAGAACGCTCCATTCGAGTTTTTCTTCCTTTCTTCTTTAGATTATTAAACTTTTTTTGAATATTGTTTTCGTTATTTGAGTAGTTTTTCTTTAACCAAGACCGCGAGATTGGGCCAGACAATTTTATGTTGAATTTGTGGATTTTGATTTGGGATTTTTAGATCTTTATTAAAATTATTGATTGTTGGATTTATATTTTGTTCTTGTGAATAATCTGATCAATTATTTACTTGCATGTTAATTGATTCCGAGTAGAAAGATTAGGAATTGATTTCGATCACTCCAATAATTGACATATGGTTAAACCGACTAGAAATAGTATTCGGTTTCAGTATGCGGCTTTAGGTGAAAACTGAATTATCACAAATATTGAATGCATTCATGTTTGATTAGAATTATGAAAAATAATCCGTCATAACTTGAATAAGTTTAACATGTTCTAGAAATAGACTGTTAAATAAGATAGGATAATTCGCAGTGATTTAAGATTAAATCTGGATCCTGGATTTGCCACTTGTTTGCATGATTTGTTTGGTACCTTCGTGTGTCTTAGTTGTCTCTATTTAATTGAATTTATTCTTCTTCTATTTTAATTCTTATTTTATTTCAGTAATTAAATTTTTAGTTAATTCTTAGCACTTGTTTTATTATTTTATCTAGATTAAGTAAAATAATCGAATCTTGACAACAGTCCCTGTGGGATCGATACTTGGACTCTTTGTCCACTTTACTATTACTTGACCTAGTGCACTTACTAGTTGATACCGAATTAAGCGGTCAAGTTTTTGGCGCCGTTGCCGGCAACTGTTCAGTTAATATTAGGATAGATTTATTTGCTTGAGACTAGACATTTTTTTTCTTGCATTTTTTTATTTTTAATTATTAATTATTTTTTTTCTTACTTGTGAGGTACTTGGAGATGGATCATCGACAGGTGTTCACAAAGTTTGGCCAACAATACTCGGAGCCCTTCTATGCTGCTTGGGGGAGATTCAATGATTTGGCTAACAGGTTTAGAGGTCATGATTTTTCGAACTACACTTCAACTTTTTTATGGTGGTTTGGATGAGCTAACAAGACGTTGGGTAGATTATGGAGTTTTGGCCACTGGCAGTCACTTGTTCAGCAGAGATGAAAACAGTGTGATGCACTTGTTAAATGATATGGCAGATTTTGACTACCATTGGCATTGTGATCCTTCACTGCAGGGTTGGAGTCACCAATATCCTCCAGATATCGACTCTAAAAATTTTTCAAACCAACCACCGGAGCGTCAAGAAGAGTATGTAGGGTATTTTGAGGATCATGTAGCTCAGTTGGAGAATCTTTTGCGGCAACAGACAGAGACAAATCAATTCTTAGAAAGACGTATCAAGTCTTGGGGTCTTTTGGATGAACAGATTGCGCTTCTTAGAGAACCAAATTTGGAGATCTGCCAAGAGAGTGAAGTAACTGAGGCAGCGCATGAAGAAATAATTTTTCAGGAATTTCTTGTGAAGAAGAGCCAATAGTGGACTTGGAGGAGGAAGAAACATACAAGGCTACATATTTTACCTCGTCAATGGTCGTTCCATGTACACCGTTAGAAGATTCTTTCTTGCCATTGACGCCACCTCCAGCATATTCCATCCTCTATGAGCTTCAGCCTAGATTCGGAGTCTCCTTCCAAAAGAAAAATTTCAGACCAAGTGTTATTGGACCGACGAGCTTACAAAGTATATATCACGCCAAGCTTGAGGGCGAAGGAAATCAAGACCCATACGTAGAGTCGTATGATTCTTACTATGGGCGGCAGTCGCTCTTTGATGGTGGCTTCTGCATAGTCGGGCTATAGACTATAAATTTAGCGCTGACTGGGAGGCAACCCAGTGTTTTTGTTTTTGCTTTTTATTTTGTTTTTGTTTTGTTTTTATTTGATTTTTGTTTTTTTCCCATGCTAGTTTGCCGTGCCCGCCGATAAATCTAGACTGCTGATACCGTCCTAGCGGATACTGTCAAGAAGGAAGAGGATGAATAAAAAACCAGGGGAGTGTTATTTTTGTTTTTATTGTGTTTTTGTTTGTCTTGCATTCTGTTTATTGTTCTGGAGCATTGAGGGCAATGATTTGGATAAGTATGGGGGGGGGGGGGGGGAGGGGGTAGATTAGTTATTGCATTATTATCTATGTTTTTGTGTTGCATCTGTCATGTTTCGTGTTTGTTTTCATATTGTTTGTTTTTGTTCGTTTGTGTTGTCTTGCATGAGTTGGATGAGTCATAATAGCCAATGATGATGAAGTTTATTTGAAAAAAAAATGGTTTTTTGAAAAATTTTGCTCTTGACTGGACATGAGAAACTGTAGGTTGAACCGTGAATATTTTTAAGCACTAATGTTAGACCAGTGAATTGTAGCGAAATATTTGATGAAGTTTCTGTCTGTTTGACCATTGCACGACAATAGGTGGTTTGTGGATCTTAATTGTGTTCTATGAATTTTGATGAGGCTCTAGTAAGACACTTATGATCTTGGGCGCACCTAGAAAAAAAAAATTATTCGATTCCATCCGGGCCTTGAAAGGATTAAAATCCTATAAAAAAATTAAATTTAAGGCTAAGTATGCGGGTTAAATGGGATTGATGCTCTATCCGGGCTATAGACGAGGGGATTAGAAAGAAAAAATAGAATGATTTTTCGTATCCTAGCAAGTTATAGTTAAGTCAGCGGGTAATTATTGGGGCTAAAGCAATTTCGGGTGCAAAATCCAGAGGTGTGTAATTCATTATCTCAAGGGAGGTGGGTTTAGTCTAGAGGTCGTTGGAAGGAATGGACACTAGATTGTGATACTTGCACTGATTTGTCATAGGTCCCTAAACAGATTTGAGACGAATTCGATCTAAGTTGCATGAAACCGGAATGACATTTCACACACACACGTTCATGTTAAACCGAAAGCGTATTATGAAAAGTTGAGAGCATGTCTGTGTTTTTGGTTTTGTGATTGAACTTCTCGGAGGCTGTGCACATTTATGAATCATCCTTGCTTATGTTTTTGTTTGCATATTGTTTTTGCATGTCTTGCTCGAGGGCGAGCAAGAGTTAAGTATGGGGGTGTTGATAAATACATTTTGTATGCATTAGTTCGTGATTTTTTTATGTTTATTTTGTGTGCATTTATATTGTTTTATGTGCTTTTATGTGTTTTAGTACATGTGTGTGTATGTGTTAATTTTGTAGGAAAATAGATTTGTGAAGCATTAATTACGGAGCAGCCTTGGTTAAAAATTCAAATTTAATTTTATAAAGCTCCAAATCCAATCTTTACCGTTCAAAATGAAGTCCAGATGTTTTGAAGCTGCTGTCCAAATTTCAGCTCGATCCGATGGCTAGAACTGATGATATTAATTTTTCAAGAAAACTGCGCGCATGCAAGGATGTATGCACGGACCCCGTGCATTGGTCCGGATAAGGCTCCGTGCATCCTCGTAAAAAAATCGGTGTTTCTAGTTTAATGCACGGACCTAGACACGGACCCTTATCCAGGGTCCGTGCATGTCGCAGAATCAGAAAAAATAGAATTTTTGGGAATTAAAACTTTCAACTTTTCGGGCTTTATTTCTTGGGCTTTCAAAGACATATAAATAGGAGATTGTCAGACGTTATTAAGGGTTGGAAATCGCATCAGATAGACGGCGGCTAGGAGGCTTGGAGATTAAAGAACGCTCCATTCGAGTTTTTCTTCCTTTCTTCTTTAGATTATTAAACTTTTGTTGAATATTGTTTTCGTTATTTGAGTAGTTTTTCTTCAACCAAGACCGCGAGATTGGGCCAGACAATTTTATGTTGAATTTGTGGATTTTGATTTGGGATTTTTAGATCTTTATTAAAATTATTGATTGTTGGATTTATATTTTGTTCTTGTGAATAATCTGATCAATTATTTACTTGCATATTAATTGATTCCGATTCGAAAGGTTAGGAATTGATTTCGATCACTCTAATAATTGACATATGATTAAACCGACTAGAAATAGTATTCGGTTTCAGTATGCGGCTTTAGGTGAAAACTGAATTATCACAAATATTGAATGCATTCATATTTGATTAGAATTATGAAAATTAATCCGTCATAACTTGAATAGGTTTAACATGTTCTAGAAATAGACTGTTAAACAAGATAGGATAATTCGCCGTGATTTAAGATTAAATCTGGATCCTGGATTTGCCACTTGTTTGCATGATTTGTTTGGTACCTTCGTGTGTCTTGGTTGTCTCTATTTAATTGAATTTATTCTTCTTCTATTTTAATTCTTATCTTATTTCAGTAATTAAATTTTTAGTTAATTCTTAGCACTTGTTTTATTATTTTGTCTAGATTAAGTAAAATAATCGAATCTTGAGAATTGACAACAGTTCCTGTGGGATCGATACTTGAACTCTTTGTCCACTTTACTATTACTTGACCTAGTGCACTTGCTAGTTGATACCGAATTAAGCGGTCAATACTCATACTCTCGTGCTGAGCATTTTATGCTCACGTCTCGTACTCTGTATTTCTGGACACCCTATTCCATGGGGCAGGTTTGCGTTTGGATGAGGCGGGTAGATCCAAGAAGGGCTAGGCAGTGGTAGGCCTGCTGGAGCTTCGTCTAGGTTTTATTTCTGTTGTTATTGGATTGATACAGTTTTTGATATGGTTGTATAATAATTTGGATATTTACAGATTCCTTGCCTTGGGATTGTAGTATTTTTGTAATGTTTTCGCAGTTTATTCTGACTTCTGTTAATTAAGTTAATTGCATGCCTAAGTTCTATTTAGTAGGTGATTCAGGTAAGGGTCACTACAAAAACTCTTGTACTTGACACTTTCCAGACCCGACATTATGTTCGCTGTTCACAAATTAATCCAATATGTTGCAACACCTCGCACTACTCACTTGAAGGCGATTCATCACTTACTTCGATATCTTAAAACAACCCCTGGACAAGGCATTTTTTCCCCAGGTAATTCTTCATCTCATTTGAGTGCCTTTTCAGATGCTGATTGGGCAGCATGTGCAGACACAAGGAGATCAATTATAGGATTTTGTGTCTTCCTTGGAGATGCTCTTATATCTTGGAAAACAAAGAAGCAGGTGACAATCTCCAAATCTTCTACTGAAGCTGAATACCGCGCATTGGCAAGTACTACGAGTGAAATACTATGGCTTCTTCAGCTTCTCAAGGATTTACAAATTGATTCTCCCACACCAGTTAGCATTTATTGTGACAATAAATCGGCTATACATCTTGCCAACAATCACGTGTTTCACGAACGCACCAAGAATATAGAAATTGATTGTCATTTCATTCGAAACAAAATTACTGATGGGGTCATTAAAGTCATGCCTATTCTCTCCAGCCTTCAGCTTGCGGACATGTTTACGAAGCCACTTCCACATCTACCGCTGTCCTCATTATTCTCCAAGATGTCCCTCAAAGATATATACAGTCCATCTTGAGGGGGGCATATTAGAATTAAATAAAATAGTCATAGTAGTTATTAGTTAGTTAAGCAGTTAATTAGTTTTGCATATTTCGTTATATGCTTCTTGTTTAAAGAACTCGAACTTTTACCATTCTATCAATGAAAAATCTTTCTATCACTTGTAATATAATGAAAATTCAAATATCATTCAAAGCTCATTAACCACAGGAACTTTTTCATACAGCTCTAACTCCCTCAATCTCTTCGGAAGAATCCAACGTCTACTGTGTCGTTGCTGCAGAAACACGATCACAGAGAGTGCAACCACACCACAAGGGATGATCACATCCCAAGCGGTAGAGTACAAATCTGCAGAGGGATTTGCGTAAAATTATGTTCCATTAATGTTGGTTCACGGAAAACTATAAGCCTTGTATTGATCATAAGCATGAGGCACCAAACGGACCGCGCTGGTGCCGATGTAGAATGGATTAGACAAAGCTATTGCAGATGAACCTGAGAAACTATTGAGCAAGATTTGTGGGAGAAGAAACCCATCAATAATCAAGCCAGCATAAGATCTCAAGTACCCCCAAAGAGAAAATTCAACATTAAAATGCATCCCTTGATTTTTGCTCTTAATCCAGTTCAACAGCAGAGTGAGTAATCCGCCAAAGAAATACATCGGCACTGAAATGAAAACCGCCTTTTTCTCCGCACCCCACAAGCCTTTTTCGTTTCCTTCACTTGTTTTTGCATTCCAAACCTATTGGACTAGGCGTATTTGCAACAAAAATGCGACCATCAGTACTACTCTCATGGTTACTTCATTAACTTCGAGCCATCCCTTGCTGCTAAACATGAATGGCTGCTTGGTTTGCAAGAAAAGGGATTCGAAGTTCAGGACAAGCGGGATCATGCATCCTAGAGAAAGTATCAGAAGCATAACAAGGGAAATGCTGGAGGCAACCTCAGGATTTCTCCGCACGTGGAAATGTTGTAGCCCCACTAGGATGCACATGACCGTGTTGGACATCAAGACCATGGTGATCTCCAAGTCCATTCTCCATATCGAGCGTGCAGCCACACCGCTGTAAAATGCAGCAGAAGACACTGTCATATCCTCAAAATATAGAGGATCTATTTTCGTTCGTGTGCTTCTGATGATTCCACCAATGAAACCGCCGTTTTTATCATTGATAGGAGCAAACTAGAAGTTGACAACAATCTCACAGTCTCTGGAGTCATCATCAGATTTCTTGAGAATAGATGGAAACTTTTTTCAGCCTACCATGCAGAGGTATCCGGTTTCTGAATCATACACTCCTTCGGCAGTGATCTGCATTTGACTTCCACTCGGTGACTTGTTAAGTTTGGAATAAAAAGGGTTGACGGATACTGTGAAGCTCATATTCAAAGGGTCGGATATAGTATTCTGGGACTCAGAAACAGGTTCAAGTACATCTTCTTTGACTGTTGCCAACTCTAGTGTGAATGCTTGCTGCATGAATCCTTGGAAGAACTCATTTCCTTCAACGGATAGAGGCTCTGTGAAACCCCGGATTTTTGAAAGATTACAAGATATAAAAATCTTAATTTTCTAAGATTTGGTGAGATTGATCTTTTCATCTATTTATTTATTACTAGTAAGGAACACGTGCTTCGCACGTGGAAACATTTTATTTGTGATCAATTAGACATTTGATTGAATTAAAGATGACATTCATGTTGAAAAAACTCATATATGTGAAGATAAATATAACCAATTAAGTCAATATATAACTAAATATTTAAATTTTTTGGGTTGTTACATTTTTGTATCTTTAATAAAGTGACTATTGCATATACTACCCCTGTGAATGATAACAAAACTTGTTGAGAATTTATTAACTTGAAGTTCAATACTGAAATATAAAAATAACTTCAATTAAAGCAAATAATAATAAATCAAAGAAAATTTGTAGGGAAAAATATTTTTATTTCTATCGTATTTATTTAACTGTGTAGTTTATAGATGTTAAATTGTAAGTAAGTTGCTACAATATAATTTCAGCTAGCTCAACAAAGTTTTTGCCACAACTATTTGTTATAACATGTCTCATAGCTCGGTGATTAACATGACCAGCTACCAAAACGATTGATCATCACACTAAAAAGATACACGTCATATTTAAAACTGACTCTACGAATTTAGATGCTATTTAGGCGGACTGGTGGTCTGATCATGATTCAACTTGATGCAATTGATATTAAAACCATATTGATAGAACCATATTTGATATTTTGGTCATATCTTCCAATTCGGTTATATAAATGGAACGATTCAGTATGTGTTGTGAAGCTAAGACGATTATCTACAATTTATCTCCACAAATAAAAGTTTGAATTGGAGATTAAAAAGCTGATAAATCACGATGAATTTGTTGGTTTTGTATAGGATGAAGAAAGAGTTCAAGCATGAATACAATATCATATTTCGAGCATATATATCTCTCATACAAACTTTAAAGTGCCAGATTCTTGATTCTATGAAAATCCAAAACAAAGGGATCATACAACATTCATATTTATCACTTTGTACAAATATAAAAAATTAAGAATTATAATTAAGAAATATGACCAGTCAGACATCCAGTTGAACTAGATAGACACCATTCACCGTATCTAGATTGAATCAGATAGGTAAAATCAAACAGTCAACCATTTCAAATAAATCAACTCTATGTAAGAAAATTGTTAGCAACACTTGACCATATTCTAGTATCCGAGACGTGATTCTTGGATTTGACAAGAGTGTTTTGCAGGCTACTTTCCAGGCAGCTTGAAACTTCATGAATTCATTCTTATCCCCGTTATCCCCACGGATCCAAGAATTTCATTGAGATAGGCCTGATATATTATATTATTATTATTATATGTAAAATATACATGATTTGAAGGTTTCAGATGAAGTGATTGAAGAGCTAGTGGAACAATGCCACCAGCTATTGTACCTGGCATTACGCGATCCGAATCGGAGAAAACCTCATGGGAGATTGAGGATCGATACATAACAAGCCTTCTTTCTGGCAGAAGTTTCGACAGAATCGAACAAGAAGAATAAAAATAAAGAGAGGGCGAATTTGTTCAATCTCTTGGAAGAGGAGAAATATTTCGATAATTGCAACGGCTGGAGCACAACTGTAACAAAGAAGAAGTTGTCTGCACTCTAGGGTTCCAACTTCGGTTTATTCATGGTGAACCTGACGGAAGTAAGTCACCTAATTACTATAGAAAAATATATACAACTGAGACATCATGAACACAATTTTTGGGTCAAATTGTATTGTTAGGAATCAATCTGGAAGAATACGATATTCCGAGAATTCACCACGCAAACGAACATAAAAAAAACAATAACACAATCCCAGAAACAGATAAAACCAACGCACACAGATCAAACTCAACACTCACGCGAAAGCAAATAAACGACACAAGTGTTTACGTGGTTTGGCAAGAAATTTTCCTACGTCCACGGGAGATACATAACAAATCCACTTTATTAATCACCAACAGAACAAATCCAAGCTCAAGAACAGAGCTTATTATAGAGATGGCCTAAGATAAACTCTCAAGCTAGATACAGACTCAATTCAAGCTTTAAAGCCTTGAATTCCTTCCGTCACAATCTTCGCTTAGTTTTCTCCTCCGAAATCTCTCCTTTCTTCTCTCTCAATATATTCTGAAGAATTTTTATTTTCTGTTATGTTCGTTGTGGCCAGCTTTCATCTGCTTATATAGAGAATTACACCGACTTTCATCTTGGGCTTTAGGTCAACAACAACTTACGACCCAATTATAAAGTCAACATGGTCCAACCCGATAAGCCTTCATTCATCAGTCTGATATGCTCTCGTACTTCCATCTGCATTGATCTGCCTTCAAGCTTACAGCTTCTCGGACACTTCATCTAACTTCTAACCAAGTCACCGTACTCGAGCAATCGATCTGCATGAACTCATCCGAAGACTAATCTGACCATCACTTCGATCTGATCCCAGTATTCGATTTGGACCATGAATTCATCTGATCACTGAACTCATTTGATATGTACTCTTTAATCTGATCTCTTCTCTATTCTTATTCAATCTTATAGAAGCATATTTCAACATGTATTGCATAAACTCTAGCTTTTGATTGACAGATTAATTTTGCATTGTTCTAATACATAGGGATTGATGATGAGCCCGCATTGGAATCTGATGGCAACTGAGATTGCAATAGCATTGCATGGGCAAGGGATGATCCGTGTGGTGTGTTCGAGCCTTAATGATGATGCAAAGTGTCAAAACATGATGTTTATGGTTGAGGAAGGTGATGTGTTTTCGGTTCCGAGATTCCATTCGATGGCTCAAATGGATTTCAACAATAGTACATTTGTTTTCGTCGGATTTAGCACTTCGACAAAGATTAAATGTTGGAAAATAAAAATATTTATTCATTAAAATTATGACAATTTTAGATAGGTAAGATAATAGATTAAAATATGAATTATGTAATAGTATTAAGGAAAAATAAGTTTTTTGGTCTAGTAACTTTACTCCCTTTGGTTTTTGGTCCATTAAATTTTTCGATGTGGTTTTGGTACACTAACTTTGCATTTTCAGTGTTTTTTGGTCCAACTGTATACATGTCAGCTTCTGATTGGTCCATGTCATCATTTTAGACCAATCAGAAATTGACACATATGCAGTTGGACCAAAAAATACTGAAAGTGCAAAGTTGGTGTACCAAAACTCACATCGGAAAAGTTAATGGACTAAAACCAAAACATGGACAAGTTAATAGACCAAAAAACTTATTTTCCCTAGTATTAATGGACACATTAGTTGCAATTTAATGAAGTTGTATAATGTATTTATGGATATTAATATTACATATAATATAATAAAAATATTTATTTACTTTTGTACCCTAAGACACCGTTTGATTCGTGTGATGAGATAACTGAAGGATAGATAATTAGAATGATAAAATAATGAAAGACGTATATAATTAATGTAAGATGACAAAATGTGTGTTGTTTGGTAGCGTTTTAAATTGAAGGATAAATTGTATGTATTCCAATGCAATGACAAAAATATCTTTCTTGTATATTAAATTTTCCAACTTATTTTTGTATATATCCCACCTAATGCATATATTTGGATATTTCATTATATAATACTCAACTACTCAACTAATTATTTAAATTAACATCAATTCATGTATATTAATAAAATAATTATATTACATAAAATTTTATTAATTAATTAATTTATAATATTTTTTCCATAATAACAATAATAAATAAATAATAATTTTATGGTAAAAAAATAACTATAACAAAAAAAATAATAAATTATCTATTTATTATTCTTAATAATAATATTAATTAATAATAATATTGTTAGTATTATTATTTATTATCAACATATTAATAATAATATTAATTACTAATTACAGTTATTACTATTAACTATACCATACCACTGAGAAAGTGAACGATATGATTATTATTGAATATGTTGATAATACATAATAATACTAAAAATATTATTATTAATAATAAAATATTATTATTAAGAATAATAAATAGATAAATTATTAATAATAAGAATAATAATATTGGTAATATATTTAATAAAAACCAATAGTTAAAATAAATATATTAATAGTAAATAATAAGATCAATAATATTAAAGTTAAGAAAATTATATATTATATATATTGATTTTAAAAAATAATATTATATATATATATATTGATTTAAAAAAAACATTATCTTGATATAATAATGTTTAGTATAAATAGTTTCTTATTTTATGATTTAATTCTTATTTTTCTTATCAAGTAAATAATTAAAAATATTGTTAGTATTATTATTTATTATGATTCTTAATAATAATATTAATTAATTAATAATAATATTGTTAGTATTATTATTTATTATTACACGTTATTCTTGTTATTATATTTCGTTTATTTATTTATTATTAATAATTAATTTGTTCCGTATTATGAAATGATCATTTCATAGTAATTTATTTTTATTTATGATTACCATTATTTTCGCTCTTATTCTTTATTTAATATTGTTTCATTATTATTGTTTAATAAAGAAATATTCGTAATTGTTTTATTATTATTAATTTAATTCTTCATATTATTCTTAGTTATATTATTTGAGAAAAAAATTAAAATAAAATAAAATAATGAACAATGTGGTTTATTGGTTAGAGAGAAAAGGGTATAATTGAAATTTTTGAAAGTGATAAAGACATGGATGACTTATACTAGGGTGTGAGAAGGGTTTATTAAACCAACCATAGTACCACTTTATCCTTGCTCAAATGGATTGAGTTGTATTAGAGAGTGTTTGCAATCACTAAAAAAAGTGAGTGTTAGCTTTTGGCTTAAAAAAATCATTTTTGTGTGTTTCTTAGATTATGTGTTAGCTTATGTTTAACTTAATTGAAATCCAAAAGCTAGTCATGTGGTGATTATGATTTTCCAAAAGTGATTCTAATAAGAAGTTCATTGTTAAAATCATTCTAATCACTTATTTATCAAACACTACCAAACTTTGATTTTTAGATTTTCACATTTGTTTCCAAACACTACCAACTTTTGATTTTTTTAAATAATGACAAAGTTGTTATTTCACAATGATAGAACTTTATCTTTTTATTCACACTTTTAGATAGGTAAGATAATAGATTATTAAATATATACGATTTTCATTTAATAATTTCAGTGGAAATATTTTTTATTTTTCAAACATATATATATTCAATTTATAAATCAATTTTTATATTTTTAAAGTATTATGTAGAAAATCTCCATACAATTACTCGAAATAATACACAATTTAAGGATAAAATAGAAAATTCACAATGAAAATATTTATTATGTTAATTTTTTTAGATTTAAATAATACAAAATCTAATAAAATACATATTTAATTATTATCTTTAATAATTTTAATAAATATATATTTTATTTTCCAACATCTAATCATTTTTATATTAATCGAAATAATACACAATCTAATAAAATAAATATTTATTATATTTAATAATTTTAATGAATAAATATTTTTATTTTCTAACATTTAATAATTTTTATGTTAATTGTTTTAAAATTTTCTAATAATTATGTTTCCAAAAAAATTTATTTCTTTTATTTTTATTATCAAATTTTTATTCACTTTTGACGTATCGTTGCTTTCAAATTTTTTTATAAGTATGTCATAACCAAATTTTATTTTTCTAGTATATATATATATATATATTTTAGAAAAAACGACTTTGATATTCATGTGTTTTAAATTTTTTTTTCTTAAATTCATAGAAATAATTCAAACAATTCACTGAAATTGAAGTTTTATAATTAAATAAGATGCGAATTAACACAATATATACTTTTAATAACAAAAAAAATTATATGAAATTTATTCATTGATTGCATTTATATTCTAATAATATATGATTAGCTTTATAAATGTATTATGATATTTAGAAAATCAATTGACACGTTTCTCGTACCTGAGACACGTGAAAATGTATTAGGTATAACATAAGAAAAATAATAAATTTAAATTTATTTACCTTTACAATAAAAGTAAAATAAGTAATGATTAAAATTTCGAATAATATCCATTTGTTTTATTTTTTAAGATATAATAAATTTCTAATATTTGATAAGGTTTTATGTTTGAGTCTTAAATTTATTTAGATAAATGTGCATAGATTACATTTTGACATTTATTTCTGGAAAAATTGCTTTTTTGATTCTATAAGTTTCTTTATTTGTAATTCCGATACTCTGTATTATCAGATTTCAAAATATGTTGTATTTGTTTTTTTTTTTTTGACGATTTTAGAGTCCTTTTTTATGTGATACTTTTGTAGTGTGGACGTTTATAGTATTGCATCCGTATTTTCGATGAAAATAACTAAAAATGCCAAAAATCAAAACACGAAAGACTAAACTGAAACTAAAATTTTGATATCGCTGAAGGCTCTCTACACCTGTTAATTCCTTGTGTTTCAAATTTTGAACACAACTACAAAAACATTTATGAATAAGGGGATACATGCTCAAACTTGAAAACATGAGGATATATGTGCCCAAGATTTGAAAACACAAGGAGTTAATAGATAATTCATTTTTCATAATGAGTTTTTAGTAATCTTGGGATTTCACAGAGTTATGTATGTAATTATCTCATATGAAAATATAGAGCCAAAATCATAATTTTCAAATATTAACGGACCAAAATTACAATTTTTTCTTTATTTTTCCATAATTATTTTTGATTTATTTATATTTATGAATGAAATTTATAATATTTAATTTTCTTTAAATTCCAAATTATCTATAAATTTTATATTATATTTTCCTTAATTTTTTACATTAATTCTCCACCAAATGTTATGCAATTATTTATCGACAAATTCTCTAATGAATTTTTTTTATTTCTATTCACACTTTTAAAGATAAAATCATTAAATATACATGATTTTTAAAATAATTTTAGTTAAAATATATTTTATTTTTCAAACATATATTCACTTTAATATCAACTTTTATATTTTTAAAACACTATCTAGAAATTAATCGAATGAACAATCTAAGGACAAAATAAAATATCAACAGTGAAAAACTTAGTCAATTAATTATTTACAATTTTATAGTTATTATAAAATAAATATATATTATCTTTAATAATTTTTATGAATACATGTATATTTTTGTTGAATCCTAACTTTTGGTGAAAACAAAACAATATATCATTGTCATAGTACGACCGCTGCTTACATGTAAAATAGGAAAATGTCTATCGAGAGATATTAACTGATTCTAGCACATCGGTCGACCGTTGGTAAGATACCGACTGAACTCTGAGATATCAGCTAATCTAAGCATGCCAACCAACTTGAAGATATCAACTGCTTACAGACATCAAGATGTCAACCGACCTCTGCATGTCAGCTGACTCTAGTACAACTGACCTCGGAAATCAGAATAAAGGTCAACTAAAGTTCACAAGTTCCAAGAACATCTACCGATCTCATAAAATCACGGATTCCTAGTAACGGATCTATGACAAGACAACTTAATGCAAAAGGACGAAGCATTTAAGGAGCTGTCTGAAAAAGTGCGAAAAGTCATTAATAATATTTATTATGAAGACACGTTGAATAGACAATTAAAGAGCTTCGAGTACAAATATTTTGAAAGTAAACATATCGCACTTCACAAAACAAGGAATGCTATCTGACCTACAAGACGTTTCTTACCCTTGGCAGAAATAAAAAGACGTTGAGGTCTTTGATATAAATACCAAAGAATATCAAGAAGAACAGAGATGGCTATCACAACAATACAAGTATTCGAGCACTTGAAACTGTTTGAACATTCTATTACTCATCCAACCCTTCGCTAAAAAGAATATCTGATCTACGAAGAGATCTACTCAAGGTTACTCAAATCCAAGCCATTTTTTGAAGAACATCGACCGAGTCAAATATTTGAGATTCTAAGCTTTCAACAGCTTAGACATTCATCATCATCAACTGAAGAAGTTTGATAGGGACTTAGAATCTTATCAGTGTAAATCTAGGAGTTCCATTTTAGGCGATTGATAAGTCCTAACTTGGATCGGGTGTATTATAAGACGTTATAATAACCAAAGTCTTATAGTGTATCTTTTCCACGAGGAAGAAGGGGTGACGTAGGAGATTGGTCTCCGAACATCCATAAACATCTCTGTGCATATTTACGTACTGCATCATATCATATTTTCATAATTATTACCTAGTTTAGCAAGAGCCATATTCCACACTATATTAGTAGCTCTTACTTACCTAGGATGCTGAGAAAAATCGATTAAGTGGACTAACATTTGCTTAATCATATCGCATTAAAGCATAAAATTTCTAAGGGTATATTCACCCCCCCCCCTCTACACACATCATCGATCCCCAACAATTTTTATTTTCAAACATCTATATCATTTTTATGTTAATTGTTTTTAGATTTTCCAAAGAATTATGTTTCGATAAAATTTTATTTCTCTAATTTATTTTTATAATCAAATATGTTAGGATCGGTTGAAAGTCTAGAGGGGGGGTGAATATACTTTCAAGCAGTTTAGTAAGAAAGTTTGAACTTGATCGATTTAGTGCTTGAGTTCGAGGCTTATCTTAATGTCAGATGTAATTTGACAAACAAAATGTGTGCGGAAATATGTCAAATTACAGATTTGAAACACTAAGTGAATATCAGTTTAGGTTGTGTGGTCATGGTGAGTAAACTGAAATAGCACAAAAAATTGTTTATGGATGTTCGAAGATTTCAAACACTCCTACGTCACCCCTTCTTCCACCTCGGAAGGATATCACTAGAAGACTTTGAATTTTACAGGAAATTTGCAAAACCCCGATCCAGTTTAAGACTTAGACACTACCTAAACAAGAACTCCTAGTACAACACTTCAGTTTTAGTCCTATACTGATAATAGAACAGAGTGAATACAACTCGAAATCTTTAGCACAAAAATTGATCCTACAATGATCAAAATAGCACTTCAGTGTTTGTGCTTCGAGTCCCTTGATCAAATCTTGAGCTTTAAAGCTTTGAATGTTCTCGTAAAATAGTAGAGTGTTTTTCACGTAGGTGACTGCTTTGATCGATCAAGATCTCTATTTATACCTTTTGGATTTCCAACTGTCATAAATTCAAATTGTTCTTCAGATAGGGTTTAAATTATTCCCGTTGGATTTGCCACTATCATCAACAAATTCTGGAGCCGACATTGCCCTTGGTATCGCGGCACTACCTTATGCAGAGTGTGTTAGAGTACGGATGATCTTATCCGGAAATGGCAAGGTAGTAGACTGATGCGGGTAGACTGATGCAGTTAGTTTGGCAAGTGTAAACTGATGGATTCAGTTTAGCGAGTGCAAACTGATAGAGTCAGTTTAACATCTCTTAACCAGTTGAGCACGGTTGTTGATGGTGACGTAGTTTAGTTCCGAATATCAGTTTAGCGCTTCTTAGTTGCTCAAGTAGTTTGGCTTTCTTTTAAACATTGTAAGCACCAAAACTAAATTTTCCAACAATTTCCTCCTTTTTGGTGTTTATCAAAACTTTGAGTTTTTGCGTGATAAACTGATATTCCATATACACTGATCTTTGGCAAAGATATTCAGTTGAGTTTTTGCGTGATAAACTGATATTCCATATACACTGATCTTTGGCAAAGATATTCAGTTTCAATTGTTCTTGTAAATCTTCCCCCCTTTTTGATAAACTGATAATAAAGATTTGGAAGAGAAGATACATGTGTAGATAACATAACAATCTAGAAACAATACAAGGTAGATTATCTTCGATTGGAAGAAGATCTGTGTAATGATGAACTGCGAGATGATTGATGAGATGCTGAGGTATGACGACTAGAGGCTTGAACTTCATATTGATTGCGCAAAATATTCTGAGATAAGCTTGTCAAGCTTTGTAGTTGTCTGGAAATTCCTTGAAAGTTGGTTTGAACTGATGTGTGAAAGGATTGAAAAAATCCATTCAAGTGGTCAATTTTTGTATCTAGAGACTGAAGAGAATTTGTAGTTGAGACAATGAGTTTGTCAGCTGACTTGAATCCACTAGGACTTTGTCCAATAGTGAAAATTTTTCTTGAAGTTTAACTAGTTCAGCAATCATTGACTGTTTCAGAAAGGTAATGTTGCTGCTGGTTTCTTGTTGATTTCCCTTGAGACCAGTGACAGTCTTGGATATAGCATAGACTGAAGTGTCAATCTGAGAGATCAACTGATACCAATCATAATCATAAATTGATGTGGGAGACAGAGTTTCTTTACCACTGGATGAAAGGTGTTCCTTGACAAAGTCTGTCTTCTGTCCTTTAGGCGGAGATGAGGGTGAAGTTGAGATCATCTCAATTTTTCTTTTCCTTTGTTCTGATGAGACGATGATTCAGGGACCGAATGAACAACCATTGCTAGATTTAGAGGCAAATTTTCAGTCTCAATGATTTTATCAGCAAGAGATGAATCCTTGTTGATTTGTTCATGCGTTGGTGATTCATGTATTGATTTTTGCAGCTGGTCATCAGTGATAAGAGATGGTGTGACTAATGGATCATTAGTTGGACTGGATAACTGGGGTACTTCTTCTCTAATAGAGTTAGATGGAGCAGAAATGTCACCGATTTGAGATGGAATCTTCAAAGGTACTGAGACTTCCTTTGATTCTTTTAGAGTTTGTTCAGCAGGAGTTGGAGAAAGTAACTCATCTATTTGAGAAATTTGTTGTTCTGTTGATTCCATATGAGACAAATTTAATGTCTCATCTTCATTGTCAATATTAGTTGGAGAAGGTGGCACTTCCATAGTGATTGGTTGAGGTTCTTCAGGTTCTTCTTTTGAGTGAAGGCACAAATTCTCCTCTAGATGTGTCTGTTATGAGAGGAAGTAGTTGAGTATCATCTTCAATATGAGAAATTACTTCATCAATGTTCATTAATTTTAGTTCAGGCAGTGTGGTTTCTGTGCCTGAAATGTGAAGTTGCTGCTCAATAGATGTATCTGTTGTATTGTGAGCAACTGAAATTTCTCTTTGAAGTTATTCAAACACCTGATCAATAGAGTGGTTGGAAGATTCAGTAGTAGAGTGACCCTTTTTGCTTTTTTTGTGTTTGGATCGAGACTTGGAATGAGATTTTTGTTTCGGGCAAACAAAGGGTTCTGGAGTTTCCAAAGATTGATCAGTTTCCCAAAGCTTTACTTCCATTTGTATATTGATGAGATCGGCTTGAAGTTGAGTAAAAATGGCTCGATCTTCATAAGAGGTTCTGGCACGTGGATCATAGTTCCTTTGAAATTCATCAACAATTTCACTCAGTTTTTTGATCCTTAAAAAATCATAGAAGTATTTTCTTCTTGACAAGGCTTCTTGAATGTTGGAAATCTTGACTACCCTTAGCACAATTTCTTCAATTTTGACAAATTTAGACAGCTCATTCTTTTTGGTAAGATGTCTGGCAAATGTAGAGGTCCTGTATTTGTGCCAAGTGTCAAAAATCTCGGCAGTGCGCTTCTCAGCATATTCAAGTACCTCATCCATGGTCAAGTCAATTTGAAGTTAAATGGCATTGGATGGCCTGTTAGGATTGGAGGAAGATGCAATTTGAGAACTTCCTATTGCCAAGTCCAGGTCTGAATGAGTGTATTCAACAAGTTGTTTTGAAGATAAACCACCGATTGGTATTGCTTGAGGCAAAATTATGATTGGTGAGATACATTGCAAAGGAGCCTTCTGAGTTTTAACAAGAGTTTCCAAGTCTTCATTTGATGGAGTTTCTAGAGAAGGTTGGAGACTCTGAATTGGTTCAATCATCATGGGTTGTTTTCCCTTGGAATCCGTTTTGGCTTTTAACTCTTCAACTGTTTTATCAAAGAAGTGTGTGTCTTCAGTTGAGGCCACATCCATCTATTTAGGAATCACAGAGATGATCAGTTTAGATGGAGATGAGATAGCCTTTGTCTGTAGAGTTCTTGTCTGCTTGGTTTGAGGCTTCGTCACAATTTCTTCACTGTCAGTGTCCTCACTGTCATATATAAGAAGATTTCTCTTCTTTTTGGCTGGTTTCTTCACTGGTGTTTTGTGTACTTTTGCAATGACTAAATCAGTTGATTCCCTGGAGTGAAAGTTGGTCAGATATTCCACATTCAAGACTAGAAGCTTGTGCAGTTGAGAATATTCTTCAAGTAGTTGACTGGATTGTAGTATATATCCAGAGGATTCTTTGTCGGAGTCATCATTTGAACAAAAATATTGAATAGAATTTTACTCCAATTGATCTTTACTCCTTTCATGATAGCAGTCATCACCTTGAATTTTCCGACAGTTAATTTTGCAATGGACCCTCCTTTTGCCAAAATACTCTTAGCAACAATATCAGCTAGCATTTGATATTCAGGTTTCAAGTCTCTTTTGAATCCAGACAGAGATATCGGTTGACTTGAGCCAGAAAATGTACTTTGCATTTTAGTAATATCAGTAGTTGATATAACATTGATCTGTAGTACCTGAAGTAGGTAAACTGAAGGTGTTGGCAAAGAATTATTCACTGATTTGGATAGTATGTCTTCCGAGAGAATGTAAGTGTATGCCATCATATTTTAGCGTACAGTTGTGATATAATGACACCAAGTCCGTTTGATAGATATTCGGAGTTTTGATATCATCCCATATAGAGATTAAAAGTTGACAGCGAGAGCATTGAGAATGTAAACTGTAGATGAAGTAGCCATTGAAGTAGTTCCTGTGAATGAATAGGGAAATTCAAATGAAATTAGTATAGGCTTAGGGTTTACGATAAACTGAAATGATATATAATGTGTGACTTGGTCAATACGACACGTGAGTGATGTGGAACATAATAAATTCAAATTGTAAAATGAATAGTACATTAAGGCGGGAGATAGTACACATATTTCCCTCGAAAAATACTACTAATTTTGACTATAAATAATGAACTATAGTATGATAAACAATTACATAATTTCAGTTGTGCAGAAAAATATGAGTAACAACACTCCCTAGTTCGGTTTTGGTCAAAGTCCATATGTGGCATGTGAAGCATGTCGAGAGAGTTACTTTGAGGCAGAAAAGAAGAAGATCGAGGAGAGGGTGTATGAAAAAGTGATGAAGATTTGGTTGAAGATACAGGAACTCCATATGTATCATCATGCTCAGTTTCCTCCAAGGAAATTTGAAGATGCGAAGGAGATAGCTCAGAGAAATATGTTCTATATGATAGCACTGGACACATTTGAACCCAAAGACATTTTTAAGGATAAAAATGTTCTTTATATGATGCTCAGCAAAGAGTACATCTCATTGGTTTGCCTTGCGTCAGATGAGCTTATGAATCCTTCAGTTGCTCATCTACGAGCATGGGTGATGAACTGGAGTTTTGAGATTTTTCTCAAAATGAGGGAAAATAGGCATGTGTGATTGTTGCTCTTAATTTTCTAAGAACAATGAAAGAAGGTTTTTATAAAACTAGTTTCGTTCATAAACTGTTTACATAAACTGTTTCAGTGAAACTACTTAGTTTATAAATAAAAACCACAATAAGTAATAGTGAGCGCGAATAACGAAGTTATCAGATAATTATTACATGAAATCAATTTTCAGATATTTTTGTCATAATTAGTGCCTTATTTTGTGAAAGTATACGTAAGTGACTCTACATATTCTCAATAAATTGAATAAAATAAATGTGAGAGACTCTTCGATATCTGAACTTAAAGACTATAAAAGGAGACGAGTTAAGGCATTCATTCATTTATCAAATAATCAAGATAAGATTATAAGGATATGGATAATTGGAGAATTGCTCATGAAAATTTTGTGGAAGAGAAGCTTGCTCGTCTGCGAACAAAACTCGTGCGGATGCAGTTCAGAGGGTTGGAAGCTCTCAGTTCTGACGAGGTTCGACGCATCGAGAAGTATAAACAAGTGCTTGGTATCCACGACTCTGCTTATGTCCTCGGACGAGATAGCATAAATCTGCTACTCCTGAAGAAGGAGTTGAGGGTGGTGACCCTTCTCCATGGCTTGGAAGAGCTGGAAGATGGTCCACTGGAGGAGCATCCGTCTCTCTGGAGATTAGCCGTGGAGTGTGAAATAGAAATTGTAAAGGGTGTTTATAATTAATAAAATATGCTCCTTTTTGTGGAAGAGCCGGAAGATGGTCCACTGGAGGAGCATCCCCAAGGAATTGACATGATCCACTTGTACTTTTTCTTTCTAGCTTACATCCAGCATAGTCAGCATCTGAGTATCCAACTAGATTGAAGGATTTATGCTTGGCATACCACAGACCAACATTCTGAGTTCCTTTAAGATACCTTAGTATCCTCTAGTCAGCTATGAAGTGAGACTGCTTTGGATTAGAATGAAATCTAGCACATAAACAAACTGCAAAAACAATGTCAGGTCTACTGGCTGTTAAGTAAAGCAATGACCCTATTAGACCTCGAGACATTGTTGCATCAATTAACTGATATTCTCCCTTCGTCTTTGTCAAGCTTAATTGATGCACTCATGGGAGTTGTTGTAACTGTGCAGTTTTCTATTCCAAATGATTAGTTCTTTGGTGTACTTAGTTTGGCTTATGAATATCCCATTTTCCATTTGTCGAACTTGCAATCCAAGAAAGAAATTAAGTTCACCCATCATGCTCATCTCGAATTTTTCCTGCATTAGCTTAGAAAATCTTGTGCACAGTTTGTGGTTAGTTGACCCAAAGATAATATCATCAACATATATTTGAACTAATAATGTGTGATCACCTTTGGTGAATTTAAATAAAGTTTTATCAACTGTGCCTATTGTAAACTCATGTTCAAGAAGAAATTTGGTTAAGGTGTCATACCAAGCTCTGGGAGCCTGTTTCAGTCCATATAGTGCTTTGTTTAAATGGTATACATGGTCTGGAAACTAATGATTTGTGAATCCAGGTGGTTGTTCAACAAATACTTCCTCTTGAAGTTTGCCATTTAGAAAGACACTTTTGACATCCATTTGATAAACTTTGAAGTATTTAAAGGATGCATACACAAGAAATATTCTTATGGCTTCCAGTCTAGCTGCTGGTGCATAAGTTTCATCATAGTCAATTCCTTCTTCTTGTCTATACCCTTGAGCTACTAGTCTTGCTTTATTTCTGACTACAGTTCCTTCTTCATTGAGTTTGTTTCTGAAGACCCATCGATTGCCAATGACTGACTGGTGTGATGGTCTTGGAACAAGATTCCAGACTGAGTTTATAGTAAACTGATTTAATTCATCTTCCATAGCCTCTATCCAACAGTTGTCAGCTAGTGCATCTTTAATTTTCTTTAGCTCTTCTTGAGATATAAAGGCTGCATGAAGAAATTGTTTAATCATTTGTCCTCAAGTCCTTAGTGGTGCTATAGGATTACCTATCACCGAACTGAGTGGATGCTTCTTGGACCATTTGAGTCTAGAATTAGGCTGATTCTCATTGTTCACATGTGCCTCTGGATCTTGAATAGTCATGTTATCTTGGTCAAGCTCTGTGACTTCAATGTGTATGTGATATTATTGAGTTTCATGTTGCTCATCTTCATTATTCACAACTGGGTGAGTTTGGAGGATATCAACTGATTGATTTATGTTATGAACGTCGACTGCTGGTTCCACTAGTTCAGGTTCAGGAGTTTGAAGTGTTCTGATGAGTGGTGAAAAATCATCTTCACTGTCATCTTCACTGTTATTTATATTGTCATTTTCCAACTGAATTTCCTGAAATATATCTGAGATTTGATGAGAATCGGTTGGAATGTCAGTAGTTAAATCCTCATCAAATATGATATGAACTGATTCTTCAACATTTAAAGTTCTTTTGTTGAAAATTCTATATTCTTTGCTAATTGTGGAGTATCCCAGAAATATACCCTCATCTAAATTTGCATCAAATGCGGTCAGATGACTTTTATCATTGTTGTGGATGTAACATTTACTCCCAAAAATCTTGAAGTATGATACATTAGGTTGTCAGCCATTCCAAATCTCATATGAGGTTTTAAAAAAATTCTTGCATATCATTGATCTGTTCTAAGTGTAGCAAGCAGTGTTCACAGTTTCTGCCCAAAACCTTTGAGAGAATTTTGAATCGGCTAACATGTTTCTTGCAGCTTCTTTAAGAGTACGATTTCTCCTTTCTGCAACACCATTTTGTTGTGGCGTTCTAGCTGCTGAGAATTCATGTTTGATTCCATAATGCTCTAAAAATGAAGACAAATTCAGTTCCCCTGTCACTTTTGATTTTGTCAATCTTACTCGATTTTTCGTTAAAGAGTCTTTTAAAAATCTTGATCAGTTGAGAGGCAGTTTAGTCTTTTGATTTTAAGAAAATGACCCAGGTCAAACGTGAGTAATAATCAATGATGACAAGAGTATACCTCATTCCCCCTAAACTTGTTAGTGGTATTGGACCAAATAAATCCATGTGCAATAGTTCCAAGCATCGGGAAGATGAGTTATAACCCTTGTTTTTAAAAGATGACCTAACTTGCTTCCCAAATTGACAAGCTGAGCATACTTTGTCTTTGGAAAAATAAATTTTAGGCAATCCTGTTACTAGCTCGAGCTTACTCAGACTGACAATTGACTTGAAGTTAAGGTGATTCGGTAGCTTGTGCCAAATCCAGTTGCGCTTAGAGTTGGAAGCTACGAGGCAAACTGGTTTGCTAGACTGAATGTTCCAGAATACTTTATATGTGTTTCCACATCAGTTTCCTGTCAAAATAATGTTACCAAAGGCATGTTTAACAAGGCAAGTTAGCTTTTGAAATTTAACAGAGTGCCCATAGTCACACATTTGACTAATGTTGATTAAGTTATATTTCAAGGTCTCAACTAGTAAAAAATCTTGAATGATTATGTTGTCGTGGATAATCTTACCCTTACCCACGGTCTTACCCTGTGAGTTGTCACCAAATGTGATAGTTGGACCATGGCATTTAATAAGTTCAGACAGTAGTTTATCATTTCCAGTCATGTGTCTTGAGCATCCACTGTCTAAGTACCATGATTCATCTATTTTTTCTTTAGTACCTGTAACCTGCATTCACAAAGTTGAATAACTTTTGGTACCCACATTTATTTGGGTCCACGAAGGATTAATAATTTAGGAACCCAAATCTAGAATACTTTAACAATTTTACCAGTTTCTGTGTTCTTATAAGTGCGTACTAAATTATGTGCCCTAGATTTTGGAGTGTGATGTGCTTGTGATACCGTGTGCTGTTTTCCTTTTCCAATATCCTTTAAATGTCTATATCGCTTTTGAACTGGATGTTGATTGTGATATTGACCTGGATTTCCTCTCATAGAATTAGGTTGATGTGCGTTAGTCCGTTCAGGACTTTTAGAAGTTTCGACTTTAGTTTCATGAGGATTGAAGCCAATACCAAACCTTTTCCTGTTCATCTGCTCTATTGACTGCCAAGTCATCAGGATAGGTTTTTCATGTTCATTTACCCTAAATGCTCATACAAAGTTGATATACTTTCCTTTGCACATATTCAGTTTCGGTAGAGTGCTTGATTCACCAGTTTCAACTGTTTCACCATACCCTAGACCAGTTTTGTCATGGAGAGGTCTTTGTAAATCATGCATTTCTATCAGCATGCTCGAGGATCTATTCCATGAACTTACTATATCATCCATCCTTTGCTTTTCTATTTTAATATTCATGATATTGATCTTGAGTTGCTCATTCTTAGTTTTAAGCTTAGAAATCTCTATTTCAAGACAATTTTTCTCAACTGATTGTTCCCAATGGGATTCAGTTGAGATATCTTGCAGGTCCTCTTTCTTTGATTTAACTTCATCAAATGCAAGGGACAGTTTTTGATACTCATTTGCCATGTCATGAAGTGCTGTGATTAGTTCCTCTTTAGTGAACTCTTCAGAACTAAAGTCGAATACCTGTTCACTGGTGGAATCTTGCTCATGGTCCTTTTCCATTAGACATTTGACCTCTTCTTCATCATCACTGGAACTAGAGGAATAGTTGGATCCTTTTGAATCACTATCTGTTTCCGCCCATTTGGCTTTGCTATCTTTTGCAACCAGTGCTTCATGTTTCTGTCTCGAAGTGTGTCTGTCATCCCTTGAGCTTTTCCTTTTGTCAAAGTTCTTCGGTTTGGGACAGTCAGCTATAAAATGTCCTGTTTTCCCACAATTGAAGCAACTTCTTGGTTCTTCGACTGCATCTTTCTTTTGGAAGTTTCTTCTGTAAGATCCTTCTTGATTTATTCTGATGAACTTGCCGAACTTCTTCACAAATAAGGACATAGCATCACTGCTCAGTTGTTCTGCTGTTTTTTTTGATTGAGCTGGTGATTCTATCTTGACTGCAGTCAGGGCTTTGGTCAGTTGAGAGGTAGACTGATCTTTCTCTCGTGTTTGCAATTCAAATTCATAGGCCTTCAAATCTGCAAACAGGTCGTGCAACTCTAGTTTGTTCAAGTACTTTGATTCCCTCATAGCCATTTTCTTCACATCTTATTCTTTGGGAAGGCCTCGAATAACTTTGAGAATGACTTCCCTATTGGGATATGTCTTTCCCAAACCATTAAGCTCAATAACAATGCTGCTTACTCTCTCATCAAATTCTGTCATTGATTCACCAGATTTCATCCTGATGTTGTCAAACTTTTGAGTAGCAACAGACAGTTTGTTTTCTTTAGTCTGTTCATTTCCTTCACAGAGTTGAATCAGTTTCTCCCAAATTTCTTTCCCAGTTTTGCACGTTTTGATATTGCTGAAGGTGTTCTTGTCAAGAGTTTTATACAAGATATCTTTAGCCACATTATCAAGATTCGCCTTTTTTTTATCTTCAGCAGTCCACTCAATTCTTTGTTTCTCAATGTACTGTGGACCACCGCCATAAAGAGCTATAGCAGTATTGATTTTGGTGATCGCAAGAGGTCCATCAATGATGAAAAACCACATGGCATCATCTAATGCTGATAGATATGCTTGCATACGAATCTTCTAGTCATCAAAATCTTCTTTGGAGAACATAAGAATTTTTTTAAATGAGGTCATTTTGATACAATGTTTAAGAATAAGATAAGAACCTCTTTGATACCACTTGTTAGGATCGGTTGAAAGTCTAGAGGGGGGTGAATATACTTTCAAGCAGTTTAGTAAGAAAGTTTGAACTCGATCGGTTTAGTGATTGAGTTCGAGGCTTATCTTAATGTCAGATGTAATTTGACAAACAAAATGTGTGCGGAATGTCAAATTACAGATTTGAAACACTGAGTGAATATCAGTTTAGGTTGTGTGGTGATGGTGAGTAAACTGAAATAGCACAAGAAATTGTTTATGGATGTTTGGAGATTTCAAACACTCCTATTTGACCCTCTTCCACCTCGGAAGGATATTACTAGAACACTTTGAATTTTACAAGCAATTTGCAAAACCCCGATCCAGTTTAAGACTTATACACTGCCTAAACAAGAACTCCTAGTACAACACTTCAGTTTCAGTCCTAGACTGATAATAGAATAGAGTGAATACAACTCAAAATATTTAGACCAAAAATTGATCCTACAATGATCAGAATAACATTTCAGAGTTTGTGATTCGAGTCCCTTGATCAAATCTTGAGCTTTAAAGCTTTGAATGTTCTCGTAAAATAGCAGAGTGTTTTTCGCGTAGGTGACTGCTTTGATCGATCAAGATCTCTATTTATACCCTTTGGATTGCCAACGGTCATAAATTCAAATTGTTCTTCAGATAGGGTTTAAATTATTCCCGTTGGATTTGTCACTATCATCAACGAATTCAGGAGCCGACATTGCCCTTGGTATCGCTGCACTACCTTCTGCAGAGTGTGTCAGAGTACGGATGATCTTATCCAGAAATAGCAAGGTAGTAAACTGATGCAGTTAGTTTGACAAGTATAAACTGATGGATTCACTTTAGCGAGTGCAAACTGATAGAGTCAGTTTAGCATCTCTTAACCGGTTGAGCGTGGTTGTTGATGGTGACGTAGTTTAGTTCCGAATATCAGTTTAGCGCTTCTTAGTTGCTCAAGTAGTTTGGCTTTCTTTTAAACTTTGTAAACACCAAAACTAAATTTTCCAACAAAATATTTATTCAATTATGAAGTATCATTATTTTCAAATTTTTTTATAAGTATGTCGTAACCAAATTTTATTTTTTTATTAGATTTTTTTTAAATATGTGTTTTAAATTTTGTTTTCTTGAATTGATAGAAAATAATTCAAACCAATTCATTTAAGGTGAATTTTTGTAATTAAATAAGAGGTGAATTGACACAATGTATTTTTAATAACAAATAAACTATATAAAAATAATTTATTTCTTGATTTCACTTATATTTTTATAGTATATGATTAACTTTACAAATGCAATATGATATTTAAAAAACTAATTAAAATGTTATGTTTAAAGAGTAAAAAAATTTTATATTATTATTTATTTTCTTTCTAATATAACAAGATTTTATTAATAGATTATTACATTATGAAACTTATTATTCATAAAATTTACCGTGATGTTATATATCTATATAGTATATTGAACACAAATTTTGTATAAGTGTAAATATTTCTTAAATATTTTAAATGATCAATTATTTATTGTCATAGAATAAAAAGTATTTGAATTCTTTCTATGACTACATTTGTTACAATCCTTATGTAATTAATTATCTATTTCAATATGATTAATTCATCATTTTTATTATTATGTTAATATTATATTATCATAATCACAAAAATTTTTCATCTTAATTTACCTCATAATCCTATATTTTTCAAGATAAAAAAATCATTATTACACATAAATATTAATATTAAAAATTAAAATTAAAATGATTCACTTAGAACATAATCCACAAAAGCTTTTTTTCTTATTAATTTACCTCATATTTTTACATTTTTAAGACAAAAAATAATATTGATTCATTTATAAAATTAAAAATTAGTTTATAAGAAAAAATAGGTAGTAGAAATAATGCATTATTTTATAATTTTTTTCTCATTGTTATTTTTTTAGAATGAATTTAGGAATATGATGACAACCATTAAAATATTGTATTCAGTGAGTAAAAAAATAATAAATGCATCAATTAAATTAATGAACAACACATTGATTTTTATAAATTTCATCTCCCAAATTTGACCTTAAAATTTATACCATTTTTCCACTCATGTTCATGCGATTAATACCATTCATTCATATCTTTTGTGCAATGTGGTAAATACACAATGATCCATTTATAAAATTAAAAATAGTTTATAAGAAAAAATAGGTAGTAGAAATAATGCATTATTTTATAATTTTCTTCTCATTGTTATTTTTTTAAAATGAATTTAGGAATATGATGACAACCACTAAAACGTTGTATTCAATGGGTAAAAAAAATAAATGCATCAATTAAATTAATGAAAAACACATTGATTTTTATAAATTTCATATCCAAAATTTGACCTTAAATTTTACACCATTTTTTCACTCATGCCCATGTGATTAATACCAATCATTCATATCTTTTGGGCAATGTAGTAAATACACAATGATTCATTTATAAAATTAAAAAAATAGCTTATAAGAAAAAATAGGAAGTAGAAATAATGCATTATTTTATAATTTTCTTCTCATTGTTTTTTTTTTAGAATGAATTTAATAATATGATGACAACCATTAAAATATTGTATTCAATGGGTAAAAAAAATAATAAATGCATCAATTAAATGAATGAACAACACATTGATTTTTATAAATTTCATATCCCAAATTTGACCCTAAATTTTACACCATTTTTTCACTCATGTCCATGCAATTAATATCAATCATTCATATCTTTTGGACAATTTAGTAAATACACAATGCAAAACTTTGCCCTCTATTCATAATTTTATTGAAGAAAAAATATATTGCTTTGTGTCGGTTGAATTGCTTCAACAGTATTCCTACCTATTCATTTTGGTTTCTTCTCGGTTTTATTTTTGGGGAAATTGCATATATTACCCTTGTGAAATCCCGGGTTTGCTGATAACCCCCTATGAATGTTTTTTAAGCTAATAAACCTCTATGATTCTAGATATGTATCATGCACACCCTTTTCAGCTAAAAATAACGAAAAAATGACAAAAATACCCCTGCTTAAAAAAATGAAAATATTAATATAAAGTTATTATATATAAGTTTCATAGTTATTTAAATAAAATTTTATTATTTTATTCAATTAAATGTAAAATTATAAAAAAAAATTAACTTAATCATTTTTTTAAGTTGGGGTATTTTCGTCATTTTTTAGTTGTAAAGGTTTGCTTGCTACATATCTAGAATCACAGGGGGTTATTAGCTTAAAAAACTTTCATAGGGGGTTATCACCAAACCCGAGATTTCACAAGGATAATATATGCAATTTTCCTTTATTTTTTTCATTTTGGTTTCTATCACTATGCACTTGATCTCTGTTGTCTTCGAATTTGGTCACCGAAGACTTGTCTGGGTTCTTGTCCAGGTGTTCTTCTGTTGTTTAATTAATTGTTTCATTGGTAATAATTTTCGTAAAGCTTGGTATATATGGGGGGGTTTAGATAATTTTTTTGTTTGTTCTTTTATAGCATTTTGTTGGTACTATATTGTTTTTCGCTTGTTCCTTGCTTTATTCTGATTTGACAACAATTTGTTAGGCGTTGCAGCTCTTCACCAATTTTCTGTGAGTTAGGTCCAAGTCATTTTCTAACATGGTATCAAAGCCAGAGTTCCACCGTTATGTGTTAGATGACCCATAGTTGGCCTCACCTGTCCCATATTTGGCCACCTGTTAATATCTCCACGCTCCAGTCGTTTCATTCCTAGACGTGAGAGGGGTGTGTTGGTGTATTAATTTGTGTTCCGCATCGGTTGGCTACATAACCTAGGAACCTTTTATATAGACAAGAGCAAACCTCTCCTCTTGAGCTAGCTTTTGAGGCGAGTTAGGTCCAAGTTATTTTCTAACTAGTTTTGAAGTGAGGTAGGTGCGAATCAATTTTTAACATGGTATCAGAGCCCAAACCCATCGTATGTGTTGGACTGCCCATAATTGGGTCCACCCGTCCCATAGTTGGACAACCCGTTAATGTCTCCACGTTTCATTCCTTGACGTGCGAGGGGTGTGTTTGTGAGTTTAGTTTGTCCCACATCGGTTGTTTAAATTACCTGGGAGCTTGATATAGACAAAGACAACCCTCACCTCTTGAGCTAGATTTTGAGGTGAGTTAGGTCCAAGTCAATTTCTAACCCATAGTGTGCTTCAAATGGTTAGTCGCTCCTTACTTTTGTAGGTTGTTTCTCTTCGCCAATTGCCTTGCTTGTCGTAAATGGAAAATGTGTCCTCCATTTTTTCGTTTGCTTAGTTCATATTGTAGTATGTTAAAATAAACTATTTCAATTATTTCTTAAAGAATTATTAGGTAATTAGATTAATAATAATGAAATATAAACGAATTGATACATTAAATTGATGATATTTGTACTGATCAGATTACAAATATCAACAGTCATCTCATATCTATGGAGATCCGTTGTATAATATACATTATTTACGCTAATTGGTTCATGGATTGGATGATAATAGATTAATAATATAAGGATTTTAAATCAATATACTTGGATTAGACAATGATACATGTCCCTAATCATTGGAAGAACGTGAGCCAAGCATTGGACAAATCAAGGATGATTAATCAATCAATGTGTTATCCTTCACACCAAACAGATTAATTTAAGAGACATCGTTTATGGAAAAGTGATTTGTTCAAATAAATGATATATAATAAATTGTATTATATTTAATATCCTTGGAAGTGGAATAATCCGGAAATTTTTTTACCTATAAAAATGAGTTCTTTGGAGTTTAGTCGACATACAATATGACTACATTTTTTTCTCAAGGCACACTGTGGTTGTCAACCACAATTTTATATGCGCACTATTATATTTTGTGGATCTAGATATGTTTATAGATTTTGCTGCAACATCTTTCAATGCATCGATAAATTCAATTGTTGACACAAACGAGACTATATCAACAAATTGTCAATGTGTTGTTGCTATCGCTATTCGACTTACTTAGTCTACAAGGAGTAATATATAGTGAGTTTCGCTCCGTGAAACTCTCATCAGAGTGGTTTGTTGCTATAAAATATGAATAAAATTAATAAAAAATAATGACTCCTATCTTTCTGTTTTTTTTATTCCATTCATGTTTTTATCTTATCATTTTCATTATAGTGCTTTCAAAATTAATATATGATCAACAAAGTATAGGCTGTATAGCTCAAAACATTCGTTCACAGTATATGATATACACATATAATTTCAAAATAACAAATAATTACTACATTTATTGCAAAAAAACATATTAAAATATTACTTATTAATATTAATGTATTAATACGGTATAATAAATTTATACTAAAAAAATAGTAAAATAATATTCCTCGATATAACAACGATGAACCGAAATTCACCAAATAAATCCACATTAATCACACTTAGTCACGTTAGAAAACTTCTTGTTTCATAAGAAATAAATTTATTTTATAATTTCTGACACATATAATAAGAAATAGATATATACGAAAATAAGATAAGTTTCAATATTAAAAAGAAAAAAATATTATGTATCCTTTGACGTTAATTTAAATAAAATATAAACTTTATTACATACGATCAAGTTTTTTTTTTTTTAAACTACTTACGATCAAGTTATTGATATATATTGATAAAACAAAAACTTTATATACGCTAATAATCAAATCATGGCGTTTTATATAAAAACAAAATCGCTAATCCTAGCACACACTCACAAACAAATCATATTTTTAACATGTGGTTAAGTTGATAATAAATATGAATCTAATGTTATGTGTCAATCGTGAAAGTAATCATCAAATTACACAACTAACCATGCAGAACAGTACGTGCTTAATCTCATGCACCGACTATATTATCAAATTGACTCATCATTCAAGTATTAAACGGGTCAAAATAATGTCAAGGATTCCATATATGAAATATACATGAATGTTTATCCTAAAATTTTCACAATTAAAATGAATGAAGCTAATGCATTCTTTATTTCAAGGTAGAATTCATATTGTTTTATTGAAGGTACAATTAAGGAATAGAAATAGATCAACATTGATATGGTATGAATCATGCTATCATTGTTTCAACCCAACCAAAAAGACGAGAAATTGTATAATTTGTTTGAACTGTATAAAGTTAAAAACCAAGATATTTCCAACTTCATGTAGTTCATATATATTTTTATGAGCAAACAATGAAATTAATTATGTTGAGAAATCAAGTTTTGGTGTTTACAAGTCATCATGTTATGAGAAAGCTAAACTGAGTTACGGAAGATTAGCTAAAGCGAGCTAAACTGAGCAAAAGCTAAACTGAGTTACGGAAGATTAGCTAAAGCGTTAAACTGCCATAGAAAGAAAGAAGCCCTAAACTGTCTTGCGTATGACCTCAACTGAACGGGTAGCTAATTAAAGACGCCAAACTGACCCACCATGAGTTTCCCTCGCTAAACTGATACATCACCAGTTTATCATCGTACCTTTTTTGGATAACATTTCCCATACTCTGACACATTCTGCAGAAGTTAGTGCCGCGATGCAAAGGAAAATGTCGGTTTCAGAATTTGTTCTTGAAAATGACAAATGCAACGGGAATATTTCAAAATTCCATCTGAAGATCCCTATTTAAATTCATGACCGTTAACATCCAAAGGGTATAAATAGGGATCTCGATCTATTGAGGAATAACTTTTCCCTGCATTGCTTACTACGTGAATATTCAAAGTTTCAAAGCTTGAAAATCGATCAAAGAACTCGAAGAACAAACGCCCAATTGTTATTCTGATCATCAAAGGATCAATTTGGTGCTAAGTTAATCGAGTTGTAAACATATTCATTTTATCAGTCTAGGATTGAAACTGAGTTGTAAGTAGGAGTCTTGTTTAGGCAGTGTGTAAGTCCTAAACTGGATCGGGGTTTTGTAAATTGCTTGTAAAATTCAAAATCTTCTAGTGATATCCTTCCGAGGTAGAAGAAAGGATGACGTAGGAGTGATTGAAATCTCTGAACATCCATAAACATATCCTTGTGTCGTTTATCAGTTTACATTCTCACTCACCATCTTGCACAAACTACATTTTCATAAGTGTTTTAATCTGTAACTTGACATATTTTCGCAAATATTTTATTTTTCAAATTACATCAGACACCAAGATAAACTTAGAACTCAATCACTAAACCGATTGAATTCAACTCATTCTTATTAAACTGCTTTTGAGTGTATTCACCCCCCTCTACACTCTAAACTTTTCCTAACAAGTTGTATCAAAGCGGGTTTTTATCTTGCCTCTGAACACTTTACAATGATGTCTTCATTTAGCAAAATTCCCATGTTCTCCAAAGAGGACTTTGATGACTGGAAGATCCATATGCAAGCTCATCTGTCAGCCCAAGATGATGATATGTGGTTCGTTATCACGGCTGGACCTCTCTCAATCACCAAGGTAAATACTATTTTGGCTATTTCCAGTGGTGGGCCACAATACATCGAGAAACCAAGAATTGAATGGACTGCTAAAGATAAGAAGAAGGAAAATCTTGAAAATGTTGCCAAAGATATTTTATACAAAATAAAAATACTTTTAGCAAGATCAAAATGTGTAAAACTGAAAAAGAGATTTGGGAAAAACTGATTCAGTTATGTGAAGGAAATGAGCAGACGAAAGAGAACAAACTATCTGTGGCTACTAAAAATTTTGACAACATCAAAATGAATCATGGAGAATTTATGGCAGAATTTGATGAAAGAGTTAGTAGCATTGTGATTGAACTCAATGCTATGGGAAAAACATACCCCAACAAGGAGGTTATTTTAAAAGTCATTCGAGGCCATCCCAAGGAATGATATGTAAAAACAATGACAATGAGTGAATCAAAGGACTTGAATAAACTGGAACTTCATGACTTATTTGCTGATCTAAAAGCTTATGAGTTTGAGTTGAAAACTCGAGAAGAGGTTCAATCTACCTCTCAACTGACCAAAGCCTTAGCAACAATCAAAGTAGAGTCAACTGATCAACCAGAGAAAATTGTAGAACAGCTGAGTAGTGATGCTATGTCACTATTTGTGAAAAAAGTTTGGAAAGTTCATCAGAAGAAATCAAGAAGGATCTTATAGAAAGAACTTTAAAAAAAAGATGCAAATGAAGAACCAAGGGCATGCTTCAACTGTGGAAAGACAAGACTCTTTATAGCAGATTGTCCTGAGCCAAAGAAGGTTGAGAAAATATCGACAAAAAAAGGAAAGAAGAAGTTTGAAAGAAAGGGGAGTTCAAGAGATGCCAAGTACACTTCCATAAAGAATCATGAGGCACTGGAGCTGAAGACAGCAAAGCCAAGTGGGCAGAAACTGATGATACCACTTGTTGTGGAGACCTCGGGTTGCTAATCTCATCTTAAGGGGCAATTAATAAAGAATCAACAACAAAGTATGATAATTAAATCAAGACTCAAGAAAATCATCAAGCACAAAAAATTTTTTTTTTTTTAAACATTGGGTGGCTCGCTCGAGCGAGCCTCACCTCTCGCTCAAGCGAGCACCTCTCGGGTCAACACCCAACATGGCTCGCTTGAGCAAGCAGAAGAGTCAAACTACTCCTCCAGTTCCAGTGAAGATGAGAATGAAGTAAAATGCCTAATGGCAAATGAACATGATCAAGCAATCACGAGTGAACAGGTATTCGATTTTAGTTCAGAAGAATTCACTAGAAACAACCTCATCACATCACTTCATGAAATGGCAAATGAGTATCACAAATTGTCCATAGAATTTGATGAAGTCCAAGTAAGGCAAAAGGATCTGCAAGATACCTCAACTGAACTTATCCGGGTACAATCAGTTGAGAAGATTAATCTTGAAACAGAGATTGCTAAGCTTGAGACTGAAAATAAGCAACTTAAGATCGATCTCATGAATCTTACTATGGAAAATCAAAGGTTAAAAGATTTGATAAGCTCATGGAATATATCCTCAAGCATGCTGACAGAAATGCACAGTTTACAAAACCCACAAATGACAAAAGTGGTCTAGGATTTGGTAAAACTGATGACATTGGTGAATCAAGTACTCTACCCAAACTGAAAATGTGCAAAGGAAAGTTCATAAACTTTGTACAAGCAGTCGGGAAAAATGAACACGATAAACCCATCCTTAAGAATTGGAAGTCGATAGAGCAGATGAACAAGAAAAGATTTGGCATCGATTTCATTCCTGAGGAAACTAAGGTTGAAACTGCTAAAAGTCCAGAATGGGCTAATGCATATCAACCAAATCCTATAAGAGGAAATCGAAATCGATATCACAATCAACGACCTGTTCAGAAGCGATATCAGCAACTCAAAGATCTTGAGAAGGGAAAACAACATATGGTATCACTAGAACATCTCCATAACCTAGAGCACAAAATTTAGCACAAATCTATAGGAACACTGAAACTGGTAAACTGGTTAAAATATTTCAGATTTGGGTTCCTAAAGGATTAATCCCTCGTGGACCCAAATAGATGTGGGTACCAAAATTATTCAACTTTGTGGCTGCAGGTAACAGGTATTAAAGAAAATCTGGATGATCATGGTATTTGGACAGTGGATATTCAAGACATATGACTGGGAATGCTAAACTACTATCTGAACTTATTAAAAGCAATGGTCCAACTATCACTTTTGGTGATAACTCACAGAGCAGGACCGTGGGTAAGTGTAAGATTATCCACGGTAACATAATCATCAAGGATGTATTGCTCGTTGAAAATCTGAAATAAAATTTGATTAATATCAGTCAACTATGTGATTATGAGTATTTGGTTGAGTTTCAAAACACTGTTGTCTTGTTAAAGATGCCTCTGGTGACATTATTTTGGCAGGAAATAGATGTGGAAGCACATATAAAGTTTTTTGGAATAATCAGTCTAGTAAATCAGTTTTCCTCGTAGCCTCAAATTCCAAACGCAACTGGATTTGGCACAAAAGACTGAATCACCTCAACTTCAAAACTATTGCCAGTCTGAGTAGGCTTGAGCTAGTTATAGGACTGCCTAAAATTGATTTTTCCAAAGAAAATGTTTTCTTAGTTTGTCATCTTGGAAAACAAGTTAGGTCATGTTTTAAAAACAAGGGTTATAACTCATCTATTCGATACTTGGAACTGTTGCACATGGACCTGTTTAGTCCTACTTCAGTAATTGGTTTAGGGAAAATGAGATATACTCTTGTCATTATCGGTGACTACTCTCGCTTCACCTGAGTCATATTTTTAAAATCTAAAGACCAAACTGCCTCTCAACTGATCAAGATTTTAAAAAACTTTTTAATGAAAAATAAAATAAGATTGATAGAATCAGGAGTGACAGGGGAACTGAATTTGTAAATCAAAATTTTTCTTCCTTTCTAGAGCATTATGGAATCAAACAAGAATTCTCAGCATCTAGAATGCCACAACAAAATGGTGTTACAGAAAGGAGAAATCGTACTCTAAAAAAAGCTGCGAGAACCATGTTATTTCCAAAGTGTCTCAAAGGTTTTGGGCAGAAGATGTGAACACTGCTTGCTATACTCAGAACAGATCGATGATATGTAAGAAATTTTTGAAAACCCCATATGAGATCTGGAATGGCAGACAGCCTAATGTGTCCTTCTTCAAAATCTTTGGATGTAAATGTTACATTCACAACAACGATAAACATCATCTGACTGCATTCGATGCAAAGTCTGATGAGGGTATATTTCTTGGTTATTCCTCAATTAATAAAGCTTATAGAGTTTTCAATAAAAGAACTTCGAATGTTGAAGAATCTATTCATGTTATATTCGATGAAGATATGTCAACTGAAACCTCAACTAATGTCAATCAAATCTCAGATCTCTTTCAAGAAGTACAGCTGGAAGATGATAGTGAAGATGACTCATCAACGATTATCAAAACACTTCAAACTCCAAAACCTAAACTGATAGAACGAGCAATTGAGAGGGCTCAAACTGAACAACCAGTTGACATCCAACAAACTCATCCAGTCGAGGAAGATGAAGGACATTAACACGAAGCTCAAGAAAGTCATTAGAAAATGAGAATACAGAGGTTGGCCAAGAAAAAATGAATGATCAAACTCAAGAAGAAACAGTAAACAATGAGAGTCAACTTGGACCAAATCTCAAATGGTCAAAGAACCATCCACCAAATCTGGTGATAGGAAATCCAATTGAACCCTTAAGAACAAGAGGACAAATGATCAAATAATTTCTTCATGCAACCTTCATATCACAAATAGAGCCAAAGAAAATTGAAGATTCATTGGCGACAGTTGCTGGATAGAGGCTATCCAAGAATAACTAAATCAGTTCACTAGAAATTCAGTCTGGGATCTAGTTCCTAGACCATCTCACCAATCAGTCATAGGAACACGATGGGTCTTTAAAAACAAGCCAAACGAAGATGGGACTGACATCAGGAATAAAGCAAGATTAGTAGCTCATGGGTATAGGCAAGAGGAAGGAATTGACTACGATGAAACTTATGCACCAGTAGCTAGACTGGAAGCAATAAGGATGTTTCTTGCTTATATGCAAAGACTTCAAGATATATCAAATGGATGTCAAAAGTTCTTTCTTAAATGGAAAACTCCAAGAGGAAGTCTTTGTTGAGCAGCCACCTGTATTCATAAATAATCAATTTCCAGATCACGTCTTTCACCTTAATAAAGCTCTTTATGGACTAAAACAGGCTCCTAGAGCTTGTTATGAAACATTGACCAAAATTTTTATTGAACATGAATTTAATATAGGCACAGTTTATAAGACTTTATTTAAATTTACAAAAGTTGATCACACATTACTTGTTCAAATCTACGTTGATGATATTATTTTTGGGTCAACTAACCCCAAACTATGCAAGAGATTCTCTAAGTTAATGCAGGAAAAGTTCGAGATGAGCATGATGGGTGAACTGAACTTCTTTCTCGATTTACAATTTCGAAAAATGGAGAATGAGATATTTATAAGCCAAAACAGTACACCGAGGAACTGATCAAAAAGTTTGGAATGGAAAACTGCACAGCTGCCACTACTCCCATGAGCTCATCAATCAAGCTTGATAAAGATGAAGGGGGGATGTCAATTGAAGCAACAATGTATCGAGATCTAATAAGGTCATTACTTTAATTAACTGCCAGTAGGCCTGATATTGTGTTTGCGTTTGTTTTTGTGCTAGGTTCCAATCAAACCCAAAGCAATCACATTACATAGCTGCGAAATGAATTCTGAAGTATATATCTTAAAGGGACTCAGAATGTTGGGTTGTGGTATGCCAAGGACAATTAATTTAACTTGGTTGGGTACTCAGATGCAGATTACACTGGATGTAAATTGGACAAAAAAAGTACAAGTGGATCATGTCAATTCCTAGGGGATAGACTGATCTCTTGGTGTAGCAAAAATCAAACATACATAGCCACTTCTACCACAGAAGCAGAGTATTTAGCTGCAGAAAGCTGTTGTGCTCAACTGCTCTGGATACAACAATAGCTAAGGGATTATGGAATCGAAGCAAAAGAATCACCTATGTTTTGTGATAATACCAGCACAATCGCAATCACCTAAAACCCTATTCTTCATTCAAGAACTAAGCATATCGAAGTCAGACATCATTTCATCCGAGATCATGCGCTCAAGAAGAACATTAGTCTGGAACAAATCTCAACTGAACATCTAGCTGCAGATATCTTCACCAAACCGCTTCCAGAGACTAAGTTTTCTTACTTTAGAAATATCTTAGGACTTATCGAATTACCTTAAACTAATTGTCTTTAAACAGTTTCTCTCTCGAAAATTTTTTCGTCAGTCTAACATGAGGTAAACTGAGGAAACCCTAGACTGTGCAATAGTCAATCAGTTTACCCAAATTTTGTTTGATAAACTGTTGATAAAATTCTCTCAGAAACTCATGATCCATTTTATTGACATATATTAGTTATTTTTTTTAATTAAAGCATATGTTAAGGGGAACTTATTCGCTTATGTATTCTTTTATCTTGATTAGTTTGCTAACAGGCACACAAAGAAAATGCTTGAAAAAAAATCAATAAGGAAGAAGATGAAGAATTTTATTTAATAACGATGAAGTACAATATCTATTTCAAACTCTACAGCCATATTCCAGTACTTCATCCACTCTGCTAGTTCATCGGTCTCTTCAAAAGCAGCAAGGAGTGACACCATCCTCAACTCCATCTTCAAAAGCAGCAGTGTGATGCCTTCTCTACTAAGAACATAAGCAGGGTCGTTGTTTTTCAGTATCTGCTTATATTTCTCAAGGCGACAAGCATCAACGGGACTCGGGAACTCTATTCCTTGAAACTGAATAAAGACAGCCTTTGATCTCAGTAGAGCAACCTTTCGTTCAACTAGATCCTCATAAGCCTTTCTCAACTCTTCCATTTTGATTATTTGAGAAATAGATTTTTTATTATGTGTTTTTATAGTTCTTACTCTCAGACATCGAAGAGTCACTAGATCTTATATCTAGGAATATGAAAGTCTCATGCATGTGTCATTCACAACTTTTGAGAACCTGATAAAATCAATCAGAGTAATGATAGTTTGATGACATCATCTTACTGGCATAACCTTAAGTCATTGGCTTATATTTTATTATTTATGCATTTGACTTGATAAGTGATTATTCTATCATAAAAAGTGCTAATGTCTCAATAAGATTAGAATAACAATCATAATACTTAATGATTATATAAAATAGGAAATAAGATTACAATTCCCTATGATTTATAATCCTTTGAAAGAGTGTCTCACTCCACTCCATCACCCATGCTCGAAGAGGGGTTACAGCAAGATCCATAAGCTCATCAGAATCTATACGCACGAGTGTTCTAAGTTCCTTGCTAAGCATCAACTAGAGAACATTCTGATGCGTGAATATTTCTCTGGGATCAACTGCATCAAGTGCAATCATATACCACTTATCTCTTTTAGCTATCTCTTCAGCCTCTTCAAGATTTCTTGGTGGCAACTGAGCATAATGATACATTCGTAGTTCTTCAATCTTCAAAAAAAGTGTCATAACCTTATCCCAAACTTTATCTTCGATCCGCTTCTTCTCAGACTCAAAGTACCTCTCTTTGCATGCTTCACAAACGACATACAGATTGTCTCTAAATCCAAAAGGAGGAACTTTGTTATCCATTTTTGTTGATAGTTGAAAAATTATAGGTGTTTCTGAATTGATATTTATAGGAGAAATAAGCCAAAAACAAGAAGGAAATACATATACCTTTTCTCGCATTGCTTCGTACTATTTTAATTTTCAAAATAATATGTGTCATGTCATTCACATTTTTCGTATTGACCAAGTTATACATTCTATAGAATATCAATTTATCTTATTCAAACCCTAACCATTATTCACTTGATCTAATCTTCTCTGTTGCTTTACAGAAATTATTACAGATGGCAACTTCCTCCGTCGTATACATCCTCAACGCTCTCATCGTCGATTTTGAGTCACTCTACTAAATGAACAAGCAAGGAATCACTGACATATGTCAAGCACTCGAGCAATCTGGTTTTCGATCATTTATTGTGTGAGGACCTTGATTCTAATCATCTAATCAAAATAATCATTCAATAATTGACAGAGAGCCCGGAACAAAAAGGTAAAGAATTTTTTTTAAAAAGACATGCACGGACACCATGCTTCCTCCCTGCCCGGGTCCGTGCATTAATCTGTAGCCAAGGGTTCCGAGGACACAAAAATGAGGGTGCACGGGGTCCATGTGAAACTAAAGCCCTAAAAACCCAACTCTCTATTTTATGCACGAACACCGTGCACCCTCTGTGCCCGGGGCCGTGCCCAACATTCAAAATCAAAAAGTTTTTGCCTCGGACATTGTTCACACGGACCAATGCACGGATGAATGTCTGGGTCCGTGCATGAACAAATTCCAACATTTAAAACAAGCAAAGGTACACGGACCCTCACCCGGACCTAGGCACGGGGTCCTTGCCCTGCATAAATTCTAAAATAAAGTACAGCAACAGATCGTGCAATTCTCTTTCCAAACTCAAGTCTCAACATACAACATACATAAATCCAAAACATGATAGTTCTAAGGTTGTAAAAATTGTCGAAATTAGAACATGCATTTATTCTATGTTCTAGAATACAAAATACATCCCAAAGAAGTTTGAATACAAGTTCAACTCTAAACCAAGCCTCACTACTATCATCACCATCCCAGTCTAGTCATGATGCCACTGACTCGAACATGTTCCAACTGTTTCCAAGTACACATACAAAACAAGACAACAGTCGGATAAATCCGGTGAGAATATAATTCCCAGTAAAAGAGACATAACATATAATCCACGTAATATATCAAATCATGATATACATAACAACAAGACAGGAAATTCCAGTAGTATATCAGCAACTCAATTTAAAATGCAATACAATGCAATGCATGTCTTTTAAAAACAAGATTATCGACTCCGATAATCAAGATATCTGGTTTCTTCTTTTTGGGATCCCGAGGTCAAGATATCACAATGACTCACCGACTCTCCCGATCGAGGCGGCGTTACGTGTCTCAAACCTCTAGACTTCGAGCAACTATAATGAGCATTCCGGCTCGCTGGGGAAGACTCCTCGCCCATGCCACTCAAATACAGTTCCCAAAACGTCTAATAAAAATTTGAGCGACTCCGCCCTTTTAAAATCAATTTTTCTGGCTCCTTATGGGTGCAATGATAATAGTAATACATTAAAAGATTCCACTCAATGCATTTAATCAACCTAAATAGGTAATCATGCATGTATGTGATTTAAGGACTCGTGAATCAATCAAAACACAAGTATTCACCCCATTTCCAATTGATATGGTCTTTTACCTTTTCTCTGATTCTATGTAGATGAAATCCGAACAAGCTACAAGAATAAGAATTCTAATCAGAATCCATTCAATCTTAATTCAAAGAATAGGATCAACTCGATACCTAACCTCGATCAACTCTTCAACAATTTGGATTCTTCCAGTTCTGAACTCCACGACTTTCAACCAAATATGTACAGAGATATAAAACAATCCAATATCAATACATCCAATTCAAATTAATTCAAAGACTTAATTACAACTCTTAAAATCCAAAATCTCAAACCGGCGGCATAACGACTATAATCTGATCAACCGAAAATCATAGACAGCAATAAATAGATCCAATACAACTCCCAACATCAATAATTCTTCTAAAACAACCCCATTCCAACAAATCTAAACTCCAAATTTTCGAATAAGGCCTAGAAAATCATAACAATCCGAACGACGTTTTTTTTCCGACCGACTTCAAATATACGATCTATCTTAGCTCAAGAAAAACATATCTGAATTTCATCAAATTCTGACAACATCCCAAAATTAAAGTATACTGGATCAAAGAAAAACTTTTGGTACAACGGAGCTCTCGCAGCCGTGAACGCGAATCTGCCTTGATTGAATTCTATCGGATGGATCGAGCACGAAATGAAATCTGGAAGCTTGGGGAGGCGTTAATGGTGTTAGGCGTGATGGAGAAGGAGGTAAGGGAGAAATATGTTGACTCACATGCCTTTTCCCCTTTTATATTAAGTCAAAGTAGCCAATTTGCACTTTGGCCCCTGAATTCCTCAAAAATTGCAATTCAGTCCCTTATCTAATAACAATTAAATCCTCAAATTTCTTAATCTATGATTATCAATATTAATTTCCTATAATCTCGAATAGGCTAATTTTGGGGCATTATAATTATTCCCCTCTAAGAATTGATTTCGTCCTCAAAATCGAATACAGTTCAATCTCCAAAAGATAAGAGATAATATCCAAAACTGGAAAAGAATTCATCTCTCAGAATTAAGTCCCAAAAACGCTGTCTCAAATCCGACTCTGTTTCCCAAATCTCTTCTTGAAACCCGTAACGAAAGACGAAAATCACCTCGTGAAAACCAGAAAGAGACGCTTCATCACAAGTCTGTAGGCAGGATCGCCTATCATCTCCAGACTCTAGTGAGATTAAATCAATCTCAGAGACGATTTCTCTCTCTTCTCATATCTGACAAGTCCTCTGAAATTCGAAATCTTCATAAATATACGATCTTTCCGATCAAAATACGAAAGTTTGCATCTCAAATTTATATACTTCGACTGTCTAGTCCAAGTCGTATTCATTCTCGACAGACAATCTTCATCTGTTCATCCAAACCTCGAAACAATTCTGGTCCCAAATGAGGTGACTCAGAAAAATCATGTCAATTCAAATGAGATTTTCATTTTTGTTCGTGCAACTCATCGCAAGATGCCATCCAGATAATCATCTGATAGTTGTTGTTGTACAAGAACTTCATAGGAGTTAGCGACACTTGTCAGCTAGTACAAGAGTCAAACACCATGCTCCAGATATTTTCCTCCCGAGGTCAGGGAGTTTCATATCTTCCTCTAATTCGAACCATGGACTTTCAGGATCGGTACCATGATTTACCAATTCTGGTAAAATTGAACTTAAGAGATGGCATGGACCGCTCACCCTCACCTAGCCCAATCGAGCTATTCAGATATTGGGCCGGCCCAGCAATACAGCTCGGCAAAGCCTCCAAATCCATATGATTTGTTCTGAATGTCTGTCGTTCTGAGGATAACAACTGTACTCGGATGTAAAAGAATAACAAAGTCTCTTCGAAGACTATTACAGAATAAAAGAATACATCAAGAATCTCTGTCTGAAATGATCAAATTCGGAAAACCGAACAATCCGACAAGGTTTTGACAGAATATCCATCATCTGATCATGTCTGAGGATCATACTGTATAGAAAACAGTAGCAGATTTCATCAATCAGCCAATAATATTTGGATAGCAACTCAAACTCAGACTGATCATAAAAGTCTCGTGACGAATCCATCGAAACACGATCTCTATCCCATTCTGAACCAGAATAAACTGTACAACATAACATCGGGTCGTTCTCTCTCTGCTTTCAACTGTTGACAGATTACAAAAACGGGATACATACTTAGAACATCATTCTTCATCTGCTTCTACCAGAACTGACTCTTCAATTATCGTATACCTTTCGATCATCTGAAAGAATACTGAATAGACTACAATGTGCCAAACTCAAGATTCGTTGTCTCGCTCAGACACATATGGCACAGCAGATGGTTGCTCACAAATCAAGGCATTATCTCTAACTTGAAAATTCAGATTGGTATCCCACTTTGATTCTTCCTCATCGAACTCTGAAAATAATCAAATCGGATTTTGTACGTTCTTGATCTTCTCAATAAATTCTGATTCGGCTTGAAAGAAAAGTTCTGATAGACCTCCCATCTGCTTTGAATTCTAAACCAGAAGTGCCGTATTCATCAATCAAGGAGAATGCTGATAGTAGATAAAATAAGAACAGATCTTTCAGCTCAGAGAATCAGCTGTTGCATATAATCTCTCCGGATAGAATAGATTTACAATAAAAAATTCCTCAGTACCTCTAATCATCTTCTCTTTCTCATACTCAGTCTGTACGGAGAAACCAGTACTAAAGCTTCCAAGATCAAGAAAGATTACGGAAATATCCTCATAAGAAAATAGATGTCAGATCTTCTATTCAATAAGATCGCTGCAAGCTCAAAATCCAGAATCAGACATTTGAGTCTCGAGCGTCTTCAGCTGCCTCGATGCTCATGCTATAAGTGATTCTTCTGAATAAGAATATATCCAAATCTCGATAAGAAGAAGTAATGCACTAAAGATCATCAGTACAGAAGAAATAAAAGAATGATGAAGCGCTGATCAATCTCTTCTTCAATCAATAAGAACTGGTCTCATAAAATTAAGTCCAGACAGAAGAACATATTCTGCTGAGTAATCGGCTTCACAAACGATAAGAATCCCTCGAAAATCAGGCATAGAACTCATACATCTTCTATCTCAGTTAAGGACGTCGATCTAGATCAATTCACATCATCTCCGATCTTGAGGTGATCAACAGAAAATCCACCTCCAGATAATATGATCGAGGAAGGACAACTCGATCCAATCAGAAGTCAGACGTCATACGACTGCTCGGCATGCAATTATGCAAACAACTCTCCAAGAATCTGAAAGATCAGTACAACTCTTCGAATGGATAAGAATTCATCGATAAGAATAATCACTAATCCATCTAAACATCTCTGGAAAATTTGGATTCTAAAATTCATGAACACTGCAAAAACGTCCGTCAATTCAAAAGGCATGACAAAATCAAAACGGCCATACCTCATTATGAAAGCGGTCTAAGGAAGATTTCTTCACGAACCCTCAGTTGAAGATATTATGATCTCCATTCAATATTGAATTCAATCTGACGAAATGAAATAAAAACTGGAAGCTCATCTGAACAACTTCAGTAAAATCCAAAACCACTGGTGTATTAACCAGATCGGGTTAACATTTAGGACATTAACTGAACACATCTCGAATTCCTCCGTACGAATCTGTAATGAACGGTCATTCGATAGAACAAATATCAATAGAATCTTCGAATCAAGAATTCTAACCGGAAGCTTTCCACTCGTCTAATGATTCAGATCTAAATCTAACAAATTCCTGAAAATATTCCTCGGTTGCCCTGTACTTGGTTAAACAGCTCAACGGATAATAAAACCAAAATCCGATAACCTAAGTACCATACTGCCCAGTTCAATCTTATTCCCATTCAAATCAAGAGTTGCAAATACAGTAACCCAAAAGCTCTCAAAATAGGGAATGCATCAATACCTATCATTAAAAGGCAGAAAAACCAAAAATCTCGAATGATTACCTGCCAAGTCATCCTCAGGTGCAGCTCTAGTCTGCAAACCCTTGTTAAGAGCAAAGACTAACGTCTGTTTCATCGGAGGTTGATTTATATTTGATTAAACTCTAGATCGATTATGCTGCGGCAGCTGAAAGAAATGAACCACAGTAGCTCGTTGCCCCTGCTGAACCATCAGTCTAAAAGAATTCCCCGACCAAGATCCAACGGTACCACGCTGAGGACATCTCCTAGCAAAGTGTCCAGTCTGATGGAAGATATTTAAAATACCATAAATTCCCAGACAATGCTCAGTGAGGTGTTGACCTCCACAATTATTGCAAAATATTACTGAAGATCCAGAACTCTGTCCTGAACCAAACTGTCTTGATCCACTGGAGCTAGAAGAAATGCTCCCAGACTTCTTGAATTGTTTACCTCTTGGTTGCAAATGATCCCTTGTGGTACTTCCTCTATATCCAGTCTATTTTTGGAACGGGATCTGCCGAAGAAATTAAGATTTAAATAAACTCCAAGAAACAACCGTACCTTGATTTTCCAAGGCTCTCTTCCTCGAAATCCACCAACCTTTGCCATCCCCTGAAGTTGGTACACTACTAACCGAATTTGAAGTTCATCGGTGTAGTCAAGAGAATCAAACAACTGATCGATTTCTTCTATCCAATTCTCGCACTCCACAACATTCTCATTACTCTTCAGAGTCGGTGGGTTGAACGAATGAAACCTCATCAAAAGTGTGACGCCTAGAATTTTCATACTTTGAGTTTCATGCCTAAACCCATTTTCTTTTAATATTTATAATTTTAACTATTTTAATTTTCTGTGATTAATTGCCTAAATGTAATATTTCTTCCGTGCATTAGAATTTACTATTTTTAAACTTTTTCGAAAATTAGTATTTTCATTTCCGGACTAGTAAAATCAAATTTTATATTTTAAATTAGGATTCTAAGCTCACACTTTCTTTTTATTATTTATTTAGTGCAATTTCAATTATAGTCCTAATTTTCTTTACTTGTTTAGCATTTTATTTTTCCCTAAATTTCATAATACTCTAATTTTTCTAGGGTTATCTACTTTATCACTTGGGCATAAATTTACACACACACACATACAAAACACCTAGAACACACACACACACACCGCCCGACTCACTCACACTCCCCTGTTCTTGAGCGACTCTCAGACTCGCAAATCTTCACAAGAGGTGATCGAGTTTACAACCTTTCCCCCAACAAAAACACATTCCTGAGCGAGCTAGATTGATGGCTTGAGCTCGGGAATCAGTAATTTCCCTCCATTCCTCCTCGCCTCTCTCACGCACGGCTCCATCTTTTCTGCTCGGGTCTTTCGATTTTTGCTTGGTTTAGTCTAGGCAAGATTGTGGATTCGTTCTTGCACTCATTTTTACGATTATTGTGCGCTGTATTTGTTATTAGCTGCTGCCCTCCCCATTTCTTTGAAGATATAAGATTATGAGTGCCCTGCTCATTATTTCTTCACGGCTATGGTAGTGTTTTCTGGGAATTTTGATCATCCGGAGATTTAATAAGTTCATATGTGAAGCATGTATGATTTTAATGCTTTTAAAATGCAATGGGGGTCATGCTGGCAAATTTTTGAATTTCTGGATTTCTGAGTTAGCATGTTTCGATTTCTTGCTGTGGTGTTGATGATGGATTGACTGGATTGGTGTCTTAGAAGCTACCACGGTTGATACGAAGGTCACGTGTTAGCGCTTAGGCTGGCTCATTGATTAGCTTGAAGATTGGAATTGAGGCACCTTGCTTGGGAGTTGGTTGGGCTCGGTTTCTTGGAGTTGGGGGAGGCTGCCTTGGAAGCCTAGTTTAGGCATGTTTATAGGAGAGGCCTAGGAGGTTGAGAAAACCTAGGTGTTGATCTTAGTTCTAGTTTAGAGCCTTGAAACTTGGTAAGTCTTCGATTAGGTGCTAAGGATGGGTTTGAGCAGAATTTTGGAATATACAAGGGGCTGTCCGAGTGCTGGTCTTGATTCATGGGTTAAACTCTGGCTTTGATTGGTTGAGGTTTCGGGTAGGATTTAGTATTAGGTGTTGAGAACTTGTTGGCGAAAGAGGGAAGTAATTCAATTAAGATTTGATCAAGTTTCTAGGCCTTTGAATGAAGGTGAGAAGAATTTTAATTGAAGCTAGAGGGTGCTGTCCAGAAATAGGATTTTATAGAATGGTTGTAATGGGATTAATTCAGTGGGGATCACTCCTATGTTTAGTTGTATGTGGGTGGAAGATACGATTTCAAGCGGAACCCATTTTGGTTTAGAACGTAGGGAGTTATAAATTTTAGAGGTGAATCGCTCGAGTTATCCTAAGTACTTTAATCATGGTTTACTCCCCACCGTTGGTACTTCCCTAAATCACCATTCCAGTCATTCACCATCGAGTCTCTTGCATGTAAACTGAGTAAATATATTTTCTTTGAGTTCATTTCTTTCACTTGTGCATGCTAAGTCCTATAACCAATAAAGAAAGAAAATTACTTTTCGAACGAGGTGAACTGATTGTGACTATAGAAATGACGTGTATGTGTGGGGTTGAGAGGCATCTTGACCTACCTTACCAAATATAGAAATGACGTGTATGTGTGGGGTTGAGAGGCATCTTGACCTACCTTACCAAATACAGGGCAAGATCGAGTTAGGTGTTATCCTGACTTCCTTGCGGCATAGTGCACTGCAGCCATGATCATGATCGAAACCACAGGGTCACAACTCAAGGATCTAAGTTCACTATTTATATGATTATTTTCAGAACCATGATATGCAATTTATTGAGTTATTTGACATAGCCTTGCACTTGTCATATTCATGTACTCGCATCTTTTACATGTTCATTACTTTGAATTTCACGGGCACTAACTGTTATTTTATTACACACTATTTTAACTGCTGGGTGTGCTTGTACCTATATAGTACTAGTTATCCCCCCCTTAGTCTTGCTGGGTCTTTTAGACTCACTCCGCTTCCTTCTTCCTTTCAGGTGAGGATGAGTTTCTGTGGGCTGAGGGGCAGGATCCCATGGGCGAGGTTCCCGAAGGCGCAGGCCTGTGATCGTGGCTCCATTTATATTTCCGTTGTGTCCTTTGAGTCCTAGAGTCTGAAATAATTATACATTTCGTACTTCTTCGTTTATTGGGTAGCAGGATGTGTTTCCCTGCTTAGGATTTATGCTTTGTTTCACTTTTACTTTCTGGTTGCCCGGTGTGGCACTCTTGGTTTTGTCACTGATTTATGATACTGGTTGAATGTTGGGAATCGTTATTTATGATATTTTGAATTGTTGTCTGTGTTGTTGGTTGTTCTAGAAATAGACAAGCCATGCCGAATTTTTTTTTTTAGAAAATTTTAATTATTTAGAAAATTCGCGTATTATTATTTTCAAATTATTTGGTATTAGTAGCTAGTCGTTTCAGTTGGTATCAGAGCACGGTCTTGGTTTGGGCTGTGCCTACTAACGGTAGCCGAAACTCAAGGGATCTCGCCTCAAAGTCTGTAAGATTTAAGTGCAATTATTTCTATCTGTTTAAGTTCACTTCCGTTTATCCTTTTAATTCTCGAGCTTGGTCAGATTTAAAGAAAAATCTTTTTCTAAGGCATGAAACTTGATTGTGGGAATTTGATCTTGCGTACAGATGGCCGCTCGACGTGGACGTCCTCCGCTTCGTCCGCCTCCTCCTCCGCCACCTCCACCACATGCGGATGTAGGGACACAGGTGCTAGCGGGCTTAGCCCGTATCCTAGAGCGACATGTGGATGCTCCGAGGCCTGGACTTGGGACTGTGTATGAGCAGTTCAGGAAGATGAATCCGAAAGACTTTGCTGGCACCACTGATCCACTGGTAGCAGAGGGATGGATCCGTTCTCTTGAGGTGATCTTCCGCTATATGCAGTTGGGAGACCTAGACCGAGTCCGTTGTGCTGTCTTTCATCTCCAGGATGATGCTGCCCTCTGGTGGGAGGGAGTTGAGAAGACAGTAGACACCGCTACCATGCTTTGGACTGAGTTTAGGAGGCTCTTCTTTGAGAAGTATTTCACTGCTGATGTGAGAGCCCGTTTGAAGACGGAGTTTTTGAGTCTGCGACAGGGAGACTTATCGGTGGCTGAGTTTGTGGTGAAATTTGAGCGTGGTTGCCACTTTGTGCCTTTGATTGGAGACGATAAGGCAGAGAAGCTCCAGCACTTCATTGTGGGGCTACGACCCACTATCCGACAAGATGTACTCATGGCGGAGCCAGCTGACTATGCTTCGGCGCTCAGACTTTTAATATGCCTTAATTGTTTTCAATCTTTCCGTGGTTGTAATCGTTTCTAATGCAGGCAGAATTTTAATATCCGGTGTGGCCACTAGAGCCTTGTTAGACTCTGGGGCTACCCATTCTTTCATATCGGAGGCTTTTACTCGCAAGCGGAGCATTGAATGCGAGGATCTGATTGGTGGATTCACAGTGACCATCCCATCAGGGGAAGAACTGTCCACTAGGAGAATGGTGAGGAATCTTGAGCTTCTGTTGCAAGGGAAACCAGTGGTTGCAGATTTGATTGTATTGCCCATGCCTGAGTTTGATTTGATCCTCGGGATGGATTGGATGACGAAGAATGAAGTGGTAATTGACTTTCAGCTGAGGTCAGTATTGGTCAGACCAGAGGGAGTAGAGCCGTTTCAGTTTGAGGCTACTAGGGGTTCGAGGAGGACACAGTTCATATCCTTTATGCAAGCTAAGCAGATGGTGCATGAAGGATGTGAGGCGTTCTTAGCTAGTATATCTTTGACAGAGTTGCCACCACGTCCAGATATTTCAGATGTGGACATTGTCAGGGATTTTGAGGACGTTTTTCCAGATGATGTTGCAGGCATACCGCCTGATAGAGAAGTGGAGTTCTCTATCGAATTAGTACCCGGTACTGTGCCAATTTCTAAGGCACCTTACAGATTGGCTCCTACGGAAATGAGGGAGTTAAAAGAGCAGATTCAAGAGTTGCTTGATAAGGGTTTCATACGCCCTAGTTTCTCTCCATGGGGTGCACCGGTCCTTTTTGTGAAGAAGAAGGACGGAAGCTTAAGGCTGTGCATAGACTATCGAGAATTGAATGGGGTGACAGTGAAGAACAAATACCCACTTCCCAGGATTGAGGACCTCTTTGATCAGTTGCAAGGGGCCTCTGTATTTTCGAAGATTGACCTTCGATCCGGTTATCATCAGCTAAGGGTGAAAGAATCGGATGTGTTCAAGACAGCTTTTAGGACTCGTTATGGTCACTACGAGTTCCTTGTGATGCCGTTCGGGTTGACGAACGCACCAGCGGTCTTCATGGATCTTATGAACCGCGTATTCCAGCCGTTCTTGGACCAATTTGTCATCGTCTTCATAAACAATATCCTTATATATTCCAAGGATAGAGAAGAGCATTCTCAGCATTTGAGGACTGTTCTAGAGGTACTCCGGGAACGGAAGCTGTTTGCTAAGTTCGACAAATGCGAGTTTTGGTTGGAGAGAGTAGCATTTTTGGGCCATGTCATATCCGAGGGAGGTGTTGAGGTAGACCCCTCCAAAGTTCAAGCAGTGAAGGAGTGGTCAGTACCTCGAAACGCGTCGGAGATTCGCAGTTTTCTCGGATTGGCTGGTTATTACAGGAAGTTTATCGAGGGATTTTCATCGATTGCGGTGCCCTTGACAGCGTTGACCAAGAAGAATGCTAGGTATGTTTGGAGTTCCGAGTGTCAAAAGAGCTTTGATGTATTGAAAGAAGCTCTTACGACAGCACCAGTATTGGCTATGCCATCAGGGCAAGGTGATTTCGTGGTTTACACCGATGCTTCCAAGCTGGGATTGGGAGCAGTTCTTATGCAGCGTGATAGGGTTATTGCTTATGCTTCTAGGCAGTTGAAGGAGCATGAGAAGAATTACCCTACACATGATCTGGAGTTAGCGGCAGTAGTGTTCGCCCTCAAGATTTGGAGACACTATCTCTACGGAGAGAAGTGTAAGATATTTACTGACCATAAGAGCCTCAAATACTTCTTCACTCAGAAGGAGTTGAACATGAGACAACGAAGATGGTTAGAGTTGGTGAAAGACTATGACTGCGACATTAGTTACCATCCGGGTAAGGCTAATGTCGTTGCTGATGCATTAAGTAGAAAGACAGCAGTGTTTGCCTCTTTGACAGTGTCTAGACCATTGCAAGATGAGATTCAGAGGTTCGGACTGGAGTTCTATGCTGAGGGTAGGGCTCCTAGATTGTCAGCCTTGTCAGTACAGACTACATTGTTCGACCGTATCAGAATTGCTCAAGCAGATGATGAGCAACTGAGGAAGTGGAGACAGAAAGCTGAGGAGAAAGATAGTGGTTTGTATTCTGTAGTAGATGGGATTGTGAAGTTTAGAGATCGATTTTGGGTTCCCGAAGGTGACTCTCTGCGAGCTACTATCATGGCAGAGACACACGCATCACCGTACTCTATCCACCCAGGAAGTACGAAGATGTATCGGGATCTTCAGCGATTGTATTGGTGGCCGGGCATGAAGAGTGACATCGCCCGATTTGTGTCAGAATGCCTAACATGCCAGCAGGTCAAGGCTGAGCATCAGAGACCTGCAGGATTACTTAGGCCACTCCCTATTCCGGAGTGGAAATGGGAGAACATTACTATGGACTTCGTTGTTGGTTTTCCGAGGACGGTGAGGAATTCGAATGCTATTTGGGTCATAGTAGACCGACTCACGAAGTCGGCACACTTCTTGCCTGTGAGGACGACCTTCACGATGACGCAGTATGCGGAGTTGTATATCTGGGAGATAGTCAGACTACATGGTATCCCTGTTTCCATAGTGTCTGATAGAGATCCGCGGTTTACTTCAACTTTTTGGAAGAGCCTTCACGCAGCTTTGGGGACGAAGCTCTTGTTTAGCACTGCCTTTCACCCGCAGACGGATGGACAGTCCGAGAGGGTTGTTCAGATACTAGAGGACCTTTTGAGAGCTTGTGCCATTGACTTTCAAGGCAGTTGGGAGTCGAGACTGCCTTTGGTGGAATTTGCCTATAACAATAGCTTTCAAGCCACCATTGATATGGCGCCTTACGAGGCACTTTATGGAAGACCGTGTAGATCTCCGGTGTTGTGGACCGAGATTGGGGAGAAGTCCGAGTTGGGACCTGAGATTGTTCAGCAGACTGCCGAAGTTGTAGCCAAGATCCGTGACAGGATGAGGACTGCACAGAGTCGGCAGAAGAGTTATGCCGACCACCGGAGAAGAGACTTGGAGTTTTCGGTGGGTGATCATGTGTTCATCCGTGTAGCACCGTTGAAGGGAGTTATGAGGTTTGGGAAGAAGGGGAAACTGGCACCGAGGTTCATAGGACCCTTCGAGATATTGGATAGGGTAGGGACACTGGCTTATAGAGTAGCCTTGCCGCCTAACCTTGATGGGGTCCATAATGTCTTCCATGTGTCGATGCTAAGGAAGTACATCTCAAACCCATCCCATGTGCTCAGTACGGAACCACTACAGATATCTCCTCACATGACTTATGAGGAGAGACCCATCCGGATTTTGGATAGACAGGAGAGAAGACTCCGTAACAAGTCGATTCCAATGATCAAGGTGAGATGGCAGAACCATTCGGATGAAGAGGCCACTTGGGAAGCAGAAGCAGATATCCGAGATCGCTATCCGGAACTTTTTGGTGAGTCTCGAATTTCGAGGACGAAATTCTGTATTAGGGAGGGAGAAACTGTGACGCCTAGAATTTTCATACTTTGAGTTTCATGCCTAAACCCATTTTTTTTAATATTTATAATTTTAACTATTTTAATTTTCTGTGATTAATTGCCTAAATGTAATATTTCTTCCGTGCATTAGAATTTACTATTTTTAAACTTTTTCGAAAATTAGTATTTTCATTTCCGGACTAGTAAAATCAAATTTTATATTTTAAATTAGGATTCTAAGCTCACACTTTCTTTTTATTATTTATTTAGTGCAATTTCAATTATAGTCCTAATTTTCTTTACTTGTTTAGCATTTTATTTTTCCCTAAATTTCATAATACTCTAATTTTTCTAGGGTTATCTACTTTATCACTTGGGCATAAATTTACACACACACATACAAAACACCTAGAACACACACACACACACCGCCCGACTCACTCACACTCCCCTGTTCTTGAGCGACTCTCAGACTCGCAAATCTTCACAAGAGGCGATCGAGTTTACAACCTTTCCCCCAACAAAAACACATTCCTGAGCGAGCTAGATTGATGGCTTGAGCTCGGGAATCAGTAATTTCCCTCCATTCCTCCTCGCCTCTCTCACGCACGGCTCCATCTTTTCTGCTCGGGTCTTTCGATTTTTGCTTGGTTTAGTCTAGGCAAGATTGTGGATTCGTTCTTGCACTCATTTTTACGATTATTGTGCGCTGTATTTGTTATTATCTGCTGCCCTCCCCATTTCTTTGAAGATATAAGATTATGCGTGCCCTGCTCATTATTTCTTCACGGCTATGGTAGTGTTTTCTGGGAATTTTGATCATCCGGAGATTTAATAAGTTCATATGTGAAGCATGTATGATTTTAATGCTTTTAAAATGCAATGGGGGTCATGCTGGCAAATTTTTGAATTTCTGGATTTCTGAGTTAGCATGTTTCGATTTCTTGCTGTGGTGTTGATGATGGATTGACTGGATTGGTGTCTTAGAAGCTACCACGGTTGATACGAAGGTCACGTGTTAGCGCTTAGGCTGGCTCATTGATTAGCTTGAAGATTGGAATTGAGGCACCTTGCTTGGGAGTTGGTTGGGCTCGGTTTCTTGGAGTTGGGGGAGGCTGCCTTGGAAGCCTAGTTTAGGCATGTTTATAGGAGAGGCCTAGGAGGTTGAGAGAACCTAGGTGTTGATCTTAGTTCTAGTTTAGAGCCTTGAAACTTGGTAAGTCTTCGATTAGGTGCTAAGGATGGGTTTGAGCAGAATTTTGGAATATACAAGGGGCTGTCCGAGTGCTGGTCTTGATTCATGGGTTAAACTCTGGCTTTGATTGGTTGAGGTTTCGGGTAGGATTTAGTATTAGGTGTTGAGAACTTGTTGGCGAAAGCGGGAAGTAATTCAATTAAGATTTGATCAAGTTTCTAGGCCTTTGAATGAAGGTGAGAAGAATTTTAATTGAAGCTAGAGGGTGCTGTCCAGAAATAGGATTTTATAGAATGGTTGTAATGGGATTAATTCAGTGGGGATCACTCCTATGTTTAGTTGTATGTGGGTGGAAGATACGATTTCAAGCGGAACCCATTTTGGTTTAGAACGTAGGGAGTTATAAATTTTAGAGGTGAATCGCTCGAGTTATCCTAAGTACTTTAATCATGGTTTAGTCCCCACCGTTGGTACTTCCCTAAATCACCATTCCAGTCATTCACCATCGAGTCTCTTGCATGTAAACTGAGTAAATATATTTTCTTTGAGTTCATTTCTTTCACTTGTGCATGCTAAGTCCTATAACCAATAAAGAAAGAAAATTACTTTTTGAACGAGGTGAACTGATTGTGACTATAGAAATGACGTGTATGTGTGGGGTTGAGAGGCATCTTGACCTACCTTACCAAATATAGAAATGACGTGTATGTGTGGGGTTGAGAGGCATCTTGACCTACCTTACCAAATATAGAAATGACGTGTATGTGTGGGGTTGAGAGGCATCTTGACCTACCTTACCAAATACAGGGCAAGATCGAGTTAGGTGTTATCCTGACTTCCTTGCGGCATAGTGCACTGCAGCCATGATCATGATCGAAACCACAGGGTCACAACTCAAGGATCTAAGTTCACTATTTATATGATTATTTTCAGAACCATGATATGCAATTTATTGAGTTATTTGACTTAGCCTTGCACTTTTCATATTCATGTACTCGCATCTTTTACATGTTCATTACTTTGAATTTCACGGGCACTAACTGTTATTTTATTACACACTATTTTAACTGCTGGGTGTGCTTGTACCTATATAGTACTAGTTATCCCCCCCCCCCTTAGTCTTGCTGGGTCTTTTAGACTCACTCCGCTTCCTTCTTCCTTTCAGGTGAGGATGAGTTTCTGTGGGCTGAGGGGCAGGATCCCATGGGCGAGGTTCCCGAAGGCGCAGGCCTGTGACCGTGGCTCCATTTATATTTCCGTTGTGTCCTTTGAGTCCTAGAGTCTGAAATAATTATACATTTCGTACTTCTTCGTTTATTGGGTAGCAGGATGTGTTTCCCTGCTTAGGATTTATGCTTTGTTTCACTTTTACTTTCTGGTTGCCCGGTGTGGCACTCTTGGTTTTGTCACTGATTTATGATACTGGTTGAATGTTGGGAATCGTTATTTATGATATTTTGAATTATTGTCTGTGTTGTTGGTTGTTCTAGAAATAGACAAGCCATGCCGAATTTTTTTTTTTTAGAAAATTTTAATTATTTAGAAAATTCGCGTATTATTATTTTCAAATTATTTGGTATTAGTAGCTAGTCGTTTCAAAAAGTGCTTCTATCGGTGTCGGAGTGACATCCATTCTTTCAGTCGCAGAACAAAACTGTTCGTTTGGGGTTCACTCTTCTAAATGTTTCCTGCTCAAAATTTCATCAAGGAAACACATCTCATATTCAGGAGAATTAGGGAACAAACATCTCATTTTCAATCATCTCGTGTCCCTAATCTCCGTTTATAAAAATTTCATTCCATCTCAAAAATATTCAATTCTGCAATTCTAATATCTCATTCTTTAATATTTAAATCACACAATCATGTAATTCAAAGAGTTCATGGTATAATAAATCATGATCGCATGAAATTTAAATAATCATTTAAATAACTCAATCACATGCGAGAATTCAATTCATGTGGACTCGATCTACCCCGCTCACTCTAATTCAATCCAAGATCTTATCGCTTTGATACCACTTAATGTGAGGACCTTGATTCTAATCATCTAATCAAAATAATCATTCAATAATCGAAAGAGAGCCCAAAACAAAAAGGTAAATAATTTTTTTAAAGACCTGCACGGACCCCGTGCACCCTCCGTGCCTGGGTCCGTGCATTAATCTGTAGCCAAGGGTTCGGAGGTCACAAAAATACACGGACCCCATGCACCCTCCGTGCATGGGTCCGTGTGAAACTAAAGCACTAAAAACCCAACTCTTTGTTTTATGCACGGACACCGTGCACCCTTCGTGCCCGGGTCCGCGCCCAACATTTCAAAATCAAAAATTTTCTGCCTTGGACATTGTTCACACGTACCCATGCACGGATGCATGTCCGGGGTCCGTTCATTGACAAATTCCAACATTTAAAACAAGTGAAGGTACACGGACCCTCACCCGGACCTAGGCATGGGGTCCGTGCCATGCATAAGTTCTGAAAATAAAGGACAGCATCAGATCATGCAATTCCCTTTCCAAACTCAAATCTCAACATACAACATACATAAATCCAAAACATGATAGTTCTAAGGTTGTACAAATCGTCGAAAGTAGAACATGCATCTATTTTATGTTCTAGAATACAAAACACAACCCAAAGAAGTTCGAACACAAGTTCGACTCTAAACCAAGCCTCACTTCTATCATCACCATCCCAGTCTAATCATGATGCCACTGACTCAAACCTATCCCACCTGTTGCCAAGTACACATACAAAACAAGACAACAGCCGGATAAATCCGGTGAGAATACAATTTTCAATAAAAGAGACATAACATATAATCCACGTAATATATCAAATCATGATATACATAACAACAAGACAGGAAATTCCAGTAGTATATCAGCAACTCAATTTGAAATGCAATACAATGCAATGCATGTCTTTTAAAAACAAGATTATCGACTCCGATAATCAAGAAATCTGGTTTCTTATTTTTGGGATCCCGAGGTTAAGATATCACAACGACTCACCGACTCTCCCGATCGAGGTGGCGTTACGTGTCTCAAACCTCTAGACTTTGAGCAACAATAATGAGTATTCCGGCTTGCTGGGGAAGAATCCTCGCACATGCCACTCAAATACAGTTCCCAAAACGTTTAATAAAAAGTTGAGCGACTCCGCCCTTTTAAAATCAATTGTTCTGGCTCATTATGAGTGCAATGATAATAGTAATACATTAAAATATTCCACTCAATGCATTTAATCAACCTAAATAGGTAATCATGCATGTATGTGATTTAGGGAATCGTGAATCAATCGAAACACAAGTATTAACTCCATTTCCAATTGATATCGTCTTTTACATTTTCTCTGATTCGACGTAGCTGAAATCCGAACAAGCTACAAGAATAAGAATTCTAATCAGAATCCATTCAATCTTAATTCAAAGAATAGGATCAACTCGATACCAAACCTTGATCAAATCTTCAACAATTTGGATTCTGCCAGTTCTGAACTCCACGATCTTCAACCAAATATGCACGGAGATATAAAAAAATCCAATATCAATCCATCCAATTCAAATTAATTCAAAGACTTAATTCCAACTCCTAAAATCCAAAATCTCAAACCGGCGGCATAACGACTATAATCTGATTAACCGAAAATCACAGACAGAAATAAATAGATCCAATACAACTCCCAACATCAATAAATCTTCTAAAAAAAACCTCATTCCAACAAATCTAAAACTCCAAATTTTCGAATAAGGCCTAGAAAATCATAATAATCCAAACGACGTTTATTTTCCGATCCGACTTCAAATATACGATCTATCTTAGCTCAAGAACAACATATCCAAATTTCATCAAATTCTAACAACATCCCAAAATCGAAGTATACTGGATCGAAGAAAAACTTACCGTACAACGGAGCTCTCGTAGCCGTGAACGCGAATGCCTTCGAATTGAAATTATATCGGACGGATCGAGCACGAAATGAAATCTGGAAGCTTGGGGTGGCGTTAATGGTGTTAGGCGTGATGGAGAAGGAGGGAAGGGAGAAATATGATGACTCACACGCCTTTTCCCCTTTTATATTAAGTCAAAGTAGCCAATTCGCACTTTGGCCCCTGAATTCCTCAAAAATTGCAATTCAGTCCCTTATTAAATAACAATTAAATCCTAAAATTTCTTAATCTCTGATTATCAATTTTAATCTCCTATAATCTTGAATAGGCTAATTTTGGGGCGTTACATCTTGACATGAAAACTCTGGAGTTCTATCAAAAAGATCTTGTCTCTTTATTTCACAAGAGTGTTGTAGCGGAAGACGAAAAACTCTTACTCTCTCTCGGAGGCCATCTCGTTGCAATTAATGAAGAATTCTTTGCAGAAACATTCAGTTTACCTACTTTAGGTCTTATTGACTTCAATACTGTGACTGCAACCGATCTTACTGAGATGCAGAGTACCTTCTCAAACTCCAATCAACATATCTCTCTCTCTGCATTCAAAAGAGTATTAAAACTGGAATATCAGCTTCTAGCAGATATTGTTGCAAAAAGTCTTCTCGCCAATGGTGGATCTTTTTCCAAACTAATATTTGAAAAGTTCAAAGTGATGATAGCTATTATGAAGGGTGTGAAGATCAATTTGAGTAATATTCTCTTCCGAATCTTTGTTAAAATGATGACAGCTTCAAAATAATCTTCGGGATATGTTTCACAAATCAGCAGACTGCTCGAAGGATTGGGAGTTACTCTTCAAGGAACTTCTCAACTGTACAAGCTTCGAGTTACGAACGTTGAATACCTGGAAAATTTTCACTCCAAAGATCCAACTAATTCTGTGGTTGTTAGAAAACCCAAGGAAAATTTCAAGAAGAATATTAAGAAGAAAAGAAATATCATCATATCTGATAGTGAAGAAACTGATAGTGAAGAGATTGTGGAGCATCATCCAAAAAAGTCAAGAACTCTTTAGACTAAGCCCACAAAATCTCCCACTAAACTGATCATTTTTGTGGCTCCCAAACCAAAAAACATCTCAACTGCAGAATGTACTAGTTCACCTCATGAAGCACTTGAGGAGCAGGTCATTTAAGCCAAATCGGATAACAAAGGGAAATAACCAATGGTTGTAGAACCAATTCAGAGTTTAAAACCTTCTCTAGAAACTCCAGCAGATGAAGACTCTGAAGATACAGTTAAAATTGAAAAGGACCTACTCCAGACTATTTCACAGCTTGTGATCTTGCATCCATCAAGACCCCCGGGAAGTCTATCTTAAAAACAATTGGTTGAGTACACTCATTCAGGTCTCGATTTGCAAACCGAAACTTCCAATCCTCAAAATGCCTCCTCCTCAGATCCTGATAGACCCACAAATGCTATACAAACTCAAATATACTTGAACATGGATGAAGTTCTTGAGTATGTTGAAAGACGCACTGATGAGTTATACGATGAATGGCATAAATACATGACTTCTACATTGGCAAGACATCTCAAGAAGAAGAATGAACTGAGCAGGTTCGTTAAACTTGAAGAAATCGTGTTAAAAGTGGTCAAAACTGCAGATATTCAAGAAGCTATGGAAATAAGACAATACTTCTTTGATCTCATAAGAATCAAGAAGCTAAGTCAAATTGTTGACGAATTCGAAAAGAATTATGATCCCTTTTCCAGAACCTCTTATGAAAACAGACCAGTTTTCACTCAACTACAAGGTGATCTAATCACTCTGAAGATGAAGATCAAGTTTTGGGAAACTGACAAAAACTTGGTCATTCCAGAACCCTTTGTTTCGAAGAAGCATAAGTCTCACTCCAAGACTCGATCCAAACACAAGAAAACCAAAAAGGGTCATACCTCAACTGAATCCTCAAATCACACAGTTGATCAAGTATTTGAAGAACTTCAAAGAGAAGCATTAGCAGCTCAGAACCCAACTGACACATCAATTGAGCAGCAGCTACACATCTCTGAAGTTGAGGCAGCTCTACCGGAATTTCAATTGATGAATATAGATGAAGTGATTTCCCATATTGAACTTGAAGAACAACAACCTCCTTTTCTGAACCAAACTCCTTTGAATGAAGTTGTTCCACAAGCCACTGATTCTGTTGAATTTGAAGAACAACAATCTCTTCTTCTGGAAGACGTTTCTCATCAAACTCCTATGGAAGAAGCTGGCTCTCTAATCACTTCTCACATTGAGATTCAAGAACAACAACCTCCACTCTTGGAAGATATATCTTACCAAAATTCTGCTCTACTAGCACTCATAGAATCAGAAAGCGAATCACTCTCTCTGAAAATGGCACCCTCCATGGTTAATTTTATTCAAAAACAGTCATTGGCTATTATTGTGCATCCTCAGCAGCTTCATAAGTTGGAAAACGTAGTTATTCCAGAATCTTTCTTCAAAAAGCCTGAAGATCAATCTCATAAGCCTTCTGGCTCAACTAAGGATTTACCAGAAAAGCCATCCAATTTACTCGATGATCTAGAAGCAAAACCATCGGGACCAACTGCCGATGAAAAAGAAATCACACCAGGTGCAATCACTGATTTACAAGAAAAAACCCATACTGCAACTGATGATTTGCAAGCAGATAAATCCAAAGGTTTACCAGACAGCAGAGCCATTCCTCATATTGACGAAGCTATTGAGGTTGAAACACAATCTCAACCTCCAGCAATGGTTGTTCACTCTGCTCCTGGTTCCTCCTCTCATCAAAGCAAGGGAAAAGAAAAAGTCGAAGTGATCTCAACTGATCCTCCATCTCTTTTCAAAGCTAAAAAGACAGATTTTCTTACAGCCTTGCAGTCAGACCCTCCTACCGATGGTAAAGAAACTCCTTCTACACAAACTGATGCAATCGATGATTGGTATCAACTTATCTCTAAAATGGAATCTTCGTTATACAACATGTCCAAAGATATCATAGACCTGAAAGAAAATCAACGAGAAACCAGTAGCAATGTCTCTTTATGAGACAATCATTGAGTTTGGAACTGATTAAACTGCAAGAACGGTTTACACTACTGGACATTATGTTACAAGACTCACGTCAACTAACTACTTCACTATCTCAACTACAACATTCTCATCAGTATTTAGAGACCAAATTTGACAACTTAAATATGTATGTCTAGACTCTGCATACATCAGTTAACTCAAATTTTCAAGGTCTTGCCAAGCAAATAGCGACATTGAAAAATATTTCTCGGGACATTTTTCACTCCCAGAATTTTTCACCTCCGCAGACCCCAAGTCATCACATCCTGGCACTTCGTATACCATCTTCTAGTCGCAGCTCTTCCTTGCCAAGACATCCACCAGAGAGAAGATAACTTGAATATGCTCTCCTTTAATATATGACTTCTTATTTTATCTAAGCATGTATCTGACCTCCGGACCTTTGTTGTTGATTTATCAAAAAGGGGGAACATTTGGGATGAATTGGGAAAATTGGTATTACAGATTGCTTACAAGATAATTTGACAAGATAAGTTTAATCTGACAAGATCAGTTTATAATGGTTTCACACATGATTTTTCAAAGTTTTGATAAACACCAAAAAAGGGGAAATTGTTGAGAAATCAAGTTTTGATGTTTAAAAGTTATCATGTTATGAGAAAGATAAACTGAGTTATGGAAGATTAGCTAAAGCAAGCTAAACTGAGCAGAAGCTAAACTGAGTTACGGAAGATTAGCTAAAGCACTAAACTGCCATAGAAATAAAGAAGTGCTAAATTGTCTCGCGTATGACCTCAGCTAAACGGGTAGCTAAAGACGCCAAACTGACCCACCATCAGTTTATCCTCGCTAAACTAATCCATCACCAGTTTATCATCGTACCTTTTTTGGATAAAATTTTCCGTACTCTGACACATTCTGCAGAAGTTAGTGCCGCGATGCAAAGGAAAATGTCGGCTTCAGAATTTTTTCTTTAAAATGACAAATGCAACGGGAATATTTCAAAATTTCATCTGAAGATCTTTATTTGAATTCATGACCATTAACATCCAAAGAGTATAAATAGGGATCTCGATCGATTGAGGAATAACTTTTGCCTACATTTCTTACTACGTGAATATTCAAAGTTTCAAAGCTTGAAAATCGATCAAAGAACTCGAAGCACAAACGTCTAAGTGTTATTCTGATCATCGAAGGATCAATTTGGTGCTAAGTTAATTGAGTTGTAAACATATTCATTTTATCAGTCAAGGACTGAAACTATGTTGTAACTAGGAGTTATTGTTTAGGCAGTGTATAAGTCCTAAACCGGATCGGGGTTTTGCAAATTGATTTTAAAATTCAAAGTCTTCTAGTGATATCCTTCCGAGGTGAAAGAAGGGGTGACGTAGAAGTGATTGAAATCTTCGAACATCCATAAATATCTCTTTGTGTCGTTTATCAGTTTACGTTCTCACTCACCATCTTGCACAAACTACTTTTTCATAAGTGTTTGAATATGTAACTTGACATATTTTCGCACATATTTTATTTTTCAAATTACATCAAACACCAAGATAAACTTAGAATTCAATCACTAAAGCAATTGAATTCAACCCACTCTTATTAAACTGTTTTTGAGTGTATACACCCCCCCCCCCCCCTCTGTACACTCTATACCGATCCTAACAAATTACATGCTAATTTTTATTTCAAGATATAAATTATCATCGTTAGTGGAGAATGAGAATAATGTTGCTAGGATCACAATGTTCGACAATGTTGCTGCAACGTTCGTTTGACATCTTATTCAAGACTACGTCACATTTCAAAAGAAGGTTAACATTATGCATCTTATATAATTACATCGTAAAATATGTAGATGCAATGATATAAAGTATAAATATTTTTCTAAGTGGTGTTTATGTTTATATGATAAATGTTGCAGCTTACGTCATATAAAGAAAAGAATGTTGATCCTTTGGATGAAGTGGTTAAAAATAACTACAAATTCTTGTTTATGATAGGAGAATAAGCGAATACAAAAAAATGCTCAAGAAAGAAAGATTAACAAAATAAGAATGTGTATTCCAATAAAAAGTTAAGTTAGGCACCGCCAAAAGTAAAGGAAAGCAAAAAATGATAGATACTGATTATGGAGAAGCTTTTGGTAATTACAGAAATAGATAAAAGCTTAGAGTACGTGGATCAATCAAGATTAAATAAATAACATGACTGATTGTATTAGTTGTAATAAACATTATTATATATTCATAAACATTACCTGAAATAAAAATTTTGTTTTCCTTAATTCAAATACTCATTTGAGTTCGATATGATTTTACCAAATAATCTTAGATATTATCTATATTTGTTCCATCTTTTTTATTTTGATTTATTGGAAGTATCATTTATCTTATTAGACTTCAAAATCTAGCTCTTACACATGCAAATTTCTAATATATATATATATATATATATATGTGTGTGTGTGTGTGTGTGTGTGTGTGTGTGTGCGTTGCACGTAGCAAAGCAATAAAACCGATATTTCATATTAATAATTATATTATATGTTAAAATAAATAAATCGGTCAACTCTATGTTGAGTTCAGCTAAAACAGACAAGAGTTGAATTTAGACAAATTAAAAAGATGAGAAATAATAGAACAAAAATGATATGAGTCTTTATTTATAGACGAGACATGTGTTAACGTTTCTACAGTATGATTGTTCAAACAGTAGCTTTGTGAATTCGCGTAATTGAATTTATCGTTCTTTCTTTTGTCAAAACTTATAGCACACCAAACATAAAATCGAATATTAATTTACAGAGATAATAATATTTATAAATTATAATAAAATTGTTAACATCTCACTATACTGATACAAATGACTTAAAAATAAGGTTCTAAAAAGCGTGAATTGTGATGAAACATCACGAAAGCATCAAGCATTAGAAAATTAAGCGAGCTTCATACGAAATTAAGCATGAATTTTTTTATATTTTTATTATAATTCTAGTTATATCAAGTAATTAATAGATTAAATAATATATAAACTTAAAATTGAGAATAAATGCATAAATTTTCAAGTTATAAAAACATGAATCTCAAAATCACTAATTGTGTGGAGAAAAACTTTTTTCGATCGCAGTTGGATCAAATATCATCTTTAAAATTAGTAGAAAATAGCATGTAAAAAAACATAGACATTTAAATAATACATCATACAATTTTTTTTATTTAAATATCCATATACTATTTTGTAAAATTTATTGAAAAACAGTTTATAATAAACAAGAATATTTAATTAAATTCATAATTACAACTCAAATAGTGTATATGTTGCGTATTTTTATGCCCACAAGTGCACGATGTCAAGTTTTAATATAGAGTAGGTAGAGTATCGTTCCCACGAGAATTAAAAATTTATATTCACAATAAATACTGTAATTAAAATAATCTCAACTTTGTTTAGAAAATCAAAGTTTAAAATTTAATAAACTAAAATAAAAGAAAGAATCCAGAATTTCAAGGATGGCTTTGGGTACACGATCTGAGACGGGTTCTAAATACAAGATATCACTCGATTTTCATTCATGTGAATCATATAAATTGATTATATCATCTATTCCAATTTATAGGCCAAGAACCCTTAATTTTTATTTACTACCTCTCCCGAGCGCCAAGTAAATGTTATTATTCTAATGCTAATTTCGATATCCATATCAGAAATCAAACAAAAAAATAATTTAATCAAGTTCTATGGTTCTATTTCAATGACCTCAAAGGAATTTGTAAGCCTCCCGAAGTCTACAAAAATCCTAGGTTGTGTTTTTCTATGATCCTATTCAAAATCTCCTCTCCCGAGTGCCTGATTTCAAATAAATATAACAATTAAATTATTGATCAAGTAATTGAAAGACAATCAAAACAGGAATACACAAATAAATTATTAAGAATAAATAATAGTAGGCAAAATAATAGTCAAAACATGAAACTCCAATCAAGATCCGTCAATCTCTAGAAACAACCAATAAGTTTATAATGAAATAATTAAACACATAGACATATTCAAAAATCTCATAATAAATCAAGGCAGATAATAAAAATCACAGAATAAAATTGATTCTCCGTCCCAGTTGAATTTCCTCTTTCTTTTGATTTGATTATCCCTTGTCGTTCGTTCCCACGTCTCAAATCTGTGTCCCAAGCCTACTTGAATGCGTAGTTGTGTGTGGTTTTCTTGTTTGAGTGCCGCTTCTTCTCCTCTCGATTCTCTCCAAAGTGTGTGTTGTTCTGCGGCTCTCTTGTGTGGTTCTCCCCCTTTGATTGTGTCCTTGAATTCATTTTTATATGTTCTCGAAGCCCTCCAAATAAAGCCCGACAAATCATGTATTTTAAAAACTCAAAAATCTACAAAATTCACGCACAAAGCGGCGCGGGCGCGCTAGAAAACAGCGAGGGCGTGCTTGAGCTTCGACTTTGCACTTATTTTCACGTTCAGGACAGCGCGGCCGCGCATGCCTCTCGCATGTGCAATTTTGCAACGCGCGACAAATTTTAAAAAAATCATATCTCACAATCTAACCATCGGATTGAGCTGAAATTTTTGAAAAAAGCTTCAAAACATCCTAAATTTTATTATGAACGGTGAAGATCTTATTTAAATGCCTCAATCATTCCCAGTAATTTTCTGAAATTGCTACTCCAAAATTAATTCTTCCGTTTTGTTCTCGGTACTTTTTCCCCCATCCTTGCATCTCACAAAAACAACAACTAATACGCATAAAATCCACTCGATACATCACAAAATCCAAGTAAAATCATATATAAATTAAGTGCATAAATTGCACTTATCAGTATACAAAACAATGGTATTTAAATTAATCATAATTGGAGCTCATATTTATATTACTAATATATATTATATAATCGATAATAAATAATAGATCAACAAAAAAAATAATGTGTAAAAAATTGTTAAGGTGCATTAATTGTCTCTGTTTGGTAGAGCGATTGAACCGCATAATAGTTGGGCTGCTCTGCGATATTTTAAAAGATTTATAAGGTCAAAATTTTACTATTATGCATCTTAATATCGAAAAATTCACTAAAAATATATTGATTTATATTTTAGCTCTCCTGTTAGACAATCTAGTTTTGATGATTTGATGCCTTCAAGAATATCAGTAGATAGAAGTAAATGCAACATAATATTTTTTTCCAACAAAATATGTCAGATGACCTTTAAAAGAGAAGTAATAGACATTAACAAATATTCACCGGTTACAAAAGATAAAGAATAAATTCAGTAAATTGCTTTGCATATCTCATGTGTATTATTTGTTATATAATGTTCCTAGTTACGAGTCAATTTATTTTAATTACAACTCATTCATTGGATCGTACAGAAGCATTTATTGTCGTCACCATTTTTGGAATAAATCATCTTTAAAAGACCCAAACATTTATAGTTTATCTCAAGTCTTGGATCCATTATGTAAAGAACGTCTGATCAAATTCAGAATATTTTTTGTGCTACTGTTTTTCATAAACAATTATTGTATCTCTTGTAAAGTGTGAAGAAGTTGTTATATGAGGAAATAATTTTTTCCAAAATTTTCAATATTGATTATCATAGTTTGTTGCTTGCTAGGAGCTTCAATAGTCAAAGGTAATATTGTTGAAGTAGATTTGTATATCATCTGTGCCTATCAATTAAATATTGGAAACCAAAACACATGAATATGATATAGTTTATATTTTTATTTAAATAAATAATTTAATCATAAAATTTATGGTTAATGACTACAAGTAGACTAAAGAAATTAGAAAATCTGAAAAAGACATATAATTTTATTTAAACATATAATTTATAGCTAATTGCCAAGAGTAGAATAAAGAGATTACTTGTTGTGCGGTTTAAAAGATTTGAGTTGCACCATTACCACCAGCTATAGCTTTTGATACATAGACAAGTGTTCGGTCTTACGGTTATCTTGTAATATTAACAGAAAAAATAGTGTGTAATAAATGATTAAATATATTTTGTATGAAAAGTTAAATCAAATAAAAAAGATCAAATAATAAATATCAAATAAGAAAAAAAAACAAATAATAAATAGTAGATGTAAAAATATGAAAATGTAAAATAGAAAATAGTGTATAAAAAATAAAAATATTTAAGTTAATTCATAATTATTACGTACTCATATGTTTATAATAGTAATAAAATAGATATTAGATATATTATAAAAATTAAAATAAAATAGATATAAGATAGATTAGAAAAATTAAAGTACATTATACAAATTTTTATTTTAAGTATTTATATACTATCTTATAAGAGTATTATTAGTATTCCATGTACGTTCATATGTGAATTATAATATCGAATAAAATAAATTAGAAAGTTTATGTAAAAAAAATTTAAGAGAATATCAGTAGTTTTTTATATTTGAAAGAATTTATGATATACTTTTAAATAAATGAGTGCATGATATCCATTTTAAATAAATTAGTTAAATGAAAAGTCACATAAATAAATTTTTGAAAGAGAAAAATGCATTAATTATTTATTAATGAGATAAGGGTAGTCAAGTAAATCCACAAATGAACTCTCATAAATAAATTATTGAAAGAGAAAAAAAATATTAATTATTAGTAAAAAGAAAAAGATAGTCAAGTAAATTCACAAATGAACTCACATATTTATATATGTGTAATAATAAAATATTAAATAGTAGATGGAAAAATATAAAAGTGTATAATATAAAAATAGTGTGTAAAAAATAAAATATTTAAGTTAATTCACAATTGTTACTCATATGTTAATAATAGTAATAAAGTAGATATTATATAGATTAGAAAAATTAAAGTACACTATGTAACTTTTTTATTTTAAGCAGTATTCATACACTATCTTATAACCTTTTGAAGTTAAGTATGAGATAAATAATGTAAAGATAAGTAATATATTGTAATAAAAGTAAATAAAAATTATAGTTAATATAATATTTGATTTGATTGATAGATTATAGTATGTTTGATTTGATTGATTAAATTTTATATAAAAATAGTAAATTACCACTTTGACCTTTTAATAATTAATAAAATATGGATATTATTATTTATAAAGGGTAATATAATAATTTAAATTTAATGATTTGATTGATGTAGGATAAATAATTAATGATTTGATTGATGTAAGATATATAATTAATGGATGGATAAATAATATGACAAAAAGAACGTAAGATGAGATAAGATAAGTTATACATAGATTAATAATATGGCAAAACAAACGGTACCTAAGAGTATTATTAGTAATCCATCCATGTACTTGTTCATTTGTGAATTATAGAATCGAATAAAATAAATTAGAAAGTATGGTAAAAAAAATTAATAGTCACATAAATAAATTATTGAAAGAGAAAAACACATTAATTATTTAATAATGAGAAAAAAGTAGTCAAGTAAATTCACAAATGAACTCAAATATTTATATATATAATAGATAAATATATAGTCACACATACGTATTGAACCGTAGTTTATAACCTCGAGATCTATTACAATTTTTTTATATGACAGCTAGCATTAGTTTAATAAAAACAAAGAGAATTCTGAAAATTCACTTAAAAATATCAAAGCAATTTTTCTAATCCTCTCCTACTTAGAGCCCGTTTGGGAACAATAGATAATTTAAGAAAAGCACTTTTTTTTATAAAAAAAAAAAAAAAAACACTTTTGTGATTATTTTAGTGTTTGGAAGGGCTTCTATTTAAAGCACTTAATTAAGCTATAATTGGGGCTTTTTCAGAAGCCCAAAAATATGGCTTTTTTAAGTACTTTTATAATTTTTATTTCTAGATAAGTGTTTTTCATTTGTTTATCCAAACACAAATAATATTCATCCAAACACATTCATCAATTAAACAAATGTTTTTCATTTGTTTAACCAAACACAAAAATACTAAAACTTTTATTTAAAAAAGTACTTTTAAAATTCAACTTTAAAAAAAAAATTTAATAAAAATATACGGTTCCCAAACGGGCTCTTATAATAGTAATAGATATTAAAATTGATAATGATATACTTTAATTGATTGTACTTATTTTTTGTAGCATTTTTATTTCATAAATTTGTAACAAAATGTTAGTTAAATTTGTTGCTCACATTAATTAAAATATAAAGATACACGAACCAAATATTTAAAAATAACTTATACTTTTGTTTCGTCTTAATTCATATTTTATTTGATCCCATTTATCGTCGTTATTTTTAAAAATCTTCACATTACGTATATTCTTAATTTTATTATCATAACTTACAAAACTATATTTTTTAAGTCAATCATAATATCTTAGGAAAGAAATATCTAGTAAAAGGTTTTTTGTTTTAAGATAACGTATTATTTATAAAATTTATAATTAATATATTTATTAATTAAATTTATTTAAAAACAAACTCGACATAATTAATTTAATGTTTAGTGTTTATCAACATAATATAAATAAGTGTTAATAATCCTAGTGTGTGTGTGTGTGTATATATAATATAAAATGACAAATTTTAATTTTATTCTAAATTATTAAGAAATTTAGTATTATATCCTAAACTTAATATAATTTTGGCAAATCAAAATTTTTACATCCCAATAATTTATGTTTTTGAAAACCAATATTCTACTATTTAATTTGAATGTACATACTTAAACATGGTATAAAATATAAATAATATAAAATTTTGTTGCTATTTGTATTATATATATATATATATATAAATTTTCATCTGCCCATTCAATGATGTCCAACTCATCCCCGACAACTAAAACCCGGTAGTGGGTTTTAGTAATATGAATTTTTTTTAAAAAAAACAACTGAAACCCGGTAGTGGGTTTTAGTGGTCGGGGACGAGTTGGGCAGGAATGGTTGGGTAGCTGAAAATTACTTATATATAGAAATTTTCAGCTGTCCAACCAAAGATGCACAACTCATCCCCGACAACTAAAACCCGGTAGTGGGTTTTAGTGATATGAATTTTTTTTAAAAAAACAACTAAAACCCGGTAGTGGGTTTTAGTGGTCGGGGACGAATTGGGCAGGAATGGTTGGGCAGCTGAAAGTTACTTGCTACATCTTAAAAACCCGAGTCCACACTTGCTACATCTCTCTCCCGAGCTATCAATGTCGTCTTTGATACGCTCCTGCCCCATCTGTTGCCATGCACACATACAAAACAAAGCAACAACCGGATAAACTCTGGTGAGAAATTATCTCAGTATAAGCAACATATAAAGCGTTAAATAAATCATAATGACTCTATTCAATCAACTCAAAAAATAGAGTAAATAACGCTTCTTTCGATCGATCGGGAATTGATTCATATATTGTCATTGCCGTCAAGATTCGTATCCGATCTTGACATGGATATCCATTTATCGTAACCATTCTCGAGCTAGAAAATAAGGTTAACCACAACCTTGGCATATAATCAGTTTAGTATAACATCATATCGACTCAAATTCAAAGATCCACTACCTGGGATGGATCGACAACATCAAAATCAAAACAAAGCAATAAATACGTATGTGATTTTGGCGGAAGAACTCAAGAAGAATCGATCTTGAGTTTCAAACTTCCTGACTCTCGATGTCGTCATTATACCTTCATATTTCTTCTGTTTTGAACGCTTCAAATCTGAAACATAGCATCAAAACATTCATATCAATCTTCATTCTATTCAATCATTCCAAATTTGGTTCAAAATCATCAATCTAACTTCATTCAAAATCATTTCAAAACTCAACTTCTTCTTATTCGGTACAACTCGGAGTCGTGAGTCGTTAGCCTTCGAAACTCATCTAAAACTGAGAAATAAAAATGCTATATCATCAATAACATTTCAAATAATGTCTTATATCAGTCATAGGCTATCAAAACGGTCCAAAAATACGAATCGACGGCGTAGCGATTAAAAATCGGTAACCGATGAAATATCGAATTCGAATCTAACTTATTTAACTTCAATCCAATTCATACGTCCATTCCAAATCATTAATACATCATTCTTATCCTTATAACAGCAGCTAAGTATATCAAATACAAGCTGGACATCATAACAAGTTCATTCCTTAATTCATTTGCAATCCGGCTTCGATATCGAACGACATACAACTCAAGAACACAAACATAAATTCATAATCTGATCTCTGCCAAGTCTCGATTCTTAAAACATGCCGAAATAATAAAATACTTACATCAAATCGAAATTCTCGTCACAAAGATTCCAGAACATCTTTCGGAATCGAAATCGGACGATCGGATCAAAGGTTACGGCGATTTGAACAATCGGAATCAAAAGGAAATAAAGAGAAGCTCGGTTCCTGTTCTCAATTCTGAATTCCTTAACAAATATGCACGTGTACATGCTGATAATCTGATTAAAAATCGGATATATGTTGCATAATTGCAATTTAGTCCCTCAAGTCTTCATTAATTGCAATTCAGTCATCGGTCCTCTTTTTAATTCAATTTCAATCCTAAATAATTTAAGAATATTATAATTTAAATCGAAACTCTAAATATTCTCAAATTAAATATACTCGGATTAAAATTAAATAAAATCGGATTAATTAAATAATCTTGGCCTTTTGCACTTTAGCCCTTCAAACTTCGATATTAGCAAATCAGTCCCTGATTGGGTTTTATCTTCAACTTTAGTCTTCGTTAATTTCCAAAACATGAAATTTAATCTTAAATCCCATAAATATTCAAATCGAATATTTATTCTTTTAATTTAAGAATTCTCGGAATTTAATTCTCAAAATCTGTAAATTCTCAAATTAAATATTTTCGGCTCGAAAATTAAATCTCTCATTTCCATAACTTCTTAAATCAATATTATCCCATAATATGGAATTTAATTCTCAAATCCCATAAGTATTCATCTAATATTTCTGGGCCTTACTCGCTCGATCGGTAAGAATTCACCGATCGAGCGAGACCAAATTGTGTTCAGACCCGAGAGCATGATTTTCTTGCTCGCTCGATCGGCTGATTTTGCCCGATCGAGCGAGGCTCCGATTTTTTTTTTTAAAAAAAATTTGGCTCTTGATTTATTATTCTTTAATTGTTTGATTAATTGTTTAATTAATCATTAGTTGCCCTAATATGAGATTAGTAACCCGAGGTCCCCACAACAGGTCGTCTGTATGTCATCTGGACCACAAATTCCACTACTTACATCAATTCCATGTGGTCTATGTATAGAAAGAGCTTCACATACATTCTTAGGGTTGACTCCTCCAGCAAGGAACCATCTTTTTTTGGTTGTAATCGGTGGAAGCTTAAATTTTGACAAATTAAACTCTTTACCCACTACAAGAAAAATGCTAATCAACAACACTCAATCGACAATGGTTTTATGCCAAAACCGTTGTCTTTCACCCAATAACAACGGTTTTAATCAAAACCGTTGTCTTTGGGCGTTTTCTCAATAAAAAAGACAACAGTTTTTTAAAAACCGTTGTCTTTTGGGGGCATAAGACAACAGTGTTTTAAAACCGTGTCTATGAGCGTTTATTTTGGGCCTACAACAACGGTTTTTATTGACTGTTGTCTATGAGCGGGTTTTTATGACCTACGACAACGGTTTTAATTAACTGTTGTCTATTAGCGTGTTTTTGGGGATCTACGATAACTTTTTAAAAAACTGTTGTCTGTTCTCTTTTTTTTTAATACATATACATACATGATTTTTTCTCTTTCTTTTTTTAATTAATAATAATTAATAAATACATATGCATACGCTTAAGAGGAGAGAACACGGAAATAAAAGCTAAACCCAATCCGAAAATCCCTAACCCCAACCCTCTTTTAATTTCTTTCCTTATTTTTTTAAAGGAACTTACGCAGCTTCCTCTCTCACGATTCCCCCAAAAACCCAACCCTAGCCTCCCACTTTTTGCCGTTGATCCGCTACCATCGAAGTGGAAAATCTGTTATTGGAGCTAGAATTCGGTTAGATCTGTCGTAAGCTTCGTTTTGATGCCAATATAACATGGAATCGCGACATGAAGCTTGGAATCCATCGCCCTGTTCGACCATAGTTGCGCAAGTAGTAGTTTTTCCCATTTTCTTTTAATTTCTCTTTTTCGATTCTGAGTAAATTGGCTGCGTACGTGTGTGAAATCTATTTTCTTTATTTTTTTCGTCGTGTCCAGCCTGTGATTTTGTTGTGGTATCCATGTTTGTTTTTTGCAGATTTGTGGGGCACGGATTCGATCTGCATAGGCTGGAGCCTTTCTATCCTCTCATCATCGGTGGTATCGATATTCCTCATGATCGAGGCTGCGAAGCTCACTCCGACGGTATCAATCAATACACGTTTGACGTTTATGTTTCTCTATATAGGCTATTTTAGATGGTTCGTTTGGGAAGAAAATTGTAATTTTTTCAAACATAAAATAAAATTTATTTATTTTGGTTCATGATCATCCCCACTTCTGCTGCATCCGTCCTTGTGTATGTTTTGCTTGGTTACTGATTTTGTTATGTTGAAGGCATTCGTTTTTTACAATCTCATGGTTTCATGTTTAGTTTAGATAGTTGAATGGTGAAAGCCTGTATTTTTTGCAACTGATTTTGTTTGGTTAAATTCCATAAACAATAATTGAGGTTCTCTATTCGATTTTTAACTATTATGTTGCAAGTGTTAAGCCCAATATTAATTGTGATCAAATTTTGAGATTTTGTTTCTTCTGGCACGTGAAACCTTTGTATTTAAGATTCATAAATTCATGGTACAACCACGCAGGAACCTATTATTTCCAGTTTTACAGCCCTGGAGCCCGACCTTTGCATCACTGCTGCGTATGGAAATATTTTACCAACTACATTCCTTACATCTATTGGTTAGTGAAACAATTCAATTTAAGAATCAAGTGTTTGAACATGAAACTTGATGCTTCATCAATTTATGACATGTTTGGCATTGATTGGAAGGTATTCAATCCAGTAATGTAATTATATTTATCTCCGTCTAATTTCTTCTTTTAGTGGAATGTTTTGCTAAAGTTATTGTTAAAATGACGAGATATGCTAGCAACCTTTAGATGCGAGAGGTAGATGATGTGATGATAAAAGCATGAGCCTAATCTACTCAAAATATATTTAGTGTACTACTGGGGGAGAGGTGGTGTCATTCAACTAATTGGGCTTTGACAAGAGGCAAATGAACGTTGCATCTAATTTATTGATGGTCTTGGTACCCTTCAGATAGCAGAATCTCATTGGTCAGCTCTATATCAACACAAAGGATAATTCGTATGCACATATGCTTAACGTAATTAAATGTTAGTTTTAAATCTTTCTAGTTTTCTATTTTGAAATAAAATCTTTAGGTTTTTTTATTATGATTAACAAATAGTTTTGTTATTTTTCAAATTTACTAAAATAGGTTATGTATATTAACTTTTCATTTACTGAAAGATGGGGTATTTTTGTCCATCCATTAAATGACCAAGGTGATTATTCCAAGGGGTCGATGCATTATTATATAGTATAGATTCTAATTTATTGATGGTCTTGATACTCTTCAGATGGCATTATCTCATTGGTCAGTTCTATATATCTTGCTGTAGAAACATTATAGATTTCGTAGGATGTTTTCTTGCTCAGAAACTTACATCCAGCTGCCTCTGAGTTGTTTCAGGAACAGTGAACATACACCAAGCTTGCTTCCTCTCTATTGTGGGGCAGCACCTGTTCAGAAAGATCTGAAGGTTCATACTCCACTTCGTTTTTAGATTGTTATTTGTCAAGTTCTTTATTCTCAAATGTGAACTCATCAACTTCTTCAATAGGTTACATGATGGTATCAGAGAAACAAGGGTGTCATTAGCATATACTGTGCGTGAACTGGATGTTGGACCTGTTATTTCCTGTGAAAAAGTGGTGGTTAATGATCAAATAAAGGTATTTACAACATGTATTACTTTTTTAATTTATGAAAGTCATCTAAGGTTCTGCTACAGATAGCCACTTGTGTATTTTACAACATTTAGATAACATGTTTGGAACAAGATTTGATGAAGAGACTTAAGTTTGGATCTCCTTTAATCATCTTAAACTGTGCGTCATCTTAAGTTTTGATATCGTATGTTTTTTTTATGCTAATCCGAAAAAAAAAGCAATAATTGTTTATGCTTTATATTTGTGGGTGAATTGTGCTTGGATAGTTAGCTCACTCTTATCAAATTTGTGATGTTAACTAAGGTAGGTTCAAAAGTAAGCACATATTTATTTGTGCAGAAAAATAATGTTATTCAAATCTCTCATATCAATTGTCGTTATATCTAATTATTTTGATGAACTGATCACTTTATATTTACGTGTTACGGCTTGCTTTGAACTAAGAAATTCATTCTAGGCTAGATATATCTGAAACTGTCTGGAAGAGTTGCACTAGCTGTCTAAGTTGTATCTCTGTGTAATGGGCAAGAATTAAGGACAAACTACTGATTTCAATAATGATATGGTAATTAATTCTTAAGATTATGTTTCTGGATAGGTTAAAGACCTTCAAATTGTCTCAAAACATATGCATGCAAGCTTCACATTTATATTTTCTATTAATTTCAATACTTATTAATTTAAATTTGATAGATATAACAAAGTGTGTTTTTCTGTTGCAGTATGAGAAGTTGATGAAGACAAGGTCTTATCTTCTCTAAAGCAAGATGAGATGTTCATTAGAGAAAAGAGATTGTTCAAAGTGTATTTTTTATTATGCATTGAATTATAATTGTAACTTTGAGTTATTTGTAATAGTGAAAAATTGTATATTAAATTTAATTTTTCAAAATTAAATTTTGAATGATTTATAATATTTGAAATTTATATTTTTTTTTGTTTTTTATATTAAAAAAGACAACGGTTTTTTTTGTTGTTGTAGGTCGTTTAAAAATGTTGTTGAAGACTCAATTATTATGAAGACATGCTCAAAGACAACATTTAAAAACCGTTGTCTTTGAGAGATAAGACAACGGTTTTCACCATTTTAAAACCGTTGTCTTTGTCAGAAAAGACAACAGTTTTTAACTGTTGTCTTTAAGCGCTTCTTTTAACAACACCACCTTTAACAACAGTTTTAAACTACCCACGACAACGGTTTTTCACTGTTGTTGTTAGCCTTTTTTCTTGTAGTGACCACTGCAAACATGCAAAGATAATTCTAAGCCATGGCTAGATAACTCGGTCCTAAACGTTGTAAAATATACAAGAATTCATCAACAACTAGATACAATGAAATTACATACTAAAATGGGGTATATGATCGTTGAATTGTAAGAAGGCAACTCAAATGGAAAGATGAACGGAAATTAAGTGAAATATGTAATTTTCGATCATCTTTTATATTTTCGAACACCGAGGTTGAAATTTATATCATATGATATATCGTTAGATTCGAATTTTCGAAACGATCCTACCGTGAAAATTTTGGCAAAGGTTGTTTGCCTTGCCAAGAAGGTAAGTAAGGATACGTTCTATAGCATTATCACTCCAGTCTTGGACTTGGATTCTGTGTTGTCTTTGATGTCTTATATTAAGGCTCTGCAAGACCTGTCGGATGATGTACGGTTGGGGGATCCAATCTTCCTGATGAGCTGGGCTCAGTGATTGATCTCGTTCGGAGTGCGCCTGCTTGGTCGATCTTGACTTGTGAACAGAATTTCGATCCTTCCACTGTGGGAAAGTGGTTCGGGTGAGATCGGAGTTGTTTTGAACACAGGTGCACGTGGAACCCCACGCACCCTAAGGTGCGTGGTGATCAAAACTCTATATATATATATACATATATATATATATATATATATAATGATATATACATGTGCACTAAAATTTTGTGAACTTTTTTCAACACTTAAATAACTCATAATAATAATAATTTCCGAAACGAGTAAGAAAGTAAATATGCTTCACATACATGAAAGTCGTGCTCCAGGAGACTAAATCAAAAGGGTAAGAAAAATAAAACCCATCCATCAAAAAATTATTGGCATAGTTTCTCCAAGCATGTTTCTTTCTAAAGACACTTCAGATCTTGTATTCATTTGTTCATGTTCCATATGCTATTTTGTGTTCGTCATCAACAACAGTGTACTAAATTTATCTTAAAAGTGTATATCTCAAATGTATAGAAGATGGATAATCAATTTTGGACATCCGTCAGTGAATAAGGCACTGAATTAACTGCTTTCATAAATGACAGCATTTGAAGTTCATCTTTCTGTATGTCATCTCTATTAATTACATCAATTCCATGTGGTCTATGTATAGAAAGAGCTTCACATACATTCTTAGGGTTGACTCATAATAATAATAATTTCCGAAACGAGTCAGAAAGTTAATATGCTTCACATACATGCAAGTCGTGCTCCAGGAGACTAACTCAAAAGGGTAAGAAAAATAAAACTCATCCATCAAAAAATTATTGGCATAGTTTTCTCCAAGCATGTTTCTTTCTAAAAACACTTCAGATCTTGTATTCATTTGTTCAGGTTCCATATGCTATTTTGTGTTCGTCATCAACAACATTGTACTAAATTTATCTTAAAAGTGCATATCTCAAATGTATAGAAGATGGATAATCAATTTTGGACATCCGTCAGTGAATAAGGCACTGAATTAACTGCTTTCATAAATGACAGCATTTGAAGTTCATCTTTCTGTATGTCATCTGGACCATAAATTCCACTACTTACATCAATTCCATGTGGTCTATGTATAGAAAGAGCTTCACATACATTCTTAGGGTTGACTCCTTCAGCAAGGAACCATCCTTTTATGCTTGTAATCGGTGGAAGCTTAAATTTTGACCAATTAAACCCTTTACCACTGCAAACATGCAAAGATAATTCTAAGCCATGGCTGCATAACTCGGTCCCAAACGTTGTAAAAGATACAAGAATTCATCAACAACTAGACACAATGAAATAACATACTAAAATGGGGTATATGATCGCTGAATTGCAAGAAGGCAACCCAATTGGAAAGATGACCGGAAATTAAGTGAAATATGTAATTTTCGATCATCTTCTTATTTTCGAACACCGAGGTTGAAATTTATATCATATTATATATCGTTGAATTCGCATTTTCGAAACGATCTTACCGTGAAAATTTTGGCAATGGTTGTTTGCCTAGCCAAGAAGGTAAGTAAGGATACGTTCTATATCATTATCACTTCAGTATTGGACTTGGATTCTGTGTTGTCTTTGATGTCTTATATTAAGGCTCTGCAAGACCTGTCGGATGATGTACGGTTGGTGGATCCAATATTCCTAATGAGCTGGGATCACTGATTGATCTCGTTCGGAGTGCGCCTGCTTGGTCGATCTTGACTTGTGAACAGAATTTCGATCCTTCCATTGTGGGAAAGTGGTTCGGGTGAGATCGAAGTTGTTTTGAACACGGGTGCAGGTGAAACCCTACGCACCCTAAGGTGTGTGGTGATCAAAACAATATATATACATATATATATATATATAATGATATATACATGTGCACTAAAATTTTGTGAACTTTTTTCAACACTTAAATAACTGAATAATAATAATTTCCAAAACGAGTCAGAAAGTTAATATGTTTCACGTACATGCAAGTCGTGCTCCAGGAGACTAACTCAAAAGGGTAAAAATAAATAAAACCCATCCATCAAAAAATTATTTATCATAGTTTCTCCAAGCATGTTTCTTTCTGAAGACACATCAGATCTTGTATTCATTTGTTCATGTTCCATATGCTATTTTGTGTTCGTCATCAACAACATTGTATAAATTTATCTTAAAAGTGCATATCTCAAATGCATATGTGAGATCTCGTTTCTAATCCTCTAATCTTAAGATAATGTAAACCATCATCAGTCGATAATTCAAAAGTCAAGATCAGACAAATATTTTTTTTTAGGGTTGCGCTCGGTCGCATGTACTCGTGCGTTCAAGCGCACCATCCCTGCCTCAAGTACTGCCGGAGGAATCTCAAGCGTTGCGCTCGATCCGATGAACTCGTGGGATCGAGCGCACCATTTTATACAATGCTCTTGCCTCAAAAATTTGAAGGGCCGCGCTTGATCATGTGAACTCGCGCGATCGAGGGCGTCCTCTGACCAGAAAAATCAGAAACAGAACAGGTTTATATCCAACTTTCAACAACAATACAAATTAGAAATCACAACATGCAAACATCAATATTCAATAACCAAAGTCGAATTATTCAATGCAACAAGACAACGAAGTTCGATATCTAAACATGTTCCAACATAACTAGGTAGACATGCTGTAGTGACTCTTACCGAGATCACCTACTAAAACTTAGGCATGCAATTAACTTAATAAAATAGTAAACTTAGGCATGCAATTAACTTAATTAAGTGCAATATGTAATTTTCGATCATCTTCTTATTTTCGAACACCGAGGTTGAAATTTATATCATATGATATATCGTTGGATTCGCATTTTCGAAACGATCCTACTGATAAGTGCATTTTATGCACTTAATTTATATATGATTTGACTTGGCTTTTGTTATGTATGGAGTGGATTTTATGCGTGTTAGTAGTTTTTTTTTGTGAGATGCTAGGAATGACGCAAAAGTAGAGAGAAGAAGCGGAAAGCCGAATTAAGGGACAGCAAACTTTAGAAAATTACTGGGACTTTTAGAGACTTCCAAATCCGATCTCTACCGTTCAGAATAAAGTCAGGATGTTTTAAAGCTACTGTCAAAATTTCAGCTCAATCCGACGGTTAGATTGTAAGATATGATTTTTTTGAAAATTATCGCGCGTTGAGAATAACAGTTTTGGGGCAGAACTTTTCCCGCTATGGCGTGATATTTCCTGCGCCATGGCGTGAACTGATAAAAAGTTGAGAATCAAGACAGAGCTTTTCAAGCTATAGCGTGAATGTTCTGAGCAATGGCACGATGCGGACTGGAAAAAATATTAATTTTCTAACATTAAAAGTTGCGATTTTTTTTGTGGGCTTTTCTTTGGGCTTGGAAGCAAGATATAAAAGGAGGAACTTTTCAGAAATGCCGACATTCAGAATTGTAGCAGGAAACGAGTAGACGACTGGAATTTATTGGATTGTATAAGAGCTCGAGAGCCCAGTACAAAGACGGAAGACGGCGGCATCCGGCGATGGTAAAACTTAATTCTACTTCGTTCTAGTTTTCTTTTGAACTCTATTTTTCTGAGTTTATAGATTGTTGGAAAAACATGTTTTGTTTGATCTTTGAATTTGTTATGAACTAATTTCTTGGTCTAGAGATAGACGGATCTTGACTAGAAACCATGATTGAGATATTTTGATTTATATATTTAAATTTCTTCGCACAGTTATTTGTGTTTTCCTGATTTTAATGTTTTCAATTTATTGCTCATAGATTGAATGATATTTTATTTAAAATCTATCTACTGGTCATAGATTGAATGATATTTTACTAGAATCTATCACTCAAGAGAGGAGATTTTGAATACGACATAGGAAAATACATCTTTGGTGTTTATATTGTTTGAGAGGCAAATAACTCCATAGAAGTCATAGAAGAATTCTTGTGCTATTTACCGGATTTAATAATTGAACTTTGATAGAGATATTGAATTTGTTATTGAATACAAATTTCTGCTTGACACTCGAGAGATGTAGTAGAAAATAATAGGAATTCTTGGCTAATAAACTAGAGGAATTTATAATTGAACAATCATTAGAAATAAATTGTGGTGGACAGTCAAGTGAAGTTGAACCTCTAGCATTCTTCGCTTATTGAATTTTCATCTCGTGACTCATGATTATTTAGATTTGTTTTTTGCAAATTTTAGTTTTATAAAAATCAAACCATTTTCGTAGCTCTAAATAGGATTCGGATTTGATTAGTTGAAAATATTTGATATAATATCATTTATTCATTCTCCGTGGGATCGACTTGGACTTAATTCCTATATTATAACTTGACATCGTGCACTTGCGAGGGAAAAACACGCAACACCTACCATGAAAATTTTGGAAATGGTTGTTTGCCTAGCCAAAAAGGTAAGTAAGGATACATTCTATAGCATTATCACTCCAGTCTTGGACTTGGATTCTGTGTTGTCTTTGATGTCTTATATTAAGGCTCTGCAAGACCTGTCGGATGATGTACGGTTGGGGGATCCAATCTTCCTGATGAGCTGGGCTCAGTGATTGATCTCGTTCGGAGTGCGCCTGCTTGGTCGATCTTGACTTGTGAACAGAATTTCGATCCTTCCACTGTGGGAAAGTGGTTCGGGTGAGATCTAAGTTGTTTCTAAAACAGGTGCACGTGAAACCCCACGCACCCTAAGGTGCGTGGTGATCAAAACTCTATATATATATATATATATATATATATATAATGATATATACATGTGCACTAAAATTTTTTGAACTTTTCTCAACACTTAAATAACTCATAATAATAATAATTTCCGAAACGAATCAGAAAGTTAATATGTTTCACATACATGCAAGTCGTGCTCCAGGAGACTAACTCAAAAGGGTAAAAAAATAAAATAAAACCCATCCATCAAAAAATTATTGGCATAATTTCTCCAAGCATGTTTCTTTCTGAAGACACTTCAGATCTTGTATTCATTTGTTCATGTTACATATGCTATTTTGTGTTCTTCATCAACAACATTGTACTAAATTTATCTTAAAAGTGCATATCTCAAATGTATAGAAGATGGATAATCAATTTGTACATCCATCAGTGAATAAGGCACTGAATTAACCGCTTTCATGAATGACAACTTTTGAAGTTCATCTTTCTATATGTCATCTGGACCACAAATGCCACTACTTACATCAATTCCATGTGGTCTATGTACAGAAAGAGCTTCATTCTAGGGTTGACTCCTCCCGTAAGAAACCATACTTTTTTGCTTGTAATCGGTGGAAGCTTAAATTTTGACCAATTAAACCCTTTACCACTGCAAACATGCAAAGATCATTCTAAGACATGGTAGCATAACTCGGTCCTAAACTGTAGTGACCCTTACCCGAATCACCTACTAAACAAAACTTAGGCATGCAATTAACTTAATCAAAACAGTAATCAGAATTAAGTTGCGGAAACCATAGACAATATACAATCCCAAGGCAAGGAATCTGTAAATACCCAAATATTATACAACCAGATCGAACAGGTATATCAATCCAATAACAACAGAATAAAACCTAGGAAAAGCTCCAGCTGGCCAACAACTGCCTAGCCCCTCTTGGATCCACCCTCCTCGTCCAATTGCAAACCTGCCCCATGGAATAGGGTGTCCAGAAACACAGAGTATGAGACGTGAGCATAAAACGCTCAGTACGAGAGTATGAGTATACATGCATGCAAAGTGAACTCCCTATAACTTGAGGTCAAGAATCAGATAACAGAGACAGACCGAGCCCTGGTATGTAGAACGTTGTGCCGTCGCTTCAGGAGGTGGCTCCCATACCATAATACCAGTGGATTTATCGGACCCAAAGTCATGGAAGTCCATCCACTAACAGGATAGGATACAACCCTAATAATAGACATCTCGATGGAGATTGCTCAATATGCAAATGAATGCAGCATAAATCATGACATATAACTCATGCAGTCACATAATACATGCATACTCAGTTACATGCATACTCAGTCAGGATATCTCGAACAGTACTTTCGTACCTCAAATCAGTGCAAGCTCTACCAACTCTAGGTCCACGCCTATAGTCTGCTCTACACTGCCAAATGATACTACTATCATTATAGTGCTCTAAAAGCCTTAACTAAGCTATTGCATACTCCTAAATATTTATAGGAAGCAAAAGCCATACCTTCGTCCGTCATTAGCCCTTTGATGTCGATGCCTCCAGAACTTGGGCACAACTCCACTACGACTATCTAATGCCTTGCCAACCCCCGGGCAAGCCTAGGAAGACTAGAATTACTCCAATAGGACTAGAATGGAAAGGAAAACTCGGAATTGGAAAATGAAAGTGAAGCCTCGGCCTTCTATTTATAGACATCGATCGGAACCTCCGATCCTCGATCGGAACCTCCGATCCTCGATCGGAACCTCCGATCCTGCCATCGGAGCTTCCGAAGATCCTCATCTGCCACATGTCAAAATATCACGGGTTGACTTCGGATAGGGGCAATCGGAGCTTCCGATCCTGCCACACGTCATGCCTGACGTAATACCATCGAAGCTTCGGATCCTGCATCGGAGCTTCCGATCTCGATCGGATCGTCCGATCCTGCATCGGAGCTTCCGATCTGTTCGGTACCCAATTTATTTAATTAGCTTTGATAAATCCTTAATCACTGATTTTGGTTACGGCTACTGCATTCTCCCCCACTTAAGATATTTCGTCCTCGAAATCAGATCTTAAGTACCGAATATAATACAGAAATCAGAAACATTCTTTATTCAAATCAAACGTTTACAGAGTTTGCAACTTAATACAACTTAAGAATGAAATCAAAACAACTCAGGATGGTCTTCACGCATCCTGTCCTCAAGCTCCCAAGTAGCTTCGTCAGTTCCTCGGCGCTTCCACTGAACTAAAACCAGAGGAATGACTTTGTTCCGCAAAACCTTATCCTTATGATCCAGGATACGAATAGGTTTCTCAACATAGGTCAAATCCTTGCTCACCTGAACCTCAGACCGCTGCAGAATATGAGACTCATCCGCCACATATCGTCGCAATAGAGATACGTGGAACACGTTGTGAATACTGAAAAGATGTGGTGGCAAAGCTAGTCGATAAGCCAAATCGCCAATGCTTTCCAAAATCTCAAACGGACCGATAAATCTGGGAGACAACTTGCCCTTAAGGCCAAATCTGGGAATTTTGCGAAAAGGTGACACTCTCAGAAACACTTTCTCCCCGACATCGAACTGCAAAGGCCTACGCTTGGTGTTAGCATAGCTGGCCTGACGATCCTGTGCAGTATTAATCTGTTTCTTGATCTGATCAACAATGTCTACCGCATGCTGGATAAAATCCGGTCCCTCAGCCTGTCTCTCTCCCACTTTTTTCCAGAAGAGTAGAGTACGACAACGTCGTCCGTACAACGCCTCAAAAGGTTCCATCCCAATGCTAGTATGATAGTTGTTGTTGTACGCGAACTCGATCAATGGCAAATGATCCTGCCAGGCTGAACCAAAATCCATGACGCACGCTCTAAGCATATCCTCCAAAGTACGGATAGTGCGCTCTGACTGACCATCAGTCTCCGGATGATAGGCAATACTCAAACTGAGAGTAGTACCCATCGCACGCTGAACACTCCCCCAGAATCTAGAAGTGAACCTGGGGTCCCGATCGCTGACAATGCTCACAGGCACTCCATGAAGTTGAACGATCTCCTGAATGTACAACCGAGCCATAAGATCCACATTGTACTCCCGGCTATAGGCAATGAAATGCGCTGACTTGGTGAGTCGATCCACCACAACCCAGATAGAATCACAGTTCCTCGGGGATACCGGAAAATGGGTCACAAAGTCCATTGTGATAAACTCCCATTTCCATTCAGGAATAGGCAGACTGTGAAGCAATCCTCCAGGTCGTCGGTGCTCTGCCTTGACCTGTTGACACACCAAACATCTCGAAACAAACTGATAAACACTGCGTTTCATTCCTTTCCACCAGAAATGAGTACGTAGATCCTTGTACATCTTGTTGCTCCCAGGATGAATACTCAACTTAGTGCGATGCGCCTGAGACATAATCTCCTCTCGCAACTCTACATCCTGCGGAATCACAAGCCTACCAGACAAACACAGAAAGCCATCTGACTGATAATGAAATCCAGACGAGCTACCCTCGTTAGCTAAATGAGCTAAACGTTGGGTCTTCGAATCAGACATCTGAGCATCTCGAATCCGCGAATACAAAGCTGGCTCAGATAATATTGCAAACATCTGGATACTCTGCATACCTTTCTTATGCTTGAAAGTATATCCTGGAGTACAACAATCACTGATCGCACTAGACATCGAACAAGTCTGAAGTGCGGATAGTTGCATCTTGCGACTCAATGCATCAGCGATGAGATTAGCAGCTCCCGGATGGTACTTAATCTTGCAATCATAGTCCTTAAGCAAGTCCATCCAACGTCTCTGCCTCATGTTAAACTCCGCCTGAGTGAACAAATACTTGAGACTCTTATGGTCGGTGAAGATCTCAAATTTCTCGTCATACAGATAATGATGCGAGATCTTCAAAGCGAACACAATGGCTGCCAATTCTAAATCATGGACTGGGTAGTTGTCCTCATGAAGTTTCAGCTGTCTAGAAGCGTATGCGATCACATGCCCATTCTGAGTCAGGAAACAACCTAACCCCTGAAGAGAAGCATCAGTGTACACCACATACCCTCCAGATCCTGACGGTAATGCCAACACCGGCGCAGAAGTCAACCGCCGTCGAAACTCATAGAAGTTCTCCTCACACTCGGAGGACCACTCAAAATTCACACCCTTGCGGGTAAGCTGCGTCAAAGTTCGAGCTAGCTGAGAGAAGTTCAGAATGAAGCGACGATAATATCCCGCTAGACCTAGAAAGCTAAGGATCTCAGCAACCGTCATCGGATGCGACCAATTAAGCACCGCCTCAATCTTGCTTGGATCAATAGAAATCCTCTCCCTGGATATGATATGGCCAAGAAAGACCACTCGATCCATCCAGAACTCACACTTGCTCAGCTTGGCGTATAACTGCTCATCTCGAAGAGTCTGCAGTACCAACCGCAAGTGAGAAACATGCTCTTCCGTATTACGATACACCAAGATGTCGTCAATGAAGACCACGACAAACTTGTCCAAATACTCCCTGAAGACACGGTTCATCAGGTCCATGAATATAGCCGGCGCATTAGTCAAACCAAATGGCTTCACTAGAAACTCGTAATGCCCATTGCGAGTACGGAATGCAGTCTTGGCTACGTCTTGATCTCGGACTCTCAACTGATGATACCCAGATCTCAAGTCAATCTTGGAGTAAACTGAAGTGCCCTGCAGTTGATCAAACAAGTCATCAATACGAGGCAAAGGATACTTGTTCTTCACAGTAACTCGATTCAGCTGCCGATAGTCAATGCACAGCCGCATAGACTCATCCTTCTTCTTCACAAAGAGAACAGGAGCTCCCCAAGAAGATACACTAGGACAAATGTACCCCTTGTCCAAAAGATCCTGTAGCTGATTCTTTAACTCACGCATCTCTGACGGAGCCAGACGATATGGTGCTCGAGAAATAGGCGAAGTACCTGGCATCAACTCTATGCCAAACTCGACTTCCCTAACAGGAGGAAATCCCGGAATCTCATCAGGAAATACATCTGGAAATTCATCCACAACAGAAATACTCTCTATCCCAATACTCTCAGCGGACAAATCAACTGCATAGATAAGGTAGCCTTCCCTGTCAGACTCTAGAGCTCGACAGGCTCTCAAAGTTGATACCAAAGGCATCGAGGGTCGAGCTCCCTCTCCATAGAAAAACCAGCTATCACTCCCTTCCGGATGAAAGCGTACTAATCTCTGATAGAAGTCCACTGAAGCTCGATAGGTAGTCAGCATATCTATTCCCAAAATGCAATCGAAATCATCCATCGCAAGGACCATGAGATTCGCTAACAGAATGTTCCTCTCGAAATCTAAAGGGAAACCCATCACTAGACGCTTAGCCAAAGAAGATTGTCCCGTCTGAGTAGAAATAGACATCACTACGTCTAGTGCAATGCATGGTAACTTATGCCTCTTAACAAAACGTGCAGAAATGAAGGAATGAGATGCATCAGTGTCAATAAGTACAAGAGCAGGTATATCATAAAGCAGAAATGTACCTGCGATGAATTTCTCATTCTCCTCCACTGCCTGATCATGCCTCAAGGAAAACACCTGGCCAGAAGCTCGTGGCCTCAAATGAGAACTCCCAGCAGGTTGTCCCTGCGACCTCTGCTGAACGGTGGCCTGAGAACCAGATCCTGAACCAGAACCCGAACCGCATCCCCCAAATAGTGGACAATCCCTCCGGATATGATCCACCTCACCGGAAAAAAAACAAGCTCCAGAAGCTTTACGGCACTTGTCGGATGGATGGTTCTTCCCACAGTGATCACACTTGTCCTTCTTTCCGAAACGGACAACACCAGTAGAGCCAGAGGAAGAAGAAGTAGATCCAGACTTCTTGAAAGATTGGGCACGGGGAACCAAAGAACTAGTAGGTCTCGACTGAGAGAAAGACCTGTTCCGCCGAATGCTGTCCTCTTCCTGGTGACAACGGCTCACCAAACCCTCGTAGTACATGTCGTTACCAACCGCCACACGGTCATGGATCTCAGGGTTAAGGCCTTGAAGAACAGATTATACTTCATCCCGGAGCTGTCGGCAATCTCGGGGCAATAGGATAGTAGATCAAAGAACTTCTGTTGATACTCATCAATAGACATGGCTCCCTGTCGCAGACTCAGTAGCTCGCCCGCCTTCGACTGACGGAGTGCAGGAGGAAAATACAGCTTCTGAAAAGCTGTGCGGAACTCGGCCCAGGTGGCCACTCCTTTCGCCGCAACAAAAGGTGCAGAAGTAAACCTCCACCACCTGCGCGCACGTCCATCCAGAAGATAACCCAGGGTCTCCATCTTCTGCTCCTCGGTGCAGTGGAAAGTCTGAAAAGTCATCTCCATGCGGTCTAACCAGTTCTCCGCATCCTCCGGAGACTCACCTCCAACCAAGGGCTTAGGCCCCGTCTGCAAGAATCGACGTACACTGAAACGGTCCTCATCTCGATGACGATGGCGGCGTTCCTGACGAGGCTCCCGGTCGGCATCACCCCAACGCCCACCAATACTGCATGAGAACTCTGGTCATCACGATCTGTCATCTACAAAATTAACCTAACGGTTATCTTATGTAGAATCTAAATCCCAAGAATACTTTGCATGCTCTGATACCATAAATGTAGTGACCCTTACCCAGATCACCTACTAAACAAAACTTAGACATGCAATTAACTTAATCAAAATAGTAATCAGAATTAAGCTGCGGAAACCATAGACAATATACAATCCCAAGGCAAGGAATCTGTAAATACCCAAATATTATACAACCAGATCGAACAGCTATATCAATTCAATAACAATAGAATAAAACCTAGGCGAAGCTTCAGCTGGCCAACAACTGCCTAGCCCCTCTTGGATCCACCCGCCTCGTCCAATCGCAAAAATTTCCCATGAAATAGGGTGTTCAGAAACACAGAGTACGAGACGTGAGCATAAAATGCTCAGCACGAAAGTATGAGTATACATGCATGCAAAGTGAACTCCCTATAACTCGAGGTCAAGAATCAGATAACAGAGACAGACCGGGCCCTGGTATGTAGAACGTTGTGCCGTCGCTTCAGGAGGTGGCTCCCATACCATAATACCAGTGGATTTACCGGACCCAAAGCCATGGAAGTCAATCCACTAACAGGATAGGGTACAACCCTACTAATAGACATCTCGAAGGAGATAGCTCAATATGCAAATGAATGCAGCATAAATCATGCAGTCACATAATACATGCATACTCAGTCAGGATATCTCGAACAGTACTTTCGTACCTCAAATCAGTGCAAGCTCTACCAACTCTAGGTCCACGCCTATAGTCTGCTCTACACTGCCAAATGATACTACTACCATTATAGTGTTCTAAAAGTCTTAACTAAGCTATTTCATACTCCTAAATATTTATAGGAAACAAAAGCTATACCTTCGTCCGTCGTTAGACCTTTGATGTCGATGCCTCCAGAACTTGGGCACAACTCTGCTACGACTATCGAACACCTCGACAACCCCCGGGTCAAGCCTAGGAAGACTAGAATTACTCCAATAGGACTAGAATGGAAAGGAAAACTCAGAATTGGCAAATTAAAGTGAAGCCTCGGCCTTCTATTTATAGACATCGATCGGAACCTCCGATCCTCGATCGGAACGTCCGATCCTACCATCGGAGTTTCCGAAGATCCTTATCTGTCACGTGTCAAAATATCACTGGTTGACTTCGGATAGGGGCGATCGGAGCTTCCGATCCTACCACACGTCATGTCTGCCGTAATACCATCGGAGCTTCCGATCCTGCATCGGAGCTTCCGATCTCGATCTGAACGTCCGATCCTGCATCAGAGCTTTCGATCCGTCCGGTACCCAATTTATTTAATTAGCGTTGATAAATCCTTAATCACTGATTTGGGTTACGGGCTACTACATAAACGTTGTAAAAGATACAAGAATTCATCAACAACTAGACACAATGAAATTACATACTAAAATGGGGAATATGATCGCTGAATTGCAAGAAGGCAACTCAAATGGAAAGATGACAGGAAATTAAGTGAAATATGTAATTTTCGATCATCTTCTTATTTTCAAACACCGAGGTTGAAATTTATATCATATGATATATCGTTGGATTCGCATTTTTGAAAAGATCCTACAGTGAAAATTTTGGCAAAGGTTGTTTGCCTAGCCAAGAAGGTAAGTAAGGATACGTTCTATAGCATTATCACTCCAGTCTTGGAAATGGATTCTGTGTTGCTTTTTATGTCATATATTAAGGCTCTGCAAGACCTGTCGGATGATGTACGGTTGGGGGATCCAATCTTCCTGATGAGCTGGGATCAGTGATTGATCTCGTTTGAAGTGCGCCTACTTCGTCGATCTTGACTTGTGAACAGAATTTTGATCCTTCCACTGTGGGAAAGTGGTTCGGGTGAGATCGAAGTTGTTTTAAACACGGGTGCACGTGGAACCCCACATACCCTAAGGTTTGTGGTGATCAAAACTATATATATATATATATATATAATGATATATACATGTGCACTAAAATTTTGTGAACGTTTTTCAACACTTAAATAACTCATACTAATAATAATTTCCGAAACGAGTCAGAAAGTTAATATGTTTCACATACATGCAAGTCGTGCTCCAGAAGACTAACTCAAAATGGTAAAACAAAATAAAACTCATCCATCAAAAAATTATTTATCATAGTTTCTCCAACATATTTCTTTCTGAAGACACTTGAGATCTTGTATTCATTTGTTCATGTTCCATATGCTATTTTGTGTTCATCATCAACAACATTGTACTAAATTTATCTTAATAGTGCATATCTCAAATGTTTAGAAGATGGATAATCAATTTTGGACATCCGTCAGTGAATAAGGCACTGAATTAACTGCTTTCATGAATGACAGCATTTGAAGTTCATCTTTCTGTATGCCATTTGGACCACAAATGCCACTACTTACATCAATTACATGTGGTCTAAGTATAGAAAGAGCTTCACATACATTCTTAGGGTTGACTCCTTCAGCAAGGAACCATCCTTTTTTGCTTGTAATCAGTGAAAGCTTAGATTTTGACCAATTAGACCCTTTACCACTGCAAACATGCAAAGATAATTCTAAGTCATGGCTGCATAACTCGGTCCCAAACGTTGTAAAAGATACAAGAATTCATCAACAACTAGACACAATGAAATTACATACTAAAATGGGGTATATGATCGCTGAATTGCAAGAAGGCAACTCAAATGGAAAGATGACCGGAAATTAAGTGAAATATGTAATTTTCGATCATATTCTTATTTTCGAACACCGAAGTTGAAATTTATATCATATGAAATATCGTTGGATTCGCATTTTCGAAACGATCCTACCGTAAAAATTTTGGCAAAGGTTGTTTGCCTAGCCAAGAAGGTAAGTAAGGATACGTTCTATAGCATTATCACTCCAGTCTTGGACATGGATTTTGTGTTGTCTTTTATGTTATATATTAAGGCTCTGCAAGACCTGTCGGATGATGTACATTTGGGGGATCCAATCTTCCTGATGAGCTGGGCTCAGTGATTGATCTCGTTTGGAGTGAGCCTGCTTGGTCGAACTTGACATGTGAACAGAATTTCGATCCTTCCACTGTGGGAAAGTGGTTCAGGTGAGATCGGAGTTGTTTTGAACACGGGTGCATGTGAAACCCTACGCATCCTAAGGTGTGTGGGGATCAAAACTCTATATATATATATATATATACATGTGCACTAAAATTTTGTGAACTTTTTTCAATACTTAAATAACTCATAATAATAATAATTTCCGAAACGAGTAAGAAAGTTAATATGTTTCGCATACATGCAATTCGTGCTCCAGGAGACTAACTCAAAAGGGTAAGAAAAATAAAACCCATCCATAAAAAAATTATTGGCATAGTTTCTCCAAGCATGTTTCTTTCTGAAGACACTTCAGATCTTGTATTCATTTGTTCATGTTCCATATGTTATTTTGTGTTCGTCATCAACAACATTGTACTAAATTTATCTTAAAAGTGCATATCTCAAATGTTTAGAAGATGGATAATCAATTTTGGACATCCGTCAGTGAATAAGGCACTGAATTAACTGCTTTCATGAATGACAGCATTTGAAGTTCATCTTTCTGTATGCCATTTGGACCACAAATGCCACTACTTACATCAATTTCATGTGGTCTAAGTATAGAAAGAGCTTCACATACATTCTTAGGGTTGACTCCTCCAGCAAGGAACCATCCTTTTTTGCTTGTAATCGGTGGAAGCTTAAATTTTGACCAATTAAACCCTTTACCACTGCAAACATGCAAAGATAATTCTAAGTCATGGCTGCATAACTCGGTCCCAAACGTTGTAAAAGATACAAGAATTCATCAACAACTAGACACAATGAAATTACATACTAAAATGGGGTATATGATCGCTGAATTGCAAGAAGGCAAATCAAATGAAAAGATGACCGAAAATTAAGTGAAATATGCAATTTTCGATCATATTATTATTTTCGGACAACGAGGTTGAAATTTATATCATATGAAATATCCTTAAATTTTCATTTTCGAAACGATCCTATCGTAAAAATTTTGGCAAATGTTGTTTGCCTAGCCAAGAAAGTAAGTAAGGATACGTTCTATAGCATTATCACTCCAGTCTTGGACTTGGATTCTGTGTTGTCTTTGATGTCTTATATTAAGGCTCTGCAAGACCTATCGGATGATGTACGGTTGTGGGATCCAATCTTCCTGATGAGCTGGGATCATTAATTGATCTCGTTCGGAGTGTGGCTGCTTGGTCGATCTTGACTTGTGAACAGAATTTCGATCCTTCCACTGCGGGAAAGTGGTTTGGGTGAGAACGGAGTTGTTTTGAACACAGGTGCACGTGAAACCACACGCACCCTAAGGTGCGTGGTGATCAAAACTATATATATATATATATAATGATATATACATGTGCCTTAAAATTTTGTGAACTTTTTTCAACACTTAAATAACTCATAATAATAATAATTTCTGAAACGAGTCAGAAAGTTAATATGCTTCACATACATGCAAGTCGTGCTCCAGGAGACTAACTCAAAAGGGTAAGAAAAATAAAACTCACCATCAAAAAATTATTGGCATAGTTTCTCCAAGCATGTTTCTTTCTGAAGACACTTCAGATCTTGTATTCCTTTGTTCATGTTCGATATGCTATTTTGTGTTCGTCATCAACAACATTGCACTAAATTTATCTTAAAAGTGCATATTTCAAATGTTTAGAAGATGGATAATCAATTTTGGACATCCGTCAGTAAATAAGGCACTGAATTAACTACAGAACATAAATTACTTTACTTTCTCTCGCCACAGTATGAAAATTATTCCGTGAACCATTTCCATGAAGCTGCAAATAGCATTAGATGCTAAATAACAGGTAGAACGAGTTAAAAATACAGATAATAATGGAGGAAAGCACCGACCTGAACATATCCAAGGTCTGCTTCATCAAAAGCTCTTAATATCGTTTCTGCATCATCATCTACAAACACCCCAACAGGTACAGCTCCATCTAGAGGTCTGTCTTCTTTGTATGCTTTATCAACAAGCGAAACTATTGTTGAGCGGTTCATCGAGCGTGCCACTTTCATCTTTGGAAAGATCCCATTTAATAAATTCATTTTTTCCCATTGAAACCTGTAATTAATTTGATGATCTAATGGCACATTACTTTCCACACAAATAGGGAACACACACACGCTTCATAAGAAATTACTTATTGAGTATATTTCTATTGCACCAGCTTTGTCTCACTTAACAAAGCATTATTCCCAAATCAAAATACAATAAAGGGAAAATTGCAAATTTAGTCCTGTATGTTTGTCACTTTGCGATTTTGGTCCTTTATGTTTTCACATTTCAGTTTTAGTCCTGTATGTTTTGATTTTTGGCAATTTCGGTCCTTTTTCTTCGAAAATGCTGACGTGGCACTGTACACGTCAGCTCCACATCAGCATTGAATTGGTGCCACGTCAGCGCCACATCGGAAAAAGGACTAAAATTGCCAAAAAAATAAAGATAGCAGACTAAAACTGCAATCTGAAAATATAAAGAACCAAAATCGCAAAGTGACAAACATACAGGATCAAAAAAGCAATTTTTCCTACAATAAAAGACTCTAATTTACTCATACTATGAGATGAAGTGATGAAAAAGAAAGGACATGAAATACGCAGCAAACATCATATGAGAAATTATATTCTTCGAACTTTGTACACTGGGTAATTTAACAATGACACTAATATTCTGGTCCTGGAATACCTGAACATATCGGCTTAGTAAAAACACTTGGTTGAAGATGATTTCCCACTCTTACACCAAGAAAAGATAGAATATAAACAATCACAAAAACACATCCGAGAAAACCAACCGTTAAGCAAACCAATAGCACGAAAATTGATGACCATTACATACATATTCAGCTGATTAACACCGCCTTATTTTGAACCAAAAGGGCTTTGTTTTTTCCCATAAAATAGAGAAATTGCAATACAAAAAAAAATCTAAGAATTAACACAAGCATCTGGACTGCAATTTCTCATACGCACACACAGCGAATTACACACATTCTGCTTCATGATGAGTACAGAGAGAGATACCTGAGAGCATAGCTGAATATCTGTGTTCAATTCAACGATTATCAACTTTGTCGTTATAGTTCGCCCAAACTCCTAACTTCGACTTTTGAAAGCATACCTACATTTCTTCAATCAAAGACAGCCGAGTTCTGCATGCATTATATACACAATTTAGGGGTGACCCAATAGGTAGCCCACCATTAAGCCCAATAAGATGAAGCCTAGGCCCACTAAGCTACGGGATAATATAATATATATTTACATATTTCTGAATCGATTGTCTGAGAATTTTTTATTTTGTGTTTTCCTATTCGTAGATTTTCTGGGGTAGCTTGCAAAATGACTTTCGTCAACCGATTGATTTTTTTGATGGAAACCGAAAAGATCGAACCAAATTAAAATAGGTTATTTCGGTCCAACAAAATCTGTGAGAGCTCATTATCTTAATTAAGATTAATTAACATACAATCAGAGTTAAGAGATAAACAACAGAAAATTTGCGCCTATAAAATTTTGGCATAACCTTCCCGCAAGTAGAACATACCTAAATAATTTAAATTTAAACACTCAAAATAACTCAACAACATTGATGTAGCCAAAAATCACTTGTATGTGACACGTTGCTTCCGCAAAGTCCGGAGTATCAGTAAGTCCTTGTATGTTCCCGATGAAGATCTTCAGTGGGTTGTTCCTACGTCACAAAACAAAGTCAGAGGAGCCGGGAGGGTTCCCGGCGAAGGCACTCCGACGCTCAAGTCAGTTACTACTCAAGGAATAATAATCGAGAATAGAGCGATATATTGCTCAAGAAAGTGTGTACCTTAATAATGAGGTGACTTGAGCTATTTATAGATATTCGGAGAGTTTCACGGGCTTAAGCCTCTTATGGGCTTTTGTAGAATTCAGGGCCTGCTTGAATTAAATATATATAATATTTAAATAAGCTTGGGCCTTAAAAATATTCGGAGTGGACCTTCATGATCGGGCTCAGGCCCAGTTGAATTTTTAGGTGTAACCTATCATAGGCCCCCCACTCTCGGTCGTGTCGCGTGTGCTGAGAGGACCGAGAGTAATATTTTTATTGGAGTATTGCCAGAAATTTATCTGCCAAAAACGAATATTTTTTGCCACTGCGAAAATTAAGGGGAATCGACCTGTAGTAGGACTGTGAGGCCATGAAATTTAAATTCTGGCGAAATAATAATTACAGTGTAATTGGATAGGAATCAAAGTCCTGCCAGAATCTTAATTGTAGAAACCCAGTAGAACTCTATCAGATATTGTGATTATAAATTCAGCACCGCAGTATATTTTTCATCACAACTTACTAACAAAATTTGATTTTCATTATTGTAGGATTCACGATCACATATCAAAAATAAACTAAGGAGAGACAAAGCGATATGACAGGTAATAATTAATTGTGCACTATGTGCCCATAATTATTTTTCTATCCAGTATGCTTTATTTTTTAACTTGTTGCTCCCTTGTTTGCCTACGTGTCCTTCTTCCTCATTGAGACCAACATTGGTATGGGAAAAAATCTGCTTAAAATTTTGTGTGCACGTATCTATATGTAATCATATAATATTTGATCTCAATCCATGGTTCATCATCGTCCCCTCCACTGCCCACTGCGAAGGGAACCACGATTCAGGGAAGAGACGGGCGAGGATGGTTGGCGAGAGGCGGCGATGATTGGCAGCTATCAAAGATCGTCTTCCAGCCATGGAACATCCATTGTCAATGGATGCTTCCAAATCTGGCACGATCGATGCAGCTGTACGAGGGGCTGAGGGAATTGCGCGCGAGGATGATGTCCGAGGATGGTGCTAGGCGGCGTCAACCAGAGGATACCCGGAGTCCAGAAACTCGAGATCACAGCCATGGTTGTGTTTTCGGGTGGGAACGGAACCAGATTTTGCACTCGAGGTCGGAAGGCGGCAACTTGACGGAGATGGCGACGCCAGCTCGAGGAAAGAAAACTCTGCAGCCGCTTGCCCTCCGAGGATGTTGATGGTGGTTGTTGCGCTACAATGACGGCCAGCTCACCGGCGATCGCTCGCCGAAGAAGATGGTCGTCGATGCGGGGCGAGTGCGATGGCGATGATGGCCGTGGGTGATATCGTTGATGATGGTGACATGATTTATGATGCCCATACACGTATATACATACATATATATACATATACACAAATATGTATATATATAATATTTCTAAGAAAACAAATAAGTAATTTTTATGCTTATGTATTTCATATATATATATATATATATATATATATATATATATATATATATATATATATATATATATAACATGACTATATGATTTATTTTTTTAAAAAACGTTGCAGGTTTCCCTTCACGGGGTAAGGTATTTTCGGTGTTAGTTGCTAACCGAGATACTCTTTCCCTCTCGCCAGTGGGGTCTAGCGGTGACAGTGAAATTGATGAGTGCTTATATCCTTTGAGTGATTTGAAAACAGTGGTATCTCGTGATATGACGAGATCACCTTATTTAAAAATTGATAGTAACCCGAATTCTTGCGATAATAGTGGTTCTGAAGAGTCTTCGGGAGGAGTGAGCGAGCGTCTTTTGGACGAGTCGGAGATTTTAAGTCCAAGTAAAAAATTTGACTTATCCTCTAAAAATATCCTTAAGATTCCCAAAAATGGAGATCTTTGCCATGAACCGCCTCCGGGATATTTTACTGTATATCTGGAGTACTTTAATTTTGGTTTCTCGCTCCCTCCTCATGCCCTTTTGATAGAAATTGTAGATAGTCTCGGGGTGAGTTTAAGTCAATTAACACCAAGTGCGATTCTTCTCTTTACGTGTTTCCTACGTAGAGTGAGTGAAATTAAAATGTCCCCGACTATAGACTTATTCTATGCGCTTTTCTCGGTGCGTCGCTCCATGCCGGGTTCCTATACTTATTTTCTACCTCGGGGAGATTGTAAGTTTTTATCTCGTTGTCCATCTCCAAAAAATGATTGGAGAAAAAATTTTGTTTATGTATGGGATTATGGTTGGGAGGTTCCCATAGTTTGGAGTCCGGGCCATAGGAAAATTATATTTAGCAAAATCCACCGTGAATTGCAACTTAAATGTCGTTCCTTAGGCCTCTTCCAGGAGTTGGTTGACCCAAAAAGTTTGATTCCTGCCGGTAATGCTTTGTTCAAATTGAATTTTGATGACTGTATTTTGCGTCTTCTTTGGATTCTTCTACTCGTGGTAATTTAAAATTTATTAAATTTATTTACTGATCATTGTCACTCTTCTCTTTGTGTTTGTTTGTAGGTGACAAATTAAGTTTGGCGGAGGTTCGCGCTTGCATAGAGAAAAACGAGAAAACTCCGTCAAAAACATCGAGAAAAGAGTCACCAATGGATCGAGGTAATCACAATTCCCAAGGGATTCCAAGGAGGAGGAATTATCCCGGGCCATCCGACCGTGTCAATTGTTCTGGTCCTCCATCTAAAAATACTGACACTCGTGACCGAAGGAATGGTGGTAGAAGAAATGATGCTGACCGTGATACCCGTATTAGGGAGAATGCTAATGGTAGAATAAATCCAAAAAGAAGACGTGAGGATGAACGAACAGTTCCTCCCGATACTCGTGAGGGTCGTCACTTGTTCTTGGAGGGTGTGAATCACAAGAATAATGCTGGTTCTTTTTGGGATTTGAAGGATCCAGAGATTGGTTGGAGAACCGGAGCTAATCTCATTGGAGATCATGACAGGTTGCATCTACTGCCTCAGCCTACCGAAGTATTAACTCGGTCTCTTGCCTCGTCTGCCTTCCAGGTATATTATTATACGTTTGATATTTGTTATGATTTTTATGTAGTAAACAATACTCCTTATCTATGGGTCTTTGCAGATTTTATCGCTTGCCCAAACTTTTCAATTTCGAGAAGAGAGGTCTCGAAATTCCGGGAGAAAATTTGATGACGAGCTGGCGTCATTAAGGGGAGAGTGCAAAAGACTCGGCGAGGAAGGTGTTAAGGCCCGAGATGATTTTCTCAAATCGCAAAAGGAGCTTGAAGAGAAATCCAAAAAGTATGATGCAATGTGCAAGGATATGGAGCTACTTAAGGGAAAATATTCCCATGAATCGGAGACCGGTGAGACTTTTCTCAATTCGTCAATAGGCAAGAATCTCTTGCGAAGTACCGGAGAAAAAGCAATTGAATGCTACCGAGAGTCCACAGATTTTAGAGATGAAGTGATTCAGCGGGCGATCGTTATTCATGATGAAGTTGTAGTGGATTGCCGCAAGGAACTACGGAAAACTCAACTAGTTCCAGAGGAAATTATTATGATGATTCACCCAAACATTCCGGAGCCTAGTCTTGCCAGAGTTGAAGATGACTCGGATCCTCCCTTAGGAGATTTACTGGGAGGTCTGGGTGATGAGGAGATGATCGAAGCTTTGCGTTCGAATTTTTAGCTTATACATCCAATAATGACGGTGTGTGTCGAAGCTATATGGAGACTAAACCGTGGAATAGTTTAGCTTTATTATTTCTTGCCACTTTCGGGCAAAATTTTTTTGTGACAGAGTCAAAGTCATAGACTTTTTTTTTTTGTTCTTTTTGAGTAAGTAAGTATTTGTCGATTATCATATCTCTTTTGCATTTTGAAGTTGCTATTGCATACTTGTTTGATGAATAAAATACTATTGCTTTAACAATGGAGTACTTGGGAGGGGATCAATCTCCCAAGATTTTGTCTCATGGGGAATTCCTAAACCCACTTGGTGCGTGGTGAGGTATCCCGGGACTTATAATGTTATTATGTCGTCCTGACCTCTTACAGCGTCATAAGTTCAGATGTCCCAAGGGGCTGGCCAAGCCTCTTACTGTTGGGAATTTTTTATGATTGCTAGGGTCTATGACGTTTATGTCGTAAGTAAGCGTTAGTATAGGAGAGGAGATATGATATGCTTTCGACAAAGTAATCTGTTTATATAAAAACAATAATCAAATTAGTTGAACAATGTATCACAAAATTGTAATATGAAAACATAAGGAAAATATGCTAAAAAAGATAAATTTAGCCTATTATTGACGAGAGTTGCAGTTTATGCATAAAACTTCTTCAGGTTGGCCACGTTCCAAGGCCTGGAAAGTATTCTTCCATCTGAATGTTTGAGGCGATATGTTCCCATCTTCACAATTTCAATTACTTTGTAGGGGCCTTCCCATTTCGGATCCAGCTTGCCCACAGACTTTAAGATGTCAGATTTTCTCAATACAAGATCTCCTACTTGGAAAGATCTTGGTTTGACTCTGTCATTGTATGCTTTAGTCATACAAGCTCGATATCTCTCGGCTCGTGTTGAAGCTCCATCTCTCAGTTCATCCACCAAGTCCAATGAAATTCGGAGGGCTTGGTCATTCCCAGATGGAGTGTACTGTTTCACTCGCCATGATTGCTCTCCGATTTCGGCAGGAGCCACAGCTTCCGCTCCGTAGGCCAAGTTGAAAGGAGATTCTCCAGTTGAAGAGCGTGGGGTGGTTCGATATGCCCATAGAACACTTGGCAACTCATCCACCCATTTTCCTTTGGCATTGCCTAGGCGTGTTTTGAGGTGCTGTAGAATGGTCCGGTTGGTGACCTCGGTTTGCCCATTTGCTTGAGGATTCCCTACAGAAGTAAAGAACTTCCTGATAGAGAGTCCTCTGCACCAGTCTTTTATCTTCGCTCCAGAGAATTGAGTTCCATTATCTGAAACCAAGGTTTGAGGAATGCCAAATCTGCATATTATATTCTTCCATAAGAAATTGATTACATCTCTCTCGGATATTTTGGCCAATGGTTCAGCTTCGACCCATTTGGTGAAATAATCCACAGCTACTATCAGAAATTTTCTTTGTCCGGTAGCAGGAGGAAAAGGACCTACCAAATCCATTCCCCATTGAGCAAAAGGTAGAGGACTTTCCAGGGGCTGTAAGGTTGTAGCCGGCTGGTGATGGAAGTTAGCATGCTCTTGACATGCATGACAATGTTTTGCTAACTCCATAGCATCTTGCTTCATCGTTGGCCAAAAGTACCCTTGGCGCAATGCTTTCCCCGCGAGAGCTCTGCCAGCTAAATGATTTCCACATATTCCTTCATGAATTTCACGGAGCACATAGTTTCCCTTAGCTGGCGTTAGACACTTTAGGTAAGGTGAAGAGAAACCTCTTTTGTACAGTTCTCCGTCAATGATCGTGAACCGAGCAGCTCTCACTCTAAGTTTTCGAGCTTCGACTTGGTTAGCAGGTAGTTTCTCTTGCTTTAAATAGTCGATTATTTCATCTTTCCAACTAGGCTCTTTGCTGTCAGCACAGAAGACTGTAACATCACTTCCATCAGTTTCTTCCTTGCCATAAGTTAGGAATGTAATTTTCCTATTATCAATGTTGGCCAAGGAGCTTGCTAACTTGGCAAGGCGGTCTGCTGACTCATTTTCCCCTCTAGGTATCTGCTTTATATCATAGCTGTCTAAACGCGAGAGAAGCTCGTTTACTTGAGTGAGGTATGCAAACATTTTATCTTCCTTTGCTTCATAATTTCCATTAACTTGACTGACGATAAGTTGGGAGTCACTGTGTATCGTCAGTCTTCTTGCTCCGACTGACAGGGCCAATTTAATTCCCATGATGAAAGCTTCATATTCTGCCTCATTATTCGTTGCAGGGAATAGAAATTTGACGGCATATTGAAATTTATCTCCCTGTGGGCTCTCCACAACTATACCTGCACCGCTTCCCGTAGAGGTTGATGACCCGTCGACATAAACCATCCATGTTTGGGTGGAACTCTCTTCTTGAGTTACTGTCATTTCTACTAGAAAATCAGCCAGAATTTGCGCTTTAATCGCTGGACGCGGGCGATATTCAATTCCATATTGGCTCAGTTCAACAGCCCACTTAACCATTCTTCCTGATGCTTCAGGACTCGAGATAATTTGTTTGAGAGGATGATTGGTGAGTACAATTATTGGATGAGAGTGAAAGTAAGGACGTAATTTTCTCGCTGCAATTACCAAAGCCAGTGCCAGTTTCTCGATCTTTGTATATCTTAATTCTGCTCCGTGTAAAGTTCGACTGATATAATAAACTGGCTTGTGCTCACGTCCTACTTCAGAGACCAATACTGCACTTACCGCCTCCGCAGATATTGCCAGATAAATTAACAGGGTGTCACCGTCGTTTGGTTTCACCAACAACGGCGGAGAGGTCAGATGTACTTTCAACTCGTCAAATGCTTGCTGACACTCTTCTGTCCATTGAAAACCTTTCCCACTCCTCAACATTTTGAAAAATGGTAAACCCTTGTCTGCAGATCTTGAGATAAATCGGTTGAGGGCGGCCAAACGTCCTGTCAATTCTTGGATGCCTTTTACACTCTTCGGAGGATTCATGTTTAAAATAGCTTTGATTTTTTCAGGGTTGGCCTCTATTCCTCGTTCTGACACCATATAACCGAGAAATTTGCCTCCTCGTACACCAAAAGTGCATTTATCCGGATTAAGTTTCATCCTGTATTTTCTGAGTATACTGAAACATTCCTCAAGATCTTCCAAATGATTAGATGCTTGAATACTTTTGACGAGCATGTCATCTATATAAACTTCCATGTTACGCCCGATCAATTGTTCGAACATGCTATTTACCAAACGCTGATAGGTAGCTCCAGCATTTTTCAGACCAAACGGCATTACATCATAACAATAAATTCCTCGATCAGTGATGAAACTTGCTTTTTCTCGGTCTTCTGGCGCTAGGCCGATCTGATTGTATCCTTGATATGCATCAAGAAAAGTGAGCAGCTCGCATCCTGCTGTCGAATCGACTAACAAGTCAATTCGAGGGAGTGGAAACGGATCTTTGGGGCATGCTTTGTTGAGATCAGTGAAATCTATACACAAACGCCACTTTCCTCCAGGTTTTGGTACTAAAACCACATTTGCAAGCCAATCTGGGTATGAAACTGGCCTGATGTACTTTGCCACTAAGAGTTTCTCCACTTCCGCGGCTATATGCCGATTTTTCTCTGGACCAAATGCTCTTTTCTTTTGCTTCACCGGTCTCATTTTCGGATCAACACGGAGGTGATGAAGCGCATATTCATGAGGTATTCCTGGCAGATGCTCATCACCCCAAGCAAACACGTCCAGATTGCGACCAAGAAAATTTTTCAACTTCTCTTCCAGCTCAGGAGGTAATTCGGTCCCAATCTTTAGGGTTTTCTTGGGATCAGTTGGAATGATTGCCACATGTTTCAGAGTTTCAGTTGCTGTTATTCTCTCTTTGCTCTCAGCTTCTTCATCCACCAAATGAATTCCGTTTTCACGCAAAAGCTTTTCGGGTTTTGGTGGTTTTTCCTTGCTAGAGACTTGTCTTTTCCGATTTTCTGACGAACCCCGCAGAGTCACTACATGACACTCTCTAGCTAGACGATGATCACCAAGGGCTTCTCCTACTCCTCCTGGCGTCGGAAACTTCAGCTTCATATGATATGACGATCCGATGGCTTGGAATATATTGAGACTTGGTCGTCCCAATATCACATTGTACGCAGATGAAGCTTTTACCACAAGGAATTTCACCATTTTAGTAGACCGCTTGGGGTAAGAACCCAAGGATAGAGGAAGCGTTGCCTCTCCCAAAGCTTCAACTATTTCTCCGGAAAATCCGACTAGTGGAGTGTTGACTGGAGTTAACTGTGCATTACTAATACCCAACTTTACGAATGCATTATGAAAAATTATGTCGGCCGAACTTCCAGAATCCACTAGAATTTTCTTTACCCAAAAATTGGAGATTGTGGCTGAGATGATTAAAGCATCATTATGGGTACCCCGAGGGTTCTCCAGATCTTTGTCACTGAATGATAATCCATCTTGGATGGTTTCAACTTCACATATTGACAAGGATGTGGGGCTGGATAAATTGTTGGTTCCTTTTGCTGCTCGCAGAAGAGCTTTTCTTGCATTGTTCGAGTCGCCACAAGCAGGCCCCCCAGTGATTACGGCGATTACCCCTCCCGAGGGCAAATTTTCATCCGCTCGTTCATGCTGTTTCCCAATTTCGTCATGGCGCTTTTGATAGTCATGTTTTGGTTGTTCGTCCCGACGCCTGTCGTCTCGTTTTTCACCGCGGGACTTGTCCACGAAATTCCCCAAATGTCCGCGCTTTATGAGTTTTTCAATTTCTGCTCGCAAACTGAAGCAATCTTCTGTAGTATGGCCTTTATCTTTATGAAAATGACAATACTTTTCCGAACGTAGGCGCTTTGGGTTATTCTGCATTGGGCGAGGGGGACGTAACAATCCTTGTTTTTCAGCCACTACCAGTATATCGGTCAGACGTGCATTGAGGGGTGTATTCTGGAGACGGGGGCTCTGTGCTGTTCGCTTCTCGTCTCGCTTTCTAATATCTGGTTTATCTTCTTCTCTCTTTCTTTTATTCAGGTAGTGTGGTTCAATAGATTCCTCAACCCGAATGTATTTCTCAGCTCTTTCCAGTAATTCCTCTAGGTTTTTGGGCGGCCTTCCCGCTATTGATTCCTTGAACTTCCGATGACGCAAGTTTTGCTGCATTATTCCGGCTAACAAATCATGGTTCACATGTAAGACTTCGTGCACCGCATGAGTAAATCGCCGAACATAGTCCCTCAGACATTCTCCTTCTTTTTGAATGACTGTGAACAAATATGCTGTTGTTTTTGGGTATTTTTTGTTAATTGAGAATTGCTGGATGAAGCAGTCAGTAAGTTGCTCCAAATTGGCAATAGATCCGGAGGGTAACTTGTTGAACCATGTGAGCGCTCTTCCTGATAATGTTGTTCGGAAAATTTTGCAGTATGCAGCATCTGTGATATCATACAAATCCGCTTTCGCGTAGAATTTGTCAATATGGTCTTGGGGGTCACTCGTTCCATCGAACTCAGGTAAGCTGGGGATTTTGACTCCCTTTGGTAATGCTTCAGATAATATGTCATCAGTGAAGGGGCTTCGGCGTGACGGCAAAATTGCGGAAATATTCTCTCCAGTTACATGTGTGCGAGATCCATCCTTCCGAGCTGGATTAGTGATCTTGTTTTCGCCAGAAATGTCATGAACTGTGTGAACACTTGCTTCGCCGTCTTTCTGAGTAGTATTTTTCTTGGTCCCCCCTTGATCTTTATCATTCACTTTAGATTTATCTTTATTTGGGTCTCCGTTATTAGGATCAAGAGATGACGAGCCTTCAGTCTGAGCCTTTTTCTTGCTGCTTTTGCGCTTGCGAGTTTCTAGGTACTGAGCAACTGCATCTTTTGCTGCGAGTGCGGCTGTGTTTTCCATTAGCGCGGTCAAGTCTTCACGGGTGAGAGTAATACTCTGCGGTGCGTTTCCATTGTTAATATTTCCTTGAGACATTTTTGAAGTAATATGTGTTCTCAATGACGTAATGAACAGTTTCCCACGGACGGCGCCAAGCTGATGTAGCCAAAAATCACTTGTATGTGACACGTTGCTTCCGCAAAGTCCGGAGTATCAGTAAGTCCTTGTATGTTCCCGATGAAGATCTTCAGTGGGTTGTTCCTACGTCACAAAACAAAGTCAGAGGAGCCGGGAGGGTTCCCGGCGAAGGCACTCCGACGCTCAAGTCAGTTACTACTCAAGGAATAATAATCGAGAATAGAGCGATATATTGCTCAAGAAAGTGTGTACCTTAATAATGAGGTGACTTGAGCTATTTATAGATATTCGGAGAGTTTCACGGGCTTAAGCCTCTTATGGGCTTTTGTAGAATTCAGGGCCTGCTTGAATTAAATATATATAATATTTAAATAAGCTTGGGCCTTAAAAATATTCGGAGTGGACCTTCATGATCGGGCTCAGGCCCAGTTGAATTTTTAGGTGTAACCTATCAAACATTATCAGCAACATAACAAATATAAACGAGTTCGGCCAGGCACAATCACAATATACACAAACTAGAAATATAATAGAGCAGGCAATGCTCGATAAAGACATAATAAAGTCCTCAAAATATTCTAAACACAACAAACAACTACTTGAGACATATTTCGATAAATGTATAATCTCAAACTCTATATCTATATGCATATAATATTTGGGTGATGAAGACACGATACAGCACCTAGAAAAAAATTGGGCTTACTCTCAAGAAGCTCTTATACTTCCTAATGTTTTCTCTTGAGCAAATAAAGTAGAGGTGCAAACGAACCGAGTCGGTTCATGAGCTTTACAAGTCCGCTCGATAAATATTTGATTCGCATTCGAGCTTATCGAACTCGAGCCAAATTCGAACATGTTCGAATTTTTTTCGAACCGAGCTCGAGCCAAAATCTCACTACTCAATTAACATGCCTAACATTAATCATTCTATATTAAATCATAGCATAATAATTTTTGTTTTTTGCTTAATTTAGTTTAATATAATATTAAAGCGACTAACATTAATCATTCTAGATTAAATCATAGCATAATAATCTTTTGTTATATCTTTCAAATATTTAGTGAGAGAATTTTTTTGTATTTTGGATTGATCGTACTTCCAAATTTATGAAGAAAGCAACAACTGCAAATTCCTCGTTTTGAGAAATGGAAACACGTAATTAATGTTGTAAGTTTTGTCACATTTTTGTTGATTTTCAATACATATTTTGTAAGCATTAAATAAAATTTTCAGCGGTGGGAATCAAGGGCTCACAAATTGTGGTTGGTGTGGTCTTAGGTAGTGTTTGGGAGAGCTTCTTAGAAGCAATTATCAACTTTACGTTAACAAAATTTTGTTAACAAAAAGTTGAGAAGTACTTCATATAAGTTATCCTAAGCACTACCTTAGTCTCTTAAGATTATATTAATTATTATTAAATAATAAACACATGAAATTGTCAAAAAATGCACGTTTATGCTTTAATTGGATTGGGGAAGATGATGCACAGTGCATGAGTTAAAATAACTTAAATCGAGTCAAAATCTAACCCCGAATATATAAATATTTACAATTTTTATAAAAAAATCTGACCCATATAGAAACTGATTCGGTCCGCTTGGGCAAGAAGGTCCAAAAAAAACGTGTATACAATTAGATTTTATCTTCCTCTAACTTTCCTTCATTCATTTCTCCATGTTCCATGTGCAGTTTATAATTTTAAAATCAGAGAAACCGAAAATTTCAAATTCAAAATCACTCGTTTAATCTATATATGTTTATTTCTTTCATAATGTTGGTATTATTTTACACACACATCGTGTGTGCATCTTTAGCAAGTATAAATAAAAAAAGTTATCACATTTAATCATAGTGTTATATTGTGATAGATATAAATATATATCTATTTTATCTTATCATTTCCCCCCAAACCAACGTGTCTCTCTCTTTAAATCTTCCCTCCCCCGACATCCATCTGGTTCCCGGCAGCTTCTATGCTATACCGGGTGTTCTTCACCCGGTGCAGCATCTACCCTTCATTGGGCACGGGACCCACACATTTAGGCCAAGATCCACCAGGTGAAGAACACCCGGTGGAGCAATAGAAGATGCTTTTGTTCTCTGCTTCTCCAACCACCGCCATCATTTTTTTCGTCGATCGGTCGCCATCGATTGCCAAAACTCAAAATCAAATATATGGTTGGAAAGATATTGACGAGAGCTATCTAGCGATACCACTTTTTCCATGGTATAAAACGATCCCGACGAAACTCGTTGCCCTTCTCCGCCGACGGCCACCGTCGTATGTTTCCGGAATCTAAACATTGATTTATGGTTTTTGTCCTTCATGTCGTAAGCTTCGATTCAAAGACCAAAGTCACGAATTTAGAGGCTGTTTTGGGTGAATTCAAATTTGAGGTTGGATTATGAAATTTGATTTAAATAATTGATAATTGATAATTGTTGTGTATTTGATGATAGGTTCAAACTTGACATTGATTCGAGGTATTAAATGAAATTTCAGAATTGTTATCTAGGAAGTTCGAAAATTCTAGCTTGTTTAATTAGTGATTTTTCAGATTTATTGTGTTGGAGAAATGATTACGGTAATTTGAAGTTTATATCTGAAATTTATGAACGTTAGTCGCTTTAATATTATATTAAAGTTAGTTTAAAGAGAAAAACAAAGATTATTATGCTATGATTTAATCTAGAATGATTAATGTTAGGCATGTTAATTGATAATTGTTTTGTATTTGATTGTAGATTCAAAGTTGACAGTGATTCGAGTTATTAAATGAAATTTCAAAATTGTTCTCTAGGAAGTTTTGAAAATTCTAGGTTGTTTAATTAGGGATTTTTCAGATGTATTGTGTTGGAGAAATGATTTCGGTAAATTAGAAGTTTATATCTAAAATTTATGAATTAGTTTAAAGCGAAAAACAAATATTATTATGCTATGATTTAATCTAGAATGATTAATATTAGGCATGTTAATAATTCCTAAAATCTCACTACTCAGTTAGCATGCTTAACATTAATCATTCTAGATTAAATCATAGCATAATAATATTTTTTTTTCGCTTTAAACTAACTTTAATATAATATTAAAGCGACTAACATTCATAAATTTCAGATATAAACTTTTAATTTATCGAAATCATTTCTACAACACAATACATCTGAAAAATCCCTAAATTAACAAGCTAGAATTTTCGAAATTTCCTAGATAACAATTCTGAAATTTCATTTAATAACTCGAATAAATGTCAAGTTTGAACCTACAATCAAATACACAACAATTATCAATTATTTAAATCAAATTTCATAATTCAACCTCAAATTCGAAATCACCCAAAATAGCCTCTAAATTCGTGACTTTGGTCTTGAATCGAAGCTTACGACATGAAGGACAAAAACCTTAAATCAATGTTTAGATTCCGGCAACATACGGCGGTGGCCCGCAGCGGAGAAGAGCAACATGTTACGTCGAGATCGTTTTATCTCGGGCAAAAGTGGTATCGCTAGATAGCTCTCGTCAATAGCTTTCCAATCGTATATTTGATTTCGATTTTCGGCAATCGATGGCGACCGAACGACGGAAAAAATGATGGTTGTGGTTGGAGAAGCAGATAACCAGGGCATCTTCTATTGCTCCACCGGGTGTTCTTCACCCAGTGGATCTTGGCACACGAAGGGCAGATGCTGAACCGGGTGAAGAACACCCGGTGTAGCATAGAAGCTGTCGAGAACCATCTCCAGCGAGGAAAGATTTAAAGAGAGAGACATGTTGGTTCGGGGGAAATGATAAGATAAAATAAATATATATTTATATCTATCACAATATAACAGTATGATTAAATGTGCTAACTTTTTTTATTTATACTAGCTAAAGATGTACACACGATGTGTGTGTAAAATAATACCAACATTATGAAAAAAAATAAACATATATAGATTACACGAATGATTTTGAATTTGAAATTTTTGATTTCTCTGATTTTAAAATTATAAACTGCACATGGAACATGGAGAAAGAAATGAAGGGAAGTTAGATGAAGATAAAATCTAATTGTGTGCACGGTTCTTTTTTTTTTTGGACCTTTTTGCCCATGAACAATAAAGTGGGTTATACAAGTAAGGTGTCATTCAAGCGGACCGAATCAGTTTCTATATGGGTCAGATTCTTTATAAAAAATAGTAAATATTTATATATTCGAGGTTAGATTTTGACTCTATTTAAGTTATTTTAACTCATGCACTGTGCATCATCTTCCCCAATCAAATTAAATCATAAACGTGCATTTTTCGACAATTTCATGTGTTTATTATTTAAAAATAATTAATATAATCTTAAGAGACTAAGGTAGTGCTTAGGATAACTTATAGGAAGTACTTTTCAACTTTCTGTTAACAAAATTTTATGAAATTTTGTTAACGTAAAGTTGATAATTATTTCTAAGAAGCTCTCCCAAACACTACCTAAGATCACACCAAACCAGAATTTGTGAGCACTTGATTGCCACCGCTGAAAATTTTATTTAATGCTTACAAAATAAGTATTGAAAATCAACAAAAATGTGACAAAACTTACAACATTAATCATGTGTTTCCATTTCTCAAAACCAGGAATTTGCAGGTGTTGCTTTCTTCATAAATTTAGTACAATCAATCCAAAATACAAAAAACTTCTCACACTCAATATTTGAAAGATATAACAAAAGATTTTTATGCTATGATTTAATCTAGAATGATTAATGTTAGTCGCTTTAATATATATTAAAGTAGTTTAAAACAAAAAATAAAGATTATTATGTTATGATTTAATCTAGAATGATTAATGTTAGATACGTTAACTGAGTAGTGAGATTTTAGAAATTTATTTTAAAATTCCTAAATAGTTGAAGTTGAAATTTTAGTTGAATATAATGGTTATGAGATGTTTATAAAACCATTTAAATGAATATTCAGGTGATGAATCTAAGTTGACATTTCTAAGAATTTTTCAAGTATTTATATGATTGGTATATGTTTGGTTGAGGTACATACATTTTAGTTATTTTCACGATGTCTGATAACGGCATCTGATAATACTATGTATAATTTATGTGCTCTTTGCTGAATTAAGTGATATTATATGTTGACTTGCATATTATCATTTATATATATATATATATATATATATATATGAGATGATAGTGTCGTGAAGATTTTTGGGCATCTTAACTGGTCCGGCTTAGCTATTTGCTGGCTTTCAGAGTGAAGCCATATCTTCAGACACGGTCTGTTGAGTTGTGGACGGTCTGTTGAGTCGTGGATCAGCTTGAGCATATGATGTATGAGTTTGATATCGATCAGATGACTCCTGAAATCTTGATATTTTGCACATGTTCATTCATTGCATTCATGCATGACATCATAGTATTTTTATGTTATATATATATCGTGGTTTTTTGATGTCTCGTACTTGGTGTTCTGACCCCTAACAGGGGACTGTCGTGTCTTTTGTGTGTGGACACGGCAGGTAGCACTAAGGGTGCAAACGAACCGAATCGAACCGAATAATGGTAAAATTTTAAGACTTGAATTTGGCTCGATAAAAGTGTATTCGAGTTCGAGCTCGATTCGAAGCTCGATAATTTCAAATATTTTGGCTCGAACTAAACTCGAAATGAAGTTCAACTTCGAGTTTGGCTTGAAACGTTCGAACCTATTCGTGAAATATTGCTCAAATTTTATGTTCGAAAAGCTCGAAATGTTCGAAAAAATTCGAAATGTATATATATTTATTATATAATTATATTAATTAAATATTAAGACTCGCGAACTATTGAACATAATAATTTTGGCTCGAGCTTGGCTAGAAAAAAGTTCGAACATGTTCGAATTCGGCTCGAGTTCGATAAGCTCGAATACGAATCAAATATTTATCGAGCGCGCTTGCAAAGCTCACGACCTGACTCGGTTCGTTTGCACCCCTACTTTAGTTGCTCAAGAGGAAGCATTAGGAAGTATGAGAGCTTCTTGAGAGTAAGCCCAATATTTTCTAGGTGTTGTATCATGTCATCGTCACCCAGATAGTATATGCATATAGAGTTTGAGATTATACATTTACCGAAAAATGACTCAAGTAGTTGTTTGTTGTGTTTAGAGTATTTTGAGGACTTTATTATCGAGCATTGTCGGCTCTATTATATTTTTAGTTTGTGTATATTGTGATTGTGTCTGGCCGAACTCGTTTATATTTGTTATGTTGCTGATAATATTGTTGAATTATTTTGAGTATTTAAATTATTTAGATATATCCTATTTACGGAAAGGTTATGCCGAAATTTTATAGGCCGAAACGAAAATTTTACTTTTCCGTTATTTATCTCTTAACTCTGATTGTATGTTAATTAATCTTGATTAAGATAGTGGGCCCTCACAGATTTTGTTGAACCGAAATAACTCATTTTACTTCGGTTCGATCTTTCCGATTTCCATCAAAAAAATCGGTCGATTGACGAAAGTCATTTTGCAAGCTACCCCAGAAACCTACGAATAGGAAAACACAAAACAATAAAAAAAATCTCAGACAATCGATTCAGAAATTTGCAAATATATATTGTATGACCCCTAGCTTAGTGGGCCTTGGCTTCATCTTATTGGGCTTAATGGTGGGCTACCTGTTGGATCACCCCTAAATTGTGTGTATAATGCATGCAGAACTCGGCGGTCTTTGATTGAAGAAATGTAAGTATGCTTTCAAAAGTCGAAGTTAGGATTTTGGGCAAACTATAACGACAAAGTTGATAATCGTGGAATTGAACACAGATATTCAGCTATGCTCTCAGGTATCTCTCTATACTCATCATGAAGCAGAATGTGTGTAATTTGTAGTGTGTGCGTATGAGAAAGTGCAGTCCAGATGCTTGTGTTAATTCTTAGTTTGGATTGCAATTTCTCTATTTTATGGGGAAAAACAAAGCCCTTTTGGTTCGTTTCCTAGAAAAAAAGGCGGTGTTAATCAGCTGAATATGTATGTAATGGTCGTCAATTTTCGTGCTATTGGTTTGCTCAACGGTTGGTCTTCTTCGATGTGTTTTTGTGATTGTTTATATTCTATCTTTAACAGGTGTAAGAGTGTAAAATCATCTTCAACCAAGTGTTTTTACCAAGCCGATATGTTCAGGTATTCCAGGACCAGAATACTAGTGTCATTGTTAAATTACCCAGTCTACAACGTGTGAAGAATATAATTCCTCATATGATGTTTGCTCCGTATTTCATGTCCTTTCTTTTTCATCCCTTCATCTCATAGTATGAGTAAATTAGAGTCTTTTATTGTACTTTGATTTGATTTGGGAATAATGCTCTGTTAAGTGAGACAAAGCTGGTGCAAGAGGAATATACTCAATAAGTAATTTCTTGTTAAGTGTGTGTGTGTTCCCTATTTGTGTGGAAATTAATGAGTCATCAGATCATCAAATTAATTACAGGTTTCAATGGGAAAGAAATGATTTTATTAAATGAGATCTTTCCAAAGATGAAAATGACACGCTCGACGAACCATTCAACAATAGTTTCGCTTGCTGATAAAGCATACAAAGAAGACAGACCTCTAGTCAAAATGTGTGGAATCACATCAGCTAGAGATGCTGCCAAAGAAGCAGAAGCTGGCGCAAACTTTATTGGGATGATTATTTGGACCAACTCAAAACGCTCCATCTCACTTACTATTATAAGGTTGTCCTAACCGGATTCTCCTAAGCTAAACAATTGTTTCCTAACAAAATAATTGAATCATTCCACCATACGGCCAGCCTGTCGTTAGATTCTCTCTCTCAACCAAGGAAAGGTTATTAAACAAATAACACAGGTAGCAAGGAAAAAAATAGCTCACAAAAAAGTAAAAACAACCATTATCATCAAAATAACCACCAAAAATATTTCGAAGGAAAAAAAACAGAGAAAAAGCCATTTAAAAATTCAAGAACTTTTTTTGAAAAATAGAAAGCATGGGAAAAATCGGGAAAAATAGCCCATTATTCAAAATCCATATCGCAATACAACTCACAAACAGCTCACTAGACATGAGAATCCCCTCGATACCACCCAAAAGCCTTAACAAGAAACCAAAAAAAAAAAAAAAAAAAAAAAAGAGACATGAAACCATTAAAGATCGAGTCTTTAGATGCTAAAAAAACCATATCTTACACTGAATAGACAAATGCCTTGCTAAATCATGGATCTTTGAAATTACAAAGACTCCCAATAATTTGAAAGAATTTTTGGAAATGAGTAATGTTAGTATCTAATCTTGTGAAAGACCTCGAGTCTTTGGAGAAGTATATATATTGTTCAAAAACTTACCGAAGTGATGAGGGAGGAGGAAATTGTGACTTTTCTTCTCGCTTCCTTCTAGGGATGTAAATGAGCCGAACCGAGCCGAACAGTATCGGGCTCAGGCTCGGGCCCGGGCTCGGCTCGTTAAGTATATGTCGCGGCTCCGGCTCGGTCCGAGCTTTTGTTTTGAAGCTCGGGCTCGGCTCGTTAGCAAATTACTAAGCTCGTGAGAAGTTTGAGCTCGGCTCGTGAATAGCTCATTTATCTTACTTAACAAGCTTGGCTTGAGTTCGGCTCGTTGGGCTCGTTGAGCGAGATCGTTTTTGGGCTCGTTGGGCGAGCTCGTTTTTGATCTCGTTAAGCATTTTTGGGCTCGTTAAGCGAGCTCGTTATCTGGCTCGCTTACGAGCTCGTTATCTGGGTCGTTTACCAGCTCGTTCTCTGGGTCGTTAAGTTGGCTCGTTTCTGGGTCGTTAAGTGCAAATACAATAAAATACGTCTCCATAAATTAATTATAAACTAAAATTAATAACAAAAAGAACATACTAAAATATTATATCAAACTTCCAAATACCATACAAAATAACATCATAATAAAATTTATTATCAAAAATCTAACTAGTCAATAGTCTCAATATATAAAATGGAATATTCTGAAATTAGTATCAAACGATTCAAATGCATTTAGATACCTAAATATCAATTTATTTAATTACATAAATTCGAAAATTCTTAGATTAATAATCAGAAATTTCATGAAAATACCAATGAATCCCGGAACTAAAATATATAATTTCTAGAGCATTTAACTATCCAATTCTCAATCAATTCATCTAAAAATTCAGAAAATCCTAATATTTGAATCTGAAAAATTCAAACCAAGTCTTAAGAAATTCGCGTGTATATTATTGGAAATATTATTCCATATAGAAAACAAGCAAAAGTTTCTTATATATCTTGCAACATTGGAATTTCCCCCTTCCAAAAAACAAATTGAAACTCCTAAAAACCAAATAGATGTATATATTCGGATTATAAACATCTCAACTATTCAAAAGTGAATGCCACAATCTCATACAACAACAATTCCAGAACAAAAGACAACAATTTCCTCTTTTTCTTGACTAGATCGAATTTTCCTTTGCATCCCAGAAAAACCCATCAATTCTTCGCCCATAAAAAAACTGAAAAAGGAACGGGCTGGTTAAAAAAGTATGATTACTTGGGGGAGTATTTAAAAAAAAGGGATGTTGACTTCTTTTTTTTAAAAAAAGGGAGTTGACTCAGTTAAATTAAAATTAAACCTAATAAGTTAATTAATTAAACTAATTAACAATCCTAACAGTTTTATTTGATTCTTTCCCGCAATTTGCCCTATTTTATTTTCCCGAAAGAAAAACTTGGGGCTGTCATCTTCTTCATTTTTCTCTTCACGTGGCTGCTCCGATCCTTGAGCTGTGAAGGAGACCTAATCTATTTCAAACATTTTCTATTTCTCATTCATCTGTATTTGAAGAAACTTATCTCAGTACAAGCGCAAGTTTTCTCCATTGTTGTTGAATGTAAGCATTAATACGATTTAAGTTTTTTTTTTTTTTTTTCATTTTGCAAGTGTGGATTAAAAAATGATGCGTTGGAATAAGCTGAGTTTGATTTTATTAGTGATCTGTAGCCCAGGAGAATTTTTTGGTCGACCCAAAGAGTTCTGGGACCATGGTTAGACCGAGAACTTTCTTTTGGTCGACCATAAACTCTCTTGATAGACCATGGGTAGACCATGGAAAATTTTTGTTATTTTTGGTAATTAAAATAGTCTTATTCTCATTATTTTTGTGAATTTTGTAGGTTATGCCTACAGTTATTGTTGTTCATTTCGATGGTCGATGGGAAGCGAGTGAAGATAACATATATAAATGGAATCCAGGGCCCAATTCAAAGTTTGCTGCTATTCCAGTAGATGATGACTTTTTTCTTCTTGAAAATTTAAATCGTGAACTATATAGAACTGGGAAAATAGAAGAGTCTGCCAACCTGAGGTTGAGTTACCTTCTAGAGTTGACGTGCAACATTCAACCGATATATATAGAGAATGACCAAGATTTGAAAGCATATCTGTATTTTGGTTGCCCCAAAACGAGGCCAGTGCTCAAAGTTGAAATTGAACATGTTGTTGGTTTTTTGGATGTTTCTGATAACGTGCATGAAGTTGGTATTGATGAAGGCAATACTGATTATAACGATCAAACCTCTTATGATGATTATTTTGATTTGAATATTGTTTCTTTGGATCGTAATAATATCAGTGAGGCTTTTGATGAGGCAGATGTGGTTGCAAATAGTGAGGAAGTTGTGGTTGCAAATGTGGATATTGATAGCGAGACAATTGTGATTGCAAGTAATGAAGCAGTTGTGATTGCAAGAAATGAAGCAGATGTGGTTGAAAATGTGGATATTGATAGCGAGGCAATTGTGATTGCAAATAATGAGACAATTGTGATAATTGCAAGAAATGAGGCAGATGTGGTTGCAAATGTGGATATTGTTAACGACACATTTTCATTCACAAATGGTTCAAACTTATTTGTTGGTCAAGAATTTCCAAACAGAGATGCAGTGAAAAAGGTGTTAAGAAGGATCAGTTTGGAAGCATGTTTTGAATTTGAGACAGTAAAAAGTAGTCATATAGTGTATGCTGTAAAATGTATAGTGGCTGATTGTAAGTGGAGAATCTGGACCTCAAAGATTAAAGATTCACATGCATTCTCCATTCGAACATATTGCAATACACACACTTGTGATTTGACAGGGAGAAGTAAGAGAATCCGCGGAGCTAGTTCGGCTGTTGTTCGTGATACGTTGGTGAATACTTTCCAAGGTAATCCAGTGTCAATAGCCCCAAAAGCAGTCATGGCGATGATACGCAATAATATGAATGCTGATATATCATATTACAAGGCTTGGAAAGGGAAAGAACTAGCAGACAATATTTTGAAAGGTGATCCTACCAAAAGTTTTACTTTACAGCCTTGTTATTTACAAATGGTTGAGAAGATGAATCAAGGAAGCATAACAGACATATGTGTTGACGAGGAAAATCGATTCAAGTATATGTTTCTTGATTTTGGTGCATGTGTCAGGGGATATCGAAGCATGCGAAAAGTTGTATCAATTGATGGCACATGGTTGAAGGGAAAATTCAATGGTGTTTTACTTGTGGCATCCGCACATGATGGAAATTATCACCAATATCCTGTGGCGTGGGGAATCGTCGATGTTGAGTCTACTTTTTCGTGGAGTTGGTTTTTGAAGAAGTTGTTAGAAGTAGTACCAGACGAGGATGAACTGGTGATAATTTCAGACAGACATCAGGGAATAATTAATGCGGTTTCTAGTGTCTATAGAAATTCACATCATGGCCATTGTACGTGGCATTTATCCCAGAACTTGAAAATCAGGTGCAAAAAGAAGGGTGCAACGGAACTGTTTCTGCAAATTGCAAAAATTTATAAACAAAACGAGTTTGATATTGCATACAGTGATTTTAGGAAGAGATATCCTGAGGCCGCACAGTTTTTGGACGAGAGAGATACACTTGATCGATGGACTCGAGCATATTGCCCAAATACCCGTTACAATATTATGACGACAAACAGGGTTGAATTGATCAATGCTCGACTACTTGAAGAGAGGAAGCTTCCTATTATTTCACTTTTAGATTCTTTGCAGAGACTGACATCATCTTGGTTTGTCCGCTATCGCAACGCATCAGTTGCAGCTAACACTAATCTGACCCCAACCATAGAGGGAATTCTTCGAAGCCGTTTCACTGATGCCCAGGGAATGAAAGTTTTTGAATTGGGCCGTCTTGAGTTTGATGTTCGGAGTGGTCGACATTCGGCCATTGTGGACCTGGAATCTAAAAGATGCACTTGCCGAGTTTTTGATATTGATAGATTCCCATGTGCTCATGCCATTGCAGCCAGTTGGTTAGCGAAGATTGACTTATATCAATTGTGTTCAGAGTATTATTCTACGATGACATGGTGCATGGCTTACTCAGAGACTGTCTATCCCATTCCCGAAGAAAGTGAATGGCCACGTAACATTAATTTTCCAATGGTCCTACCTCCTTGTTTAGAGAAGAGATTTGGTAGAAAAAAACAAAAGAGAATTCCTTCTATTGGTGAATTTAGCAAAAGGTAAAAGCGAGAGGATTGCATTATTTTGCAAAAACATGTAAAACTATATCTCATATCGTGAGTTAGTGTATTCGATTGTTAAAACATGTATTATTATATAATATACTCGTGAAATAAGTTGATTTTTGTGTTAAAATATGTCTCGATTGTCTTGGTCTAGCAAGACAAATCTCCATGGTCTGTACCAAAAATGTCAATGGTCTAACATGGTCTGCCATGGTCTACCAAAAAAATAATCTATGGTCTACCATGCCATGGTCTGTATCAAAAAATGTCAATGGTCTAACACTGTCTGCCATGGTCTACCAAAAAAATAATCTATGGTCTACCATGCCATGGTCTGTATCAAAAAATGTCAATGGTCTAACATGGTCTGCCATGGTCTACCAAAAAATTATCTATGGTCTACCATGGTCTATCTAATCTCCATGGTCTATACCAAAAAATGTCAATGGCCTAACATGGTCTGTCATGGTCTACCAAAAAATTATCTATGATCTACCGTAGTCTACCTAATCTCCATGGTCTGTACCAAAAATGTCAATGGTCTAACATGGTCTGCCATGGTCTACCAAAAAATTATATATGGTCTACCATGGTCTACCAAAAAATATGTATCATTATATAACATAATCTTAAAATTAATTGATTCATATCTTAAAATATGTATAATAACATAACATAATAATTAAATCAGTTGATTTCTATATCACAATATGTATAATTATCTAACATAATCGTGAAATTAATTGATTCATATATTAAAATATGTATAATAACATAACATAATCATTAAATCAGTTGATTTCTATATCAAAATATGTATAATTATCTAACATGATCGTGAAATTAATTGATTCATATATTAAAATATGTATAATAACATAACATTATCATTAAATCAGTTGATTTTTATATCAAAATATGCATCTTTATCTAACATAATCGTGAAATTAATGGATTCATATATTAAAATATGTATAATAACATACCATTATCATTAAATCAGTTGTTTTCTATATCAAAATATGCATCTTTATCTAAAATAATCGTGAAATTAATGGATTCATATATTAAAATATGTATAATAACATAACATTATCATTAAATCAATTGATTTCTATATCAAAATATGCATCTTTATCTAACATAATCAGTAAATTAATGGATTCATATATTAAAATATGTATAATAACATAACATAATCATTAAATCAGTTGATTTCTATATCAAAATATGTATAATTATCTAACATAATTGTGAAATTAATTGATTCATATATTAAAATATGTATAATAACATAACATAATTATTAAATCAGTTGATTTCTATATCAAAATATGTATAATTATCTAACATAATCGTGAAATTAATTGATTTATATATTAAAATATGTATAATAACATAACATTATCATTAAATCAGTTGATTTCTATATCAAAATATGCATCTTTATCTAACATAATCGTGAAATTAATGGATTCATATATTAAAATATGTATAATAACATAACATTATCATTAAATCAGTTGATTTCTATATCAAAATATGCATCTTTATCTAACATAATCGTGAAATTAATGGATTCATATATTAAAATATGTATAATAACATAACATTATCATTAAATCAGTTGATTTCTATATCAAAATATGCATCTTTATCTAACATAATCAGTAAATTAATGGATTCATATATTAAAATATGTATAATAACATAACATTATCATTAAATCAGTTGATTTCTATATCAAAATATGTATAATTATCTAACATAATCTTGAAATTAATTGATTCATATATTAAAATATGTATAATAACATAACATAATCATTAAATAAGTTGATTTCTATATCAAAGTATGTATAATTATCTAACATAATCGTGAAATTAATTGATTCATATATTAAAATATGTATAATAACATAACATTATCATTAAATCAGTTGATTTCTATATCAAAATATGTATAATTATCTAACATAATCGTGAAATTAATTGATTCATATATTAAAATATGTATAATAACATAACATAATCATTAAATCAGTTGATTTCTATATCAAAATATGTATAATTATCTAACATAATCGTGAAATTAATTGATTCATATATTAAAATATGTATAATAACATAACATTATCATTAAATCAGTTGATTTCTATATCAAAATATGCATCTTTATCTAACATAATCAGTAAATTAATGGGTTCATATATTAAAATATGTATAATAACATAGCATAATCATTAAATCAATTGATTTCTATATCAAAATATGTATAATTATCTACCAAAAAATTTCTATGGTCTACCGTGGTCTACCAAAAAATTTCCATGGTCTACCTTAAACTTCTTATGGTATACCAAAAAATTTCTATGGTCTACCAAAAACTTTTCATGGTCTACCAAAAAATTTCTATGGTCTACCGTGGTCTACCAAAAAATTTCCATGGTCTACCAAAAACTTTTCATGGTCTACCAAAAAATTTCTATGGTCTACCAAAAACTTTTCATGGTCTACCATGGTCTACCAAAAAATTTCTATGGTCTACCGTGGAGAGCCATTGTTGACCAATTCAAATGATTTCTATGTCAAACATTCAAAGATTCAACCATAAAATCTTAAATTTCTCACTTAAAAAAAAAAAAATTACAAATCAAAATAATGTCCATCGATTATCAAACATATTACATGTTAAAAAAAATCTAAACTCAGTTACAAGTCTATCATCTAACTTTAACACTAGGTGAGCACTGTCTCTAGTTAATGAATATCCAGCCGCAGCTAGGACAAATGCTCCTGAATCCTTGTTGTACAATAAAAAGCAATGAACTAATTAGTCATCTGTCAATGCTAAACATATTAAACATTATATGTCAGAGAACCTACTATTTTATCTGGGCTTTGAATTCATCATGCATCTTTATATACCATGGCCTCTTAGGGTGTGGATTGTTCCCAACAAGAGATAGCAGACGAGCAGCATTGATAAGTATAGGTCGTATGTCCTCGTCCAGATCTTTGCAATTAGGGTCGTGTCTTTGCTGCAAGTCAAATATAATGCACTTATTGACCCTTGGTACGAGTTTTAGCAAAAACCAGCGCCCATCAAAGTGGACAGGGATCATAATTAGTTGTGCCTTTGCCCATGGCACGCAGGGCCATTCTGGATTAGTCCCTTTAACCACCCCCACAAGATTTTTGTTTAGAACTTGATTTTCATCTTCATTTACTACTGACATCAATGTATAGAATTGCCTATGCATCAGCGATACATTGGGTGACATCACTTCAGGATGTCGCAGCTGAATCTCGAGCAATCCTCGGAGAGCTTCACCCATGTGCTTCATTTGATAGAACAATAAGTTTTCAAAGTTTAAAAATAAGTGTTACACAAATATACACGAATTGTAAATGATTACAGTAATCGTGAATAATGAATTTGCAATCGCCATGTGCCGGTAAAACGTCTTGTCATAATCGTCATAAAACCCTTTAATTCTGCTAGGCGAACTCACGAGTATCGATGCCCTGACTCGAGCCAGCGAGTTGTTTACCTTGATAGTCACACTCTCCGCAAATGACCTCACACCGTCACAACCTCTCGACGTGGTTGCCTCGGCACTTGACATGACCGCATCAGGAGTCACCTGAATATCTAAACATAAAGTTGATTTTTTATTATACTATACATAAATATATAAGTAAAAAATTCATCAACTCACCTTCCGAGGATTCTTCTGGTATAGTTGACAGCTCAGCTCGGCTATTATAGGGAAACAATTCCTTGACCATATTATGATCCACACCTAATAGCATACATCAAATAAATTAAAATTCTAAAGAGAATTCTATTACATAATCGTCTTATGCAAACATAATTAAAAATTACTCACCAACGTCTGTCTCAAGTACAGATGATTTCCTCTTCTGTCTTCTGCAATAAACAGTGCTAAAATCTCTTTGATCATGCACTATTTTTTGAGACCTGATCTCATCCAAACCTGCTCTAATTTGTTCCACCAAAATCGATCTCAACTCATCAAAACCCAATCTCATTTCCGTTCTGCACTCTCTCATCTCTGTACGCAATGATTTAACATTATCCTCCAATGAACTCAAACGATGCTCCAGTGGTGATGGGCGGCGGAAAGGATTGAATCCAAAGTGGACTCGTGGACCTGTATGAATTAGAGAACTGGTGCTGGAGCTGGATCTAGTGGCTTCAGCAGAAGAGGTGCTAGAGCTGGATCTAGTGACTTCAATAGAAGGGGTGCGGGAACCATCTTGACAAGAAGGTGTGTGCTGGACTAGGGGAGACTCCACATCATTCTTGAGACGGTGCTGACTACATATAACAGTCTGACCCTGACTCCACAGCTCTAGTACCCGAGTGGTGACAACATCTGGTACAGAATCAACAAATACACGGTCATATAATACGATGACACGAGCTCCTCAGGAGTAGGAGTCAAACATCCAACACAATCCTATATTAATTTAATATCGTATCAGATAAATTAAAAATTTATTACAAGAGTTATTATATCAAATTAATTCATATTACTTACATGTATATCACAGGAAACAAAGGCTGCACAAACATCAACATCAGACGGGGCACGGTTTGAGGACCACGTGTTAGTTATCCACTAAAACATCCTGGGCAACATCAAACCATCCACCACATCTCTTCTCTTGGCAAACTTTTCTGCCACACTAGGATAATATTCATAAGCAAGTATCTGTAACATAAATTTCAAGCAATGTTATTATTAGAAATAAAGAAAACAAAGTCATTTTAAAATTTAAAATTAAAAAAAAATGATATGCCTGCAGAGGAAGCACAAAACCACTGAGAAAAAACTGCCATCAACTTCTTTACAACCATGTGCCTCTCTAAGGGAAGTATATTTCCCTAAAAGGTCTTTTTTCAAAGATTTGACGGCATCCCGATAGACTATTCTACCCCAAGGATAACTATTAAATCTATCCAAATCTTCTATAAGCCTTAACCATTTGAGATCAATCTTCATGCTCTTTTTCCTGCTTCCCCCCCCCCCCACCGAGCACAACACAATAAAAATAAAGACTAGCTATCTTCAACTTCTCCACATCCATCCCCTCGGTCTCATTCTGCCCTACGACTTTGATCTTTGCCTCCAAATCACTGAGAAAAATCTGAGACTTACCAACAAAATGTCTGGATACAAAGACATCTCCCTCTGGTAAATCTATCGGCTCTATACCGCAATCGAGACCGGTTATTAAACAATACTCTAACATAGAAAATCTTACCGGCCTCTTGCGCACGACCATCCAAAAATCATCACTGTAATTATCAAATATCTGCCTACTCATTAGATACCAAATAATTTGACCGGAAACATTAAAATCTCGGTAATACTTAACGAGATTACCAAATGGAGAGTGCTCAAAAAACGTCGCTCTCTCATTGTTGTTTAGATAGTTATGAATCTTCTCCGACGTCTCTTTATACCTCGACTCCATAGTCAATTTGACACAAAAAATTACATCCTTACCTAATTTTTTTGGCAAATGCACCTGCAAAATACAAAAATATATGCTTTAGAATAATTAAAAAAACAATTATTAGATGAGTAGACCTAGAGAGCAATAAGAACTTGGGTCAAACCCAAGCTTGGGTCTGCCAAGCACGGTCTGCCAAGTGCCAAACACTTGGCAGACCCAAGCTTCGGTTTGACCACTTTGGTCAGACCCAAGCTTGGGTCTGCCAAGAACAAGACCAAGCTTGGGTCTGCCAAGTGTTTGGAACTTGGCAGACCGTGTGCTTTGCAAAGTGCCAAACACTTGGCAGACCCAAGCTTGGGTTTGACCAAAGTGGTCAGACCGAAGCTTGGGTCTGACAAGCACTTAGTCAACCCGTACTTGGCAGACCCAAGCTTGGGTCTGATCACTTTGGTCAGACCCAAGCTTGGGTCTGCCAATCACGGGTCTGACCAAGTGCTTGGCAGACCCAAGCGTGGGTCATACCCAAGTGCTTGGGTCTGCACCGTGCTTTCGAAGCTTGGGTCTGACCCAATCTTGGGTCTTCCCAATTTGTTTTTTATTTTTGATATTTTAAATAAATAATTTGAGAAAACATACCAGATTGTTGTTCATTTCGTTGATAAAAATTTGAGAAGAAGAATAAAGATTTTTTTGAAAAAGAGAACGGTGAGACAAGGTCTGTAACGAGGGATTGAGAAGATAGTTTGAAAGAGAGGAGTAACAATAAGAGTGAGATAAAGATTTAGGGTTAAATAATGTTTTAAAACATATAATGATACATATGCAATTAAACAGAGGGACACTATGATAAATGGAGAGTTGAATCCTTTTTTTTAAATAAAATAGAAATGACTCCCTTTTCCCCAATTTTCCCAAAAGGAACCAGCCGTAGTAAATAATTCAAAATTTATTTAACTCTATTAATTCAAAAAATCCATTGGAATATAGCACCTACAACCACCAAATAATCACATATCAATCATATAAATTCGAATTAATCAAAAATCCCAAATTCGAAACCCTAATTTCGAATCATACCTTCCAGTCTATGAAAACAAGCTCCAAACGACTAAACAACCTCGACCCAAGGTTGAAAGAAGGTCGGAAACGGCAAGGACGGCAGCTGGGCGACGGCTGCCGGAATGGGGTTTGTCAGTACGAGCTTAAAACCCAGGAAAATGCGTAGTGGTAGATATCCCTCGTCAAATGGATTCCAGATCTATGCTCAAATAAAATTTTCAACCAACAGAACGGCATAGATCCGAGCTTGAAGCTTCGAAAATGTGAAGGAAAGAATGGAGAAGATGAAGACGGCGAGAGGGAACGAGGAAATGGAGAGGAGTGAGAAAAGTTTATAAATGGATTGTATTGTTCTATTTTATTTATTTTGGTATAAAAGTTGATCCGGTTATTTTATTCTCATCTTTATTATAAAACTAAATATATATTTTAATATCGTCTATATTCACATAATTATTAATATATATTTTAACACACGATAATATTATCTGATTTAATTATTTTAACTTACAATTTAAAATAATTAACAACTACAAAGACAATAATTATATATATATATATATATAACAAAAATTGTTTGCTACATAAAGATGATAATGTACATATTTTTCATTCAAAATTTTAAATTTTATTGAATGTTATCTTTATTTTTAATTTCACTTAATTTCTGTATATCCATATATACGTAAAAATATACATAAATTCTATCTATAATGGTGTTTTGAATTTCGGTTCACAATTTGAAATTTCATCAAATATTGTAATTAATTTTTTATTTTAGTTAGTTTTTGTGTCTGCGTATCATAAACATATATATAAATGTTATATATGATAATATACAAAATTTCAGCTCTATATTTGATTAGATGTTATCAATATTTTTCATGTATTATAATATATTAAATTTTGTTTTAAAATTAAAAATTTGATAGGATGCTATCACAACTTTATAATTTAAAATATTTTTTTGTTTATATATATATATATATACACACACAGTGGCGTATCCGAGAACTTTAACCAGGAGGGGCAAATTCAATAAATTTCTAAATTAATACAACACAAAATGTATAATAAATGTTATATATTATCATCATATGTTTTTACAATAACAAATAACGAAATTTCACTTTTCGAAAATGTTGAATTCCTTCATCATCAATTGTGTGTATCAACCATACATCGCCCAATATATGATATCAAACAATCATTTAACAACATATCATCTCTCAACCTAATACAAAGTGAAATTTTTATGATATTTATTTTTGAAAACACTCTCTATAGTTGCAACGGGTAATATTACTGCTAAATATGAAAGTAAATCTGTATAGCAAATGATATAATTGATATTTCTTTGATTGAACCATTATTTTAGCAAGCTCGTCAATCCCTGCACAACTTCAGATAACTAATTGATGTTTTACATGTCAAAAATAAAGTTATGAAGTTTGTTCTAAGTTGCATTAACTACATGAGAGAGAAGTCTATTGTATAAAGCTTAACAAAATGAAGCAATTTCCCTTTATCACATTCAAGGGGCAAAAGACTTTTCGTTTTTTTAAAACAAATATATGGGGACAAAATATAAGATGCATTAACTACATGAGAGATAAGTCTGTTGTATAAAACTTAACAAAATGAAGCAATTTTCCCTTTATCACATTCAAGGGGCAAAAGACTTTTTGTTTTTTTAAAACAAATATATGGGGACAAAATATAAAGCTAATGTCAAATTTATTTTAGCCTAAATTAAATTTATTATTATCTTATTTATCAAAGAAAAAAAAAGTTCATTGCAATCAATTAATAATTTAGAGATATACTATAAACATAGCAAATATTATTTTTTTTTGAAAAAATTTCAAGGAGACGGTCACACAATTAAATTTTTATTTAAAATATATATTAAATATAAAGTACTAAAAAATTTTAAAATTTCAGGAGGGCGGTGGCACCCTTTCGGGACCATTTAGGTCCGTCATTGTATATATATATATATATATATATATATATATATATATGTTAAAATTTTCATAAATGCTATTAATAACGCAATAATTTTTATTCAAAATTTGAAATTTGATTGAATGTTACCACTAATTTTTTATTTGAGTTAATTTTTTGCACCCATATGTACGGAAAATATTCTTATAAATTACATATGTGTGTGTTTACCAATTTTCATATAAAATTTTGAAATTTGATAGGATATTATCATATTTTTTATTTTCAATTAATTTTTTATTTTTATATATGTTACAATTTACATAAATGTTATATATAATATGATAATGTTCTAATTTTATATTTTAATTTAAAATTTGATCGGATATTTTGATTGATACTTATTTCATATAAAAAATAATTAAAATTTTAATCAAATATATTATATTCATTGACAATGGAAAAATTTTTTATATTCATTCTTTAGATATCTATTTATATAATTTTTATTAATAACGATTTCACAACGTTAAGAGAAAAAATTTAATTTAACCTCACAAAATTGTTATCCACATTTAAGAATTATCTCAAATAAAATACATATTTTTTATATAATAATTTTTTAAAATAATATTTAAAAACCATATAAATTTATTATATCATATCAATAATTTTAGGTAAAATTTTAAATTCAAATTTTTCGATAATACTAGTTGACGTATAAAAACAAAGGTTTTGTATTTGAGTTTCTAAATAAAATCAAAATTTTATTATTTAAGAAAAATCAAGATTTTGTTATTTCAAGAAATATTTAATTTAAATTTTAATATTATAGTTTTAAAAATATTATAATTTGTAAATTTACTCAATGAACATATAAATGACAAAACGAGCTGAGTTTGAGAAGCCATATAAACTAATATATTTTCATGAGCCAATAAAATAAGCCGAGCTCATTCCCGATCCCGAGCCCGAGCTCAATCTGACGAGCCACTAAACGAGCCGAGCTCGAACCCAATATAATGAGCCACTAAACGAGCCGAGCCCAAACCTGATTTAACGAGCCACTAAACGAGCCGAGCTAATGAGCTACTAAATGAGCCGAGCCCAAGCCCGATCTAACGAGCCACCTAAACGAGCCGAGCTTGAGCTCAAGCTTTCGAGTCTATTAACGAACATGTTCGCGAGCTAACGAGTCGAACATCTTTAAACTCAAGCTCGACTCGTGAAAATAGCCGAGCTTAAAATTAAACTCGGGCTCGACTCAATAAGCTTAACAAACGAGCCCGAATGAGCTTTTTCACGAGCCGAGATCTGAATAGCTCGCGAACAGTTCAGCTCATTTACATTCCTACTTTTTTCTTTAACTTTTTCCATTATAGTCAAAGTCAATCTTCAAAAGGTGGAGTCCACCTCACACCATTTCTGTTTCTTACTGGTTCCATTTTGGGATTTTGAATCACCCGAGTGAAATCCTTATGAGATTCAAACGAAATGAAAATTGAAATTCAAATGAAATATAAATTGAAATTCGAAATGAGAGGATTTGTGGAGCACAGGTCCCAGTTGAGGTGATAATGGAATATATATGGGCAACTTTCAAATAGGTATACAGACCAAACAAAAGTTTGAGTTTAGTACCTAGACTTATATTTTTCGAAAATGCCCTTGTCTTATTTTGAAGCATTATTATTTTCGGAATTATCAAATATAGAGTCGGATTCGGAATTTGATTCACTTGATTCATCAAGGTAATAAATATTTTCATCATCTGATGAAAATTCAATTGTTTCTACTGGATAAAATCCAAGAGTAGATAGTTCTTCTAAAAATTTAACTTTGTTTTTCTTTTCATTTTGTTTTGGACATTCATTCGCATAATGTCCTTCTTCATTGCACAACCAACATGTGCAATTATTTCTTTTACCTTTTGGACAAGGTGGTTTTTTGTTATCAAATTTTTTATAAAATTTTCTTCTATAAGGTTTTCTGAAGAAATTCTTTTTAAATTTCTTTTTATTATAAGGAATAAATTTCCTATTAAAAGATTTATAAGGTTTATTAGGTTTATTTTGTTTCTGTCGTTTTAAATTTTTGTGTGGCATGTTTGTTTTGAAACCATATTCTTTTACTGTGAATTTCATTTTGTCACAACAAAGTTTATTTTTTTGTTTGTAAGATTTGGATATTATTTTATTTAATGTTACTTCATGACATCTTTTAGTTATTAAATCTTTGATAAATTTAATAGATCCTACCAAATTTTTGGCATAAGGGCTAGTTAAAAATTCATCTTTACTATTTATTGGTATGTTAGGTATTTTATTAAAAATACTTAATTTATAATGTTTTTTTTTATCAGCATCTATTAACATATAATAATTTGTTTTATAGTCACAGATAAATTCTTCTAGATAACATAAATTGCATAATTTTATATTATCCAAGATAAAAATTGCTCTATTTTGTTCTATGGTTTTTGCTACTAGATTAGCATCATTGTTTGATATTCCTAAAAATTCTTGATACAGGGCATCAACAAATAGTTCAAAATATCGATGTCCTGTCATCCCTTGTGGTAGGTTAGTTATTACTAGGTTTTCAGCCCAAGTTCTGACTGCTCCTACCAAAGTCATTTTTATCATTCCATGAGTTAATATTGGTATGTTCTCACTTTATCTAATAATGGTGTTAAATGAATTTGTACTAATAGTTCATTTGCCCAATGATCTATCCTTGATTTTCTTTCTTTTGCAGTAGAGCATCCTAAATCTAGAATGTTTTGTTTTACAAATCCTGAAGTTTTTTATTCTCTAATAATATCTCTAACATCTTTATATGTTCCACAATATTGGTCTTTATTATATTCGTATCCTTAATTTTTGGTGCCACTACCACTACCTACATTCATTCGTAGAGTTAATCGTGGTCTAGACTCGTCTTCTTATTCTGGTTATGAGATATCCATATCTCTATATTGTTCTGTTTCTTGATGAGAATGATACAGTTATTCTACATTTATTCCTATTTGTTCATAATCAGATTGATCTGTTTCACTAAAAATCTCCATACTTAGTTTTTCCATAAATAAGGGGATTTCTATACCATGATTCAATTTTGAATGGTGGTTCTTCTTCCAGTTTTATTTTTCCTTTATCTATTGGAAGAACTTCCTTAAGATAGCGTAAAATTTCATTATTATGTCTTTCTTGTTATATTATTAATCCGATCGTAGCTAAATCAATATATTCTTTGAAATTTTTTTCTAATTCTTGTATTCTTAAATTGATCTCGTCAATTTTACTTTATAATTCTCCTAGATCTTTTTTTAATTTTGTTAAGAATGTCATTACGATGAGGTTGATTCAGTAACAATGACTTGTTTAATTTTAAAGATGTTTTGATTCATGGTTCCAATCTTTTCAAGGACATCTTCATCATTTCTAGCAAATGATAACGATCTTCTTGGAAAAGAATGTTTTGTTATTTGGAGGTCATCTGAACTCCATTTTTTACAGAAATCTATTTCTTCAATAAATGCATTTCGGGGATGTTCAATTCTTGTAATATTTTCAAACTTTCTTTCAACAGAAATGGTTGGTTTCGTTGAAATTATTCCTGTTTGAGAATTATTACTCATTGCTAAACCGATAACATAGTTTATATTGATCGGATGGTTTTCTGTTAACATAAGATTATTTCTATAAAAACAATAATTTAGTGTTAAAACATCATTTATGTTTTTATCAAAAAGAGATATATTGTATTGTGGATAAATACAAAATTTCATCTTTTTGTAACATAAGTTTCTTATAATTTTTCCAAGGATTGAATTCTCAAGATTACGTATCCTTTTTTCACGAACTATGATTTCAATTGGTGTATCTATTCCTTCTCGGTAGTGAACTGAAACAATTATTTCAATTCCTCCGATATGAACATATTTCAGTTCAAATCTTTCTTTTTCACTGGCTTTTGCAATGATGGTATCAATATCTTGAGTTGTTAATAACTTCAGTGTGTTAGACCTTAGTTCGTTGTTTATTTTACATGATCGTTCTTTTGTTCGTATCGAATAATAAATTAATTTTTTTCTGGGATTAAGAGATTTGAAATTTTACTTAATATTCCAGGTTGATTTATTAATTTTTTTTTTGAATTAGAAAATCCTATTTTTTGTATTTCAGCAAACTTACTTTGATTGAATATAATATTCAAATTATACTCTTGATGTTCTTTAGATTCATCAATCTGAATGTTTTGATTAGAAATTGTTACCTCTGTCATTTTAACAGATGATAGAACTTCTTAATTTTCTTAAAGTTATTAAAAGCCTTTTTGTTGAATCTATTTGTTCCAATCGATTCTGGAAATCTTCGAAATTATCAATTGAAGATTGACAATTTTTGAGATGTTTTAAATTGTTTCCACAATTTTCTATATCACAAGTTATATTTTGAGAATATAAATTAAAGATATTTGTTTTTGTATTTTCATATTTTCCATTTAGTAAAAATTGTTATTTTTGTTTTTGTTGATCGGATTTTGATAACAAAGCTTATTTTTGTTGATCGGATTTCTATACCATGATTCAATTTTGAATGGTGGTTCTTCTTCCAGTTTTATTTTTCCTTTATCTATTGGAAGAACTTCCTTAAGATAGCGTAAAATTTAATTATTATGTCTTTCTTGTTCTATTATTAATCCGATCGTAGCTAAATCAATATATTCTTTGAAATTTTTTTCTAATTCTTGTATTCTTAAATTGATCTCGTCAATTTTACTTTATAATTCTCCTAGATCTTTTTTTAATTTTGTTAAGAATGTCATTACGATGAAGTTGATTCAGTAACAATGACTTGTTTAATTTTAAAGATGTTTTGATTCATGGTTCCAATCTTTTCAAGGATATCTTCATCATTTCTAGCAAATGATAACGATCTTCTTGGAAAAGAATGTTTTGTTATTTGGAGGTCATCTGAACTCCATTTTTTACAGAAATGTATTTCTTCAATAAATGCCTTTCGGGGATGTTCAATTCTTGTAATATTTTCAAACTTTCTTTCAACAGAAATGGTTGGTTTCGTTGAAATTATTCCTGTTTGAGAATTATTACTCATTGCTAAACCGACAAAATAGTTTATATTGATCGGATGGTTTTCTGTTAACATAAGATTATTTCTATAAAAACAATAATTTAGTGTTAAAACATCATTTATGTTTTTATCAAAAAGAGATATATTGTATTGTGGATAAATACAAAATTTCATCTTTTTGTAACATAAGTTTCTTATAATTTTTCCAAGGATTGAATTCTCAAGATTACGTATCCTTTTTTCACGAACTATGATTTCAATTGGTGTATCTATTCCTTCTCGGTAGTGAACTGAAACAATTATTTCAATTCCTCCGATATGAACATATTTCAGTTCAAATCTTTCTTTTTCACTGGCTTTTGCAATGATGGTATCAATATCTTGAGTTGTTAATAACTTCAGTGTGTTAGACCTTAGTTCGTTGTTTATGTTACATGATCGTTCTTTTGTTCGTATCGAATAATAAATTAATTTTTTTTTCTGGGATTAAGAGATTTGAAATTTTACTTAATATTCCAGGTTGATTTATTAATTTTTTTTTTGAATTAGAAAATCCTGTTTTTTGTATTTCAGCAAACTTACTTTGATTGAATATAATATTCAAATTATAATCTTGATGTTCTTTAGATTCATCAATCTGAATGTTTCATTTTAACAGATGATAGAACTTCTTAATTTTCTTAAAGTTATTAAAAGCCTTTTTGTTGAATCTATTTGTTCCAATCGATTCTGAAAATCTTCGAAATTATCAATTGAAGATTGACAATTTTTGAGATGTTTTAAATTGTTTCCACAATTTTCTATATCACAATTTATATTTTGAGAATATAAATTAAAGATATTTGTTTTTGTATTTTCATATTTTCCATTTAGTAAAAATTGTTATTTTTGTTTTTGTTGATCGGATTTTGATAACAAAGCTTATTTTTATACATAACAGATTGTTACGTTTTCAATTTCTTTATTTTCATAAATTTGAATGATCATTTTTCAGTTGCTTGAAAAATAATCTTGTTATGGTTTTTGAAATAAAAGGTTTGAAGATTTTGTATTCTATTCCATAATTGATTTATTTGATGTAAATCTTTCAGTAAGATTATTTTGTCAAATATATTTTTAATCTCAATGTCTAAAGTTAATCCCGACATTAATAATCTGCTTTAACCGCTCTGATACCATGTTGTGGAATTCTTATGGACTTCTTATTCATCGGTTTACAGTCTGATTCATTTGTAACAGATAAATGATTTAATTCCAATTTGGTTCCATTCATTAATTATTATTATAAATTTTAGTTGATAAATTGATTCGAATATGGTTAAATCAGAATTATTTATATGATATTCATGAAATGTATCATATTCATGATTATCCTCTGTTTCAAACCATTTTTTAATTATTAATTTTCCATTTCTTATAAATGACATGATTAATATATTTTGAATATTTCTTTAATTATTATTTTCATCATCAATTTCATCATATATTTCCTTTATACTATGTTCACCAAATCGAACAATTATATAAGTTTCTACAATGAATAATCGTTGATTTATTGTATTCATTTTGTTATAGATCTGAATATAGAGTAGGTCTGTATTTTCTAGATTTTGAATTTTATTTCTCAAATCTCGAAACTTTTTATTTAACATGAGTACTTTTTGCTTCAGAGTCATTCCAGGCATGATAAAGTTTTGAATAATTTTTAAATTAAGGGCAGCAGGAGGTTTAGAAAGGTTACCTTAATTGATTGATTCTTAGTTTTGAGCAGAGACTAAATCTTTGCTTTCCCTTAAAGATCTCCTGATAAAATGGTACTTGCTTTTCAGATCTCCAGGTTTACTCTAACCATGGATTTTCAATTATCGGCTTCCAGCCTTCTCACTCTTTTCTCCCTGCTTGTTTAGTTATTGGCATAAGGCTTAATTTTGTTTTTGATTTTTATGTTTCTTAGTTTCGGATAGTTTTCATACATCTTGTATGAACCAGATTGTAAGAAACTTAGGAAGAGAGAGAGAGAGAGAGAGAGAGAGAGAGAGAGAGAGAGAGAGAGAGATGCTCAAACTTCACTTGTTCATTTACAGAACAGCCTTCTCCTTAAATAAGCGTGGAGAAACGCTAAAGGCAAGCATGGAGGGACCACTCCGACACTACATAATTAAAAATACAACATTATTGAATACAGTTCATTTATCGTCTGAATGGACGCCTTTACACGTGGTGTGGTCCACGATTTGTAATTTTCTTACATTGATTCGTTGTCTGTATCACTAGTGGCTTCAGACCACTTCTTTATTGTTTTCTCTTCTTTGACAGCTGTTTCTTCTGTCTTTTCTTCTGTCTTTAGGCAATGTCCACATTTGTGAGTGGAAATCATTGTACCTAATTTCTTGCATAGCATCTGTTGAGTTTCTCTAGTCATGTCAAATCTTGCTTCATAGATCGGGGCTTCAAATTGAGCTAATATGGCTTGATCTTTCTTTTGGATGGTCTCCTTATGTCCAGTGGTTAATAAAATTTTACTAGATGCAAAATTAATTTTAACCTTTGATTTTTTTTCAATTTTTCCAGTTATTGAGATCATGTCGATTAATGTCTTTATTCTTATCTCCGGAATTGTTGAGATATCCATCACTGTTTCTCTTCATTTGATCCTTCAAATAAGAACTTTTCTTTATTTATTCGACATTGAATATATACCATTGGTTGGTAGAATTTGTCATTATCCCAATCTGGAAGGGTTGAATGAATGTTCAACGTTAATACTGGATCGTCTTTAAAGACTGCTTTCTTGAATTGAATGATACTATTTCTCAGTTGGTATGGAAATAGTTCTATCTCTTGATTGTTGGGACTGACTTCTAATCCACTTAATAATCCATTTGAAAAGAATCTTGCGACTTCATGCGCTGGATCACCTTGCAGTGTTCTTGCTCTTGATATTCTTTGTGTGTCACAAGTTTGTAGCCAAGATCCTGCAGATGGTTTGGCTATTCTCAAATAGTTTAATGTTTCAAAGAATTCAGTCTTGAGTTTTTCTGGAAAATTTGTTTTTTCAAAAATTGATTTTTATGGTCGTAGATTGACCATCTTTCTCTTGTTTCAAGGGCGCTTTTAAACGTCCTTTCTTCTTTTTCATTCTTCTCGGTGTTGGCTGTGACCACTGATTCTTTTTTCTTCTTTTTTTCTTTTTCTTTGTTATCAGTGTTGGCTGTGACCACTGATCTTTTCTCATTCATCTCCATTATTTTGTCAAATGGAGTTGCTATCTTGATTGGTGTTCTTGGCGAGGATGATGATGACGAGGTTGTCATTTTTTCTTTTATCCTCTGAATTTTTCTGATTACATTCTTTTTTTTTTGTTGTTGGAGAATTTGGATTTCTTCATGTATTTCGTTCAATATTTTCTCTAATTGATTTAATTTGTCCATCCTGCACAAGAAAACATATATATATATATACATATATATATATATACATAATGGTTAGAATTTTAACTCTTTATCGTGAGTAATTCAGATAGTTTTATTATGCGTATCATTGCATTTGTGAATTCTTTTGAAAGAATTGAAAAATCTTTATAAGATTGATTATTTTACTCATAGAGTAATTCATGTTTCTGAATATAAATCTCATTTCATCAATTTATATTTTCCATGCTTTCTGAGGCATGTTTCGGATGACTTGAAGCCATAAAATAATTCATGTTTCTGAATATAAATCTCATTTCATCAATTTATATTTCCCATGATTTTTAGGGCATGTTCGGATGACTCATAGTCATTTTTTAGATCACTTAGGATCTCCTTTGTTATTCCGTTACTACGGATAGTATAATTTGGATGAAGTTCTCTGGTTAATGCGTCGGGTAATGAATTATCCGTTCTTTTGACATGCTGGATCTCGAACTGATAATGGTTCAATTCCAATTGCCATCTAATTAACCTTGCTGCATTTCTACCTGCATTTCTTGATATTTTTCTTGTTTTGAAATATGTTAAATTCATATTATTTCTTACTAAAAATGGTTTAGAAATAAGATAAATTTCATAAGTTCTAATTGTGAATATTAAAGCTAATAATTCTTTTTCATTTGAATGATAATTTAGTTGTGCACCTTGAAAAGTTCCTGATGTGTAATTACATAATTCTTCATTATTCCTGATAGCTGTTTTAGTAAGTTCTTCTAAATTTTTTTCTCCTGTATAAACTTTTAAACATGCTCCCCAGTATTCATCTGAAGCATCTGTTTCAATTATTATGTCCTTATTTGAAGGAAAATATAACTCAGGAAGATTACTAATTATTTTCTTTTTAATAGTGTCAATATAATTAATATCTTCTTTTGACCATTTCCATTTATAGTCCTGTTTGAGTTTTGTCTGAAGAGGTTTTTTGATTTCTGCAAGTTTCTTAATGTAATTTCCAGAATAAGTTAATAATCCTAGAAATCTTCTTAATTGATCTTTATCTTTGATTTCACTAGGAAAATCATGAATTTCTTTAAGTATATGTTGTTGTAAACAATGTTTTCCATCTTCTATTTGTAATCCTAAATAATTTATTTTTGTTTTAAACAATTATTTTTTCTTTTTAGAAAGTATAATTCCATCTTTATGACAAATATCTAATACTGTCATGAGGTATTTATAGTGTTGATATAGTGTTTTTGAATAAATTAATATGTAATCTATATAAACACAACAAAAATCTACATATGATTTAAAGAATTCATCCATATATCTTTGGAAAATACCTGGTGCTTGTTTAAGTTCGAAAGGTAATACAGTCCATTGATATTGTCTTTTTGGACAACTGAATGCTGTAAGTAATTGTGTTTGTGGTTCTAACTGAATTTTCCAGAATCCTGATTTACAATCTAAACTGGAAAAATATTTCATTTATCCTATATAAGATAGTAAATCATTCTTGTTTGGGATATAAATTATAATAATCATCCATAATTGTTGCTTTATTCATTTTTCGATAATCAATTACCATTCTTTTCTTATCAGTATCTTTCTTATTGACAAAAAAGGCTAGTGAAGAGTGTTGACTCTTGTTTGTAATGATTATCTTAAGTTTTAGTAATTCTTGAACCTTTTTTTCGAATATTTTTACATCATTCACGTTGCATCTTCTTGGTGCTTCACGGATTGTGATATTAGGGTCTTTGAGTTTTATTGAAGCAATGAATTGTTTTCTTTTCTTAATTTTGTCCTGAGGATTTTCAGAACAAATATCATGAAATTTCTTCATGATTTATTTTTCAGTATTAATCGTTAAAATATTTTCTATTTTTAATTCTATTCGATTTGTATTTCGTTTATTAAAATTATTTGTAAATCCTTCATTTCCTACACGAAATGCTGTTCGTATTTTAGAAATGTAAATCATTGATGATCATTTGTTTAAAGTTATGTGATCTTCAAATTGTGTAAAGTAAGATATTGTCTTAAAAAGTTATTTCCTATTATAATATCCATTCCTGATTCTATTTGGTATATTATTGGTATTACAAATTTTGTTTCCTCAATTTCAATTTTTAATTTTTCTGCTACTGTGTCTAGCAAAATAATTGATCAATCTCCTATTCGAACTTATAATCTTTTATCATATTTCTTCCAATAATGATTTGGAAGTATATGTTTGCTTCCTAAACACATACTTGCTCCTGTATCAACATAAGAATGTATATGATATCGTTTATGTTCTTTAATTTTAATTTTAATTTTTATATAAATACTATTTGGATTAGTTTTGTTTTTAGTTTCCATTCTCTCATTTGTTTTAGTGGTTTATGAGGAGGGTAATAAATATGGGTATAAGTGGCATTTTTAAACAAAATTTTCTCTCTCCAGGAAGTAAAAAATAAGTTGTAGTGAAGTAGGTATTGAAATGTAAGTTAAAAATGGATTTAGGTATTGATTTATAATTTACCCATATATGGGGCGAAACCGTCATAGCCTTTTGTCGCGTCTCTTGTGGGCCTTGACACTCACGAGTCGGTGTTTTTTTTTAAATGATCAGTGCCAATTGACATATGATTTTATATTATATTAAAAATTATTGAGGTGTTTTTTTTAAAAAAAATGAACTATTGAAGTGTTTATGGAATAAAATTATTATTTTTCAAAATTAAAATAATAAGATATGAAAATAAAATATAAAGAATTAGTTTGGTAATGTAGTGAGTAGGACTGAAGAAAAATATCGAAATGTCGTCATATCGCCTATATCGTACCGAAAAAAAATTGTATATACCGAAATTTTTGACATGCCAAAAATTTCGGTATCGATATCGGTACAGGATTTGCTTGATATTTCGGTATACTGAAAAAATATAAAAAAAGTCGGTATACACGATATCGTTATGATATCACGTATACCGACAATGTCGGTATACACGGTATCATACTGATACCGTACCGAATTTCGGTATACCGAAATTTTTCGGTAAGAATGATATGGATTTATGTCATACCGAAATTTCGGTATACCAAAATTTTCGGTACGATATCGGTACCAAATTTTTTGATACAATATGCGATATTCGTTAAATACCGGGGTATACAGTATCGAACCACCCTTAATAATGAGTGTTTCCTTAATTATATTATATATTATAGCTTCATATAATTAGTATAAGTCATATCTTAGATAAGGTGCTCTATTTCAAAAAAAATTAATAAATATGTATAATATAATATTATATGTATCAAATATCATGATTCATAAGTTTAAAATGAATCATGATGCATTAGGATTTCACTGAGGTAGTGTTTGAGAAAATTTTTGGAAAGTACTTCTCGATTTTTTAATAAAATTGTGAAACCCAGTAAGATGGCCCGGGTTATCTTAAATACCCAAGTGATCATTAAAAGCCTGGGTAAAAACATTATGGTCGGGCATTCAGGAGAAGTCAAGGAGTCGATCATTTATCTAATAATCCGGGTCAGAGGAAGAGGCCCGGGGATCGGAAAGGTAAGAAAGCCTGGCTTGGCAGCAGGACCCGAGTTTTTATATTTTCAAAGGCTAAGAATAGGTCACGTCTACTTTACGTGTGTTTACTTTTTCTACGAAAAAGAGAGTCAGTAATCAATAGGGGTGATCACGGTGTGGTTTGGCGATTTTTTGTAAGAAATTCAAATTGAATTTTAGTTGCATTTTACTGTAAAATCGTTTTCTCGATTTTCGACGGTTTTATGCGGTTGCGGTCGGTTCGCGATTTTTTTAATGATAAGTAAAATGAAAAAAATATAACTATTCAAATTATTAGAAAATGAATGAAAACTATAATAAACAAAATAAAACTAAATAAAATAACAATCAAGCGACATAATAAAGTTAATCAACTATAATATGTTTAGACATAACAAAACACCCACAAACAATCCAACATATGGTTTTTTTATTCTTGCTCATTGTTATAAAACAAGTTTGAAGATTAATATTTGTATAGAGAAGTAGTAAATAGATTAACAGGGGAAAATTTTTTGAAGAAGAGTTGGGAGATAAGAGATTGGAAGCGACATAAGAATATATTGTGTATAATGTATATACAATGTGGTGCGGTGCGGGGCGGTTTGGGCAAAAAATTATAATCAAACCGTTTCGACGGGCCGTTTTTTTTTTTTTAAAACCGTGATTATTTTAAAAAATGAGATACAACAATGCGGGGTGGTGCGGAGCGGTCGGTTCGGGCGTTTTTTGAAAAAAAAATTGATCACCCCTAGTAATCATGTTATTGAAAGAGTGGGTGCCCGGTGAGCCAACTTGTGGCTAAGGGCTTTGATGACTCTTTGTATAAACAATCTTTTGTTTAATATAATTTACACTTTTATAATGGCGTTTACTTTATCTTTTATCATATTATTATGTTGTGACATACTATAAGATGTTTAGATGAAGACCTTGAATATACTATAGTGTATGTAAGATGTGGTAGCACATGGGGATGGCTATCATGAAACACATCTTATAGTCACTGTATATTCTAAACAGTTCCTAGTCGATTGAGCCGTCCGTTAATAAGGATAAGGATCGCTCGAGATTGAGACTAGCATTTGCGATGCCGAGTACCACGTTTCCCTGGTATGGAACATAGAGATGTTCAAAGCATGCAAATGGATATTCATACGATGAATGATCGAACTACCCTATCCGGACTTTCTCTTAGTGGTTATCACTTATCGAGTGGATAAAGTCCGCGGTTTTGGTTGTACACCATTAGTCCTTACTACTTGAAACATCATTGAGACTCTATATGCTAGTACTGTACTTTGACTCGTTTACCGACTCTATTAGGGTCATCAGGTGTCGGGATTGGGTACAGTTACGACACATATAGGAGTCGATGCTTTGTTGTCAAGGATTCACCACATACTTGCTAGTGTGGATATCCTATGCAATCTGAGGAGATATTAGTGTGACGAATCTCTGGCCAGAGTACATGATGTGCTTTAAGAAATGGTTTCTTAGTAGCACATGCGATGTCACTATTTGATCTTCAAGATGCATTGCATAGTTATCGAATCTCGAACGACTCTCGATTTACCAATGGTTGTTGATTCGATCGGGATATATGGATGAAGGGACCGTACTGTACGCTAACCAAAATCTATTGGTTCTTGCAGGCACTATCAGTGATACCTAGGGAATCATGGGGCGATGTTGCTAGGCGCTCTTACCATGATTCGATGGGCAAGTCGGAAATTGTTGTTCCGAGTCACAAGGAGTTGTGAGCCCACGGCTAGCTGTATCCCTGAACCATTGAGGGTCACACAAGTAATGGATTTTTAATTCCCGTTGAGATAGTTAAATTTAAAGAGTTAAATTTAATGAACAAAGAAGTGGGACTTCTTATTTAAGAGTAGAGGAGTAAGATTTCCTAAAATGACATAGGGATGGGAATTTTTGGAAACCACTGAATTCGGATTCAAAAAATTTATCTTGACTCTAAAAGATGCAGAAATGGTTTCTGTGAACATTGGTGAAATTGGTTTATCAATCTGAGTCACGATGAATTTTATATTAATTTCTGAACATGCGGGCTTTGCTTGTCAGGCTTGAACTTATGACTAATGGGCCCTAAGCTGTTAGCAGCCCACATTATAAATAAGTTATTGCAGTACAGAAATTACATAACAGAGGTCACAATTTTCGAAAACCCTAGTTTTTTTCTCTCTAAAGTGGCCGCCCCCTCCCTCTCTGCTCGGGAAAATCCAGCCTGTGAATTTTGAATTTGCAGTCTGGTTTAACGGATCAAATTCGTTAATTCTCTTCGTAGAAACTTCTGATAGATTTTCTAGTGCAATCTATCAGAGGAATTAAATTTCTGTTCGTGGACCTGATTGAAGAATTGTTCGTCCATCAGTTCCTGGGATATACAACAAGAGCAGAGTAATCTGTTGGTGTCCATAATCTCGATTCGAGATTGGAGGTAAAAATTTAATTGTTATTTAATTTTTACACGCACAATTTAATCGTAAAGTTTTGATACCCATTATGGAATCGTTCCATATAAAATTTTTAAACTTCCGCTGCACCGGGTATCAATTATGATTGATCTGATCACCGTTCTCCAACAGTTATAACGGCATGGATTTCCCCAAGAATTACGAAAAACATCTAGTCACATTTAATGCTCTTCCATCACATTTAATGATTATCAATCAAGCCCATACTGTGCAAACATTGAATAACCCAGCTGGTCGTCCCCAAATAAAATATTTATACAATCATATCAAATATCCAAAATGTATTAACCTAAATACATCTTAAACAAAAGCTTAGACATAACCCTGCTAGTCCTTCGTCGCCTAAGCCCTTCTGGAATCACCCGCCTCATCCAGCCGCAAACATGACCCATGGAAAAGGGTGTCTAAATACAACAAAGTACGGGACATGTGAATGATAAGCTCAGTACGAGAGTATGAGTATACGGTATTATACGTGCATGTATGCAAGTAAAACTGAGTACCAAGACTCTCAGGTCAAGAAATGCTCATAAACCGGGCCCATGGTATATAACACGTTGTGTCGTCGCCTCAGGATGTGGCTCCTATACCCAGTAGATAATGGTACCTGATACTAGTACATGTGTCCAACCAATCATGGTGACCTAACACAAGAATTACGTATCCAACCATCCATGACTAGTAAGCTGAGCGCCCTACTACAGGTTACCACTAAGGTAATAAGGCTCAATATGCATATGAATGCAACATACAGTCATGACATGTTGTAACGCCCCGTTTTTATCTTAATTGAATTTATTTGAGTTAATCAGAGATTACAGAGTTCTCGAGCCGGTTTGATTTTGATCAGGGTCCTTTTTGCAAAAATTGGATTTTTTAGGGACTAAAACGCAATTATCGGTTTTTATAGATATTTATAAGGATTTTGGACCCACTCTCTTCTCCATCATCTTCCTCTTCACGCCTCCCTCCTCCATTGTTGAAGAAATCGATTCTTCAAGCTTCCAGATTTCATCCCGAGCTCGATCCGGCCGTTGGAATTTATTTCTGAAGGCAGATTATCGATCACTGCAGTGAGAGCTCTGTTATATTGTAAGTTCTTCTACAATCGGATACATTCTAGTTTTTGGATGTTGTTAGAATCGTTCGAGATTCGAGTATGTTGTTCTAGACAGAGTTCTGATCGTTTATTATCTGTCGGTTTTGAATTAGAGCGACGTTCGGATTTGTTATGATTTTTGGAAGCCATTTTCGAAAATGTGGATTTTTAGATTGATGGGTTTGCCTTGTTATTGTTGTTTTGGGCATTGATATGAGTTGATATCGGTATTGAACTGCTGTCTGCATTTCCGGTTTGTTCAGTTTATAGCCGTTATGCCGTCGGTTTGAGTTTTGGGTTTTCGAATCGTTTTTGTATTGATTGAAGTCTTGGCGTGTGAGTGATCGTGGTTGTTGATCAACTCTTGAATTCTTACAGATTCGTTGGAGTTTGTCGAGCCCTGTGTTAGCAGCATTGTTCGTCGAGAGTTGAATGAAGAACGGTATAAAGAGTTTTCCTTGAACCGTTGCCTTGTTGTTGTTAGATTGTGTAGTTTTTTATACAATCTCTTTTGTAGCTTATCCAGAGTTGGAGCTACTGCATTGAAAGGTAAAAGCAGTCATCGCAGCGAGATAGCATACTCGGGACTGTGGTTCTTGAGTTTTCCCTTTTGAAATCACGTACTTGCATCTACACTTGTTCTAGCATGAGGAACTTGTGTTTTGTTTGATTGTTTTGGCTTATGTTTTATGTTTCTGTTATGCATTCATCTTGAGCCAATCTTGTTTTCAGCGGGCAGAACCGCCCTTTTTGTTTAGACGTTTGGGAACTATGATTGAGTGGCCCAGGTCGTAGTCGTTTCGTCTGGTGCTAGCATACTCATTATAGTTGCTCAAAGTCTAGAGGAGTGAGATACGTGGCACCACCTCGATTGGGAGAGTCGGTGAGTTGTTACGTGATCTTACCCTCGGGATCCCAAAGGCACAGCTGCAATCCCTCGTTATCAGATTTAATATCCCTGTTTAAAGACATGCATTCATTACGATGTTACTGATTTCGTTATTGTATTGAAAGCATGTTTGTTACTTGTATTACTTGTTATGTTGCTTTTGCTGGGAATGTCGTTCTCACCGGTTATCCGGCTGTTGCTTTGTTTTGTATGTGTACTTGGTAACAGGTGGGGCAGGAACAAGTCAGAAGAGGCATGGTTAGCTTCGAGGGCAAGTAGTAGAAGTGAGACTCGGTTTAGAAGTCGAATTAGCATGTTTATCTAGTTTAAGATTGGAGCATGTTAGAACTCGAACTTGATATGTTTTGTATTCGAACTCTTTCTTGTAATTGAATACTTCGTTGTTGAAAAGTGTTAGTTGGATCATGTCGGAGCCTTTCCGGGTGTTGGATTGCACTTTTGGAGCCTTATTTTGAGCTAAAACAGCAGGCCATGCGCGCCCACGCCTGGTGAGGAGCGCCCGCGCGTTCTGCTCCCTTTCTCGGAGGCCCGGGCAGGTCTGTATGCGCGCCCGCGCCTCGGGTGGCGCGCCCGCGCGTCACCCTGTGTAAAAAAAAAAAAAAAAAAACTTTTCTTTTAATCTTAGATCTTGTATGCGTAATTATTGTTTATTCTGAGATTAGATGATTAGAATCGAGGTCTCACATTAAGTGGTATCAGAGCATTAAGATTCTTGGTCGAACTAGAGTGAGCGGGGTAGATTGAGTCTGTGTGCAATGACTCCTCGCATGTGTTTGAATTATTTAATTGTGTACTTAATTCCATGCGAGCATGCATTATTGTTTGAGCATTATTTGAATTACATGGTTGTGTGATTTAAATTAATAAAGCATGATCTACTTGAGATATAACTGTTTTTGTTCTCGACTGGTATTCGGTATTCCAAGCGGTTGTAAGGGCACTGATGGTAGCAATTGAGATATCTCGTGTGCTAACCTTTGATTATCAGATGGGTCCTCGTCGAGTGATAAACAGAAACACACCACCAGTTATCCCTGCGACTGAGCAAGCTAGCACTGAGGTTGATCAGTTGGATGCTTCAGCGACTCCTATGGAAACCTTGCTGAAGAGGTTTCAGTCGTTCAATCCGCCATTGTTGATGGGTTCAGAAAATCCAGTTGACTGTGAGAGTTGGTTGGATGATATGGATCAGTTGTTTGATTCCATTGACTACACAGATGACCGCCGAATCAGGTTAGTAATTCATCAGCTGCGTGGTGGTGCTAAGAGCTGGTGGATCATGACAAAGAAAGCAATTGAGAGTAGAGGTACAGAGGTTACTTGGACTCTTTTTAAATCTGAGTTTTATAAGCGGTTTTTCCCTATCTCGTATCGTAAGGATAAGGGAGCAGAGTTTGAAAATCTGAGGCAAGGGAATCTGAACATTGAAGAGCACGTGGCTAAGTTCGATAGTCTGTTGCGTTTTGCACCGCTAATTGCCGGAGATGAAGAAGCTAAGGCAGATCAATTCATCAACGGGTTGAACCCCGATGTCTTCACGTTGGTTAACACCAACAGGCCTAGCAACTTTGCGGATGCCATGAATTACGCAAAGGGAGCAGAAGCAGGCTTGTGGAGGCAAAGAGGTAATCAGGGGGCACCTCAGCAGCAGAGGCATTATCAGAACCAACCATCTCAGTACCAGAATCAGCCACCTCAACATCAGAACCAGCAGTAGAGGTATGAAGGTGGAAACAGTGGGGGAAACAGAAAGGATCAGTACAAGGCAAGAGGTAAACAGTTCAAGAGACAGGGGAACAGTTCGTCCAGTTCCAGTGGTTCGAAGCAATTCGGTTCAGGACCGAGTTCTGGGTCATCATCCTTGTACTGCAGCAAGTGTGGAGGAAGACACTCACCGGATCAGTGTGTGGGAGTCTTCGGCAATTGTAACACATGTCAGCAACCGGGACACTTCTCTAAAGTGTGCCCTCAACGTAATAGAGATAGAGCTCAGAGTGGGAGTTCGTCTAGACCTGCAGCTCAGCCGGAGAGGCAGTCGTCTACAGTGCACTCTTTCCAACCCCAGCAACAGCAGAACAGACAGGGAGGTAGCTCTAGTGCAAATCAGCCTCCGAGACAGCAAGCACGAGTCTTTGCATTGACAGAGGATCAGGCTCAGGCAGCACCTGACGATGTCATAGCAGGTAAATGTTCGATTTTCGGTCATTCTGCTCATGTCTTGATCGATACAGGTGCTTCCCATTCCTTTATCTCTGAGAAATATGTGTTATTGCATGCTTTGCCAACTGAATTGTTGCCTACTGTAGTAGCTGTTACTTCACCTTTGGGTGGAGGAATTGTTTCTGTCCGACTAGTCAGGAACTGTGAACTTTGTTTTGAGGGAAATTTGTTAGAATTCGACTGTATTGTACTTGGACTGTCAGATTTTGATTGTATCGTCGGGATAGATGCTTTAACCAAGTACAGGGCGACAGTTGATTGTTTTTTGAAGGTTGTCAGGTTCAGACCTGAAATGGCAGACGAGTGGAAATTCTTTGGTAAGGGTTCTCGATCTAGAATTCCTTTGATTTCAGTGTTATCTATGACTCGTTTGTTACAGAGAGGTGCAGAAGGATTTTTGGTTTATGCGGTTGATGTACTGAAATCTAGCCCAGCTTTGGTTGACTTACCAGTGGTTAGAGATTTTGCTGATGTGTTTCCGGAAGATGTTCCTGGATTGCCACCCATTCGAGAAGTCGAATTCAGCATTGACTTAGTGCCAGGTACTCAACCTATTTCAAAAGATCCTTATCGTATGGCACTTGTTGAATTGAGAGAGTTGAAGGAGCAGCTTGAGGATTTGATTGCCAAGGGATACATCAGACCTAGTGTATCGCCTTGGGGTGCTCCTGTTCTATTCGTTCGGAAGAAGGATGGTTCTATGCGGCTCTGTATCGACTACCGCCAATTGAACCAGGCTACAGTTAAGAACAGATATCCTTTACCCCGAATAGATGACTTGTTTGATCAACTGCAGGGTTCTTCTGTCTACTCTAAGATTGATCTGAGGTCAGGCTACCATCAGTTGAGAGTGCGAGAGGAAGATGTTCCTAAGACCGCATTCAGAACGAGGTATGGTCACTTTGAGTTTATAGTCATGCCGTTCGGTTTGACTAACGCTCCAGCTGTTTTTATGGGTTTGATGAACCGTATCTTTCAGCGTTATTTAGATGAGTTCGTCATTATTTTCATCGATGATATTCTTATCTACTCGAAGAACCGTACTGACCATGCAGAGCACTTGAGAATCGTCTTGCAGATTTTGCGAGTTGAGCAGTTGTTTGCCAAGCTATCGAAATGCGAATTCTGGTTAGATCTAGTTGTCTTTCTCGGTCATATTATTTCTGAAGATGGGATTTCTGTCGATCCCAGCAAAATCGAAGCGGTTATGAATTGGCCTAGACCGACATCAGTACCTGAGATCCGAAGCTTCATGGGTTTAGCTGGTTATTACCGTCGTTTCATCGAGGGTTTCTCGTCTATTGCCAAGCCTATTACCCAGCTGACTCAGAAGAATGCGCCTTTTGTCTGGACTCCAGATTGTGAGGCTAGCTTTGTTGATCTAAAGAGGAGACTGACCAGTGCTCCAATTCTTACTATTCCGAAGGGTACTGGAGGGTTCACAGTCTATTGTGATGCTTCTAACCGAGGCTTGGGTTGTGTTCTTATGCAGCATAAGCATGTGGTGGCGTATGCATCAAGGTAGCTGAAACCTCATGAGACTCGTTATCCGGTCCATGATCTTGAACTAGCTGCGATCGTCTTTGCTCTTAAGATCTGGCGTCACTATCTTTATGGTGAGTTTTTCGAGATCTTTTCTGACCATAAGAGTCTTAAGTACTTGTTTTCTCAAGCAGAGCTGAATATGAGACAGAGGAGATGGTTAGATCTGTTGAAGGATTTCGACTGTGAAATCAAGTACTATCCGGGGAAGTCTAATGCAGTTGCAGATACCTTGAGCCGAAAGCTTTGTTCTTTATCTCTTTCTACTATGGGTGTTTCCCAGTTGATCGATGATTGTTGCACTTCTGGTTTAGAGTTTGAAACAGATAGGGAGACTATCAGAGTGTTTGCTATTCAAGCCGAGCCAGAGTTGTTTGTTGCAATCAGAGAAGCACAGAAGTCTGAGCCGAGCATCCAGATTTCAGTAGAGAAAGTCAGATCGGGCCATCAGTCTGAATTCCAGGTTAGAGATGATTTTTTGTTCGTGAATAATCGTATTGTTGTGCCTGATATTTCGGAGTTGAGACAGCGTATTCTCCGAGAGGCTCATTGCAGTCGGTTTAGCGTTCATCCTGGAGGTCGTAAGATGTACAACGATCTGAAGAGTCAGTTCTGGTGGAAGAGAATGAAGGACGATGTTGCGAGATTTGTATCTCGGTGTTTGAATTGTCAGCAAGTGAAAGCAGAGCGGAAGCGACCAGGTGGTCTTTTGCACAGCCTATCTGTTCCTGAATGAAAATGGGATCACATTTCTATGGATTTTGTCACGAAGCTACCACGATCCGTTCGAGGATGCGATGCTATTTGGGTAGTGATCGACCGATTGACGAAGTCTGCGTGTTTTATTCCGTACAGGATGATGTATCGTCATGATCAGATGGCTGAGTTGTATGTTAGCAATGTTGTGAGATTGCATGGTGTGCCGAAGTCGATCGTTTCAGACAGAGATCCTAGATTCACTTCTCACTTCTGGCACAGTCTTCAGGGGGCACTTGGTACTCGATTGCATCTGAGTACAGCTTATCATCCTCAGACAGATGGACAGTCAGAGCGGACTATCCAGACGTTGGAGGATATGCTGCGAGCGGTAGTGCTAGACTTTGGCACTAGTTGGCAGGATTCTTTGCCTCTTGTCGAGTTTTCTTACAACAACAGCTTCCAAGCGAGTATCGGTATGGCGCCTTTTGAGGCTTTGTATGGTAGAAAGTACCGATCTCCGTTGTTTTGGGATGAATTGTCCGAGTCACCAGATTTGGGACCGGAGATGCTTAGAGATATGGCAGAGCAGGTTAAGATCATTCAGACCAGAATGAAGTCAGCTCAAGATAGACAGGCGAAGTATGCGAATGTCAGACGTCGACCTCTGAGTTTTGAGCAGGGAGACCGTGTATTCCTTAAGATTTCTCCGTTCAGAGGCACCGTCAGATTCGGTAAGAGAGGAAAGTTATCTCCGAGATTCATCGGTCCGTACGAAATTCTCGAGAAAATAGGCGATCTTGCCTACAGACTTGCACTTCCTCCGTCTTTATCTGGTATTCACGACGTTTTTCACGTCTCTATGCTGCGAAAGTATCAACCAGATATTTCTCATATCCTTCAGCCTGACGAAGCCGAGTTAGACGAGACCCTGAGCTATTTTGAGCGACCGATTCAGATCCTTGATCGGAAAGAAAAGCAACTCAGAACCAAGTTGATTCCATTGGTGAAAGTGCAGTGGAGCCATCACGGCGTCGAGAAAGCGACTTGGGAGACAGAATCTGACATGAGACAGCGATTTCCGGAGTTATTCGGATGACGTGAGTTCTTCTTACTGTCTTTAGTTCTTTATTCTATCTTATGAGATATGGATTCTTGTGGATTCGAGGACGAAATCTCTTCTTAGTGGGGGAGAATTGTAACGCCCCGTTTTTATCTTAATTGAATTTATTTGAGTTAATCAGAGATTACAGAGTTTTCGAGCCGGTTTGATTTTGATCAGGGTCCTTTTTGCAAAAATTGGATTTTTCAGGGACTAAAACGCAATTATAGGTTTTTATAGATATTTATAAGGATTTTGGACCCACTCTCTTCTCCATCATCTTCCTCTTCACGCCTCCCTCCTCCATTGTTGAAGAAATCGATTCTTCAAGCTTCCAGATTTCATCCCGAGCTCGATCCGGCCGTTGGAATTTATTTCTGAAGGCAGATTATCGATCACTGCAGTGAGAGCTCTGTTATATTGTAAGTTCTTCTACGATCGGATACATTCTAGTTTTTGGATGTTGTTAGAATCGTTCGAGATTCGAGTATGTTGTTCTAGACAGAGTTCTGATCGTTTATTATCTGTCGGTTTTGAATTAGAGCGACGTTCGGATTTGTTATGATTTTTGGAAGCCATTTTCGAAAATGTGGATTTTTAGATTGATGGGTTTGCCTTGTTATTGTTGTTTTGGGCATTGATATGAGTTGATATCGGTATTGAACTGCTGTCTGCATTTTCGGTTTGTTCAGTTTATAGCCGTTATGCCGTCGGTTTGAGTTTTGGGTTTTCGAATCGTTTTTGTATTGATTGAAGTCTTGGCGTGTGAGTGATCGTGGTTGTTGATCAACTCTTGAATTCTTACAGATTCGTTGGAGTTTGTCGAGCCCTGTGTTAGCAGCATTGTTCGTCGAGAGTTGAACGAAGAACAGTATAAAGAGTTTTCCTTGAACCGTTGCCTTGTTGTTGTTAGATTGTGTAGTTGTTTATACAATCTCTTTTGTAGCTTATCCAGAGTTGGAGCTACTGCATTGAAAGGTAAAAGCAGTCATCGCAGCGGGATAGCATACTCGGGACTGTGGTTCTTGAGTTTTCCCTTTTGAAATCACGTACTTGCATCTACACTTGTTCTAGCATGAGGAACTTGTGTTTTGTTTGATTGTTTTGGCTTATGTTTTATGTTTCTGTTATGCATTCATCTTGAGCCAATCTTGTTTTCAGCGGGCAGAACCGCCCTTTTTGTTTAGACGTTTGGGAACTATGATTGAGTGGCCCAGGTCGTAGTCGTTTCGTCTGGTGCTAGCATACTCATTATAGTTGCTCAAAGTCTAGAGGAGTGAGATACGTGGCACCACCTCGATTGGGAGAGTCGGTGAGTTGTTACGTGATCTTACCCTCGGGATCCCAAAGGCACAGCTGCAATCCCTCGTTACCAGATTTAATATCCCTGTTTAAAGACATGCATTCATTACGATGTTACTGATTTCGTTATTGTATTGAAAGCATGTTTGTTACTTGTATTACTTGTTATGTTGCTTTTACTGGGAATGTCGTTCTCACCGGTTATCCGGCTGTTGCTTTGTTTTGTATGTGTACTTGGCAACAGGTGGGGCAGGAACAAGTCAGAAGAGGCATGGTTAGCTTCGAGGGCAAGTAGTAGAAGTGAGACTCGGTTTAGAAGTCGAATTAGCATGTTTATCTAGTTTAAGATTGGAGCATGTTAGAACTCGAACTTGATATGTTTTGTATTCGAACTCTTTCTTGTAATTGAATACTTCGTTGTTGAAAAGTGTTAGTTGGATCATGTCGGAGCCTTTCCGGGTGTTGGATTGCACTTTTGGAGCCTTATTTTGAGCTAAAACAGCAGGCCATGCGCGCCCGCGCCTGGTGAGGAGCGCCCGCGCATTCTGCTCCCTTTCTCGGAGGCCCGGGCAGGTCTGTATGCGCGCCCGCGCCTCGGGTGGCGCGCCCGCGCGTCACCCTGTGTAAAAAAAAAAAAAAAAACTTTTCTTTTAATCTTAGATCTTGTATGCGTAATTATTGTTTATTCTGAGATTAGATGATTAGAATCGAGGTCTCACACATGTTGTATCATATAAATAATGCAATCACAAAATACATGCAAACACATAATACATGCATACTCATCTGGATATCTCGAATAAATACTTTCGTACCTCAAATACTTAGGCAAGCTAGACCAGCTCTATGTCCAAGCCTATCGTCCGTACTACAATGCAAAGTACTCATGCATCATAACCTTATTCTAAAAGCCTTAACTAGACTATAAAATACTCCCTATTTACTATAAGGAGCCAGATCTATACTTGCGTCCGTCGTCAGTCTGCTGATGATGACTGCCCTAGAACTTGGGCACCTCTCTGCCGCAGACCTGGAGCACCTCGCCAACCTCTGGACCAAGCCTAGGAAGGATGAAAACACCCCAAAACACCTATAACTAAGCTAAAACCGAGAGAAAAACTTGGAAAAGATGTGAGAAAATTAAATCTCGAATGACCTATTTATAGGCATCGATTGGAGCCTCTGATCCCTGCGATCGGAGCTTCCGATCGGCACCAAGATCCACATGTAACCAGCTTCCAACAACTGTCCTTTCCAGCAGATCAGAGCTTCCGATCTCCCCATGATGTCACCTGGATGACCTAATCATTTTGACACCTGGCTGAAGACGATCGGAGCTTCCGATCTTCATGAAGTTCGGACCCTCCGAACTATGGTTCAGACCTTCCAAACTGGACTTGGCCAAAAAGGTTTAAATTGTCCAATTAAATCTAAATTAAGCTCTTAATCCATGTTTAACCATTTTTACTAAATTAATCTTGTAAAATGGAGCCGGACTAATTATTTTGTATTATAATTATAAATATAAATGTAAATATTGAAAGCAAAAACATAAAACTTATGCGGCGTATGAATTGAATTGTCAATTGTCAATTTCAAAACACACACATACACACATAATCACATGATACAGAATACTCGACACATAATCACACGTCCAAACTCACATCAGAGAGAACCACAATGAGTCAAGAGAGACTTAATAGTTTAGCGACTCTTGCTTCAAAAATACATATTGTAGGATATACCATACGACGACACAATGGATGACTTTGCTCAAAAAAATGCATAAAGAGTGTGTTTTAAATAATATTGATTGTTGGATAAATTATTTCGATTAATTATGTAAAACATTTCTTTCTGATGTGTAGTTTTTAGTTTACGTATTGTTTTATTTTGATCATTCAATCCAATTTTTTTCATATATATTCGAATTTTCAAATTAATGCGAAATGGGATATATTTTAAGCTCCGCCCAGGATCTCTTTTTTCTCAGAACCGTCCCTGCCTAAGGTGCATGGGATCATTTTTGTATATATATATATATATATATATATATATATATATATGTGTGTGTGTATATATTGTGAGACATCGGTTCTAAACAACTAATCTCGGATTAAACAACAATTAAGCATACAAAATCCAAGACTAAAAGTAAAGAAAGAAAAGATTTTTTATTTTTGAAATGAACAGTGCCTCGCTCGATCGGTAAGAATTAACCGATCGAGCGAGCCAAAAAGTTCACACTTTTTTCCCGGGTAAAACCAGCTCCGCTCGATCGGTAAGATTTAACCGATCGAGCGGCCACCAAAAATGCAAAAAAGAAAACTCAGCAAAACACCTCCGCTCGATCGGTTAAATCTCGCCGATCGAGCGGTGACAGTTCTGAAGCCAAAAAAACAGCAGAAAACTTGCTAGAAACTTAAGTACAATACTTTCAAAATACAATCATACATTACAATCACAAAATTCTCCAATTAATACATGAAGTACTAGAGTTGATCAACTACGCACAAGGCTAGAACATGCAACCATAAAGTTCGCATAATCGATACAACATAAACAACAAAGTTCGAGATCTAAACACGTTCTAACATAAACTAGGTAGACATGCTGACACGACTTCTAAACCGAGTCCCACTACTAGCTCTCCCTCTTGTTGCTAACCAGGTCTTCGCTGACTTGATCCTGCCCCTCATGTTGCCAAGTACACATACAAAACAAAGCAACAGCCGGATAAACCGGTGAGAAAGATACTCCCAGTAAAAGCAACATAACAAGTAAATGAAATCAGTAAACATGCTTTCAAGGCAACACGTAATCGATATCAACGTAATGAAATGCATGTCTTTAAATCGGGATATCAATTCTGATAAACGAGGGATTACTGCTGTGCTTTTGGGATCCCGAGGGTGAGATCACGTGACGACTCACCGACTATCCCAATCTAGGTGGTGCCACATATCCCACTCCTCTAGACTTTGAGCAACTACAATGAGTATGCTAGCACTAGGCAAAACGACTACGACCTAGGCCAATCAATCATAGTTCCCAAACGTCTAAACAAAAGGGCGGTTCTGCCCGTTGAAATCAAAGTTGGCTCAAGATGAATGCATAACAAAAACATAAACATAAGCCACGTAATAATAGTTCATTCAATCAACAAAATACAAGTCCCACAAGATAGAACAAGTATTGATGCAATATGTGATTTGAAGGGAAAACTCGAGAACCAACTGTCCCGAGTATGCTATCCCGCTAACGATGACTGCTTTTACCTTTCAATGTAGTAGTTTCAACTCTGGATAAGCTACAACAAAAGGTTATATCAGAACTAAACAACCTAAACAACAACAACGGTTCAAGGTAATTCTCTTTACCGTTCTTCGTCCAACTCTAAACGATCGACTGCTGCTACTATGTCTCGACAACTCCAAACGAATCTGTTCAGATACAAATAAATGATCAACAACGACGATAAATTCACAAGCCAAAGATCAACAACTCAAAACGGTTCAAATCTCCAAAAACTCAAACCGGTGGCATAAAGCCTATAACTGAAAAAACCGAAAACGCAGACAGCAGTTCAATAACGATATCAACTCATATCAAAGCCACTACAACAAAAACAAGGCAATTCCAACATATCTCAAAACTCAAACTTTCAAAAATAGCTTCCAAAAATCATAACAATTCCGAACGTCGCTCTATTTCAAAACCGACAGATAATAAACGATCAGAACTCTATCAAGAACGACATACTCGAATCTCAAACGATTCTAACAACATCCGAAAAACAAAACGTATCTGATCGGAGAAATACTTACGGTATAACAGAGCTCTCGTTGTCGTGATCGCTAATCTGCCTTCAGAAATAAATTCCAACGGCCGGATCGAGCTCGGACAGATCTGGAAGCTTGGAATGAGAAGGGGGCGGCTCTAATGGAGGATAACGATTTGGGGAAGGTGATGGTGAGAGTAGACTAAGTCTACAAGTGTAGATAATATAACAATTTCAATATTTACGTTTTAGTCCCTGAAAAATCCAAATTTTGCAAAATAGACCCTGATCAAAATCAAGTCGGCTCTTGAACTCTGTAATCTCCGATTAACTCAAATAAACTCATTTAAGATAAAAACGGGGTGTTACATATATATATCGTATGTTCCTGTGCCTTTTGAACTTCAATATATTTCTGGAATTTCAGCATTAAAAAGTTATTCAGGGAGTGTTTGCAATCATTAAGGTAGTATTTGAGAGTTTTTAGAAAGTACTTCTCGGCTTTTCGTTAACAAAATTTCGCAAAATTTAAAAAAAATTTAACGAAATAGTTGAGAAGTAATTTTAAAAAATTCTCCCAAACACTACCTAAGAAAAATTTATTGTTATATTTTGACTTTAAAAAATCATTTTTTGTGTTTCTTAAACTCAAATTATGTGTTAGCTTATGTTCAACTTAATTGAAATCCAAAAACTAGTCGTATGATGATTATGATTTTTCAAATTGATTCTAATAAAAACTTCAACGTTAAAATCACGTTAATTATTTATTTATAAAATACTATTTTATAAGGACATACATAATATACACGTTACATAAATTTTATGATTACATTAAGATACTTTCAAATTTCGATTCATATAATTTTGTTGAATACACTATATTGTTTTATCTTTTTATTTATTCGTGTGGCTGAAAAAGATTATCAGTTTTATATTTATTGGTGTAATTTGCATGGATTTTTAAATTATGATGATTTATGATACTATTCTCCATCAAAATATCGAAGAGATTAGGGTAGTGGGGAGACTAGTTTCCAACATCAACCTCACTTGAAGGATGGCAGTATCCTCAAGTGTCTCCATATTAGACTTCAAGGGAAAATTGGGGAAAAACAAGTAATTTCTATTTTATTTAAGAAAATGGATTCAACTCTCAACTTACGATATTGTCCTCTTGTTTAACTACATATATATCATGTAGTGACCCTGCATGAAATCTCCTACTAACTGACAACTAATAACATGCATTAAACTTAATACATCAATATACTTAACAGAGTAAAACGTGCGGAAACATAATCCATAAATTACATATCAGCTATGTAAAACAAATCCAGGCTTAAATCTGTAGTGATACAACCATATCGAAAACTTAAAAGTAAACATTATACAGCTATATCGAATCCTGTTGTATAAATAACTCCTCAAGGCTCTTGCTCCTTAGTCCTTCCTTGAACTACCAGCTCCGTCCATCCTGCGACCTGCCCCGTGGAATAGGGTGTCCAAGATTAAAACTAGGACGTGAGCGCTAACGCCCAGTACATAAACATGAGTACACGTATATATATGATGCATGCAACATGATGACTGGTAAAGGGTCATCTGAAAATTCATGCTCAGTACTGGCGCCACATGAGTGCTGCCATCGCACGGATCAACCTCTGGGTGCAACCACACTCGTCTAGTATACCAGAGTAGTCAGACATACATGTCCCTGCCGTCGCGGTACTCTCAGTGACAGACTATCGAGTATAGAGCTAAGCGGCTCTATAATCAAGTATAACAAGGTATAGGCTCAACATGTATATGCACATGACATATGAATATAGAAAGCGGTAAATCATATATCATGCCATATAATAATGACAAATAAATGCAACATATAAACATGTATACTCGCTGACAATCTCAGTCAATGTGTACATACCTCTAGGCTAGTTCAAGTCTAGTAGAATCCTAGGTTCCAAGCCTATATTCAAAAGTTCACCGTATCACTACACAAGTTCTATAAGCCTTAACTAAGCTAATAAGTACTCTCAAAACTTAAATAAATTCCCGGGTCATACCTTCGTCCGTAGTAAGCCCTTTGAAGTCTCTAGTCCCGGATGACTATAATCACACCTTGGTTATTCCAGAACTTCTATTATAACCGATAAGGCCTTCAGATGTATATCTCACACTATATAACTGAAAGAAGGAAACTCGGAATTCTTATTTGAAAATGATCTCCGGAGACCCCTATTTATAGCCAAAATTCTCAAACACGATCCGAACTACCGATCTTGGATCGGAGCTTCCGATCCGTGCATCCGTGACACATGGCGATCGGAACTTCCGATCCGGCGATCGGAGCTTTCGATCTGCTCTTCGTTCGACACTTGTAAAAACTTGTGCCTGAGTCATCTAGCATCGCTGGCTAACGGAGATCGGAACTTCCGTTCCTGGATCGGATCTTCCAATCTCTGTGCTTCCGATTGGCTTCCAAAGTGGTGCAGATCGGAACTTTCGATCTCGATCGGAGCTTCCGATATGGCCTAAGAACAACATGTTCAATTCTTGATTTTGAATTCTAATGGAATCCTGTAATTGACTAATTACCAACCCTTAATCATGTTTAACATATTATTATCTTAAAATGGAGTCTGGGTTACTACATTCTCCCCACCTTTAGACATTTCGTCCGCGAAATAACATCTAAAGACAAATCAAGATAACAATATGAAACATCAACTATGTTTTATTACAACAACTGTAATTACATCTTTACATGATAATCAAAAATACAAAGCAAACAACTCAGGATATTCCGCTCTCATACGGTTCTCGGTTTCCCAAGTTGCTTCTTCAACGCCTCGACGTTGCCACTGTACCATCACAAGTGGTATAGTCTTGTTCCGAAGAACTTTCTCCTTCCTATCTAGGATACGGAGTGGTCGTTCAAAATACGATAGATCTGACTTTAGCTGAACATCAGTAGACTGAATAATATGATATTCATCAGCTATGTACTGTCGAAGTAATGACACATGAAAAACATTATGTATACTGGAAAGATTTGGCGGTAATGGCAAACGATATGCGACATCTCCAATCTTTTCCAGTATCTGGAAAGGCCCAATGAAACGAGGTGACAACTTTCCTTTCACACCGAATCTCATCACCTTCCTGAAAGGTGATACTCGCAGAAAAACATATTCACCAGGCTCGAACTGAAGTGGCCTGCGGTGAATATTAGCATAACTGGCTTGCCGATCTTGAGCAATTTTGATCCTTCTCTTGATCAAATCTACCTTGTCTACAATCTACTGCAACAACTCAGGACCCTCGACTTGTCGTTCCCCGACTTCATCCCAGAATAACGGAGTACGACATCGTCGACCATACAATGCCTCGAAAGGTGCCATATCAATACTACGATGATAACTGTTATTGTAGGAAAATTCGATCAAAGGTAACTGATCCTGCCAAGATAAACCAAAATCCATAACAGAAGAACGTAGCATATCTTCCAATGTACGAATCGTCCGTTCTGACTGCCCGTCAGTCTTCGGATGATATGCAGTGCTCAAACTCAGAGTGGTACCCAACGCCTGCTGAAAACTACCCCAGAAATGAAAGGTAAATCGCGGCTCTCTATCACTGACTATGCTCACTGGAATCCCATGCAATCGCACTATCTCCTGGACATATAAGCGTGCCATGCGATCATAAGAATACTCCCGGTTGTAAGGAATGAAATGTGCTGATTTCGTCAAACGGTCAACAACAACCCAGATAGCATCACACTGACGTGAAGTCATAGGCAAGTGGGTGACAAAATCCATAGTCACGTGCTCCCACTTCCATTCGGGAATCTCAAGATTCTGCAATAATCCACCTAGTCGTCGGTGTTCAGTCTTAACCTGTTGACAAACCAAACATCAAGAAACAAATTGATACACACTCCGCTTCATCCCTTTCCACCAGAATATAGTTCGCAAGTCCTTATACATTTTCATGCTTCCAGGATGAACTGACAATCGACTCCTGTGAGCTTAAGAAAGAATATCATTCCTGAGCTCCGCAACATCAGGTACAACCACTCGATTCGATAAGCACAATAAACCATCTGCCTGAAAATGGAATCCAGATGTATTAACTCCATTAACTAAACGTGCCAAACGCTGAGTCTTAACATCAGATATCTGAGCATCTCTGATCCGAGAATACAATGATGGCTCAGATAGAATAGTATACAATCAAATCTAATTTCTCCCTTTCCTGTGCTTGAGCGTAAAACTGAAAGAGTGGGTGCCCGGTTAGCCAACTTGTGGCTAAGGACTTTTATGACTCTATGTAAAACAATCTTTTGTTTAATATAATTTACACTTTTATAATGGCATTGACTTTATCTTTCTTCATATTGTTATATTATGATATACTATTGTTGTTTTGATAAAGACCTTGAATATATTATAGTGTATGGAAGATGTGGTAGCACATGGGGATGGCTATCATGAAACACATCTTATAGTCACTGTATATTCTAAATTGTTCCTAGTCAACTGAGCCGTCCGCAAATAAGGATAAGGATCGCTCGAGATTGAGACTAGCATTTGCGATGCCGAGTACCACATTTCATTGGTATGGAACATAGAGATGTTCAAAGCATGCAAATGGATATTCATATGATGAATGATCGAACTACCCTATTCGGACTTTCCAAGTGGTTATCACTTATCGAGTGGATAAAGTCCGCGGTTTTGGTTGTACACCATTAGTCCTTATTACTTGAAAAATCATTGAGACTCTATATGCTAGTACTGTACTTTGACTCGTTTAACGACTCTATTGGGGTCATCAGGTGTCGGGATTGGGTACAGTTACGACACATATAGGAGTCGATGCTTTGTTGTCAAGGATTCACCACATACTTGTGAGTGTGGATATCCTATGTGATCTGAGGAGATATTAGTGTGACGAATCTCTGGCCAGAGTACATGATGTGTTTTAGGTTACTTGGTGTTCCTAGTAACACATGCGATGTCACTAATAGATCTCAAAGATGTTATGCATAGTTATCGAATCTCGAACGACTCTCGATATACCAATGGTTGTTGATTAGATCGGGATATATGGTTGAAGGGACCGTACTGTACGCTAACCAAAATCTACTGGTTCTTGCAGGCACTATCAGTAATACCTAGGGAATCATGGGGCGATGTTGCTAAGCGCTCTTACCATGATTCGATGGGTAAGTCGGAAATTGTTGTTCCGAGTCACAAGGAGTTATGAGCCCACGGCTAGCTGTATTCCAGAACCATTGAGGGTTACACAAGTAATGGATTACTAAAACCCCGTAGAGATAGTTAAATTTAAAGAGTTAAATTTAATGAAAGAGAAGTTGGACTTCTTAACTAAAGGGAGTGAGATTTCCTAAAATGACATAGGGATGGGCATTTTTGAAAATCACTGAATTCGGATTTAGAAAAATTATCTTGACTCTAAAAGAAGAAGAAATGGTTTCTGTGCACATTGGTGAAATCAGTTTATCAATCGGAGTCACGATGAATTTTATATTAATTTCTATAACAACAGGCTTGGCTTGTTGGGCTTAAGTTATGGATTGTGGGCTTTAAGGAGTTAGAGTCCTGATACAATTATAACTAGAAATTATCTATAAATAAAGGTGTTGGGTTCAAAAATTAGACACATTGTATATTGCAATTTTTGAAAATACACTCTAGAATTTTCAAGGGGATTTTCGAAATCCTCTATCCCTTTTTTGAGAAAATTCGACTTGTGATTTTTGTGAAAAATTACAAATCGAATTAACAGATCATATCTGTTTATTCTCTACGTAAAACTTCTGATTGATTTCTAGTGCAGTCAATCAGAGGGTTTCTGTTTTTTGTTTGTGGACCTAATTCCGGAGATAGATCGTGATTGTCATCGGTTCCCGGGATTTATAAGAAGAGAAGATTAAATTTTGTTGGAGTCCACGATCAAGCCTTTGCTTGACGAGGTAAATATTTAACTGTGTTTTATTTTTACTTGAACAAATTTAATCGTAAAAGTTTTGATACCCATATATGGAATCGTTCCATATAATAAAATAAAAATTTTAAACTTCCGCTGCACCGGGTATCAATTCTTAATTGATCTGAACATAGTTTTCCAACAGTGGTATCAGAGCCAGGTTGCTCAGATCAAACGATTAAATTAATCGATTGTACAAAATTTTTAAGCCTCGGTTTTTTGAAACAAAACAAAAATTTAAAATTGAATTTTAATGGGCAAATCGGGCAGCGAGTCCATCGCCGTGCGCTGCCTAGCCCGGGCCCCCTTTTTGGGGCGCGGGCTGCCCGGGATTGTCCCGGGCAGCCCGAAAAAATTATTTTTAATTTTTAATTAAAATTTTAATTTTTTGAAATTCTAGTTTTTGATCCGATCGAAAATTGTTTTTGATTGGTTCACGAGGCATCGGATCGAATTGTTCGAGTCCGAAAATTTTAAAATTGATTTTTGGATAAATTTGAATTTTTGGAAAATTTATAAACTTTATCCGTTAAATTAAATTTTATAAAATTAATTATTTTGGTACAATTGATGATAAGATATGATCTTATGGATGGATAAGATAAAATATGATTTTATCTTTTAAATTATGATGCCTTTGCATGTTTATCCAATTATTTAATTATTGAATTAATTAATGGATAAAGGATGATCGATTGCCATGACCAATATTTTAGGTGTATGTTAGGTGATTTACATTTGTCTTATTGTTGTTGGTGTTTATTAATGGGCTTGGTTTATAGCCCAATATGATTGTCATATATAATAAAAGTGGGCCTGGTTTATGGCCCGTTCCTACCCCTAAAAATGTATCCCATATTTGTCATCGAAATTTATTGTAAATTTATTAGACTTAGTGGGAGACAAATATTTGAAGAAATGGTGGGCCCAGCAGACAATGAAGACCGAAGAAATGTAAATTGGAAGCACAATGTAATAGGATTGCATTGCATACTTGCATATCACCTAGGATTGGACTTAGACTCGTGATTGGCAACCACGGGTCGATTAGTTAATGGGATCGATCATCCTTAAATAATATATGATATTATTGATGTATGCATGTTTAGACTAAATTGTATGAATCCCGCAAGCATACATAAATTGCATGATGAGACAAATTTTCAAAATTAAAAATCCCTCATTTTAAATATGATTTAAAATTGATATCAAGATTAATAAAAAGGGAATTTAAATATTGTTTAAATATTCCTACCTTCCATCAACGATCAATGTATGAGATGCTACCCGCGGATACGGTCCGGCTCATATTATTGGGGGGGCCCGTTCGTCGAAAAGCTGTACATTGGATCGACACATGTTGTAAGTTGGGTGGAACTCCCATGGGATTGGCTCATATTATTGGGGATCCACATGGCGACCGTCCATCACAACTTAATATTGATGAGTTATCTTGACATGTCACAATAAACGGCGTCATACTATGGGGCCCTTATTGGACATGAGGTAAAAACATGGGGGTTACTTTGGAAGTAATTGGGCTCTACCTTTTGAAAATTATGGTTGGCTGATATTATTCGGGATCATGATTTGTCAATTGGACTCCATGTTCTCACTAAGGAAAACAGTTTCCCGTTTTCACTAGAGGGTAGTTAAATCGTTAAAATAGTGGGAGTGTAATTCATAAAATTAAAGTTCGCCATATTTTATGTCTTAGTAAATTAATTAAACAATCATTGATTATTGTCTGTTTCCTTTTCAGTATACTATTACAATGACTTCTCGCAATCCACTGTTTTCAATTCTCGAACAAAACAAATTGACTGGCGCAAACTATACGGAATGGTTCCGTAAGTTGAAAATTATTCTTACTTCGAAAAAAAATTTCTACGTGTTAGAGAAGCCGCCTCCGAAGGAAGCCCCGGCTAATACAAGTCCGGAAGAGTTGGCCAAACTTGATTTATGGTGGGACCATGATATCAAGGCCAAATTCTACATGCAGGCTTCGATGTCTGATGAGCTTCAAAGGAGATTCGAGGATACCGTGAATGCTACTGACATTCACAAGAACCTCAAGGAACTCTTTGGAGCTCAGTTAAGGTCGAAGAGGTATGCCACCGTCAGAGAGCTCATGACGAGCCGCATGCGAGATGGGACTTCGGTCCGTGAGCATGGGGTGCGCATGATTGGGCTCATTGAAAAGTTGGTAATACTCGACTTGACTTTGGAGCATGAACTTAGCGCGGAATTGTTGCTTCTATCACTTCCTTCATCGTTTGACGGTTTTGTGATGAACTTTAATATGAACAAGATAGAGGCCACCCTTGAAGAGATGGTCAATATGCTTGTCACATATGAAGCCACACTAAAGAAGAATAAACCGGTACTCTTGGTTGGCTCCTCTTCTAAATCTAAGAAAGGACCAAGTGGAAAGGGTAAGAAACGTTTTGCCCCGCCCAAGAAGATTGTACCAAATAAGAAGGGAAAGGCCAAGGTTTCAAATGTGAATAAAGATGATAACGTTTGCCACTACTGCAAGAAACCCGGTCATTGGAAACGTAACTGCAAGGAATACCTCGAACAGTTGCGAACTGCAAAGGGTATGTTTTACATTGAAATAAATATTTCGCTTAATACTTCTTCTTGGGTATTGGATACCGGATGTGGATCTCACATTTGCAATGATTTTCAGATGATGACAAGAAGTCGTAAGCTAAGGATGGGTAAGACCCAGCTAAGGCTCGGGAATGGTTCTAGAGTCGAAGCCAAAGATATAGGAGACATTTATTTAGTTTTGCAGAACAATTTTAAGTTTTTTTTGAGAGATGTTTTATATGTTCCGGATTTGGTCAAAAACATTATATCTATTTCTATGCTTGATAGAGATGGTTTTTCTTGCAATTTTGTGAATGGGATTTGCAATATTTACAAGAATGAATGTTTGATTGGAAATGGACAACTTGAAAACGATCTATATAGCTTAAAATTAAAAGATGTTCCAATTAATTATGTTGATAAACCGGTAACAACAATTAAAAGAAAAAACGATAGTCAAAACCCGGCAAACCTTTGGCATGCTAGGCTAAGTCATATTTCCTCAAGGAGGATGAACAAGCTAGTGGGAGAGGGCATGTTTGATATGTCTGATATTAACTCTCTACCTACTTGTGAGTCCTGCCTAAAGGGAAAAATGACTAAATCTTCTTTCAAATGGAAACCTGAGCGTAGTCAAAATCTGTTGGATTTGATCCATACAGATGTTTGCGGTCCATTTAAGATTGGTACTAAATGTGGCAACACCTACTTCATTACCTTTACCGATGATCATTCTAGGTATGGGTATTTATATTTAATGAAATATAAGTCTGAAGCATTTGAAAGGTTCAAAGAATTCAAGGCTGAAGTAGAAAACAAACTAGGTAAAAGTATTAAGGCACTTCGATCGGATCGAGGTGGAGAATACTTAAGTACCGAGTTTTTGGACTATCTAAAAGAGAATGGGATTCTCTCTCAGTGGACTCCTCCGATGACACCTCAGCTTAATGGTGTTTCAGAGCGTCACAATCGAACTTTGTTGGACATGGTTCGATCCATGATGAGCTTCACTGAGCTCCCACCTTTGTTTTGGGGCTACGCGCTTGAAACGGTGGTATTGTTGTTAAACAACGTCCACACTAAAGCAGTAAATAAAACACCATACGAGTTATGGAATGGCAAAACTCCTAATTATTCGTACTTGAGGATTTGGGGATGTCCTGCTTACGTGAAGCAGACAATGGGAGATAAGTTGGATAGTCGATCCACCTTATGTTATTTTGTAGGGTATCCAAAGAATTCAATCGGATATTATTTCTATCATCCTGCTGAAACAAAAGTGTTTGTTTCAAGGAATGTCACCTTCTTGGAGAAGGAGTTCTTATTGGATAAGAAAGGCAAGATGATGGAACTCGAAGAAATTCGAGAAGAACCCGAGATACAAAATAGCGATCCTACACCTCAAGAATCATCACAAGACACGCCTATTACTAGGAGATCCGAGAGGACTTCTAGGCCTCCTATTAGATATGGTCTTCTTCTTGAAGGGGATCAAAGTGAACCCGACATTGGATGTGATCCAAGAAACTTCAAGGAAGCAATTTCTGATGCGGATTCAAATTTATGGCTTGAAGCTATGCAATCGGAAATAGACTCGATGCATTCTAACCAAGTTTGGTCTTTAGTAGATCCTCCCGATGGAATTGTTCCAATTGGGTGCAAATGGATCTACAAGAGCAAGCTTGGGCCTGATGGAAAGGTATTGACCTACAAGGCACGATTGGTGGCAAAAGGTTATACTCAAAGACAAGGAGTTGACTATGATGAAACCTTTTCACCAGTCGCAATGTTCAAGTCCATAAGAATCCTTATTGCCATAGCAGCATGGTATGACTATGAGATATGGCAAATGGATGTAAAGACTGCATTTCTTAATGGAAACAGAGATCTATATGATGCAGCCTGAGGGATACACATCCATGGAAAGCGAGCATAAGGTATGCAAGCTTCAGAGATCAATCTATGGTCTCAAACAAGCATCAAGAAGTTGGAACCAGAAATTTGATGAAACGATAAAGGATTTTGGTTTTATCAAGAACCCGGAGGAACCATGCGTGTACAAGAAAGTAGTTAAGAATGCGGTAACATTCTTAGTACTTTATGTTGATGACATCCTACTCATGGGGAATGATGTAGGGATGTTGCAGTCAACAAAGATATGGTTATCAGGTAGATTCTCGATGAAGGATTTAGGTGAGGCATCCTATATTCTAGGAATTCAGATCTATAGAGATAGATCTAAAATAATGATAGGACTCACTCAATCAACCTACATCGACACCATATTGAAAAGGTTTTCTATGGATGAGTCCAAGAGAGGACATCTACCTATGTGTCATGGAGTTTCTCTATCCAAGTCTATGTGTCCCAAGACTGACGAAGAGATAGATAAGATGACACACGTGCCATATGCGTCAGCCATAGGTAGTATCATGTATGGGATGATATCTACCAGACCGGATGTGGCCTATGCTCTGAGCGTCACGAGCAGATACCAAGCCAATCCCGGTCAAATGCATTGGAAAGCCGTGAAGGATATTCTTAAGTACTTGCGAAGGACTAAGAATTTATTCATGGTTTATGGAGGGAGAGAATTGAAGTTGGAAGGCTATACCGACTCTAGCTTCCAATGTGACGTGGATGACTCGAAATCAACCTCTGGATTTGTATTCGTGCTCAATGGCGGTGCTGTCTCTTGGAAGAGTTCCAAGCAGGACACCACAGCGGATTCCACCACTGAGGCAGAATACATTGCAGCATCAGCTGCTGCTAATGAGGCGGTTTGGATAAGGAAATTCATCCAAGAGTTGGGTGTAATTCCTGAAGCTGTTGGTCCAGTCCCGGTGTACTGTGACAACACGGGTGCCGTTGCTCAGGCAAAGAAACCAAGGTCTCATCAGAAGTCCAAACACGTACTGAGGAAATACCACATCATCCGGGAGATCGTGGAAAGAGGAGACATCAGTGTCGAGAGAGTGGCCTCTACAGACAATATCGCTGATCCGCTTACTAAGCCCTTGCCAGGACCATTGTTTGACAAACATCGCGAAGCAATGGGATTACGTAGTATAACTAGTTGGCTTTAGGGCAAGTGGGAGATTGAAAGAGTGGGTGCCCGGTTAGCCAACTTGTGGCTAAGGGCTTTTATGACTCTATGTAAAATAATCTTTTGTTTAATATAATTTACACTTTTATAATGGCATTGACTTTATCTTTCTTCATATTGTTATATTATGATATACTATTGTTGTTTTGATAAAGACCTTGAATATACTATAGTGTATGTAAGATGTGGTAGCACATGGGGATGGCTATCATGAAACACATCTTATAGTCACTGTATATTCTAAACTGTTCCTAGTCAATTGAGCCGTCCGCAAATAAGGATAAGGATCGCTCGAGATTGAGACTAGCATTTGCGATGCCGAGTACCACGTTTCATTGGTATGGAACATAGAGATGTTCAAAGCATGCAAATGGATATTCATATGATGAATGATCGAACTACCCTATTCGGACTTTCCAAGTGGTTATCACTTATTGAGTGGATAAAGTCCGCGGTTTTGGTTGTACACCATTAGTCCTTATTACTTGAAACATCATTGAGACTCTATATGCTAGTACTGTACTTTGACTCGTTTACCGACTCTATTGGGGTCATCAGGTGTCGGGATTGGGTACAGTTACGACACATATAGGAGTCGATGCTTTGTTGTCAAGGATTCACCATATACTTGTGAGTGTGGATATCCTATGCGATCTGAGGAGATATTAGTGTGACGAATCTCGGGCCAGAGTACATGATGTGTTTTAGGTTACTTGGTGTTCCTAGTAACACATGCGATGTCACTAATAGATCTCCAAGATGTTATGCATAGTTATCGAATCTTGAACGACTCTCGATATATCAATGGTTGTTGATTCGATCGGAATATATGGTTGAAGGGACCGTACTGTACGCTAACCAAAATCTACTGGTTCTTGCAGGCACTATCAGTAATACCTAGGGAATCATGGGGCGATGTTGCTAGGCGCTCTTACCATGATTCGATGGGTAAGTCGGAAATTGTTGTTCCGAGTCACAAGGAGTTGTGAGACCACGGCTAGCTGTATTCCTGAACCATTGAGGGTTACACAAGTAATTGATTACTAAAACCCCGTAGAGATAGTTAAATTTAAAGAGTTAAATTTAATGAAAGAGAAGTTGGACTTCTTAACTAAAGGGAGTGGGATTTTCTAAAATGACATAGGGATGGGCATTTTTGAAAATCACTGAATTCGGATTCAGAAAAATTATCTTGACTCTAAAAGATGCAGAAATGGTTTCTGTGCACATTGGTAAAATCAGTTTATCAATCGGAGTCACGATGAATTTTATATTAATTTCTATAACAACAGGCTTGGCTTGTTGGGCAGTTATGGATTGTGGGCTTTAAGGAGTTAGAGTCCTGATACAATTATAACTAGAAATTATCTATAAATAAAGGTGTTGGGTTCGAAAATTAGACACATTGTATATTGCAATTTTCGAAAATACACTCTAGAATTTTCAAGGGGATTTTCGAAATCCTCTATCCCTTTTTTGAGAAAATTCGACTTGTGATTTTTGTGAAAAATTACAAATCGAATTAACAGATCATATCTGTTTATTCTCTACGTAAAACTTCTGATTGATTTCTAGTGCAGTCAATCAGAGGGTTTCTGTTTTTTGTTTGTGGACCTAATTCCGGAGATAGATCGTGACTGTCATCGGTTCCCGGGATTTACAAGAAGAGCAGATTAAATTCTGTTGGAGTCCACGATCAAGCCTTTGCTTGACGAGGTAAAAATTTAACTGTGTTTTATTTTTACTTGAACAAATTTAATCGTAAAAGTTTTGATACCCATATATGGAATCGTTCCATATAATAAAATAAAAATTTTAAACTTCCGCTGCACCGGGTATCAATTCTTAATTGATCTGAACATAGTTTTCCAACAAAAACTCAATTGAACAACACTCTTGAATCATATGAGATACTTCACTAGTCTGAAGTGCAGAAAGTCTCACCTGCCGACTCAAGGCATCAACAGTAAGATTAGCAGAACCTGGATGATATTTGATTTCACAATCATAATCCTTCAAAAGATCTATCCAGCGTCTCTGTCTCATATTCAACTCCGCCTGAGTGAATAAATATTTCAGACTCTTGTGGTCCGTGAATATCTCAAATTTCTCTCCATATAGATAATGCCTCCAGATCTTGAGCGCAAATACAATGGCGGCTAATTCAAGATCATGCACTGGATAATTATTCTCATGTGTCTTCAATTGTCGAGAAGCATAGGCAATAAAATGTCCATGCTGTGTAAGAACGCATCCTAACCCCTGACCAGAGGCATCAGTATAAACAACATAACCTCCTGATCCAGAAGGTAGATCTAGCACAGGTGCAGTAGTAAGACGCCTACGCAGCTCGTGAAATGATTCCTCACAATCCGAGGAGCATATGAAGGCAACATCTTTCCGTGTAAGCTGTGTCAAAGGTCTGGCCAACTGTGCAAAATTCTCGATGAACCGACGGTAATATCCAGTTAGACCCAAGAAACTACGAATCTCAGCAACCGTCGTCGGACGACACCAGTTCAGCACTGCCTCTATCTTACTAGGATCACAGATATTCCTTCTGAAAGATTGGGTGCCCGGTGAGCCAACTTGTGGCTAAGGGCTTTTATGACTCTATGTATAAACAATCTTTTGTTTAATATAATTTACACTTTTATAATGACGTTTACTTTGTATTTTATCATATTATTATGTTGTGACATACTATAAGATGTTTAGATGAAGACCTTGAATATACTATAGTGTATGTAAGATGTGGTGGCACATGGGGATGGCTATCATGAAACACATCTTATAGTCACTGTATATTCTAAACAGTTCCTAGTCGATTGAGCCGTCCGTTAATAAGGATAAGGATTGCTCGAGATTGAGACTAGCATTTGCGATGCCGAGTACCACGTTTCATTGGTATGGAACATAGAGATGTTCAAAGCATGCAAATGGATATTCATACGATGAATAATCGAACTACCCTATCCGGACTTTCCAAGTGGTTATCACTTATCGAGTGGATAAAGTCCGTGGTTTTGGTTGTACACCATTAGTCCTTACTACTTGAAACATCATTGAGACTCTATATGCTAGTACTGTACTTTGACTCATTTACCGACTCTATTGGGGTCATCAGATATCGGGATTGGGTATAGTTACGACACATATAGGAGTCGATGCTTTGTTGTCAAGGATTCACCACATACTTGCTAGTGTGGATATCCTATGCAATCTGAGGAGATATTAGTGTGACAAATCTCTGGCCAGAGTACATGATGTGTTTTAAGAAATGGTTTCTTAGTAGCACATGCGATGTCACTATTTGATCTTCAAGATGTATTGCATAGTTATCGAATCTCAAACGACTCTCGATTTACCAATGGTTGTTGATTCGATCGGGATATATGGATGAAGGGACCGTACTGTACGCTAACCAAAATCTATTGGTTCTTGCAGGCACTATCAGTGATACCTAGGGAATCATGGGGCGATGTTGCTAGGCGCTCTTACCATGATTCGATGGGTAAGTCGGAAATTGTTGTTCCGAGTCACAAGGAGTTGTGAGCCCACGGCTAGCTGTATCCCTGAACCATTGAGGGTCACACAAGTAATGGATTTTTAATCTCCGTTGAGATAGTTAAATTTAAAGAGTTAAATTTAATGAACAAAGAAGTGGAACTTCTTATTTAAGAGTAGAGGAGTAAGATTTCCTAAATTGACATAGGGATGGGCATTTTTGGAAACCACTGAATTCGGATTCAGAAAATTTATCTTGACTCTAAAAGATGCAGAAATGGTTTCTGTGAACATTGGTGAAATTGGTTTATCAATCTGAGTCACGATGAATTTTATATTAATTTCTGAACATGCGGGCTTTGCTTGTCAGGCTTGAACTTATGACTAATGGGCCCTAAGCTGTTAGCAGCCCACATTATAAATAAGTTATTGCAGTACAGAAATTACACAACAGAGGTCACAATTTTCGAAAACCCTAGCTGTTTTTCTCTCTAAGTGGCCGCCCCCCTCCCTCTCTGCTCGGAAAAATCCAGCCTGTGAATTTTGAATTTGCAGTCTGGTTTAACAGATCAAATTCGTTAATTCTCTTCGTAGAAACTTCTGATAGATTTTCTAGTGCAATCTATCAGAGGGATTAAATTCTGTTCGTGGACCTGATTGAAGAATTGTTCGTCCATCAGTTCCTGGGATATACAACAAGAACAGAGTAATCTGTTGGTGTCCATAATCTCGTTTCGAGATTCAAGGTAAAAATTTAATTGTTATTTAATTTTTACACGCACAATTTAATCGTAAAGTTTTGATACCCATGATATGGAATCGTTCCATATAAAATTTTTAAACTTCCGCTGCACCGGGTATCAATTCTGATTGATCTGATCACCGTTCTCCAACAATGGTATCAGAGACAGGTTGCTCAGATCAAGCGATTAAATTAATCGATTGTACAAAAAAAAATTTTAAGCCTCGGGTTTTTGAAACAAAATAAAAAAAAATTAAAATTTTTGACGGGCAAAAACACGGGCAGCGATGGGCGCTGCCCAGGGCAGCGATCGTCGCTGCCCAAGGGGCAGCGATGGGCTGCCCGGCCCGAGCCCTTTTTGGGGCGCGGGCCGCCCGGGATCGTCCCGGGCGGCCCGGGAAAATTTAATTTTTAATTTTTAATTAAAATTTTAATATGTTAAAATTCTATTTTTGGTCCGATCGAAAATTGTTTTTGATTGGTCCACGAGGCGTCGGATCGAATTGTTCGAGTCCAAAAATTTTAAAATTGATTTTTGGATAAATTTGAATTTTTGGAAAATTTATAGACTTTATCCGTTAAATCAGATTTTATGAAATTAATTATTTTTGGTACAATTGATGATAAGATATGATCTTATGGAAATATTGAGTAAAATATGATTTTATGTATAAAATTGGATTTTATATGTAAAATATGATTTTATTTGATAAAAAGATAAAATATGATTTTGTATGTAAAATAGGATTTTATATATGAAATATGATTTTATCTTTTTTAAATTTAATTGCCATTGTATGTTATCCAATAAATTAATTTTGAATTAAATATTATTGGATAAGGATGATCGATTGTCATGACCAATTTTGTAGGTGTATGTTAGGAATTTACATTTGTTTTTATTGTTGTTGGATTTATTAATGAGCCTGGTTTATGGCCCAATATGAATTGTCATATGTAATAAAAGTGGGCCTGGTTTATGGCCCGTTCCCACCCCTTAAAATGTATCCCCTACTTGTCATGGTTATTTATTGTAAATATATTAGACTTAGTGGGAGATGAAGATTTGAAGACGGAGGTGGGCCCAGCAGACAATAAAGACTGAAGAAATGTAAATTGGAAGCTCAATGTAATAGGATTGCATTGCATACCTGCATATTACCTAGAATTGGACTTAGACTCGTGATTGGCAACCACGGGTCGATTAGAAATGGAATCGATCATCCTATATAATATATGATATTATCGTTGTATGCATGTTTTAGACTAAATTGTATGAATCCCGCAAGCATACAAATTTTAAATGATGAGACAAATTTTCAAAATTAAAATCCCTCATTTTAAATATGATTTAAAATTGATATCAAGATTAAAAGGAAATTTAAATATTGTTTAAATGTTCCTACCTTCCATCAACGATCAATGTATGAGATGCTACCCGCGGATACGGTCCGGCTCATATTATTGGGGGGGGCCGTTCGTCGGAAAGCTGTACATTGGATCGACACATGTTGTAAGTTGGGTGGAACTCCCATGGGATCGGCTCATATTATTGGGGGATCCACATGGTGACCGTCCATCACAACTTAATATTGATGGGTCATCTTGACATGTCACAATAAACGGCGTCATATTAGTAAAAACGTGGAGGTTGCTTTGGAAGCAATTGGGCTCTACCTTTTGAAAATTATGGTTGACTGATATTATTCGGGACCATAGTTTGTCAATTGAACTCCATGTTCCCACTAAGGAAAACAGTTTCCCGTTTTCACTGGAGGGTAGTGAAATCATTAAAATAGTGGGAGTGAGATTCATAAAATAAATTTTGCCTATTTTATGTCTTAGTAAATTAATTAAACAATCACTGATTATTGTCTGTTTCTTTTCAGTATTTCATTAAGATGAATTCGCGCAATCCACTATTCTCTATTCTCAAACAAAATAAACTGACTGGCGCAAACTATACGGAATGGTTCCGTAAGTTGAAGATTGTCTTGACCTCGGAGAAGATGCTCTACGTGTTAGAAAAATCTCCTCCGAAGGAAGCACCAGCTGATATAAGTCCAGAAGAGTTGGCCAAACTTGATACATGGTGGGACCATGATATCAAGGCCAAATGCTATATGCAAGCCTCAATGTCTGATGAACTCCAGAGGCGATTTGAGGATACTGTGAATGCTGCTGACATTCACGTACAACTCAAGGAACTTTTTAGGGCTCAATCGAGAGCTGAATACTGTAAAAGAGCTAATGACGTGTCGCATGCGTGAAGGGACTTCGGTCCGTGATCATGGGGTACGAGTGATTTGGCTCATTCAGAAGTTGGTAACGCTTGATTTGGTATTGGAGCATGAACTCAACGTGGACTTATTACTTCTCTCTCTTCCTTCTTCGTTTGACGGTTTTGTGGTGAATTTCAATATGAACAAGATATAGGCCTCCCTTGAAGAGATGGTCAATATGCTTGTAACTTATGAAGCCACTTTAAAGAAGGATAAACCGGTTCTCTTGGTGGGCTCCTCTTCTTCTGCTAAAAAGGGGCCAAGTACAAAGGGTAAGAAACGTTCTGCCCCATCCAAGAAAACCGGACCCGAGAAGAAGAACAAGACAAAGGCTTCAAACATGGAAAAGTCCAAGGATGTTTGCCATCACTGCACGAAACCCGGTCATTGGAAACGTAACTGCAAGGAATATCTAGAGCAGTTTCGAACTGCGAAGGGTATGTTTTATATTGAAATAAATGTTTCACTTAATACTACTTCTTGGGTATTGGATACCGGATGTGGATCTCACATTTGCAATGATTTGCAGGTGATGACAAGAAGTCGCAAGCTTAGAATGGGTGAGACCCAGCTGAGGCTCGAAAATGGTTCTAGAGTTGAAGCCAAAGCTGTGGGAGACGTTTATTTAATTTTGCAGAACGATTTTAAGTTACTTTTGAGAGATGTTTTATTTGTTCCAGATTTGATTAAAAACATTATTTCTGTTTCTATGCTTGATAGAGATGGTTTTTCTTGCAATTTTGTGAATGAGATTTGCAATATTTACAAGAATGAATGTTTAATTGGAAATGGACAACTTGAAAACAATCTATATAACTTAAAATTAAAAGACGTTCCAATAAATTATGTTGATAAACCGGTAACAACGAACAAAAGGAAAATCGATAGTCAAAACCCGGCAAATCTTTGGCATGCTAGGCTAGGTCATATTTTTTCAAGGAGGATGAACAAGCTAGTGGGAGAGGGCATGTTTGATATGTCTGATATTAACTCTCTACCTACTTGTGAATCCTGCCTGAAAGGAAAAATGACTAAATCTCCATTCAAGGGGAAACCTGAGCGTAGTCAAAATCTGTTGGATTAGATCCATACAGATGTTTGTGGTCCATTTAGAATTGGTACTCAATTTGGCCACACCTACTTCATTACCTTTACTGATGATTATTCAAGGTATGGATATTTATATTTAATGAAATATAAGTCTGAAGCATTTGAAAAGTTCAAAGAATTCAAGGCTGAAGTAGAAAACTAGCTAGGTAAAATTATTAAAGCACTTCGATCGGATCGAGGTGAAGAATACTTAAGTACCGAGTTTTTGTACTATCTGAAAGAGAATGGGATTCTCTCTTAGTGGACTCCTCCTATGACACCTCAGCTGAATGGTGTATCGGAGCGTCGTAATTGAACTTTGTTGGACATGGTTCGATCCATGATGAGCTTCACTGAGCTCCCACCTTCGTTTTGGGGCTATGCTCTTGAAATGGCGGTGTTGTTGTTGAACAACGTCCATACTAAAGCAGTGAACAAAACACCATACGAGTTATGGAATGGCAAAGCTCCTAAGTATTCGTACTTGAGGATTTGGGGATGTCCTGCTTACGTGAAGCAGACAGTAGGAGATAAGTTGGATAGTCGATCCACCTTATGTTATTTTGTAGGGTATCCGAAGAATTCAATCGGATATTATTTCTATCATCCTACTGAAACAAAAGTGTTTGTTTCAAGGAATGCCACCTTCTTGGAGAAGGAGTTCTTATTGGATAAGAAAGGCAAGATGATGGAACTCGAAGAAATTCGAGAAGAACTCGAAATACAAAATAATGATCCCATACCTCAAGAATCTTCAGAGGACACGCCTATACCTAGAAGATCCGAGAGGACTTCTAGACCTCCTGTTAGATATGGTCTTCTTCTTGAAGGGGATCAAGATGAACCCGACATTGGATGTGATCCAAGAAACTTCAAGGAAGCAATTTCTGATGCGGATTCAAATTTATGGCTTGAAGCTATGCAGTCGGAAATAGATTCGATGCATACAAACCAAGTTTGGTCTTTAGTAGAGCCTCCCAATGGAATTGTTCCAATAGGGTGTAAATGGATCTACAAGAGAAAGCTTGGGCCTGATGGTAAGGTATTGACCTACAAGGCATGATTGGTGGCGAAAGGTTATACTCAAAGACAAGGAGTTGACTATGATGAAACCTTTTCACCAGTTGCAATGTTCAAGTCCATAAGAATCCTTATTTCCATAGCTTCTTGGTATGACTATGAGATATGGCAAATGGATGTGAAGACTGCATTTCTTAATGGAAACATTAAGGAAGAGATCTATATGATGCAGCCTGAGGGATACACATCCATGGAAAGCGAGCATAAGGTATGCAAGTTTCAGAGATCGATCTATGGTCTCAAACAAGCATCAAGAAGTTGGAACCAGAAATTTGATGAAACAATAAAGGATTTTGGTTTCATCAAGAACCCGGAGGAACCATGCGTGTACAAGAAAGTAATTAAGGATTCTGTGACATTCTTAGTACTTTATGTTGATGACATCCTACTCATCGGGAATGATGTAGGGATGTTGCAGTCAACAAATATATGGTTATCAGGTAGATTCTCGATGAAGGATTTGGGTGAGGAATCCTATATTCTAGGGATACAGATCTATAGAGATATATCTAAGAGAATGATAGGACTCACTCAAGCAACCTACATCGACACAATATTGAAAAGGTTTTCAATGGATGGGTCCAAGAGAAGACATCTACCTATGTGTCATGGAGTTTCTCTATCCAAGTCCATGTGTCCCAAGACTGATGAAGAGATAGAGAAAATGACACATGTACCATATGCGTCAGCCATAGGTAGTATCATGTATGGGATGATATCTACCAGACCGGATGTAGCATTTGCTCTGAGTGTCACGAGCAGATATCAAGCCAATCCCGGTCAAATGCATTGGAAAGCCGTGAAGGACATTCTTAAGTACTTACGAAGGACTAAGAATATGTTCATGGTATATGGAGGAAGAGAACTGAAATTGGAAGGTTATACCGACTCTAGCTTCCAAAGTGACGTGGATGACTCGAAGTCAACCTCTGGATTTGTGTTCATGCTCAATGGCGGTGCTGTCTCTTGGAAGAGTTCCAAGCAGGACACCACAGCGGATTCTCTCACTGAGGCAGAATACATTGCGGCATCAGCTGCTGCTAAAGAGGCCGTTTGGATGAGAAATTTCATCCAAGAGTTGGGCGTCATTCCTGAAGCTATTGGTCCAGTCCCGGTGTACTGTGACAACACGGGTGCCGTTGCTCAGGCAAAGGAACCAAGGTCTCATCAAAGATCCAAACACGTACTGAGGAAATACCACATCATCCGGGAGATCGTGGAAAGAGGAGACATCACTGTCGAGAGAGTGGCCTCTGCAGACAATATCGCTGATCCACTTACTAAGCCCTTGCCAGGACCATTATTTGACAAACATCGCGAAGCAATGGGACTGCGTAGTATGACTAGTTGGCTTTAGGGCAAGTGGGAGATTGAAAGAGTGGGTGCCCGGTGAGCCAACTTGTGGCTAAGGGCTTTTATGACTCTATGTATAAACAATCTTTTGTTTAATATAATTTACACTTTTATAATGGCGTTTACTTTGTCTTTTATCATATTATTATGTTGTGACATACTATAAGATGTTTAGATGAAGACCTTGAATATACTATAGTGTATGTAAGATGTGGTGGCACATGGGGATGGCTATCATGAAACACATCTTATAGTCACTGTATATTCTAAACAGTTCCTAGTCGATTGAGCCGTCCATTAATAAGGATAAGGATCGCTCGAGATTGAGACTAGCATTTGCGATGCCGATTACCACGTTTCATTGGTATGGAACATAGAGATGTTCAAAGCATGCAAATGGATATTCATACGATGAATGATCGAACTACCCTATCCGGACTTTCCAAGTGGTTATCACTTATCGAGTGGATAAAGTCCGTGGTTTTGGTTGTACACCATTAGTCCTTACTACTTGAAACATCATTGAGACTCTATATGCTAGTACTGTACTTTGACTCGTTTACCGACTCTATTGGGGTCATCAGGTATCGGGATTGGGTATAGTTACGACACATATAGGAGTCGATGCTTTGTTGTCAAGGATTCACCACATACTTGCTAGTGTGGATATCCTATGCAATCTGAGGAGATATTAGTGTGACGAATCTCTGGCCAGAGTACATGATGTGTTTTAAGAAATGGTTTCTTAGTAGCACATGCGATGTCACTATTTGATCTTCAAGATGTATTGCATAGTTATCGAATCTCAAACGAATCTCGATTTACCAATGGTTGTTGATTCGATCGGGATATATGGATGAAGGGACCGTACTGTACGCTAACCAAAATCTATTAGTTATTGCAGGAACTATCAGTGATACCTAGGGAATCATGGGGCGATGTTGCTAGGCGCTCTTACCATGATTCGATGGGTAAGTCGGAAATTGTTGTTCCGAGTCACAAGGAGTTGTGAGCCCACGGCTAGCTGTATCCCTGAACCATTGAGGGTCACACAAGTAATGGATTTTTAATCCCCGTTGAGATAGTTAAATTTAAAGAGTTAAATTTAATGAACAAAGAAGTGGGACTTCTTATTTAAGAGTAGAGGAGTAAGATTTCCTAAAATGACATATGGATGGGCATTTTTGGAAACCACTGAATTCGGATTCAGAAAATTTATCTTGACTCTAAAAGATGCAGAAAGGTTTCTGTGAACATTGGTGAAATTGGTTTATCAATCTGAGTCACGATGAATTTTATATTAATTTTTGAACATGCGGGCTTTGCTTGTCAGGCTTGAACTTATGACTAATGGGCCCTAAGCTGTTAGCAGCCCACATTATAAATAAGTTATTGCAGTACAGAAATTACACAACAGAGGTCACAATTTTCGAAAACCCTAGTTGTTTTTCTCTCTAAATGGCCGCCCCCCTCCCTCTCTGCTCGGAAAAATCCAGCCTGTGAATTTTGAATTTGCAGTCTGGTTTAACGGATCAAATTCGTTAATTCTCTTCGTAGAAACATCTGATAGATTTTCTAGTGCAATCTATCAGAGGGATTAAACTTCTGTTCGTGGACCTGATTGAAGAATTGTTCGTCCATCAGTTCCTGGGATATACAACAAGAGCAGAGTAATCTGTTGGTGTCCATAATCTCGTTTCGAGATTCAAGGTAAAAATTTAATTGTTATTTAATTTTTACACGCACAATTTAATCGTAAAGTTTTGATACCCATGATATGGAATCGTTCCATATAAAATTTTTAAACTTCCGCTGCACCGGGTATCAATTCTGATTGATCTGATCACCGTTCTCCAACACCTTCACTATAAATCACATGACCGAGAAACACTACCCGATCAAGACAGAATTCAAACTTGCTCAATTTCGCATACAGCTGCTTATCTCGTAAAGTCTGCAATACAATCCTCAGATGCTGTGCATGCTCATCCTTGTCATGAGAATAGAAAAGAATATCATCTATGAAGACGATGACAAATCTATCCAGATATTATCGAAATACCTAATTCATCAGATTCATAAAGACTGCCGGTGCATTCGTCAAACCTAATGGCATCACCAGAAATTCATAATGCCTGTATCTGGTCCTAAATGCAGTTGTAGAAATATCTGAGTCTCTTACCCGCATCTGGTGGTATCCAGATCTCAGATCTATCTTCGAGTAAACATAAGTACCCTGTAATTGATCAAATAGATCATCAATCCGCGGCAAAGGATACTTATTCTTGATGGTGACACGATTCAACTGCCTGTAGTCAATACATAATCGCATCGATCCATCCTTTTTCTTAACAAATAATACAGGTGCTCCCCACGAAGAAACACTCGGATGAATATATCCCTTATCAAGCAGATCCTGCAACTGCTGTTTCAACTCCCTCATCTCGGACGGTGCCAAACGATAAGGTGCTCGGGATATAGGCGTAGTTTCTGGTATTAGATCAATACCAAATTCAACCTCTCGAACCGGAGGAAAACCAGGAATCTCATCAGGGAATACATCAGGAAACTCGCTGAAAACCGGGAACTGATAAATACCTGTACTACTCATGGACATATCAACTGCATAGATGAAGTAGCCCTCCCCACCTGACTCTAAGACATGACATGCCTTCAGAGCCGAAACAAGTGGCATCGGAGGTCGCGCACCTTCACCATAAAAGTACCAGCTATCACCCAAATCCAGATGAAACTGTGCCAGACGCTGATAACAATCCACAGTAGCGTGATATAAAGTCAGCATATCTATTCCCAAGATACAGTCAAAATCTTCCATCGCTAATATCATCAGATTAGCCGATAGCACATTACCCTCAAATTCTAGAAGACAACCCATCACTAGACGCTTAGTTACTACCTCCTGCTCCATCGGAGTAGATACAACTAAATTCATATCTAATGATACATAAGGTAATCTATGTCCCTTAACAAAACGACTAGAAATAAAGGAATGCGATGCTCCAATATCAATTAAAACAAGTGCAGAAATACCACATAACAAAAAGGTACCTGCCAACATGCAATTTCTTCCCTCAGTAGCCTGCTCCTGAGACAGAGCAAATACCTGCCCTTGAGTCTGTGGGCGGTAACCAGAAGAACTCTGTGGTGCTGGCTGCTGACGTGGAAAAATAGAAACCTGAGATCCAACCTGTGATCCAGATCCACTAGCAGAACCCATACGCTGAGGATAATCTCTCCGCAGATGTCCCTGCTCACCACAAATATAACAAGCACCAGTAGCTTTTCGACATGAAGCTGCAGGATGATTCCCACCACAGTGACTGCAAAACTCCTTCTTCTTCTTCTTCTTCTTCCCGAAACGGAATGTACCTCGTGAGCCACGAGTACCAGATGAAGTAGTAGGAGTAGAAGAAGACATAGGTCCAGATTGCACAACAGATTGAGCTCTAGGCTCAAAAGATCCACTAGGCTGTCAAGGCATCATCAACTGTGCCCGCCTGTTGCTGTTCTCCACCTGACGGCAAAGGTTCACCAAAGTCTCATAAGATGTCGGATCATCACAGACGACAACTTGTTAGTAGATATCTTGGTCCAAGCCTTGCAGAAAGATATCATACTTCGATGCATCACTATCATTGATATGAGGACTGAAAGGTAGCAAATCAAGAAATCGTTGCTGATATTGATCAATAGTCATTGATCCTTGCCTCAGAGTAAGCAACTCCATAGATCGTGCCTGGAGAACTGCTGGAGGAAAATAGATTTTCTGGAACTGCTGACAGAAATCCCCCCAAGTCACATGTCCTTTCTCAGTACGTGCCTGAGTAGCCTTGGAATCCCACCATAAGCGTGCTCGATCCTCTAGAACGAATTTTAGAACTTCCAGTTTCTGCTCTTCAGTACACTCAAAAGCTCGAAACGCACTCTCGAGTTTAGACATCCAGCCTCTCGCCTGTTCCGGATTCTCGCCTCCCACCAAGGGTTTCGGTCCTACTTGCATAAACTTATTGATAGAGTAGCGGCGTCTACCCTCATGAGGACGATAATGATCATCACGATGGCGATGATGACGATGATGATGACCACCTCCCTGGCCAACACTACCGTGACTCTCGTCAGCCATATCCTGAAAAGAATTGCACATTAAAATCCCAAATGCGCAAGAATTACTCAAGACTAGACTAAATCCCAAATACTAATCCCAAAATCTATGCATGCTCTGATACCAAATATATAGTGACCCTGCATGAAATCTCCTACTAACTGGCAACTAATAGCATGTGTTAAACTTAATACATCAATATACTTAACAAAGTAAAACGTGCGAAAACATAATCCATAAATTACATATCAGCTATGTAAAACATATCCAGGCTTAAATCTGTAGTGATACAACCATATCGAAAACTTAAAAGTAAACATTATACAGCTATATCGAATCCTGTTGTATAAATAACTCCTCAAGGCTCTTGCTCCTTAGTCCTTCCTTGAACTACCAGCTCCGTCCATCTTGCGACCTGCCCCATGGAATAGGGTGTCCAAGATAACAACTAGGACGTGAGCGCTAACGTCCAGTACATAAACATGAGTACACGTATATATATGATGCATGCAACATGATGACTGGTAAAGGGTCATCTGAAAAGTCATGCTCAGTACTGGCGACACATGAGTGCTGCCACCGCACGGATCAACCTCTGGGTGCAACCACACTCGTCTAGTACACCAGAGTAGTCAGACATACATGTTCCCGCCGTCGCGGTACTCTCAGTGACAGACTATCGAGTATAGAGCTGAGCGGCTCTATAATCAGGTATAACAAGGTATAGGCTCAACATGTATATGCACATGACATATGAATATAGAAAGCGGTAAATCATATATCATGCCATATAATAATAAAAAATAAATGCAACATATAAACATGTATACTCGCTGGCAATCTCAGTCAATGTGTACGTACCTCTAGGCTAGTTCAAATCTAGTAGAATTCTAGGTTCCTAGCCTATATTCAAAAGTTCACCGTATCACTACACAAGTTCTATAAGCCTTAACTAAGCTAATAAGTACTCTCAAAACTTAAATAAATTCCCGGACCATACCTTCGTCCGTAGTAAGCCCTTTGAAGTCGCTAGTCCCGAATGACTATAACCACACCTTGGTTATTCCAGAACTTCTATTATAACCGATAAGGCCCTCAAATGTATATCTCACACTATATAACTGAAAGAAGGAAACTCGGAATTCTTATTTGAAAATGATCTCCGAAGACCCCTATTTATAGCCAAAATTCCCGGACACGATTGGAACTACCGATCTTGGATCGGAGCTTCCAATCCGTGCATGCGTGACACATGGCGATCAAAACTTCCGATCCGGTGATCGGAGCTTCCGATCTGCTCTCCGTTTGACACTTGTAAAAACTCGTGGCTGAGTCATCTAGCATCGCTGGCTAACTGAGATCGGAACTTCCATTCCTGGATCGGAGCTTCCGATCTCTGTGCTTCCGATTGGCTTCCGAAGTGGTGCAGATCGAAACTTTCAATATCGATCAGAGCTTCCGATCTGGCCTAAGAACAACATGTTCAATTCTTGATTTGGAAGTCTGATGGAATCCTGTAATTGACTAATTACCAACTCTTAATCATGTTTAATATATTATTATCTTAAAATGGAGTCTGGGTTACTACATATCATTATATATTTTAAAACTGTAGTAGCCTGTATCCAGTTTTACTGAGTAATTGCTAATTGAGTCATTAATCGTGATTAAGTGAACTCTTATTGGATTAGCGGAGCCCGGGATTGGACCCAGAATGATTAGAAATGGTCCGGAGGGTCAGGCAGAACGGAAGCAACGTTCTAGGAACGGATGCAACGTTCGTGCCATCAGAAATGCGTCACTACTTACGTACTTGATGTGACTTTGGCACCATCAAAAGCAACGTTGGAGAACGGGTGCAATGTTCGTCGGACGAACGGATGCAACGTTGAGGAACGGACGTTCCGTTCCATTTCTATAAATAAAGGTGCCGAGATTCATTTCAAAGCACACCATTCACCTCTTCTCTCTCGATTCCTTAGTCTTCTAGCTCAGATCTAGGGAATTCTAGTCGTCCCGTTGGGAATCCGAAAGTGGCGTAGCAATCCAGGAGTCGTAGCGGAGTTGTGGCCTATTTTTGAGGCAATCGATAGCAAAGGAATAACGACGGACGAAGGTATATCTTTTGCTTCCTAAAAATATTTAGAAGTATGCAATAGCTTAGTTAAGGCTTTTAGAGCACTTTAATGATATTAGTATCATTTGGCAGTGTAGTGCGGATTATAGGCGTGGACCTAGAGCTGGTAGCATTTGCCTAGTATTTGAGGTACGAAAGTACTGTTCGAGATATCCTGACTGAGTATGCATGTATTATGTGACTGCATGATTTATATGCCATGATTTTATGCTGCATACATTTGAATTTTTGCTGTTATCTCTTTTGAGATGTCTGTTAGTAGGGTTGTACCCTACCCTATTAGTGGTTATACTTCCATCGATTTGGGTCCGGAGTATCCACTAGTATCTCGGTATGTGAGCCTACTCTTGAAGCGACGGCACAGCGTGCTACATACCAGGGCCCGGTCTATCTCTGTATCTGATTCTTGACCTCGAGTCTGTAGGGAGTTCACTTTGCATTCATGTATACTCATACTCTCGTGCTGAGCATTTTATGCTCATGTATCGTACTCTATGTTTCTGGACACCCTATTCCATGGGGCAGGTTTGCGATTGGACGAGGCGAGTGGATCTAAAAGGGGCTAGGCAGTGGTTCGCCAGCTGGAGCTTCGTTTAGGTTTTTATTCTGTTGTATTGGGTTGATACACTGTTCGATCTGGTTGTATAATATTTGGGTATTTACAGATTCCTTTCCTTGGGATTGTATAATGTTTATGGTTTCCGAAGTTTAATTCTGATTACTGTTTTGATTAAGTTAATTGCATGCCTAAGTTCTGTTTAGTAGGTGATCTCAGTAAGGGTCATTACATTTATGGTATCAGAGCATGCATAGTATTCTTGGGATTTAGATTCTGCATAAGATAACCGCAAGGTTAATTTTTGTAGATGGCGAACTACGATGACCATAGTAGCTATGGTAGTGGAGGTGGACGCTGGGGAGATGATGATCGTGAGCGTCGTTGAGAACGCCATCATCGGCGTCGTGATGAGGATCATTTTAGCATACGACGCTTATTACAAGTGGGTCCTAAGCCTTTGGTTGGAGGTGAGTCTCCGGAGGATGCGGAGAACTGGCTGGACTGCATGGAGACGACCTTTCAGACGTTGCACTGCACCGAGGAGAAAAAATGGAGACACTGGGTTATCTTCTGGATGGACGTGCCCGCAGGTGGTGGAGGTTTACTTCTGCACCCTTTGTTTCGGCGAGAGGAGTGGCCACCTGGGCCGAGTTTTGCACAGCTTTTCAGAAGCTGTACTTTCCTCCTGCACTCCGACAGACGAGGGCAGGTGAGTTACTGAGCTTACGGCAGGGAGCGATGTCTACCGAGGAGTATCAGCAGAGATTCTTTGATCTGTTGTCTTATTGCCCGGAGATTGCTGACAGCTCCGAGATGAAGTACAACATGTTCCTTCAGGGCCTTAACCCTGAGATCCATGACCGTGTGGCGGTTGGTGATGACATGTCCTACGAGGGTTTGGTGAGCCATTGTCACCAGGCGGAGGACAGCATTCGACGGAACATGTATTTTTCTCAGTCGAGGCCTGCGAGTTATTTGGGTCCCTGTGCCCAATCTTTCAAGAAGTCCGGACTACTTCTTCTTCCTCTGGTTCCACTGGAGTTGTTCACTTTGGGAAGAAGGACAAGTGCGACCACTATGGGAAGAACCACCCGACCGACCGATGCGGCAAGGCTTCAGGAGCTTGTTTTTGATGTGGAGAGGTTGGTCATCTCCGGAGGGATTGTCCATCATCTGGGGGAGGAGGTTCTGGTTCAGGATCTGGTTCTCAGGCCACCGTTCAGCAGAGATCGCAGGGACAGCCTGCTGGGAGTTCTCATTTGAGGCCGCGGGCTTCTGATCAGGTGTTTGCCTTGAGACATGATCAGACAGTGGAGGAGAATGAGAAGTTCATCGCAGGTACATTTCTACTTTATGGTATACCTGCTCTTGTACTTATTGATACTGGTGCATCTCATTCCTTCATTTCTGCACGATTTGTTAAGAGACATAAATTACCATGCATTGAACTAGACGTAGTAGTATCTGTTTCTACTCCGACGGGTCAGTCTACTTTAGCTAAGCGTCTAGTGATGGGTTGCCCTTTAGAGTTCGAAGGGAACATTCTGTTAGCGAATCTCATGGTTCTTGCGATGGATGATTTTGATTGTATTCTGGGGATAGACATGCTGAATACCTATTGAGCTTCAGTGGACTGCTATCAGAGATTAGTACTCTTTCATCCGGAAGGGAGTGATAGCTGGTTTTTCTAGGATGAGGGAGCGCGACCCCCGATGCCTTTGGTATCAGCTTTGAGAGCCTATCGAGCTCTAGAGTCTGGCGGGTAAGGCTACCTTATCTATGCAGTTGATTTGTCCGCTGAGAGCATTGGGATAGAGAGTATTCCGGTTGTGGATGAATTCCCAGATGTTTTTCCTGATGAGATTCCGGGTTTTCCTCCTGCTAGGAAAGTCGAGTTTGGCATAGAGTTGGTGCCAGGTACTTTGCTTATTTCTCGAGCACCATATAGTCTGGCTCCGTCAGAGATGCGAGAGTTGAAGAATCAGTTACAGGATCTTTTGGGCAAGGGGTACATTCGTCCTAGTGTATCTCCTTGGGGAGCTCCTGTTCTCTTCGTGAAGAAGAAGGATGGGTTTATGCGGCTATGCATTGACTATCGGCAGCTGAACTGAGTTACTGTAAAGAACAAGTATCCTTTGCCTCGTATTAATGACTTGTTTGATCAGCTGCAGGGTACTTCAGTTTACTCCAAGATTGACTTGAGATCTGGGTATAATCAGATGAGAGTCCAAGATCAGGACGTAGCTAAGACTGCATTACGAGTTTCTAGTGATGCCATTTGAATTGACTAATGCGCCGGCTATATTTATGGATCTGATGAACCGTGTCTTCAGGGAGTATTTGGAAAAGTTTGTCGTGGTTTTCATTGACGACATTTTGGTGTATTCGCGCAATGCGGACGAGCATGTTTCCCACTTGCGTTTGGTACTGCAGACTCTTCGGGATGAGCAATTGCACGCCAAACTGAGCAAGTGTGAGTTCTGGATGGATCGGGTGGTCTTTCTTGGCCATATTATATCCAGGGAGGGAATTTCTGTTGATCCGAGTAAGATTGAGGCTGTGCTTAATTGGTCACGCCCGATGATGATTGCTGAGATCCGTAGCTTTCTGGGTCTAGTAGGATATTATCGTCGCTTCATTTTGAAATTCTCTTAGTTAGTTCGACCATTGACGCAACTTACCCGCAAGGGTGTGGATTTCGAGTGGTTCTCCAAGTGCGAGGAAAACTTTTGTGAGCTTCGACGGCGGTTGACTTCTGCGCTGGTGTTGGCTTTACCGTCAGGATCTGGAGGGTATGTGGTTTACACAGATGCTTCTCTTCAGGGGTTAGGTTGTGTCCTGACTCAGAATGGGCATGTGATCGCATATGCTTCTAGACAGTTGAAGTTTCACGAGGAAAACTATCCAGTCCATGATTTGGAGTTGGCAGCTATTGTGTTTGCTTTGAAGATCTGGCGTCATTATCTATATGGCGAGAAATTTGAGATCTTCATCGACCACAAGAGTCTCAAGTATTTTTTCACTCAGACGGAGTTGAACATGAGGCAGAGACGTTGGATGGACTTGCTTAAGGACTATGATTGCGAGATTAAGTACCATCCGAGAGCTGCTAATCTCACCGCTGATGCCTTGAGTCACAAGGTGCGACTATCTGCACTTCAGACTTGTTCGATGTCTAGTGCGATCAGTGACTGTTGTTCTTCAGGGTTTACCTTCAAGCACAAGAAAGGTAAGCAGAGTATCCAGATGTTTGCAATATTATCTAAGCAAGCTTTGTATTCGCGGATTCGTGATGCTCAGATGTCCGACTCGAAGACTCAGCATTTAGCTCGCCTAGCTAACGAGGGTAGCTCGTCTTGATTTCACTATCAGTCAGATAGCTTTCTGTGTTTGTCTGGTAGGCTTGTGGTTCCAGAGGATGTAGAGTTGCGAGAGGAGATTTTGTCTCAGGCACATCGCACTAAGTTGAGTATTCATCCGGGGAGCAACAAGATGTACAAGGATCTACGTACTCGGTTCTGGTGGAAAGAAATGAAACGCAGTGTTTATCAGTTTGTTTCGAGATGTTTGGTGTGTCAGCAGGTCAAGGCAGAGCACCGACGACCTGGAGGCTTGCTTCACAGTCTGCCTATTCCTGAGTGGAAATGGGAGTTTATCACGATGGACTTTGTGACCCATTTGCCGATATCCTCGAGGAGTTGTGATGCTATCTGGGTTGTGGTGGACCGACTCACCAAGTCAGCGCATTTCATTGCCTATAGCCGTGAGTACAATGTGGATCGTATGGCTCAGTTGTACATTCAGGAGATCGTTCGACTTCATGGAGTGCCGGTGAGCATTGTCAGCGATCGAGACCCCAGGTTTACTTCTAGATTCTGGGGGAGTGTTCAGCGTGCGATGGGCACTACTCTCTGTTTGAGTACTGCCTATCATCCGGAGACAGATGGTCAGTCAGAGCGCACTATCCGTACTTTGGAGGATATGCTTCGAGCGTGCGTCATGGATTTTGGTTTAGCCTGGCAGGATCATTTGTCATTGATTGAGTTTGCGTACAACAGCAGCTATCATACTAGCATTGGGATGACACCTTTTGAGGTGTTGTAAGGACAACGTTGTCGTACTCCACTTTTCTGGGAATAAGTGGGGGAGAGACAGGCTGAAGGACCAGAGTTAATCTAGCAGGAAGCAGATGTTGTTGATCAGATCAAGAAACGGATTAAGACTGCACAGGATCGTCAGGCCAGCTATGCTAACACTAAGCGTAGACCTCTGCAGTTCGATGTTGGAGAGAGAGTGTTTCTGAGAGTATCACCTTTCCGCAGGATTCTCTGATTTGGCCTTAAGGGAAAGTTGTCTCCCAGATTTATCGGTCTGTATGAGATCATGGAGAGCATTGGCGATTTGGCGTATCGTCTGGCTTTGCCACCGTATCTGTCCAATATTCACGACGTGTTCCACGTATCTCTATTGCAACGGTATGTGGCGGATGAGTCTCATATTCTGTAGCCGTCTGAAGTTAAGGTAGATAAGGATTTGAATTATGCTGAGAAACCTATTCGTATCATGGATCATAAGGATAAGGTCTTGCGAAACAAAGTCATTCCTTTGGTTTTAGTTTAGTGGCAGCGCCGAGGCACTGAGGAGGCTACTTGGGAGCTTGAGGACAGGATGCGTGCAGAACATCCTGAGTTGTTTTGATTTCACTATCGAGTTGTATTCAGTTGTAAACTCTATAATCGTTTGATTTGAATAAAGAATGTTTCTGCATCTTGTTTTACATTCAGTACTTAAGATCTAATTTCGAGGACGAAATATCTTAAGTGGGGGAGAATGTAGTAGCCTGTATCCAGTTTTACTGAGTAATTGCTAATTAAGTGGTTAATCGTGATTAAGGAAACTCTTAATGGATTAGCGGAGCCTGGGATTGGACCCAAAATGATCAAAAATGGTCCGGAGGGTCAGGCTGAACGGAAGCAACGTTCGTGCCATCAGAAATGTGTAACTGCTTACGTACTTGATGTGACTTTGGCACCATCGGAAGCAACGTTGGAGAACGGACGCAACGTTCATCGGACGAACGGACGCAATGTTGAGGAACGGACGTTCCGTGTCTATAAATGGAGGTGCCGAGATTCATTTCAAAGCACACCATTCACCTCTTCTCTCTCGATTCCTTAGTCTTCTAGCTCAGATCTAGGGAATTCTAGTCGTACCGTTGGGAATCCGGAAGTGGCGTAGCAATCCAGGCGTCGCGGAGCTGTGGCCTAGTTTTGAGGCAATCGACAGCAAAGGGCTAACGACGGATGAAGGTATAGCTTTTGCTTCCTAAAAATATTTAGGAGTATGCAATAGCTTAGTTAAGGCTTTTAGAGCACTTTAATGATATTAGTATCATTTGGCAGTGTAGTGCGGATTATAGGCGTGGACCTAGAGCTGGTAGAATTTGCCTAGTATTTGAGGTACGAAAGTACTATTCGAGATATCCTGACTGAGTATGCATGTATTATGTGACTGCATGATTTATATGCCATGATTTTATGCTGCATACATTTGCATCTTGCTGCTATCTCTTTTGAGATGTCTGTTAGTAGGGTTGTATCCTATCCTGTTAGTGGTTGGATTTCCATCGATTTGGGTTCGGCGTATCCACTAGTATCTCGGTATGTGAGCCACCTCCTGAAGCGACGGCACAGCGTGCTACATACCAGGGCCCGGTCTGTCTCTGTATCTGATTCTTGACCTCGAGTCTGTAGGGAGTTCACTTTGCATGCATGTATACTCATACTCTCGTGCTGAGCGTTTTATGCTCACGTCTCGTACTCTGTGTTTCTGGACACCCTATTCCATGGGGCAGGTTTGCGATTGGACGAGGCGGGTAGATCCAAGAGGGGCTAGACAGTGGTTGGCCAGCTGGAGCTTCGTTTAGGTTTTTATTCTGTTGTATTGGGTTGATACACTGTTCGATCTGGTTGTATAATATTTGGGTATTTACAGATTCCTTTCCTTGGGATTGTATAATATTTATGGTTTTCGCAGTTTAATTCTGATTACTATTTTGATTAAATTAATTGCATGCCTAAGTTATGTTTAGTAGGTGATCTCGGTGTTGGAAAACGTGTTCAGATCAATTAAGAATTGATACCCGGTGCAGCGGAAGTTTAAAAATTTTATTTTATTATATGGAACGATTCCATATATGGGTATCAAAACTTTTACGATTAAATTTGTTCAAGTAAAAATAAAAACACAGTTAAATTTTTACCTCGTCAAGCAAAGGCTTGATCGTGGACTCCAACAGAATTTAATCTGCTCTTCTTGTAAATCCCGGGAACCGATGACAGTCACGATCTAACTCCGGAATTAGGTCCACGAATGAAAAACAGAAACCCTCTGATTGACTGCACTAGAAATCAATCAGAAGTTTTACGTAGAGAATAAAAAGATATGATCTGTTAATTCGATTTGTAATTTTTCACAAAAAATCACAAGTCGAATTTTCTCCAAAAGGGACAGAGGAATTTTTGAAAAACCTCTTGAATAATATAGACTGATTTTCGAAAATTGCTAGACTGAAAGCTTATGTAATTTTCGAACACAGTACATATATTTATAGATAATTTCTAGACTAGATTAAGTTATAATTGCATTAGGACTCTAACTCCTTAGGGCCCACAATCCATAACTTAAGCCCAACAAGCCAAGCCCGTTGTTCTAAAAATTAATATAAAATTCATCGTGACTCCGATTGATAAACTGATTTTACCAATGTGCACAGAAACCATTTCTGCATCTTTTAAAGTCAAGATAATTTTTCTGAATCCGAATTCAATGATTTCCAAAAATGTCCATCCCTATGTCATTTTAGGAAATCCCACTCCCTTTTAATTAAGAAGTCCAACTTCTCTTTCATTAAATTTAACTCTTTAAATTTAACTATCTCTACGGGGTTTTAGTAATCCATTACTTGTGTAACCCTCGATGGTTCAGGAATACAGCTAGCCGTGGGCTCACAACTCCTTGTGACTCGGAACAACAATTTCCGACTTACCCATCGAATCATGGTAAGAGAGCCTAGCAACATCGCCCCATGATTCCCTAGGTATTACTGATAGTGCCTGCAAGAACCATTAGATTTTGGTTAGCGTACAGTACGGTCCCTTCAACCAAATATCCCGATCGAATCAACAACCATTGGTGCATCGAGAGTCGTTCGAGATTCGATAACTATGCATAACATCTTGGAGATCTATTAGTGACATCGCATGTGTTACTAGGAACACCAAGTAACCTAAAACACATCATGTACTCTGGCCAGAGATTCGTCACACTAATATCTCCTCAGATCGCATAGGATATCTACACTCGCAAGTATGTGGTGAATCTTTGACAACAAAGCATCGACTACTATATGTGTCGTAACTGTACCCAATCCCGACACCTGATGACTCCAATAGAGTCGGTAAACAAGTCAAAGTACAGTACTAGAATATAGATTCTCAATGATGTTTCAAGTAATAAGGACTAATGGTGTACAACCAAAACCGCGGACTTTATCCATTCGATAAGTGATAACCACTTGGAAAGTCCGAATAGGGTAGTTCGATCATTCATCATATGAATATCCATTTTCATGCTTTGAACATCTCTATGTTCCATATCAATGAAACGTGGTACTCGGCATCGCAAATGCTAGTATCAATCTCGAGCGATCCTTATCCTTACTTGCGGACGGCTCAATTGACTAGGAACTGTTTAGAAATATACAGTGACTATAAGATGTGTTTCATGATAGCCATCCCCATGTGCTACCACATCTTACATACACTATAGTATATTCAAGGTATTTATCAAAACAACAATAGTATATCATAATATAACATTATGAAGAAAGATAAAGTCAATGCCATTATTTAAGTGTAAATTATATTAAACAAAAGATTGTTTATACATAGAGTCACAAAAGCCCTTAGCCACAAGTTGGCTAACCGGGCACCCACTCTTTCAATCTCCCACTTGCCCTAAAGCCAACTAGTCATACAACGTAATCCCATTGCTTCGCGATGTTTGTCAAACAATGGTCCTGGCAAGGGCTTAGTAAGCGGATCAGCGATATTGTCTGTAGAGGCCACTCTCTCAACACTGATGTCTCCTCTTTCCACGATCTCCCGGATGATGTGGTATTTTCTCAGTACGTGTTTGGACTTCTGATGAGACCTTGGTTTCTTTGCCTGAGCAACGGCACCCGTGTTGTCACAGTACACCGGGACTGGACCAACAGCTTCAGGAATTACACCCAACTCTTGGATGAATTTCCTTATCCAAACCGCCTCTTTAGCAGCAGCTGATGCTGCAATGTATTCTGCCTCAGTGGTGGAATCCGTTGTGGTGTCCTGCTTGGAACTCTTCCAAGAGACAGCACTGTCATTGAGCACGAATACAAATCCAGAGGTTGATTTCAAGTCATCCACGTCACATTGGAAGCTAGAGTCGGTATAGCCTTCCAACTTCAATTCTCTCCCTCCATAAACCATGAATAAATTCTTAGTCCTTCGCAAGTACTTAAGAATATCCTTCACAGCTTTCCAATGCATTTGACCGGGATTGGCTTGGTATCTGCTTGTGACGCTCAGAGCATAGGCCACATCCGGTCTGGTAGATATCATCCCATACATGATACTACCTATGGCTGACGCATATGGAACGTGTGTCATCTTCTCTATCTCTTCGTCAGTCTTGGGACACATAGACTTGGATAGAGAAACTCCATAACACATAGGTAGATGTCCTCTCTTGGACCCATCCATTGAAAACCTTTTCAATATGGTGTCGATGTAGGTTGATTGAGTGAGTCCTATCATTCTTTTAGATCTATCTCTATAGATCTGAATTCCTAGAATATAGGATGCCTCACCTAAATCCTTCATCGAGAATCTACCTGATAACCATATCTCTGTTGACTGCAACATCCCTACATCATTCCCCATGAGTAGGATGTCATCAACATAAAGTACTAAGAATGTTACCGCATTCTTAACTACTTTCTTGTACACGCATGGTTCCTCCGGGTTCTTGATAAAACCAAAATCCTTTATCGTTTCATCAAATTTCTGGTTCCAACTTCTTGATGCTTGTTTGAGACCATAGATTGATCTCTGAAGTTTGCATACCTTATGCTCGCTTCCCATGGATGTGTATCCCTTAGGCTGCATCATATAGATCTCTTCCTTAATGTTTCCATTAAGAAATGCAGTCTTTACATCCATTTGCCATATCTCATAGTCATACCATGCTGCTATGACAATAAGGATTCTTATGGACTTGAACATTGCGACTGGTGAAAAGGTTTCATCATAGTCAACTCCTTGTCTTTGAGTATAACCTTTTGCCACCAATCGTGCCTTGTAGGTCAATACCTTTCCATCAGGCCCAAGCTTTCTCTTGTAGATCCATTTGCACCCAATTGGAACAATTCTATCGGGAGGATCTACTAAAGATCAAACTTGGTTAGAATGCATCGAGTCTATTTTCGATTGCATAGCTTCAAGCCATAAATTCGAATCTGCATCAGAAATTGCTTCCTTGAAGTTTCTTGGATCACATCCAATGTCGGGTTCACTTTGATCCCCTTCAAGAAGAAGACCATATCTAATAGGAGGCCTAGAAGTCCTCTCGGATCTCCTCGTAATAGGCGTGTCTTGTGATGATTCTTGAGGTGTAGGATCGTTATTTTGTATCTCGGGTTCTTCTTGAATTTCTTCGAGTTTCATCATCTTGCCTTTCTTATCCAATAAGAACTCCTTCTCCAAGAAGGTGGCATTCCTTGAAACAAACACTTTTGTTTCAGCAGGATGATAGAAATAATATCCGATTGAATTCTTCGGATACCCTACAAAATAACATAAGGTGGATCGACTATCCAACTTATCTCCCACTGTCTGCTTCACGTAAGCAGGACATCCCCAAATCCTCATGTACGAATACTTAGGAGCTTTGCCATTCCATATCTCGTATGGTGTTTTATCTACTGCTTTAGTGTGGACGTTGTTTAACAACAATACCGCCGTTTCAAGCGCGTAGCCCCAAAACGAAGGTGGGAGCTCAGTGAAGCTCATCATGGATCGAACCATGTCCAACAAAGTTCGATTGTGACGCTCTGAAACACCATTCAGCTGAGGTGTCATCGGAGGAGTCCACTGAGAGAGAATCCCATTCTCTTTTAGATAGTCCAAAAACTCGGTACTTAAGTATTCTCCACCTCGATCCGATCGAAGTGCCTTAATACTTTTACCTAGTTTGTTTTCTACTTCAGCCTTGAATTCTTTGAACCTTTCAAATGCTTCAGACTTATATTTCATTAAATATAAATACCCATACCTAGAATGATCATTGGTAAAGGTAATGAAGTAGGTGTTGCCACATTTAGTACCAATCTTAAATGGACCGCAAACATCTGTATGGATCAAATCCAACAGATTTTGACTACGCTCAGGTTTCCCTTTGAAAGGATATTTAGTCATTTTTCCCTTTAGGCAGGACTCACAAGTAGGTAGAGAGTTAATATCAGACATATCAAACATGCCCTCTCCCACTAGCTTGTTCATCCTCTTTGAGGAAATATGACCTAGCCTAGCATGTCAAAGGTTTGCCGGGTTTTGACTATCGTTTTTCCTTTTAATTGTTGTTACCGGTTTATCAACATAATTAATTGGAACTTCTTTTAATTTTAAGCTATATAGATCATTTTCAAGTTGTCCATTTCCAATCAAACATTCATTCTTGTAAATATTGCAAATCACATTCACAAAATTGCAAGAAAAACCATCTCTATCAAGCATAGAAATAGATATAATGTTTTTGACCAAATTCGGAACATATAAAACATCTCTCAAAAATAACTTAAAATTGTTCTGCAAAACTAAATAAATGTCTCCTATAGCTTTGGCTTCGACTCTAGAACCATTCCCGAGCCTTAGCTGGGTCTCACCCATCCTTAGCTTATGACTTCTTGTCATCACCTGCAAATCATTGCAAATGTGAGATCCACATCCGGTATCCAATACCCAAGAAGAAGTATTAAGCGAAACATTTATTTCAATGTAAAACATACCCTTTGCAGTTCGCAACTGTTCGAGGTATTCCTTGCAGTTACGTTTCCAATGACCGGGTTTCTTGCAGTAATGGCAAACGTTTTCATCTTTTATCCCAATTGAAGCCTTGGCCTTTCCCTTCTTATTTGGTACAATCTTCTTGGGCGGGGAAGAATGTTTCTTACCCTTTCCACTTGGTCCTTTCTTAGAGTTAGAAGAGGAGCCAACCAAGAGTACCGGTTTATCCTTCTTTAGTGTGGCTTCATATGTGACAAGCATATTGACCATCTCTTCAAGGGTGGCCTCTATCTTGTTCATATTGAAGTTCATCACAAAACCGTCAAACGATGAAGGAAGTGATAGAAGCAACAAGTCCGTGCTAAGTTCATGCTCCAAAGTCAAGTCGAGTGTTACCAACTTTTCAATGAGCCCAATCATGTGCACCCCATGTTCACGGACCGAAGTCCCATCTCGCATGCGGCTCGTCATGAGCTCTCTGACGGTGGAATACCTCTCCGACCTTGACTGAGCTCCAAAGAGTTCCTTGAGGTTCTTGTGAATGTCAGCAGCATTCACGGCATCCTCGAATCTCCTTTGAAGCTCATCAAACATCGAAGCCTGCATATAGCATTTGGCCTTGATATCATGGTCCCACCATAAATCAAGTTTGGCCAACTCTTCCGGACTTGTATTAGCCGGGGCTTCCTTTGGAGGCGGCTTCTCTAACACGTAGAAAGCTTTTTTCGAAGTAAGAATAATTTTCAACTTACGGAACCATTCCGTATAGTTTGCGCCAGTAAATTTGTTTTGTTCGAGAATTGAAAACAGTGGATTACGAGAAGTCATTGTAATAGTATACTGAAAAGGAAACAGACAATAATCAATGATTGTTTAATTAATTTACTAAGACATAAAATATGGCGAATTTTAATTTTATAAATTACACTCCCACTATTTTAACAATTTCACTACCCTCTAGTGAAAACGGGAAACTGTTTTCCTTAGTGAGAACATGGAGTCCAATTGACAAATCATGATTCTGAATAATATCAGCCAACCATAATTTTCAAAAGGTAGAGCCCAATTACTTCCAAAGTAACCCCCATGTTTTTACCTCATGTCCAATAAGGGCCCAATAATATGACGCCGTTTATTATGACATGTCAAGATAACCCATCAATATTAAGTTGTGATGGACGGTCGTCATGTGGATCCCCAATAATATGAGCCAATCCCATGGGAGTTCCACCCAACTTACAACATGTGTCTATCCAATGTACAGCTTTCCGACGAACGGGCCCCCCCAATAATATGAGCCGGACCATATCCGCGGGTAGCATCTCATACATTGATCGTTGATGGAAGGTAGGAATATTTAAACAATATTTAAATTCCCTTTTTATTAATCTTGATATCAATTTTAAATCATATTTAAAATGAGAGATTTTTAATTTTGAAAATTTGTCTCATCATGCAATTTATGTATGCTTGCGGGATTCATACAATTTAGTCTAAACATGCATACATCAATAATACCATATATTATCTAAGGATGATCGATCCCATTAACTAATCGACCTGTGGTTGCCAATCACGAGTCTAAGTCCAATCCTAGGTGATATGCAAGTATGCAATGCAATCCTATTACATTGAGCTTCCAATTTACATTTCTTTGGTCTTCATTGTCTGCTGGGCCCACCATTTCTTCAAATCTTTGTCTTCCACTAAGTCTAATAAATTTACAATAAATTTCGATGACAAATATGGGATACATTTTTAGGGGTGGGAATGGGCCATAAACCAGGCCCACTTTTATTACATATGACAATCATATTGGGCTATAAACCAAGCCCATTAATAAAATCCAACAACAATAAGACAAATGTAAATTATCTAACATACACCTAAAACATTGGTCATGGAAATCGATCATCCTTTATCCAATAATTAATTCAATAATTAAATAATTGGATAAACATGCAAAGGCATCATAATTTAAAAGATAAAATCATATTTTATCTTATCCAACCATAAGACCATATCTTATCATCAATTGTACCAAAATAATTAATTTATAAAATTTAATTTAACGGATAAAATTTATAAATTTTCCAAAAATTCAAGTTTATCCAAAAATCAATTTTAAAATTTTCGGACTCGAACAATTCGATCCGATGCCTCGTGAACCAATCAAAAACAATTTTCGATCGGATCAAAAACTAGAATTTCAAAAAAAATTAAAATTTTAATTAAAAATTAAAAATAATTTTTCCGGGCTGCCCGGGACAATCCCGGGCAGGGCAGCCTGTCGCTTCCCATGGGCAGCGACAATCGCTGCCCGATTTGCCCATTAAAATTCAATTTTAAAATTTTCGTTTTGTTTCAAAAACCGAGGCTTAAAAATTTTGTACAATCGATTAATTTAATCGTTTGATCTGAGCAACCTGGCTTTGATACCACTATTGGAAAACGTGTTCAGATCAATTAAGAATTGATACCCGGTGCAGCGGAAGTTTAAAAATTTTATTTTATTATATGGAACGATTCCATATATGGGTATCAAAACTTTTACGATTAAATTTGTTCAAGTAAAAATAAAAACACAGTTAAATTTTTACCTCGTCAAGCAAAGGCTTGATCGTGGACTCCAACAGAATTTAATCTGCTCTTCTTGTAAATCCCGGGAACCGATGACAGTCACAATCTAACTCCGGAATTAGGTCCACGAATGAAAACAGAAACCCTCTGATTGACTGCACTAGAAATCAATCAGAAGTTTTACGTAGAGAATAAACAGATATGATCTGTTAATTCGATTTGTAATTTTTCACAAAAAATCACAAGTCGAATTTTCTCCAAAAGGGACAGAGGAATTTTCGAAAAACCTCTTGAATAATATAGACTGATTTTCGAAAATTGCTAGACTAAAAGCTTATGTAATTTTCGAACACAGTACATATATTTATAGATAATTTCTAGACTAGATTAAGTTATAATTGCATTTGGACTCTAACTCCTTAGGGCCCACAATCCATAACTTAAGCCCAACAAGCCAAGCCCGTTGTTCTAGAAATTAATATAAAATTCATCGTGACTCCGATTGATAAACTGATTTTACCAATGTGCACAGAAACTATTTCTGCATCTTTTAAAGTCAAGATAATTTTTCTGAATCCGAATTCAGTGATTTCCAAAAATGTCCATCCCTATGTCATTTTAGGAAATCCCACTCCCTTTTAATTAAGAAGTCCAACTTCTCTTTCATTAAATTTAACTCTTTAAATTTAACTATCTCTACGGGGTTTTAGTAATCCATTACTTGTGTAACCCTCAATGGTTCAGGAATACAGCCAGTCGTGGGCTCACAACTCCTTGTGACTCGGAACAACAATTTTCGACTTACCCATCGAATCATGGTAAGAGCGCCTAGCAACATCGCCCCATGATTCCCTAGGTATTACTGATAGTGCCTGCAAGAACCAGTAGATTTTGGTTAGCGTACAGTACGGTCCCTTCAACCAAATATCCCGATCGAATCAACAACCATTGGTGCATCGAGAGTCGTTCGAGATTCGATAACTATGCATAACATCTTGGAGATCTATTAGTGACATCGCATGTGTTACTAGGAACACCAAGTAACCTAAAACACATCATGTACTCTGGCAGAGATTCGTCACACTAATATCTCCTCAGATCGCATAGGATATCCACACTCGCAAGTATGTGGTGAATCCTTGACAACAAAGCATCGACTCCTATATGTGTCGTAACTGTACCCAATCCCGACACCTGATGACCCCAATAGAGTCGGTAAACGAGTCAAAGTATAGTACTAGCATATAGAGTCTCAATGATGTTTCAAGTAATAAGGACTAATGGTGTACAACCAAAACCGCGGACTTTATCCACTCGATAAGTGATAACCACTTGGAAAGTCCGAATAGGGTAGTTCGATCATTCATCATATGAATATCCATTTGCATGCTTTGAACATCTCTATGTTCCATACCAATGAAACGTGGTACTCGGCATCGCAAATGCTAGTCTCAATCTCGAGCGATCCTTATCCTTATTTGCGGACGGCTCAATTGACTAGGAACTGTTTAGAATATACAGTGACTATAAGATGTGTTTCATGATAGCCATCCCCATGTGCTACCACATCTTACATACACTATAGTATATTCAAGGTCTTTATCAAAACAAAAATAGTATATCATAATATAACATTATGAAGAAAGATAAAGTCAATGCCATTATAAAAGTGTAAATTATATTAAACAAAAGATTGTTTATACATAGAGTCACAAAAGCCCTTAGCCACAAGTTGGCTAACCGGGCACCCACTCTTTCACTCGGTAAGGGTCACTACATAAACATTATTTAACTCTAAATCTTTGTCTCACTTTTCTCGTCACTCTGCTCTCTGAAACTCTCATCTCCTTCCCTCACTCTCTTCCCTTTTTCTAGATCTCGTCTCACTATTATCTTACTTTCAAAAAAATATTTATTCTTCTTCTCAAATCTTTTTCAGAGAGATGAACAACAATCTGGTATGTTTTTTCAAATTATTTATTTAAAATAAAAAAAATTAACTGAGAAGACCCAATCTTGGGTCGAACCCAAGCACGTTCTTGTGTCTAACCCAAGCACTTGGGTCTGGCACGTGCTTGGAAGACCCAAGCTTGGGTCGATCCAAGCACTTGGGTCGACCCAAGCACGGTCGACCCAAGATTGGGTCTAACCCAAGTGCTTATTGCTCTCTGGGACGACCTAGGCACGGTTTTGGGTTGGCCCATCTATAGTTGTTTCCTTAATTGTTCTAAAGCATTTATTTTTGTATTTTGCAGGTGCATTTGCCAACAAAAGTAGGTAATGATGTAATTTTTCGTGTCAAATTGACTATGGAGTCGAGGTATAAAGAGACTGCGGAGCTCAAGTCATCACATCTCGGAACCTCGTCTACCATCTTCTAGTCACAACTCTTCCTTGCCAAGACATCCACCAGAGAGAAGATAGCTTGACTATGCTCTCTTTAATATATGACTTCTTATTTTATCTACGCATGTATCTGACCTCCGGAACTTTGTTGTTGATTTATCAAAAAAGGGGAAGATCTGGAATGTTTTGGGAAAATTGGTATTATAGATTGCTTACAAGATAATTTGACAAGATCAGTTTAATCTGACAAGATCGGTTTATAATGGTTTCCCACATGATTTTTCAAAGTTTTGATAAACACCAAAAAAGAAAAAATTGTTGATAAATCAAGTTTTGGTGTTTACAAGTCATCATGTTATGAGAAAGATAAACTGAGTTATGGAAAATTAGCTAAAGAGAGCTAAACTGAGTTACAGAAGATTAGCTAAAGCAAACTAAATTGAGCAGAAGTTAAATTGAGTTACGGAAGATTAGCTAAAGCACTAAACTGCCATAGAAAGAAAGAATCTCTAAACTGTCTCGCGTATGACCTCAACTGAACAGGTAGCTAAAGACGCCAAACTGACCCACTATCAGTTTATCCTTGCTAAACTGATCCATCACCAGTTTATCATCATACCTTTTTTGGATAAAATTTCCCGTACTCTGACACATTCTGCAGAAGTTAGTGCCGCGATGCAAAGGGAAATGTCGGCTTCAGAATTTGTTCTTGAAAATGACAAATGCAATGGGAATATTTCAAAATTCCATCTGAAGATCCTTATTTGAATTCATGACCGTTAACATCCAAAGAGTATAAATAAGGATCTCGATCGATTGAGGAATAACTTTTGCCTACATTTCTTACTACGTGAATATTCAAAGTTTCAAAGCTTGAAAATCGATCAAAGAACTCGAAGCATAAACGCCTAAGTGTTATTCTGATCATCGAAGGATCAATTTGGTGTTAAGTTAATTGAGTTGTAAACATATTCGTTTTATCAGTCTAGGACTGAAACTGAGTTGTAACTAGGACTTCTTGTTTAGGCAGTGTATAAGTCCTAAACCGGATCGGGGTTTTGCAAATTGCTTGTAAAATTCAAAGTCTTCTATTGATATCCTTCCGAAGTGGAAGAAGGGGTGACATATGAGTAATTAAAATCTCCGAACATCCATAAATATCTCCTTGTGTCGTTTATCAGTTTACGTTCTCACTCACCATCTTGCACAAACTACTTTTTCATAAGTGTTCGAATCTGTAACTTGACATATTTCCGCACATATTTTGTTTGTCAAATTACATCAGACACCAAGATAAACTTAGAATTCAATCACTAAACCGATTGAATTCAACCCATTCTTATTAAACTGTTTTTGAGTGTATTCACCCCCCTCTACAATCTAAACCGATCATAACAAATTACATGCTAATTTTTATTTCAAGATATAAATCATCAGCGTTAGTGGAGAATGAGAATTATGTTGCTAGGATCACAATGTTCGACAATATTGCTGCAACGTTCGTTTGACATCTTATTCAAGACTACGTCACATTTCAAAAGAAGGTTAACATTATGCATCTTATATAATTACATCGTAAAATATGCAGATGAAATGATATAAAGTATACATATTTTTCTAAGTGATGTTTATGTTTATATGATAAATGTTGCAGCTTACGTCATATAAAGAAAAGAATGTTGATCTATTGGATGAAGTGGTTAAAATAAATACAAATTCTTGTTTATGATAGGAGAATAAGCGAATACAAAAAAATGCTCAAGAAAGAAAGATTAACAAAAGAAGAATGTGTATTCCAATAAAAAAAAAGTTAAGTTAGACACCGCCAAAAGTAAAGGAAAGCAAAAAATGATAGATATTGATTATGAAAAAGCTTTGGGTAATTACAGAAATAGATAAAAGCTAAGAGTACGTGGATCTATCAAGATTAAATAAATAACATGATTGATTGTATTAGTTGTAATAGGAAAAATTGCATATATCACCCTTGTGAAATCCCGTGTTAGCTAATAACCCCCTGTGAAAAATTTTTAAGCTAATAACCCCCTGTGATTCTAGATTTATAGCATACACACCCCTTCTGGCTAAAAAATGACGAAAATGCCCTTAACTTTTATGAACTATTTAATTTATCATTTATTTTATGTAGGGGTATTTTCGTTATTTTTTAACTGAAAAGGGTGTGTATGCTACAAATCTAGAATCACAGGGAGTTATTAGCTTAAAAAATTTTCACAGGGGTTATTAGCTAACACGGGATTTCACAAGGGTGATATATGCAATTTTTCCGTTGTAATAAACATTATTATATATTCATAAACATTACCTGCAATAAAAATTTGGTTTTTCTTGATTCAGCTGAAAAAGACAAGAGTTGAATTTAGACAAAATAAAAAGATGAGAAATAATATAACAAAAATGATATGAGTCTTTATTTATAGACGAGACACGTGTTAACGTTTCTACAATATGATTGTTCAAACAGTACCTTTGTGAATTCACTTTATTGAATGTATCGTTCTTCCTTTTGTCAAAACGTATAGCACACCAAACAGAAAATCGAATATTAATTTAAAGTGATAATAATATTTATAAATTTATAATAAATGTGTTAACATCTCACTATACTGATACAAATGACTTAAAAATAAGGTTCTAAAAAGCGTGAATTTTGATGAAACATCACGAAAGCTTCGAGCATTAGAAAATTAAGCGAGCTTTCGTACGAAATTAAACATGAATTTTTTTTTATATTTTATTATAATTCTAGTTATATCAAGTAATTAATAGATTAAATAATATATAAATTTAAAATTGAGAATAAATGCATACATTTTCAAGTTATAAAAACATGAATCTCAAAATCACTATTTGTGTGGAGAAAAAAAATTTTCGATCGCAGTTGGATCAAGTATCATCTTTAAAATTAGTAGAAAATAGCGTGTAAAAAACATAGACATTTAAGTAGTACATCATACAACTTTTTTTTTAACTATCCATATACTATTTTGTAAAATTTATTGAAATACAGTTTATAAAAAACAAGAATATTTAATTAAATTCATAATTACAACTCAAATAGTGTATACAAAACAAGGGTACTTAAATTAATGATAATTGGAGCTCATATTTATAATACTAATATATATTATATAATCGATAATAAATAATAGATCAACAAAAAAAATGTGTAAAACATTGTTAAAGTGCAATAATTATCTCTGTTTGGTAGAGATATTGGACCGCATAATAGTTGGGCTGCTCTGCGATATTTTAAAAGATTTATAAGGTCAAAATTTTACTATTATGCATCTTAATATTGGAAAATTGACTAAAAACATATTGATTTATATTGTAGCTCTCCTGTTAGACAATCTAGTTTTGATGATGTGATGCCTTCAAGAATATCAGTAGACAGTAGTAAATGAAACGTAATATTTTTTTTCCAACAAAATATGTCAGATGACCTTTAAAAGAGAAGTAATAGTCATTAAGAAATATTCACCAGTTACAAAAGATAAAGAATAAATTCAGTAGACTGCTTTGCATATCTTATGTGTACTATTTGTTATATAATGTTCCTAGTTACGAGTCAATTTATTTTAATTACAACTCATTCATTGGATCATCGTACATAAGCATTTATTGTCGTCACCATTTTTGGAATAAATCATCTTCAAAAGACTCAAACATTTATAGTTTATCTCAAGTCTTGGATCCATCATGTAAAGAACGTTTGATCAAATTCAGAATATTGTTTGTGCTACTGTTTTTCATAAACAATTACTGTATATCTTGTAAAGTGTGAAGAAGTTGTTATATGAGGAAATAATATTTTTCAAAATTTTCAATATTGATTATCATAGTTTGTTGCTTGCTAAGTGCTTCAATAGTCAAAGGTAATATTGTTGAAGTAGATTTGTATATCATCTGTGCCTATAAATTTAGATATTGGAAACCAAAACACATGAATATAATATAGTTGAAATTTTTATTTAAATATATAATTTAAACATATAATTTATGGTTAATGACTACAAGTAAACTAAAAAATTAGAAAATCTGAAAAAGAGATATAATTTTATTTAAACATATAATTTGTAGTTAATTGTCATGAGTAGAATAAAGAGATTACTTGTTGTGCGGCTTAAAAGATTTGAGTTGCACCATTACAACCAGCTATAGCTTTTGATAAATAGACAAGTGTTCGGTCTTACTATTATCTTGTAATATTAACAGAAAAATAGTGTGTAATAAATGATTAAATATATTTTGTATGAAAAGTTAAATCAAATAAAAAAGAGCAAATAATAAATATCAAATAAGAAAAAAAGCAAATAATAAATAGTAGATGTAAAAATATGAAAGTGTACAATAGAAAATAGTGTATAAAAAATAAAAATATTGAAGTTCATTCACAATTTTTACGTACTCATATGTTTATAATAGTAATAAAATAGATATTAGATAGATTATAAAAATTAAAAAAAATAGATATTAGATAGATTAGAAAAATTAAAGTACACTATACAACTTTTTATTTTAAGTATTTATATACTATCTTATAAGAGTATTATTAGTATTACATGTACTTGTTCATATGTGAATTATAATATCGAATAAAATAAATTAGAAAGTATGGTAAAAAAAATTTATGAGAATATCAGTAGTTTTTTATATTTGAAAAATTTATGATATACTTTTTAAATAAATGAGTGCATGATATATATATATACATTTTAAATAAATTATTTAAATGAAGAGTCACATAAATAAATTTTTGATAGAGAAAAACGCATTAATTATTTAATAATGAGAAAAGGGTAGTCAAGTAAATCCACAAATGAAATCTCATAAATAAATTATTGAAAGAGAAAAAAACATTAATAATTTAATAAAAAGAAAAAGATAGTCAAGTAAATTCACAAATAAACTCACATATTTATATATGTGTAATAATAAAATATTAAACAGTAGATGCAAAAATATAAAAGTGTATAATAGAAAAATAGTGTGTAAAAAATAAAATATTTAAGTTAATTAACAATTGTTACTCATATGTTAATAATAGTAATAAAGTAGATATTAGATAGATTAGAAAAATTAAAGTACACTGTGTAACTTTTTTATTTTAAGTAGTATTCATATACTATCTTATAAGAGTATTATTAGTAATCCATTCATGTACTTGTTCATTTGTGAATTATAGAATCGAATAAAATAAATTAGAAAGTATGGTAAAAAAATTTAATAGTCACATAAATAAATTATTGAAATAGAAAAACACATTAATTATTTAATAATAAAAAAAAGTCAAGTAAATTCACAAATGAAATCAAATATTTATATATAGTAGATAAATATATAGTCACACATACGTATTGAACCGTAGTTTATAAAGTCTCGAACTCGAGATCTATTACAATTTTTTTTATATGACAGCTAGCATTAGTTTAATAAAAACAAAGAGAATTCTGAAAATTCACTTAAAAATATCAAAGCAATTTTTCTAATCCTCTCCTACTTAGAACCTGTTTGGGAACAGTAGATAATTTAGGAAAAACACTTTTTTTTTTAAAAAAAAAAAAATCACTTTTATGATTATTTTAGTTTTTGGAAGGGTTTCTAAGTGCTTTAAAAAGCACTTACTTAGGCTATAATTTAAAAGCCCAAAAATGTGGTTTTTTTAAGTGCTTTTATAATTTTTATTTCTAGATAAGTGATTTTCATTTGTTTATCCAAACACAAATAATATTCATCCAAATACAAAAATACTACAACTTTTATTTAAAAAAGTACTTTTAAAAGTCAACTTTAAAAAAATACTTTTTTTTAATAAAAATTTACTGTTCCCAAACGGACTTTTAATAATAGTAATAGATATTAAAATTGATAATGATATCCTTTAATTGATTGTACTTATTTTTGGTAGCATTTTTATTTCATAAATTTGTAACAAAATGTTAGTTAAATTTGTTTCTCACATTAATTAAAATATAAAGATACACGAACCAAATATTTAAAAATAACTTATACTTTTGTTTCGTCTTAATTCATATTTTATTTCATCCCATAACCATTTATCGTTGTTATTTTTAAAAATCTTCTATATTTTATTTTTATGTTAATCATAATATCTTAGGAAATAAATATCTAGTAAAAGGTTTGTCGTATTATTTATAAAATTTATAATTAATATATTTATTAATTAAATTTATTTAAAAACAAAATCGACATAATTAATTTAATTTTTATCTATATAATATAAATAAGTGTTAATAATCCTGAGTGTGTGTGTATATATATATATATATAATATGAAATGACATTTTTTATTTTATTCTAAATTATTAAGAAATTTAGTATTATATACTAAACTTAGGTAGTGTTTGCAACCTTTAAATATAAGTGATTAAGGTTTTTCTCTTCACAAATTTGTTAAAAAAATTCAATAATCACTTATTTTTAGAGGTTGCAAACACTGCCTTAATATAATTTTGGCAAATCAAAATTTTTACATCCCAATAATTTATGTTTTTGAAAACCAATATTCTTCTATTTAATTTGAATGTGCATACTAAAACTTGGTATAAAATATAAATAATATAAAATTTTGTTGATATTTGTATTATATATATACATGTGCATACTAAAACTTGGTATAAAATATAAATAATATAAAATTTTGTTGATATTTGTATTATATATATATATATATATATATAGAGAGAGAATGTTTTGGTGCGTGGGGTTCCACGTGCTCCAATGCCCAAAACAACTTCGATTGTCTTGAAATTTTCACGATATGATCGTCTCGAAAATGCGAATCCAACGATATATCATATGATTCAAATTTCAATCTCGATACCCAAAAATGGGAAGATGATCGAAAATTAAGTGAATAATGCAATTTTCGATCATCTTCTTATTTTCGAACACCGAAGTTGAAATTTATATCATATGATATATCGTTGGATTCGCATTTTCGAAACGATCCTACCGTAAAAATTTCAAGGCAATCAAATTTGTTTTGGGCACAAGTGCAAGTGGAACCCCACGCACCCTAAGGTGCGTGGTAATCAAAACTCTACATATATATAATGATATATACATGTGCACTGAAATTTTGCGAACTGTTTTTAACACTTAAATAACTCATAATAATAATAATTTCCGAAACGAGTCAGAAAGTTAATATGCTTCACATAAATGCAAGTCGTGCTCCAGGAGACTAACTCAAAAGGGTAAAAAAAATAAAACCCATCCATCAAAAAATTATTGGCATAGTTTCTCCAAGCATGTTTCTTCAAAAGGGTAAAAAAAAATAAAACCCATCCATCAAAAAATTATTGGCATAGTTTCTCCAAGCATGTTTCTTTCTGAAGACACTTCAGATCTTGTATTCATTTGTTCATGTTCCATATGCTATTTTGTGTTCGTCATTAACAACACTGTACTAAATTTACCTTAAAAGTGCATATCTCAAATGTATAGAAGATGGATAATCAATTTTGGACATCCATCAGTGAATAAGGCACTGAATTAACTGCTTTCATGAATGACAGCATTTGAAGTTCATCTTTCTGTATGCCATCTGGACCACAAATGGCACTACTTACATCAATTCCATGTGGTCTAAGTATAGAAAGAGCTTCACATACATTCTTAGGGTTGACTCCTCCAGCAAGGAACCATCCTTTTTTGCTTGTAATCGGTGGAAGCTTAAATTTTGACCAATTAAACCCTTTACCACTGCAAACATGCAAAGATAATTCTAAGCCATGGCTGCATAACTCGGTCCCAAACGTTGTAAAAAATACAGGAATTCATCAACAACTAGGCACAATGAAATTACATACTAAAATGGGGTATATGATCGTTGAATTGCAAGAAGGCAACTCAAAATTCAACTTTGAACATGAGCACAAACATTTTGAAAGAAATAATACCACCTCTTCAATTCATAGCAAAGAAAATTAGGCCATATACAAATAACTTGGGGGGGAGGTGGGGGGAGGTGGGGGGAGGATAGTGAGGCTAACAATGTACACGAATATATTTTAATACCTTCCACCTTTAGCACTATCCACAAGAACCCAATCAACAAGAGAACACTCTTCATCGGTTATAAAATTCAGAAGATCGCCATCCTCATTCGCATGCAGAACATAAATTACTTTACTCTCTCTCGCCACAATATGAAAATTATTCCGTGAACCATTTCCATGAAGCTGCAGATAGCATTAGATGCTAAATAACAGGTAGAACGAGTTAAAAATACAGATAATAACGGAGGAAAGCACTGACCTGAACATATCCAAGGTCTGCTTCATCAGAAGCTCTTAGTATCGTTTCTGCATCATCATCTACAAACACCCCAACAGGTACAGCTCCATGTTCTCGAGCCACTTTTGAAATCTCTTTTGCAATAGAAAGTGAGATGGAGCGTTTCGAGTTGGGCCAAATAATCATCCCAATAAAATTTGCGCCAGCTTCTGCTGCTTTGGCAGCATCTCTAGCTGATGTGATTCCACACATTTTAACTAGAGGTCCGTCTTCTTTGTATGCTTTATCAGCAAGCGAAACTATTGTTGAGTGGTTCGTCGAGCGTGTCATTTTCATCTTTGGAAAGATCCCATTTATGAAATTCATTTCTTTCCCTTTGAAACCGGTAATTAATTTGATGATCTGATGGCTCATTACTTTCCACACAAATAGGGAACACACACACACACACAATTCACAAGAAATTACTTATTAAGTATATTCCTCTTGCACCAGCTTTGTCTCACTTAACAGAGCATTATTCCCAAATCAAATCAAAATACAATAAAAGACTCTAATTTACTCATACTATGATATGAAGGGATGAAAATGGAAGGACATGAAATACGCAGCAAACATCATATGAGAAATTATATTCTTCGAACGTTGTACACTGGGTAATTTAACAATGACACAAATATTCTGGTCCTGGAATACCTGAACATATCGGCTTGGTAAAAACACTTGGTTGAAGATGATTTCCCACTCTTAGACCTGGAAAAGATAGAATATAAACAATCACAAAAACACATCCGAGAAGACCAACCGTTAAGCAAACCAATAGCACGAAAATTGATGACCATTACATACATATTCAGCTGATTAACACCGCCTTCTTTTGAAACGCGCACACAGTGAATTACACACATTCTATTTCATGATGAGTACAAAGACAGATACCTGAGAGCATAGCTGAATATGTGTTCAATTCCACGATTATCAACTTTGTCGTTATAGTTCGCTCAAACTCCTAACTTCGACTTTTGAAAGCATACCTACATTTCTTCAATCAAATACCGCCGAGTTCTGCATGCATTATATACACAATTTAGGGGACAATTAAGCCCAATAAGATGAAGTCAAGGCCTACTAAGCTAGGGGGTCATATAATATATATTTACATATTTCTGAATCGATTGTCTGAGATTTTTTTATTGTTCTGTGTTTTCCTATTCGTAGGTTTTCTGGGGTAACTTACAAAATGACTTTCGTCAACCGACCGATTTTTTTGATGGAAACCGAAAAGACCGGACAGAATTAAAATGGGTTATTTCGGTCCAACAAAATCTGTGAGGCCCCATTACCTTAATCAAGATTAATTAACATACAATCAGAGTTAAGAGATAAACAACGGAAAAGTGAAATTTTCGTTTGGGCCTATAAAATTTCGGCATAACCTTCCCGTAAGTAGGACATACCTAAATAATTTAAATACTCAAAATAACTCAATAATATTAGCAGCAACATAACAAATATAAACAAGTTCGGCCAAGCACAATCACAATATACACAAACCATAAATATAATAGAGCCGACAATGCTCGATAAAAACATAATAAAGTCCTCAAAATACTCTAAACACAACAAACAACTACTTGAGATATTCCTCGGTAAATGTATAATCTCAAACTCTATATGCATATACTACCTGGGTGACAATGACACGATACAGCACCTAGTAAATATTGGGCTTACTCTCAAAAAGCTCTCATACTTCCTAATGCTTCCTCTTGACCAACCAAAGTAGGGGTTGAAACGAACCGAGTCGGTTCGTGAGCTTTACAAGCCCGCTCGATAGATATTTGATTCGTATTCGAGCTTATCGAACTCGAGCCGAATTCGAACATGTTCGAACTTTTTTGAGCCAAGCTCGAGCCAAAATTATTATGTTCAATAGTTCGTGAGCCTTAATATTTAATTAATATAATATAATTATATAATAAATATGAAAAATGTTATTTACACTCCAAAATATGTTAATCACACTCCATTTCACCTATTTATTTTAGAAATTGACATTTATATCCCTACGTGTTCTTCCTGATTTTGTAAAGCCAATTGATCTATTTAAATTTTACATACTTTCTTATTTAATAGATATATTAGCTGAATATAAAATACAACTTCCATATATAATATATACTTAAAAGTTAATTATTTTTTAATAAAATTATTTTACGACATAAAAAATATCATATTATTATAATTATAATATATAAATATAATAGTTATACTCTATTAGTTTTTTTTTGATTCAGTGAAATATCAGTTAGGATCCGATCATGACATATATTTTTATTTTTTTTAAGTTTGTAATGATTTTGTAATATTGTCCTAAGTGTGTATGATATAATTACATGGTTATGTATATTACTTGATTTGACTATCAATGAAATGAAATTAGGTGAATTTACTGCAAACAAATAAAATTAAGTTAATAATATAAGTAAATCAAGATAATTGATCTTTTAAAAAAATAATCTAATTAAAACTATTTTCATTTTGAACTTTATTTGATTTCTTATTCAATTCTGCAGAAAAAATAATGAATAGAAATAAAATAACATGTATTTAAAAATTAAGAATCAAAATAAGATAACTAAATTTAGTAATAAATGTAAATTTATTTAATATTTTACGTCTGATTTTATTTAATGAAAACTTTATATATTTTCAATAAAGTCGAGATCTAAATAAAAATATATTATAAATTAAACTTAAAGTGTAGATTTATTATTATTTTATTTAATTAAACGTATAGTTAAAAATTTATAAAATAAATAAAAATTATAATAGTTAATATGAGAAAGTTTAAGTTTGGAAGGTCAATCAATCAATAATATGTATATAAAGAAATTCATATGTAAGGGCACTTTTGTCAAACAAAATAATAAAAATATAAAATGGAGTGTGATTAACAATTTTTGGAGTGTAAATAACACATAAATATATATACATTTCGAACTTTTTCGAACATTTTGATCTTTTCGAACCATAAAATTCGAGCAATATTTCGAACTTTTTTGAACTTTATTTTGAGCCTAGATCGAGCCAAAATATTTGAAATTATCGAGCTTCGAATCGAACTCGAACTCGAATATACTCTTATGGAACCGAATTCGAGCCTTAAAATTTTACCATTATTCGTCTCGATTCGGTTCGTTTGCACCCTTAGTGCTACCGGCCATGTCCACACACAAAAGACACGACAGCCCCCTCTCAGAGGTCAGAACACCAAGTACGAGACATCAAGAAACCACGATATATAACATAGAAATACCATGATGTCATGCATGAATGCAATGAATGAACACGTGTAAAATATCAAGATTTCAGGAGTCATCTGATCGATATCAAACTCTTACATCATATGCTCAAGCTGGTCCACGACTCAGCGGACCGTTCACAACTCAACAGACCGTGTCTGAAGATATGGCTTCACTCTCAAAGCCAGCAACTACCTAAGCCAGACCGGTCGAGTACCATATCAAACTTCCAAATACCATACAAAATAACATCATAATAAAATTCATTATCAAAAACCTAACTAGTCAATAGTGTCAATATATAAAATGGAATATTCTGAAATTAGTATCAAACAATTCAAATGCATTAGATACCTAAATACCAATTTATTTAACTACATAAATTCGAAAATTCTTAGATTAATAATCTGAAATTCCATGAAATTACCAATGAATCCCGGAACTAAAATATATAATTTCTAGAGCATTTAACAATCCAATTCTGAATCAATTCACTCTAAAAATTCAGAAAATCCTAGATATTTGAATCTGGAAAATTCAAACTAAGTCTTAAGAAATTCGCATGTATATTACTGGAAATATTATTCCATATAGAAAACAAGCAAAATTTACTTATATATCTTGCAAAATTGGAATTTCCCCCTTCCAAAAAACAAACTGAAACTCCTAAAAACTAAATAGATGTCTATATTCGGATTATAAACATCTCAACTATTCAAAAGTGAATGCCAAAATCTCATACAACAACAATTCCAGAACAAAAGACAACAATTTCCTCTTTTTCTTGACTAGAACGAATTTTCTTTTGAATCCCAGAAAAACCCATCAATTCTTCGCCCATACATAACTGAAAAAGGAACCAGCCGTAGTAAATAATTCAAAATTTATTTAATTCCATTAATTCGAAAAATCCATTGGAAAATAGCAACTACAAACACCAAATAAACACATATCAATCATATAATTTCGAATTAATCAAAAATCCCCAAATTCGAAACCCTAATTTCGAACCATACCTTCCAGGCTATGAAAAGAAGCTCCAAACGACTAAACAACCTCGACCTAAGGCTGAACGAAGGTCGGCGACGGCAAGGACGGCGGCTGGGCGACGGCTGCCGGAATGGGGTTTGTCAGTACGAGCTTAAAACCCAGGAAAATGGGTAGTGAGAGATAGCCCTCGTCGAATGGATTCCAGATCTATGCTCAAATAAATTTTTCAAGCAACAAAACGGCGTATATATACATCATGGATTTATTTTTTTTTACTACCAAACTATTACAGTGTGAAACATAATATATTTATACATTTTTTTTCAAAATGTTAATTTAATTATCATATTGTACAAAAATAAATATGATATAAGATTTAGTAAGATAATTTTTTATATAAAATTTGAGAAATTAAGTATCTCTACAAAATCAAATATGTTTAGGAGTTAATGTATGAAAGAGTAGGTTTAAAATTAAGAAAAAAGACTTCACCAAAAAAGCAGTTAATATTCACTTGTCTTGCTTTATTAATAGTATAGATTTTAACATAACTATATACATGGATTGTTTGTTCTCTTTTATTTATTTTGGTTTAAAAGTTGATCCGGTTATTTTTTCTCATCTTTATTATAAAACTAAATATGTATTTTAATATCGTTTATATTTCGATATTTATTAATATATTTTAAAACACAATTATATTATCTGACTTAATTATTTTAATTTAACATTTTAAAATAATTAACAATAAATCTTGTCAAATAACTGAGTAATTAGGATCGGGTACTTACAAAAATAAATCTTTATAAATTAATTACAAACTAAAATTAAAATTTTTGTTCATAAAAAATAACATCTCGAAATATTATAGCAAACTTCCAAATACGATAGAAAATAACATCAACCTAAAATCTATTGTGCAAAATCTAATTAGTCACAACACATTGATAATAAAACCATAAATTTTAAATTTCATTTAATATTATCTTTATTTTTAATTTCACTTAATTTCTGTATATCCATATATACATAAAAATATACATAAATTTTATCTATAATAATGTTTTGAATTTCGGTTCACAATTTGAAATTTGATCAAATATTATAATTAATTTTTATTTTAGTTAATTTTTGTGTCTGCGTATCGTGAACATATATATAAATGTTATATATGATAATATACAAAATTTCAACTCTATATTTGATTGGATGTTATCAATATTTTTTTTATGTACTTAAATATATTAACTTTCGTTTTAAAATTTAAAATTTGATAGGATGTGTTGGGATCGGTTCAGAGGGTAGAGGGGGGTGAATACACTCTGAAACTTTTCTTTTTTCTTTTCAAAATGATCAAGTGAAGTTTAGTTCACTTAATCTGTTTTCTCAACTTCTAAAACGGTTTGAACAACTTAAATAGTGCGAAAATAGTTCAGAGGTTTTAGTGATGCAAAGTTTATGACACGATGTATGAGCAATATGTAAGATAAATAGCAGTAAAGACTAAGGCACGATTTATGGAAGTTCGAAGGCTTAATCCTTCTACGTCTCCCCTTCTTCCACTTAGGAAGGAATTCACTAGAAGACTTTGGTTATTACAACGTCTTGCAATACACCCACTTCAGACTTAGGACTTATCCAATGCCTAATCCAAAACTCCTAGATTTACACAGATAAGATTCTCAGTTCTTATCAGACTGATGGAAGCTTTCAGAGTAGCTTCAAGTCTCTTCAATAATGAGTACAGTCCGGTTGAGCTTCTCAAACTGCAGAGCGGTCGAGAGGCTTGGAAACCCTAGGATGATCCTTGAAGATCAGATATATAAACTGTAGGCGAGGGTTTATTTGAGCAGCAAGTGAATGATCTTGTAAGTGTGCTCAAGTATTGCTTCAGTGTATCAGATGAGGACTTCTGATAGTATTCAAGTGATTGAGTTGATTGAGATTTTTCGTGTTACTTCTCTTCTTGTCACTTTTTGAGCAATCTTCCCTTTATATAGGTCAATCATCAACGTCTTTATTTTGAACGTTCTGATGCTGCATTGAATGCACATTTAATGCTTCATAAATGCATTGATGATTCTGCATGAAGATCGTACACTTCTTTAAATGCAGACAACTTCCAGGGTCCAAAACTGGTATAAACGGTCGAATGCTTTATCTGTAGCCATTCTGCGTTTTTGCCATTTTAGTGCAACCTGTTATCTCGATGCAAGAGTCAACAGATCTTCTGATACGTCGGTTCTGCTTTTGATGAAAGATCTTGCAATGAACGTCTTGTCTCAAGTATTTGTCTTGAGATATCTTGATAAGCAGTTGGCATTCTTCCGGTAGATAGATTTATCCTCTGCTGGTTTGAATAACCAGTCGATAGGCTTGTGACTGCAACCGGTCGAGAGACAAAGGCGGTTGACAAGCTTCCGGTAGATAACTTGAAGGGTTTAGACGGTTGCGGTAGGAGTTGTAGTAGATTCCTGAAATACAAAAGATTGGCAGCACATTCCTATACAATGAGTTGTTGTTTGTTATCACCAAAATGTCGGATTTAACAATTTCCCCCTTTTTGGTGATGACAAAACTTAAGTGCTCCAAAAACAATATGAAAGCATTAAAATGAACTTCATTGAGAGAATGAATTTCATTAATTACAATAAGCATTCTTATTACACCTACTGAAGAAAAACAAAATGAGATACAGCTGCGATAAGTAAAGAAGAGACAAGTTGTTCATCTTTTGAACCAACTGGCTCCTCCTGACCTATCGCCTTCTCTTCTTCTTCTGTCGGCTTCTTCCTCACGTCTTCTTGCCTCTGCTGCTCTTCGTTGCTCTTCTTCCCCCTTTTTGGCATCTCCTTGGTTGAGTCGAAGGATGATCTCAGTGAGTTGAGTGCCAAGGCAGGCTTGCATAGTATCAATTTTTGCATCTATTTGAGCAAGTAGAGTAGCTTGCATAGTGTCCATCCGATCATTCAACTGCCTATGAAGGCGGTTTTCGGATCTGACAACTTGTTCAGAGACGGTAGAGAGCGTTTTGATTTGAGTGCGATGATGGGCAGTGATCTCTTTGGACAGATGAGCAAGGTCTCGAGACACGGTCTCAAAATGCCGAATCATCGTTTGGCGTGAATTGTCAACCGATAAGGATGAGTTTGTGATGTCTTGTGAAAAGGATCGAACTGTTTGCATGAGCTCATGAATCCTATTTATCAAAGTGTGATCCAGAGCTGCGGCCATGGCTTCAATTAATGAGTCATCAGTCTGAAGCATTTGAATCTGTGTGTCATTCCTTGGTGAAACCGGGCCAGACTCGAGATGATGTGGTGCTGGTGATCTGGCTGGTGAGCTAGCTGATGGACCTTCCAATAGTGGTACAGTTGGAGATGTAGGAGTCTCGACTGGAGCCAAGATGGTTGGTGGAGTAGCAGGATCAGCACTCGGTTCATCCATTAGAAGATCTTCCACAAACTTTTCAGTAGATGGAGACGGTTGAAGTGCTGGGTCAGCATCAGTCACTGACTGTTCTGGAGGTGCAAGTGATGCAATAGTGCTTGGTATCTCTGTTGGGGGCACTACTGCTTCACTGCTACAAGGAGCCTCTGTCACAGAGGTGACAGGAATTTCTTGTTCAATCACTTCGAAAGAATCTTGTGGACGACTGGGAGAGGTGTGAGCGGTCGTCGCTGGAGATGAGTGAGCAGTCACAGCTGCTTCCGGTTGAATTACTACTTGGATTGCGGTTGAGGCGGGGTCGACCGATGAAGATGCTGCCACACTCGATCTTAGAGCGGATGATTGAAACAGGTCAGCAGTGATGAGATCGGTCAAAATCCCATCTGAAAGAGTAATAGCAGAGACGTCTTCTTCACCCTGATCTTGGGTAAGAAAAGTCTTCATCATCACCTGTGCTTCCAGTCCATAAGCCTGTAAACAAGCTGCGGATGTTGTCGTCTTTACGTTGTTAATAGCTTGGAAGTGCTGAAGTAGTTGAGTGATTTGACGTAGACTATTTTGTAGTCCAGTCAAAATCACAAAGTCATCGGCGGCGGTAGGACTCTTGGATTTGAAGTTCTTGACACGCTCATTAATCAGCAGAGATAACAGGCTTCCTCGAAGCTTCAAGTCGATGAGCTGTCTTCTTCCCAGAGCCTCCACGATGTCTTCAGTGTCAGCAAAAAGAAGCATCTTTTTCTCAATAACATTAAGAGCTTTCCACTTAGGAAATATTTGAGCAAGCGTCAGATGAGTACGGGAATGATGCCATCTGTCAAAGCGCTGTAGGTGAAGCTTGACAGTGCGGAGAACGTGAGAGATGATCAAGTTGAGCTCCACAGTAGCTGCTGGTTGAGCCTTAGGTGAGTAGATCATCACACATTTCCCTTTGTCCTTGGGATCAGCGAGAGTGACCTTTGGAGTTGATGAGGCACCTTCCCTGATTATCACACCCTTAGTAGGACGTGGAGCAGTAGTAGCAGCAGTGGTAATGGTCTCAACCGTTGGCAGAATTGGTGTTGGAACGGTAGGAGCAAGTCCAGAAAGGGACTTTAACTTCTTGTGCTGCCTCTTCTTCTCGCCTGCAGGCGTGGATGGCACAGCTGCTTTGGAGACAGAAGGAGATGACTTGCTGAAGGCTTGAATCAGTGGAACGTTCTCACGTGATTCGTCTTCAGAGTCAGACTCTATGATAAGTTGACGCTTGGCAGATTTCTTGGTATGGGCTGGTTTGGCCGCTACCGAAACTGTTGAAAGCGGTTGAGTGACAGCAACAACACTTGCTGTTGAAGGCAGAGTGTCGACCGCAACCTCTTTCTTGTTCAGAAACTTGAAGATTGTAGACTTGTTGAGCCATTTGGTGGGATGCAGAGGCTCAGTCTTGGAGAAGTCTACTCCAAGGACGCTCAAGATGTGGCAAATTTGCAGAGCAAATCCCTCGGATTGCCCTTTGCCCCTGATCATTTCACATAAAGTAGTGAACAATATGTCGGACCAGTTGATGTTGATTTTGGAGGCGATACAAGCCATGTATTGGAATTTCTCCATCGTCACCTTGGCGTACGATCCAGCCTTGGCAAGAAGATTCTTGGCCACGATGTTGGTCAATAGCCTGAATGGAGCTTTAAGAGATGTCTTCTGAGCCGGCAGTTTGATCGGAGCATCAGTGGTTGAGAATTCCTTCAACCAGTATGAGCAGTTACCATCGGGAAGACCTGGAGGGCAGATCAAATGTGCTGGCGAAGAACTTTTGATTGAAGGAGTAGGACTCTGTCCGGATCAAGCATTTGACATTCCCATGCTCGATTTGAGCGGTTGCAAAGAACTCCTTCAATACAGGCAGATCGCAGATGGCGCTGCTTCCCAAAAACTTCTTCAGTCTAGAGGCTTCAAGCATGGTGAAGACCTCAGTGATTCCTGCATTGTTTGCCTCAATAACGGAATCAAAGTTGATTGCAAGGCAAGTCTTCTGGATCGACATGATAGCTGTAGATAAGCACTCGAGCAGAGAGTAAGCAAAAGCTTGATAGTAATACGATAGAACTTTTAATGCAATATGAAATCTTTAGCAACGGTGAAAGGTTGATATACGAGTGTAAAGAAGTATATATAGGAACCTATGGGCCATAGGGTGACGTCATGAAAAGTATTTTTGAAATTCAAAAAGGTTTGAAGAGTATAATCACCGCGCCCAATTAATGTCATTTGGTTCAAAGCACAAAGCTGCTAGTACGGAGCCTGTCAGAAACTAGCGAAAGGCGGATGATATGCCAACATTTATGGCAATGTAACAGCTAAGCTATTAACGTCATACTAGCAATCATTCCCCCTAAAAACATGCATACTAACTGAGATCTACTAAGCCAAGAATATTTCGAAAATATGAAAACTTAGCGTCCGGTAAAGGCTTAGTGAATATGTCTGCTGCTTGCTGATCGGTAGAGATGTATTCCAGCATGATTTCCTTCTTTAAGACATGATATCGGATAAAGTGATGCCTGACATCAATGTGCTTTGTCCTAGAGTGCATCACTGGATTGTAAGTGATGGCTATGGCACTTGTATTGTCACAGTAGATTGGAGCTTCACTCGACCGGATTCCATAATCATTAAGCTGCTGTTGAATCCAGAGTATTTGAGCACAACAGCTGCTAGCAGCAAGGTATTTTGCTTCGGTGGTTGAGGTAGCAATTGATGTCTGCTTCTTACTTGACCACGAAATTAGTCTATCTCCAAGGAATTGACATGTGCCACTTGTACTTTTGCGATCAATTCTACACCCTGCATAATCTGCATCTGAATAGCCAATAAGATTAAGATTTGAATCTTTGGGATACCAAAGACCCACATTAGTAGTTCCTTTAATATATTTAATTATTCGTTTGGCGGCAATGAAATGAGATTGCTTAGGTGCTGCTTGAAATCTAGCACATAAACAAACTGAATACATGATATCCGGTCGACTGACAGTCAAATAAAGCAATGAGCCAATAAGGCCTCGATACATTGTTACCTCGACCGGGATTCCCCCTTCATCTTTATCAAGCTTGATTGATGTACTCATGGGGGTAGATACAGTTGAGCACTGTTCCATTCCAAACTTTTTTACCAATTCCTTGGCATACTTGGATTGATTGATAAATATTCCAGTTTCAAGTTGCTTCACTTGCAATCCAAGAAAAAAATTTAGCTCGCCCATCATGCTCATTTCAAATTTCTCCTGCATCATCTTAGAGAACTTTGAGCACAACTTGGGGTTAGTTGACCCAAATATAATGTCATCAACATAAATTTGTACTAGTAACACATGATCACCTTTTACAAATTTAAACAAGGTCTTATCGACCGTTCCAATTTGAAAATCATGTTCCAGTAAAAATTTTAGTAATGTATCATACCATGCACGCGGTGCTTGTTTTAATCCATAGAGGGCTTTGTCAAGTTTATAGATATATTGAGGGTGAGTAGGATTGACAAAACCTGGTGGTTGTTCAACGTACACCTCTTCTTGAAGTAGACCATTGAGGAATGCAGACTTGACATCCATTTGATAAACTTTAAAGTACTTGAAAGCTGCATAGGCAAGAAAAATGCGGATTGCTTCTAGTCTTGCAACTGGCGCGAAGGATTCCTCAAAGTCTATGCCTTCTTCTTGTCTGAATCCTTGTGCAACAAGTCGAGCTTTGTTACGCACAACAGTGCCATGTTCATCGAGCTTGTTACGAAACACCCATCTAGTTCCAATCACATTTTGATTTTCCGGTCGAGGAACTAGATGCCAAACATTGTTGCGGGTGAATTGATTCAACTCTTCTTGCATAGCTTCAATCCAGCTGGCATCTGATAGAGCTTCATCTATCTTCTTGGGCTCTACCTGAGATATGAAAGCTGCATGCAAGAATTCATTAATCATTTGACCACGTGTTTTTCGAGGAGCAGAAGGGTCACCTATGACCAACCTAGGTGGATGATCTTTGTTCCACCTAAAATAATTCCCTAAAGGGTTGTCATTAATTGGTTGACGAATGTCCTCGTTTACTGGATCATCATTGGCAGGAGGATCATTATCAACCGGTGGATCCTCTTCTGGCCTTGTTTGATCACACACGGTAGAGGGAACTGGATCATCCTTCTTTGGAGGATATGGATCACTGTCATTCTCTTCCTGTAGATTTGTGTTTTCCAGTCTATGACTCAGATCATTTATGCTCCCTTGAGTTTGTTCTGTACATAGAGTAGATTCATCAAACACAACATGAATGGTTTCCTCGACCGTTAGTGATCTTTGATTGAACACTCGATAAGCTCTGCTAACGGGTGAGTAACCAATAAAAGTTCCTTCGTCTGCTTTGGCATCGAAAGCTGTCAAATGATTTTTGCCATTGTTGTGGATAAAGCATTTGCACCCAAAAATTTTGAAGTAAGAAATATCAGGTTTTGTGCCATTCCAGATCTCATATGGAGTTTTGTTAAACCGTTTATTAATCATAGATCTGTTTTGAGTATAACAAGCTGTGTTAACTGCTTCTGCCCAAAGCCTTTGAGAAACATTTGAATCAGCAATCATAGTTCTGGCTGCTTCTTTTAAAGTACGGTTCCTTCTTTCAGCCATCCCATTTTGCTGTGGGGATCTAGCAGCTGACAACTCATGCTTGATTCCCTGATCATCTAGATAAGTCATAAGAGTGGTGTTTAAAAACTCAGTCCCTCTATCACTCCTGATTCTATCTATCACAGTAGATTGTTCATTTTGCAAGCGTTTAAAAAGCTTAATCAGGTGAGGTGCAGTTTGATCTTTTGAAGAGAGAAAGATGACCCAAGTAAATCGAGAAAAGTCATCTATAACAACAAGAGCATATCTCATTCCCCCTATGCTTCTTACTGGTATAGGACCAAATAGGTCCATGTGAAGTAAGTCTAAGCATTTGGAAGAAGACATACACCCTTTATTTTTAAAGGTTGCTCTCACCTGCTTTCCTAGTTGACAAGCAGGACAAACTTTGTCTTTTATAAAATCTCCTTCAGGCAGACCAGAAACCAAATCATGCTTTCTCAAGTTAGAGATGGACTTAAAATTTAGATGATTTAACCGCTTATGCCACAACCAATGTTTATCATGATGAGCAGTAAGACAAGTAGGTGAAGAAATATGTGAGCAAGACCAGTTTACCTTGTAGGTATTTAGGTCTCTTACACCAGTCATAAGAGTCTCACCTTTGTCATTTTTTATGATGCAAGTATGTTTGTGAAACTCGACCGAATGATCATTGTCACATAGTTGACTAATACTTATCAAATTATAGCACAGTTTGTCAACAAGCAACACATCTTTAATAATGATGTTACCATGGATAATCTTACCCTTACCCACGGTTTTACCTTTGGAGTTGTCTCCAAAGCTGATCTTTGGTCCTTTGCACAGCACAACTTCTGTTAGAAGTTCTGGATTCCCTGTCATGTGCCATGAGCAACCACTATCTAAGTACCAGGTAGTGTCCTTGATAGAAGTGGTCTTCTCGCCCGTTTGGACTTTTAGTACCTGTAAAAAGTGAAGAACTTTTGGTACCCATATCTAGTAGGGTCCAGGTCGGATTAGCCCTTTCGGGACCCACACCTGGAACACCCTTACAGGTTTGCCCGTGTGTGTGTCCAGAAATCAGTGCGGTCGATAAGCAGTAAATGTGTGTGCTTGTGAGGTTGCTGTGTGCTGCTTGCCTTTTTGATCTTTATCAGTTAGCCTGTACCTCTTTTGAACTGGCCTGCAATTAAAGTACTGGTTAGGCTTCTCCTTTGACCATCTTCTCTTAGAGTAGTTAGACTCATTCCATGGCCTTTTGAAATTAGATTGGTTTCCCTTTCTTCTTTCATTAGGTTTTGGTTTAATCCAAGCTCCTCTTTGATTAGAGATCTGGGGATCCACATATCCCAACCCTCTATGCTTAGAGCTTCGTTCGTTAGATACTTTCTGATTTTTGTCAAAGCTGCACTCATCGTGTTCATATATCGTGCTGGACCTGACAAATCTTATTTTGTTAAGATTGCCTTTGTCCAGGCTTGACTGAATACAAGATTCCATAGACTGTTCATTTGTTCCAAACCCTAGACCGGTTTTGTCATGTGCCGGTCTTTGGATTTCTTGAATCTTGTCAATGGTTACAGAAGATTTATTCCAAACCTTAATTGTTTCAAGTAGTTTTTTGTTCTCAGTCAAGGTTGCTTGGAACACTCTTTTCAAGGTGTCATTCTCAGTAGCCAGCAGACTTAGCTTGACTTTAAGACCATCAAGCTCTTTTCGCTGCATGCAGCTTGATTCGCTTGACTTATCTTTTAGGTCAGCTCTTTCTGCCTTTACCTCCTCGAATTCCTTGGATAATGCTTTGTATTCATTAGCCATTTCGTGTAAAGCAGTAACTAGATCACTGTGAGTAAATTCAGGTGAACCAAAGTCAAATACCTCCTCAGCTTCTTCTTCGATGTCAGCCATAAGGCATTCCACCTTTTCATCATCACTGTCATCTGAAGAGCTTCCGGTATTGGGGTTGTCAGAGTCAGACTCAGCCCACTTGCTTTTGCTTTCGTCTGCTACTAGAACCCTTTGGTCTCTTCCTTTTCTAAACGTCCTCTTGTCCTCCTTGCCCCTTCTTCTTTCGAAGGATTGCTTCTGATCATTGCTCTTAGGCTTGGTGCAATCTGCAATGAAGTGGCCTGGCTTGCCACAGTTAAAACAAGTAGGACCATCGTCTGTATGGTCCGATTTATGATAATTTTTAAATTTAGAATTGTTTTTACGCATAAATCTACCAAATTTCTTGACAAAGAGTGTCATGGCTTCGTTGCTGATTTGCTCAGCTGATCTCTTTGGAGCTTCCTCGACCGGTGGACGCATCACCGTTGAGGTTAAGGCCTTGGTTGGTTGAGAGGTAGATGGTTCATCTTCTGTCCTCATGTTGAGCTCGAACTCGTAGGCTTTGAGATCTGCAAAGAGATCATGCAGTTCAACCTTGCTTAAGTCTTTTGACTCCCTCATGGCCACTGTCTTGATCTCCCATTCTTTGGGCAAAGCTCTCATAACCTTCACAGCAATTTCACGGTTAGTATAAGTTTTTCCTAAAGCAATAAGATCACAAATGATACTACTGAACCGTTCATCAAATTCAGCCATGGTTTCCCCTGGCTTCATTTTGGCATTGTCATATTTTTGAATGGCCATGGTGAGCTTGTTTTCCTTGGTCTGGTCATTTCCTTCACACAGCTGAGTGAGCTTCTCCCAAATCTCCTTTGTTGTGGAGCATGACTTGATTTTGCTGAACATGTTCTTGTCCAGTGTTTTGTATAGGATGTCCCGGGCCACATTGTCAAGATTGACCTTCTTTTTGTCCTCAGTAGTCCACTCAGCTCTTGGTTTCTCAATCATTTGTCCTGCACCATCGGTTAGAGCTGGGTTGACCTTCATGATTTTGATAGGACAGTCTGTTATGACATATAGCATGTCATCGTGCTGTGCTGCAAGATGTGCCTGCATGCGAATTTTCCAGTCATCATAATCTTCTTTAGAAAACATAGGAATTTTGTTGAAAGAAGTCATGATTTTAAAACTTTAGATCAGCAGTTGAGAAAGGAACCCGCTCTGATACCACTTGTTGGGATCGGTTCAGAGGGTAGAGGGGGGGTGAATACACTCTGAAACTTTTCTTCTTTCTTTTCAAAATGATCAAGTGAAGTTTAGTTCACTTAATCTGTTTTCTCAACTTCTAAAACGGTTTGAACAACTTAAATAGTGCGGAAATAGTTCAGAGGTTTTAGTGATGCAAAGTTTATGACACGATGTATGAGCAATATGTAAGATAAATAGCAGTAAAGACTAAGGCACGATTTATGGATGTTCGAAGGCTTAATCCTTCTACGTCTCCCCTTCTTCCACTTAGGAAGGAATTCACTAGAAGACTTTGGTTATTACAACGTCTTGCAATACACCCACTTCAGACTTAGGACTTATCCAATGCCTAATCCGAAACTCCTAGATTTACACAGATAAGATTCTCAGTTCTTATCAGACTGATGGAAGCTTTCAGAGTAGCTTCAAGTCTCTTCAATAATGAGTACAGTCCGGTTGAGCTTCTCAAACTGCAGAGCGGTCGAGAGGCTTGGAAACCCTAGGATGATCCTTGAAGATCAGATATATAAACTGTAGGTGAGGGTTTATTTGAGCAGCAAGTGAATGATCTTGTAAGTGTGCTCAAGTATTGCTTCAGTGTATCAGATGAGGACTTCTGATAGTATTCAAGTGATTGAGTTGATTGAGATTTTTCGTGTTACTTCTCTTCTTGTCACTTCTTGAGCAATCTTCCCTTTATATAGGTCAATCATCAACGTCTTTATTTTGAACGTTCTGATGCTGCATTGAATGCACATTTAATGCTTCATAAATGCATTGATGATTCTGCATGAAGATCGTACACTTCTTTAAATGCAGACAACTTCCAGGGTCCAAAACTGGTATAAACGGTCGAATGCTTTATCTGTAGCCATTCTGCATTTTTGTCATTTTAGTGCAACCTGTTGTCTCGATGCAAGAGTCAACAGATCTTCTGATACGTCGGTTCTGCTTTTGATGAAAGATCTTGCAATGAACGTCTTGTCTCAAGTATTTGTCTTGAGATATCTTGATAAGCAGTTGGCATTCTTCCGGTAGATAGATTTATCCTCTGCTGGTTTGAATAACCAGTCGATAGGCTTGTGACTGCAACCGGTCGAGAGACAAAGGCGGTTGACAAGCTTCCGGTAGATAACTTGAAGGGTTTAGATGGTTGCGGTAGGAGTTGTAGTAGATTCCTGAAATACAAAAGATTGGCAGCACATTCCTATACAATAAGTTGTTGTTTGTTATCACCAAAATGTCGGATTCAACAGGATGCTATCACAAATTTATAATTTAAAATATTTTTTCTAGTATATATATATATATACAGTGGCGTATCCGAGAACTTTAATCAGGAGGGGCAAACCAATAAATTTCTAAATTAATACAACACAAAATGTATAATAAATGCCATATATTAGCATCATATGTTTTTACAATAACAAATAACGAAATTTCACTTTTCAAAAATGTTGAATTCCCTCATCATCAATTGTATGTATCAACCATACATCTCCCAATATATGGTATCAAACAATTATTTAACAACATATCATCTCGCAACCTAATACAAAGTGATTTTTTATGATATTTATTGTTGAAAACACTCCCTATAGTTGCAACGGGTAATAATACTGCTAAATACGAAAGTAAATCTGTATACCAAATGATATAATTGATATTTCTTTGATTGAACCATTATTTTAGCAAGCTCGTCAATCCCTTCACAACTTCAGATAACCAATTGCTGTTTTACATGTCAAAAATAAAGTTATAAAGTTTGTTCAAAGATACATTAACTACATGAGAGAATAGTATGCTGTATAAAGCTGACCAAAATGAAGCAATCCATTCATCACATTCTAGGGCCAAAAAACAAATATGGGGACAAAATATAAAACTAATGTCAAATTTATTTTAGCCTAAAATAAATTTATTATTATCTTACTCATCAAAGTTCATTGCAATCAATTAATAATTTAGATATATACTATAAACATAGCAAATTTTTTTTTTTGAAAAAATTTCAAGTAGACGGTTACACAATTAAATTTGTATTTAAAATATATATTAAGCATATAGTACTAAAATTTTTTAAAATTTCAGGAGGGGGTCGCACTCTTTCGGGACCATTTAGGTCAGTCACTATATATATATATGTTAAAATTTTCATAAATGGTATTAATAACGCAATAATTTTTATTCCAAATTTGTTATCACTAATTTTTTATTTGAGTTAATTTTTTGTACCCATATGTACGGAAAATATTTTTATAAATTACATATGTGTGTACCAATTTTCATATAAAATTTTGAAATTTGATCGGATATTATCAAATTTTTTATTTTCAGTTAATTATTTATTTATATATATGTTAAAATTTACATAAATGCTTTATATAATATGATAATGTACTAATTTTATATTTTAATTTAAAATTTGATCGGATATTTTGTTTGATTGATACTTATTTCATATAAAAAAAAATTAAAAATTTTAATCAAATATATTATATTCATCGACAATGGCAAACAATTTTATATTCATTCTTTAGATATCTATTTATGTAATTTCTATTAATAACGATTTCACAACGTTAAGACTGCGTTTATTTGGCTTGATAAATGAGGTATAACATTATTAATACTGAATAATCCTATGTTTAGTTGCAAAATTAAAAATCATTATAAATTTTAAGCCTGTTAATAATGGGATTTAAGAATGATTCTTAATCCTAAATTTTAGAAGGGATTATAAATTTGAACATGGTGGAAAAAAAAAAATCAATCCCAAATTTAATCATCAAACTAAACATATTATTATTTTTCCATAACCACTTCATATCCTATCAAATTTCATATCCTATCAAATTATATTAATAAACATATTTTTAATCTATTCTTACATAATCTCATCTCTCAAAGTAAACGCAACCTAAAAGAAAAAAGTTAATTTAACCTCACAAAATTGTTATCCACATTTAAGCATTATCTCAAATAAAATACATATTTTTTTTATAATAATTTTTTAAAATAATATTTAAAAACCATATAAATTTATTATATCATATCAATAATTTTAGGTAAAATTTTAAATTCAAATTTTTCAATAATACTTGTTGACGTATAAAAACAAAGGTTATGTATTTGAGTTTCTAAATAAAATCAAAATTTTATTATTTAAAAAAATAAAGATTTTGTTATTTCAAGAAATATTTAATTTAAATTTTAATATTCTAGTTTTTAAAATATTATAATTTTTAAATTTACTCAATGAACATATAAATGACTAAACGAGCTGAGTTCGAGAAGCCATATAAACTAATATATTTTCATGAGCCAATAAAATAAGCCGAGCTCGTTCCCGATCCCGAGCCCAAGCTCAATCTGACGAGCCACTAAACGAGCCGAGCTCGAACCCGATCTAACGAGCCACTAAACGAGCCAAGCCCGAACCTGATTTAACGAGCCGAGCTAACGAGCTACTAAACGAGTCGAGCCCAAGCCCGAGCTAACGAACCACCTAAACGAGCCGAGCTTGAGCTCAAGCTTTCGAGCTTATTAACGAACATGTTCGCGAGCTAACGAGCCGAACATCCTTAATCTCAAGCTCGGCTCATGAAAATAGCCGAGCTTAAAATTAAACTCGGGCTCGACTCACTAAGCTTAACGAACGATTCCGAACGAGCTTTTTCACGAGCCGAGCTCTAAATAGCTCGCGAACAGTTCTGCTCGTTTACATTCATACTTCTTTCTTTAACTTTTTCCATTATAGTCAAAGTCAATATTCAAAAGGTGGAGTCCACCTCACACTAGAGGTGCAAACGAACCGAATCGAGCTGAATAATGATAAAATTTTAAGGCTTGAATTCGGCTCGATAAGAGTATATTCGAGTTCGAGCTTGATTCGAAGCTCGATAATTTCAAATATTTTGGCTCGAGCTCGGCTCAAAGCGAAGTTCGGATCGAAACATTCGAATCTATTCGTGAACTATTGCTCTGATATTATGATTCAAAAAGCTCAAAATGTTCGAAAAAGTTCGAAATGTATATATATTTATTATATAATTATATTATATTAATTAAATATTAAGGCTCGCGAACTATTCGCGAACTATCGAACATAATAATTTTGGTTCGAGCTCAGCTTGAAAAAAAGTTCAAACATGTTCGAATTCGGCTCGAGTTCGATAAGCTCGAATACGAATCAAATATTTATTGAGCGGACTCGTAAAGCTCACGAACCGAGGTTCGTTTGCACCCCTACCTCACACCATTTATGTTTCTTACTGGTTCCATTTTGGCATTTCGAATCACCCGAGTGAAATCCGTATGAGATTCAAACGAAATGCAAATTGAAATTCAAATGAAATATAAATTGAAATTCGAAATGAGAGGATTTGTGGAGCATAGGTCCCAGTTGAGGTGATAATGGAATATATCAAACCGTCATAGCCTTTTGTCGCGTCTCTTGTGGGCCTTGACCCTCACGCGTCAGTGTTTTTTTTTTTTTTTTTAAAGATCGTCAATGCCAATTCATATATTATTTTATATTATATTAAAAATTATTGAGGTGTTTTTTTTAAAAAAATGAACTATTGAAGTATTTATGGAATAAAATTATTATTTTTCAAAATTAAAATAATAAGATATGAAAATAAAATATAAAGAATTATTTTGATAATGTAGTGAGTAGGATTGGAAAAAAATATCGAAATGCCGTCATAACGATATATCGTACCGAAAAAACCCGTATATATCGAAAATTTTGACATACAAAAAATTTTGGTATCGGTATCGGTATCGGTACAGGATTTGCTCGATATTTTGGTATACCGAAAAAATATAAAAAAAATCGGCATACACGATATCGGTATGATACCGTGTATACAAAAATGTTGGTATACACGGTATCATACCGATACCGTACCGAATTTTGGTATACCGAAATTTTTCGGTAAGAACGGTATGGATTTATGTCATACCAAAATTTTCGGTACGATATCGGTATCGCTACCAAAATTTTCGATACACTATGCGATAATACCGGGGTATAAAGTATCAAACCACCTGAGCGTTTCCTAAATTATATTATATATTATAGCTTCATATAATTAATATAAGTCATATTCTTAGATAAGGTGCTCTATTTCAAACAAAATTAATAAATATGTATAATATTATATTATATTATCATGATTCATAAGTTTAAAATGAATCATGCTTTATTAGGATTTCACTGAGATAGTGTTTGAGAAAATTTTTAGAAAGTACTTTTCGATTTTTTTTAAATAAAATTTTGTGATACCTGAGTAAGATGGCACGGGTTATCTTAAAGACCCCGATGATCATTAAAAGCCGGGGTAAAAACTTGATGGTCAGGCATTCAGGAGAAGTCAAGGAGTCGATCGTTTATCTAATAATCCGGGTCAGAGGAAGAGGCCCGGGGATCGGAAAGGTAAGAAAGCCTGGCTTGGCAGCAGCACTCGGGTTTTTATATTTTTAAAGGCTAAGAAGAGGTCACGTTTACTTTACGTGTGTTGACTTTTTCTACGAAAAAGAGAATCAGTAATCAATAGGGGTGATAACGGTGCGGTTTGGAGATTTTTCATAAGAAATTCAAACTGAATTGTCAATTGCTGTTCGATTACATTTTATTTTTTTAGTTGCGTTTTATTGTAAAATCGTTTTCTTGATTTTCGGCGGTTTTAAGCGGTTGTGGTCGGTTCGCGATTTTTTTAATGATAAGTAAAATGAAAAAAATAGAAATATTCAAATTATTAGAACAATGAATGAAACTATAATAAACAAAATAAAACTAAATAAAATAACAATTAAGCGACAGAATAAAGTTAATCAACTATAATATGTTTAGACATAACAAAACACCCACAAACAATCGGGGAAATTTTTTTGAAGAAGAGTTGGGAGAGAAGAGAGTGGAAGCGAAATAAGAATATATTGTGTATAATTCATATACAATGTGCTATAAATATAACCCTAGCTAAATATAACCATACACGGCGGTGCGATGCGGGGCGGTTTGGGCCAAAACTTATAATCGAACCGTGGCGACGGGTCGATTTTCTTTTTTTTTTTTAAAAAAAAAAAAACCGTGATTATTTTAAAAATGAGATACGGCAATGCGGGGCGGTGCGGAGCGGTCGGTTCGGGCGGTTTTTTAAAAAATTTGATCACCCCTAGTAATTAAGTTATAACGGCATGGATTTCCCGAGGAATTAAGAAAAACATCTAGTCACATTTAATGTTCTTCCATCACATTTAATGATTATCAATCAAGCCCATACTATGCAAACATTGAATAACCCAGCTGGTCGGCTATATATACTGGGCTTCGTGACTGATTAAGGTATGTTCATGATGATCCTTAAAAAACATTCACGTATTTACATACACTCACTCTCTTAAATTCCTAAGCTCATTCCATACATCTTAGTTTGGCTTAAGCATTGAAGTGGTGACGCCGAAAACTATTATAGCTCCCCACTTACAAGTTTTATTGTTTTATGGTGTGTAGATTCCATCTCCAAAGAGACGATAAGATTTGTTGATTCATATCTCGGGTTCTTACCCATCACTCGGGAATCCTTTTTTTGAGCCTCACATCATTTTAAAAATTTGTAAAATCTTGTTAAAAAAAAAGTTGAAAAATGTTTTTAAAAGTTCTACCAAAAACTACCTAAAAATTTTATTGTATTTTTTTATGGGTACTCAAGGAAATGAGGAGTATAAAAGATTTCGAGAGACGAAATCAAAATACATAAATAGTATGTTCAAGTGGAGACAAAATAGTATTTCTTTTATGTTGGATTATAACCAACACAAAAATATCTCCCAAAGTAAAGTTACACGAATCATCTAAACAAAATAACACATTACTCGTCCTAAGGTGATATCTAAGTCAGTGGAGAAGGTAAACACTAGTTAATGGCCAGATGTGTTTCGGGGAGGCACCATTCCGTATCGTACCGAAAATTTCGATATCTATAACTAGCATATCGATTATATCTAAATTTTACGGTATACCGAGATTTTGATACGGTATCGGTATATATTGTTTTATACCCTAAAAAACCTTATATTTTTTAAACTTATTGTTTTAGCATATTATTTATTTTTAAATATTTATATAATATTTTGGTATATACAAATTTTCAAATATAATATCGTTACAGTACTGAAAACTTTGATATCGTTACCGTGCTTACCGAAATCTTCGGTATACCAAAAATTCGGTAAATTCGGTATTTTTTTGGTTCGATAACCTCGGTATACCAGAAATTTGATATTTTTCCCACCTCTAGATGTGTTAGGTGTTCGATTGTTCATACCCACAATTTCTTGGACTAAGTTGTTGCACATAGTTTTTCAGTACAGTTTAACTGACTATCGTGATTTGAAGGCTATTATGTAAGTTCGAGGGTTTATCTAATGCTCACCAAAACATAGCAGTCGTATGTTCTCACATCATAAAAAAAATAGCACATTACTCGGACTCTACTCATTTTGCATGATATTTTTTACATGATTATATGATTTTGTGTCGGTAACTTCTTGAATGGTAAAATTTTAAATGCATCTATTATTTAAGAGTGGTTCTCTTATGAGCAATCTTATAGATTTATATATGTTATAAGAGGTCGAATAGTGTGGTTTGAAAGTTGTTGTATTATTTCGAGGGTTTACCCAATGCGCACAAAAAAATACTAACAATTTCAGATTGCCACGTCATAAAAAATAAAAATGAAATAACCCATTACTCGGACTCTACTCATTTTGCATGATAGTTTGTACATGCATCTTGTGTTGTAAAAATCTTGAATTATAACATTTAAAAAAAATGCATTTATTATTTGAAAAGTGGATATCTTACTTACAGATTCATATACGAACTGATTCATATTAATAGTGAAAAATAATGTTTTTTTTATTAGTTGGGTTGCGTTGGATAACTATCTCACAAAATTAACATGTGACACTGTCTTACATAATTTTTTGTATTATTTTGATAACATAATCAGTTAAAGATCAAATTATGATATATTTGATTTGTTACGTCAATCAAATGCTAATGACATCAAAGAAATAACCCACAAAATTATTATTTACAGTTTTGCATAGAATCTATGGACCGCATTAAAAAACACCAAATTAATTTTTGAATGCAAACTCCAACTATATTTATCAACGATAGAGAAGCATTTTAAAATATTGACGACAATCTACATTTGTTTTAATACTTCCATCTGGAGATGGTTTGTACCGCAGATGCACTGTCGTATAATGAGATTCAGAAATGTGTCACAACTATTCCCGCCAAATCACTACAATAAACATAATCGCAAGATTGTATATTTCCTCGGAACACCATTTGTTTTCTTTCCATCCAAATACTCCCTACATTTATCAAAACAAAATATTCAAAATCTCCCCCTTCTCCATCAATCCAGTGGGAAAAAAAAAACCATAAATGGCATATGATTCGGGATTAACTGCCTGTTTCATGCACACAAGATGACTTAAGATTTGGGCTTTCGGGTGGGGAAACAACGAGGCCCATGCGCAGGTTACACTCACACTTTCAACTTCGGACAAATTCATATTGTTTTTCTCACGTTTTTAATGCATTCCACATTTTAGCTTCCTTCTCACGATAATCGTCCAGTTCACGATAAATAATATATCTATATACAGGAAATATGTGAACCACCCTAAGTTCAGAGACGGCCTTTGCCCAGGGCCAAAGGTGGGGACCCAACTAATTTTTTAAAAATTATTATATATTTTAAATAATAATTATTATATATAATGAGACCTAAATTGTAGTGACCCGCGCTGTGATTACCAATTAATCAAAAATTTAAGCATGCATTTAACTTAATTAAATAAATCACCAAAATTAAACAGCGAAAAACATAAATAAATCCCCAAATAAAATATTTATACAACCATATCGAATATCCAAAATGTATTAACCCAAATACATCTTAAACAAAAGCTTAGACAAAACTATGCTAGTCCTTCGTCACCTAAGCCCTCATGGAACCACCCGCCTCATCCAGTCGCAAACCTGCCCCATGAAATAGAGTGTCTAAATACAACAAAGTACGGGACGTGAGCATGATAAGCTCAGTACGAGAGTATGAGTATACAGCATTATACGTGCATGTATGCAAGTGAAATTGGGTACCAAGACTCTCAGGTCAAGAAATGCTCATAAACCGAGCCCAGAGTATATAGCACGCTGCGCCGTCGCCTCAGGAGGTGACTCCTATACTCAGTGGATCATGATGACCTGATACTAGTACACGTGTCCAACCAATCATCACTACAACAAAAATGCTTAAACACAACACTTAAAAGACAACGCTTTTGGTAAAAGGCGTTGTCTTTTTTTAAATTACAACGCTTTTAATGAAAAGCGTTGTCTATATATATTTTAAATTCATGAAAGACAACGCTTTTTTTTAAAAAGTGCTGTCTATAAGCGTTTTTTTAGGTTAAAGACAACGCTTTAAAAAAGCGTTGTCTTTGAGCGTTTTTTTTATATGTACTACAACACTTTTTAAAAAGTGTTGTAGATAAACCCTTTTTTTTAATTTTAAATAAAACTTTTTTTTCCCCTTACATTTGAACGTCTGAAAAAAAAACCCAAAATCCCCAAACCCTTCATCGCGATCCCCAAACCCTTCATCGCCAACTCAAAGACGTTCATTCCCACGCCCTCTTCGTTTTCTCTCGATCCATTGCTCCCAAAAATCCCTCAATCCTTACTCTCACTCTGCGATTTTGTAGTTATTTCCGTAATTATTATTTGTTCTTTGATCTCTGCAATGGAGAAACGGAAATCTGCCGGCGAATCTTCGGACCGCGAGCAAAAATGGGATAAAGTTTTCAACGCTTTGGTCCAGTTGTCCCAGAATTTGCACAAAGATAGGAATGTTCTTGAAGACAGAATCAAATATTTACTCGACGTGATATATAAGTTTCTTGCGTTTTTTTCATCCTTCTGATTTTTGTTTGGGAGTTAATTTAGGGTTTTGGAGGTGTTCAAAATTGGGGATTTTTTTTGTGCAGCTCAAGATGGAGCATAAGGTGGAGTCTGCTCGAGCTGAACTTCTGCTTGGTTTTAAAGAGAGAGAGGCTTCCAACTACAAGCATAGATATGTTTGGCTTTATTTTTTTTCTCTATTTTTAGCACCATAGAGCACCATAGAGATTGTGCCGTGTTAAAACAATGATATAAACTTTCAGGAGATGCCGTGTTAAAATAGAGCACCATAGAGATTGTGCATTCTTAGATAACCAAAGCAGATGCCATGTTAAAATAGAGCACCATAGAGATTTACAAGTCTAAAGATTAATTTGCCTACAGTAGTTTCATATCAACTGCATCAAGCAATGGTTGACACTAAAGAACTTGTGTCCCATCTGTAAAACAACGACTTTGGAAGTTTCAGAGAAAAAAAATGATTTTAAGGTTGGCATCTTCTTTCATTTTATTACAGGACAACGATTTGAATATTGTTGTCTTCTCTTGTTTCAATCATGCATTGCAAACCTTCATTTCTAGTCCTATGTACCATTATTTCAATATACCAGTGAATTGCTTGTTTTTTTAAAGATATCATATCATTGTGTGGATTGATAATATACTTTCAAGGTTTCACTTTCGCAAATCTTTCAATAAATGAAAAGATATCATTGTGTGGATTGTCATATTTTGGATCTTAGTTTGTGTATTATAGGAATGAAGAAAAAGTATCTTAATAACCAATTGTGTAGCTCATATGGTTTTGAAGTATCTTATGAGTTTCAGCTCTTTTGATCATAACTTCTGGTACTTTATGTAGTTTTGAAACTTACTGTTGCAGATATTCCGACTTCAGTTCCGTGGAAAATTTTGTTAGCCTCATCAAGAATCTGATCACCGTGTTCGAGCAGCTTATTCGAATACAATGTCAAGAAAAACTTCACTTTGGCGATGCTTTCTTATTAGGTTTTGTGGCTGGATTCTTGTTGGTTCACTTGCTGCGGCAGTTTGTGCGCTGCCACAGCTAGCTCTTGCGCAAGTGTGCGATCTGTCCCTGCTCTTTGTTACAGTCTCTTGACGGAATTCGCAGGAACACCAGAACCCAGTTGGTAAATTACTCTAAATTTATTTTATCAGCTTTGTGTTTGAGTGCTTATGTGGTATCTGTGTCACACATCTTGGGTAGCTAATATTTTAGGGGTCAGATTGTATTTGGAGTTCATATTGTTTATTTTAACTCATAGATAGCTATGAATTATGAACATACCATGGTTTATATGAGTATCAAGATATGTTTCAAGAAGAGTCTTCCATTTTTGTTTTATTTTGCTGCATTTATTTATGGACATGTCTTATAATAATTTTAACGATTCATTGGCTCCCAAAAGTCCAGTAAAAAAAAAGGTCGAGTAGGGGCAATTCCATGAGCTGGTAGAGATATATATAATATAATGTTGTATTGTTAGCAAGGATGAATCTATTTACATTTAGAATGTTTACAATCGTAAAAAAAAATGATTCTTGACTTTTGGTTTAAAAAATCAACTTTCGCTTAATTTAATTAAATTCAAAATATATTCATATGATAATTCTTGATTCAGCAAAGTGATTTTGGTAAAATTATATTATTAGAATAACTTATTTAACTCCACTCAATTGATCATTTCTTTGTTTTCAAACACTGTTGAGTTCTTATTTTTCTCCGATTTTTCCATACTTTAATTTATAATTGCTTCTTCAAAATAATAATTTTTTTAAAACAATTCCAACAATACCGAGACAATTAAGCCCAAAAATCATAATATATTATTATTATTATTATATAACTCAAACAACAAAAAAAATTCACAGGAATAAAAACAAACACTTGGTAAGCCCTTCGTATTTGTGAAGTTTTTTAAATGATTTGTCATAGCAGATTAAGGGTTCAATAAGCCCAAACATGAAGCTGCTATAAATTTGCAGAAGGTTTACAAAAGGCTTTCGAAGGAGGAGAAAGCTAGCTGATTGCGCAGTTCCTGTAGAATAGAGTTGGTGGAAGCTACTGGATTTTGCAGAACTGAAACATAGTTCCATATATTTCTTCGACATCGATAAGCATGAGACTGAGATTTCGCGGTGGTCATGGGCAAGAAGAGCTGCTAAGGTAATTTTTTGATTTTCAATATCGTCTGATGTCTTAAGCTAGCTATCTAATGCTTACTTTTGCAGGTCGGAAAAGGTTTATCCAAGAATTTCAAACCCAGAAATGTTCTTTGCAACATTGGCTCGAAGCTCTAAATACATTGAAACTCTTTTACTTTCTCGAGTCGTGACTAGGTAGCAGCCAAGTGATCAAGAATTCATAATGATTTATTTGGTTTTTTTAATCTTCTGACAGATTGATCCCCACCAACGGTATGGGCACAATCTACATTTCTATTATCCAAAATGGTTGGATTCTCAAAGCAGGAATATTATTCTATCATGAATATCTACATTTCTATATTTTTGTGGTTGTATGTCTGCAGGAATATTATTATATCAGCATCATTTATATATGATATATATGATGATGATATTATAAATTCTCATAGTCTCCTTACTGCTAAGATAGTGCTTATAACATGATTAACATTATGGACTATAACTAACTACTAAATTAATACAAATCAATTCAGATCAGCATCCCCATGTTTTAGGTGTTTTTGGTGATTGTGTTCATGTCTTCTCCTTTGTGTGTTGGAATTGCGTTGGTTTGAAGTGGAGTGGTTGGTGATGCTTGATTGAGTTTTTCTTGCTGTTATTATGAGTATTATTACTGCTTGAATCTAATGTAATAATATTTTACTCTCATCTTTTATTTGGTTACATGAACTACAACAAAAATGGTAGGTATTTTAAGTGTTGTCGTTGCTAAAAAAGACAACGCGGTAAAAGCGTTGTCTTTTTTAAATATCACAACGCTTTTTTCGCGTTGTTATGGTTACGAAAAAGCGTTGTCGTAGCCAGTGTTGTGAAAGACGGGGTCAAAGACAACGCGGAAAAAGCGTTGTCGTTTTGAGCAAAGACAACGCTTTTTATGCGTTGTCTTTGCTCAAAACGACAACGCTTTTTCCGCGTTGCCTTTGACCGAAAAGCGCTGTCTTTGCTCAAAACGACAATGCTTTTTTCGCGTTGTCTTTGACCGCGGTCTTTCACAACACTGGCTACGACAACGTTTTTTCGTGACAATAACAACGCGGAAAAAGCGTTGTCGTTTGCCATTTTTCTTGTAGTGCATGGTGACCTTACACAAGACTTACGTATCCAACCATCCACGACTCGTAGGGTAAGCGGTTTACCACTAAGCTAATAAGGCTCAATATGCATATAAATGCAACATACAGTCATGACATGTTGTATCATATAAATCATACAATCACAGAATACATGCAAACATATAATACATGCATACTCATGTGGATCTCAAATAAATACTTCCATACCTCAAATACTTAGTCAAGCTAGACCAGCTCTATGTCAAAGCCTATCGTTCGTACTACAATGTAATGTACTCATGCATAATAATATTATTCTAAAAGCCTTAATTAGACTATAGCATACTCCCTATTTACTATAAGGATCCATAGCTATACCTGCGTCCGTCGTCAGCCCGTTAATGACGACTGTCCTAGAACTTGGGCACCTCTCCGCGGTAGCCCTGGAGCACCTCGCCAACCTCCAGACCAAGCCTAGGAAGTCTGGAAACACCCCAAAACACCTAGAACTAAGCTAAAACCGAGAGAAAAACTTGGAAAATGTGTGAGAAAATGAAATCTCGAATGACCTATTTATAGGCATTGATCGGAGCCTCCGATCCTTGCGATCGGAGCTTCCAATCGACACCAAGCTCCACGTTCCGACAACTGTCCTTGTCAGCAGACCGGAGCTTCCGATCTCCCATGAAGTCACCTAGATGACCTCATCATTTTGACACCTGGCTGAAGACGATTGGAGCTTCCGAACTGAGATCGGACCTTTCGATCTTCATGAAGTTCGTACCCTCCGAATTATGGTTCGGACCTTCCGAACTGGACTTGGCCAAAAAGGTTTAAATTGTCCAATTAAATCCAAATTAAGCTCTTAATTCATGTTTAACCATTTTTACTAAATTAATCTTGTAAAATGGACCCGGGATACTACATTCTCCCCTATTTAAGATATTTTGTCCTCGAACAATCTTAAGTACTGAATGCAGTAAATACTGAATAAACATATTTTATTCAAACTGATTTATTTTACAAAATACATTCTGAAAATATAACAATTCAAAATAGCTTTGGATAATCTGTACGCATACGACTCTCAAGTTTCCAAGTGGCCTCTTCAGTGCCTCGGCGCAGCCACTGAACTAGAACAAGAGGAATGGTCTTGTTGTGTAACACCTTGTCCTTATGACCTATGACACACAAAAGTTTCTCCATGTATGTCAAATCTGTATCCAACTGTACCTCAGACGGCTGTAGAATATGAGACTCATCTGCCACATACCGTCGCAACAACGAAACATGGAATACGTCATGGATACTTGAAAAATACGATGGTAATGCCAACCTGTAAGCCAGATAAACACTTTCAAAAATCTCAAATGAACCAATGAACCTAGGAGATAGCTTACCCTTGAGACCGAATCTCAAAATCCTGCGAAATGGTGAGACTTTCAGAAACACTTTCTCGCCCACTTCAAATTTCAAAGGTCTGCGCTTGACATTCGCATAACTAGCCTACCGATCATGCGCAGTATTAATTTTTTTCTTGATCTGTCCAACAATATCAACAGCATTCTGAACTAACTCTGGTCCCTCTACCTGTCGCTCCCCCACTTTCTCCCAGAATAGTGGAGTACGACACCGTCGTTCGTACAACGCCTCAAACGAAGCCATACCAATACTGCAATGGTAACTGTTGTTGTACGCAAACTCGATCAGTGGTGTAACGACCCGATTTTACCTTAAATGACTTTATTTGAGTTAATCGGAGATTGCAGAGTTCAATAGCAGACTTGATTTTGATCAGGGTCTATTTTGAAAATTTTGGAAATTTCAGGGACTAAAACGCAAATATTGGATTTTATATATGATCTTGACTTGGAATGACTTCTCTCATTCTTCATATCCTCCCTTACACGCCTCCTCCTCCATTGTTAACGCCTCCAACCTTTTCAAGCTTTCATATTTATGTCCGAGCTCGATCCGTCCGTTGGAATTTATTTCTGAGGGCAGATTAGCGATCACTGCAGCGAGAGATTCGTAAATATGAATAAAAACTAATTTACACTTTATTTTTTATGAGATATATCTACACACAATCAAATTTCTTTATTTATTTTTATTATTAGTATCGGTAATAATTATTATATGTATTTATTATTATTATTAACATCATCATCAATTAATGTTGTATAGGTTTTCATGCAATGAAATTTCCTAATTATTATTATTATTGTTGTTGTTGTTGTTGTTGTTGTTGTATATATGGAGTTATTAGTATTACTAATAATTATTATATATACATAAAAATTAATTAATTCTGTATGGATTTTTAATTTATAATAACTTTTATATATAAATATGAATAAAAACTTTTCATGTACCAAATTGAGGGATAATAATGTAAACAAATATGTATTATTATTATTATTATTATTATTATTATTTAATGTTGTATATATGAAGTTATTAGTATTACTAATCATTATTATATGCACATTAATTAATTAATTTTGTGTGGATTTGTAATTTTATAATAACTTTTATATATAAATTTGGATACAAACTTTTCATGAACCAAATTGAGGGATAATAATGAAAAATCACAATTCAAACTCATATTTTTATAATAGTATTAGATATTAGATTAGATTAGATAATAGATTTGATAAATTTAATTTATTTTTTTTATTATTAAATTAAATTATTTATAATGTTATTACTATTATCGGTAAGTTATTATACGTAACTAATTATTTTAATAAAAAATTATATAGTTACCTAGATATTATTAAATAAAAATTCGATATATTATATTGTAAATATTAAATTTTAATAATGTATTTTTTTATATGCTGTCATTTTTTAAAATAAAAAGATTGATAACATTGTCATCATTATTTTAATTATTTTTATGTTAATATTATTATTTTTATCCAATTAAGTTTCAAATGATGACAACTAAATTTATAATTTTGCACTTTATCTCCATTAAATACGATTAACATCAAATAAATAATTTTTAAATTTAGTGAAAATAAAAGAAAAAGATTTAGTGGATACATAAAAATTCACGAATGTGGATACAAACACATCAATTTAAGACAATAGTTTAAAATTTAAGACAATTTGGATAATAAACAAAATTATTTACACATTGAACTTAAAAACACAATTTATTTTATATTTAAACAATAAATCAAAGAGAACATGAAAAAAGTTTAATTGAACAACGAGGGACAATAAATATTTGTAGGATAAAAATTCATGTAACATAATAATAAATTAGTAAGAAGGCATTTAAGAGAAAGACTCACAATTAAACTCTCACCATTTTAATGTTATTAAACTCACACCTAAACTCTGATCATTTTAATGTTCACGTGAACAAGGACAAAGTAAACATTTAACAATTAAACTCACACTTTTTTCAGATATATTAAATTTTAGCCACTTGTTAATTATTTTCTGCAGGCTCATTCTCTAATAAAAGTTGGGTTATTGCTTGGCAGAATATAGTCCCATCTTTTTATATAGCCTAGCCAATTTAACTTGAGACAAAGTTGCATGTGGAATATATTAATAAAGGTTCGAATTAAGGGCATATCACATAATAATCGTTCTTCAAATCATACAACTGGTTATAAGTTTCAAAAAAAAAAAAAAAAAACTGGTTATAAATACTGAGCTTTTAATTTTTTTTTTCTATTATATGAATATAAATGCATCAACAAATAATAATGTAGACAATCGTGCTCTTAACTTTTTTGATATTTAATTAAATAAATGCATCAATATATCATCCCAAAAAACCGAAAATCAAACCGAATATATCGATGGACACCCTTAGTTTCATGTCATTGACTAAGTGAAACTACACTTTCCTTGTATTCTGAGAGTTGAGGCCAAAACTTGTTTCCAATCCTAAGATTTTGTATCTTTCTGGAACTAAAACTCTAGGCGAGCTTGTTCGCAATACCAGCAAATTGATGTTTGATTTTCCCAGTGATTTTCCCCAATTATTTGGGTCACGAATGGGAACCATAGCCCGTTAGACTTGGATTTATATATAGGGATCGAATATATTAAATCTCCATTAATTAACTCCGAAGGTAACAGCCTCCATGAACTCAGCGTCATTTGCCATCGCCTCCAGGGTTTCCTTGGTTGAGTAAGCTGCCACGTTGATGCCGTCAGAATTCGCAGCCGCAAAAACTGTGATTCTCCCGTCGAATTTCGACCCGATCCCATTCCTCTCAGTACTCGGTTTTCCCCATCCGAAGTCGTTCCCATACACGTCGAACTTCGGGGAGCTACTAACCATACAAACATTACTATTTCGACCCACACTAGGCGGCATCGTAGCATTTGCCACCCAGTGTTCCATTGTTTTGATCGGTTGTTCCATAGTTTGCTGGGCGACCACACAGTGTAACTTCATGGCCGTATATCCCAGCCCATGATGCAAGATATCGTCCTCTGTTGTCGCGAATTTCGCCGCGTAAATCGCGTTGCCGAAGTAAGAATTCTGCAGAGGTATTCTCTCTCTCGTACCAATGGGCATGTAGAAGTAAATTTCTTGATTCTCCGGGTTAGGCTTAGTGCTGCTGCACGTCTCCCGCGCAACAGGGATAGCCATACATGAGCTAACAGAGACTGTAAAGATGAGATTTTTTCAGTGCCCGCCTCAGAATTGGCCCTGGATTTGAGCTTAGCGATGTTCTGTTTGCTGAAATGAAACACCCTTTGTAGCAATGGAGCTGAATCGAAGTCACGAATGTTGGAATTCAAACACATTTTGGATTCAACAATTCAAAGTTCAACCATGGTGACTACCAAACTTGATGTCATTCACACCATGGTTTACACTTCAACAACCCCCCAAATTTTTCTTATAAATAGATCACAAATCTTTGCTCCAAAACCATCCCAAGAAATCCCAAAAACACAAGCAATAAAGAGTGTTTTTTGTAGCCTAGTCATCTATTACTACTATATAAGTATGAATGGTGGGCAAAGTTTTTTATTGTGTATTTACTATATTGCCCAAAACTATGAATTATGTGTATTAATTGCATGGGCATTGTGTGGAAAAATGGTGTAAAAATTAGGGTCAAATTTGGGATATTAAAATTGAGGAGAATTAATGTGTTGCTTATTCATTAAAGTGGTGCATTTATTTTTTTGAATCATTGAATACAACATTATATTTTAATTGATTTTCATCATATTCATAAAGTTATTATAAAGAAAACATAAGAAAAAAATTATTTTTAAATTTTCTAAAAGAATCATTCTTATTTTAATACCAACAGACACAATTTTAAATTTTAGACTTCTTCAAAAATTAAAAAAATATTTCATTTACTTATGAGGACTATTAAAATAATGATAAAAAATTGTTTTTTTGACAAGGATAAAAATTTATTTTAATACTGCTATAGGATTTTATTTTGAATTAAATAATTAGAATAAGAATTTTATTTGGTTATTTCTTTAGGCTTTATTTTTTGAAAAAAATTATTTATGAATTTTCTAAGTGAATCATTTTTATTTTAATACCAAGAGACACAATTTTAAAGTTTAGAATTTTTCAAAAAAAAAAAATTCATGTACTTATGAGTACTATTAAATAAATGATAAAACTTATTTTTTTTTGACAAGGATAAAAACTTATTTTAATACTGATATAGGATTTTATTTTGAATTAAATAATTAGAATAAGAATTTTATTTGGTTATTTCTTTAGGATTTATTTTTTGAGAAATGTATTTTTATATTTTAACAATTCATTATAAAATAATTTATTGAAAGAGATTTAAAACACATATGAAATGATAAAAATTAGAAGTTAAATATTTAGTAATTTCATGATTATATTTTTGTTATTTTTTACTACATTGAAGATAGTTTGAGATATAAATGTAAATGTGAGATATTAGTTGGGGAATAAAAAGAAGAAAAAAAATGTGGTTTATGCATTTACGACTTACTTATATACTTCATTGATTTGATTAACAATTAAAAAATAAAATTGATTATTTATCAATTGAAAATTAAATGCCAAAAAACACAAATTTTAAAGTTTAAATATTTTCAAAAAGTAAACAAAAATATTTCATTTACCTATGAAGACTAAATAAATTATAAAAACTTATTTTAATAATGCTATATGATTTTTTTTTTGTATTAATAATTGGAATTTGAATTTTATTTGGTTATTTCTTTAGTATTTAAAATATTGTCGGGAAGCCAAGAGAAACAATTTTAAAATTCAGATTTTTTAAAAAATTTTAAAAAAATTATTTCATTTACTTTAATATTTTTTGAATCATTGAATACAACATTATATTTTAATTTATTTTCATCATATTCATAAAATTATTATAAATAAAACATGATAATTTTTTTTTTAAAAGAATCATTTTTATTTTAATACCAACAGACACAATTTTAAATTTTAGACTTCTTCAAAAATTAAAAAAAATATTTCATTTACTTATGAGGACTATTAAATAAATGATAAAAACTTATTTTTTTGACAATGATAAAAACTTATTTTAATACTGCTATAGGATTTTATTTTGAATTAAATAATTAGAATAAGAATTTTATTTGGTTATTTCTCTAGGATTTATTTTTTGAGAAACATATTTTTATATTTTAACAATTCATTATAAAATAATTTATTGAAAGAGATTTAAAACACGTATGAAATGATAAAAATTAGAAGTTAAATATTTAGTAATTTCATGATTATATTTTTGTTATTTTTTACTGGATTGAAGATAGTTTGAGATATAAATGTAAATGTGAGATATTAGTTGGGGCATAAAAGGAAGAAAAAAATATGGTTTATGCCTTTATGACTTACTTATATACTACATTGATTTGATTAACAATTAAAAAATAAAATTTATTATTTATCAATTGAAAATTAAATGCCAAAAAATACAAATTTTAAAGTTTAAATTTTTTCAAAAATAAAAAAATATTTCATTTACCTATGAAGACTATTAAATAAATTATAAAAACTTATTTTAATAATGCTATATGATTTTATTTTGTATTAAATAATTGGAATTTGAATTTTATTTGGTTATTTCTTTAGTATTTAAAATTGTGACGGGAAGCTAAGAGACGATTTTAAAATTTATACTTTTACAAAAATTAAAAAAAATTATTTCATTTAATTATAAGGAATATTAAATAAATGATAAAACTTATTTTAATAGTGCTATAGGATTTTATTTTGAATTAAGTAATTATAATTAGCATCTTAATTAACAGTTACTAAAACATTATTTTTTAGCAAATTTTATTAAACTAATGTAGTATATTTATAAACAAACTAACACTTCAAAAAAATAAATAATAAATTAAACCAAGTGAAATATTTATGAGCAGAACAATTATATATTTAACATTATTAACTTTTCAAATATACCAATTTAACCAACGTCATTGATATTATATATAATATAATATATACATATGAGTGAATAAATTATAAAATGAAAAGACCAACTCTCTCTACAAATTAATTTATGTGTAATATGGAGAAGAGATATTATATGAAAAATCATTAGTAGAATTAAATTTTTATTCTACTTAATTAAATCTTAATAATAATTGCAATCATTAATGACCATTTAACATGGTAAGGAGATATATGAAAAATTATTTTGGAAAAACTGCAATTCTGCTCTTGTATGTTTCTCACTTTACGATTTCGGTCCTCTATGTTTTCATATTTCTGTTTTAGTCCTGCATGTTCTGATTTTTGGCAATTTCAGTTTTTTTTCGAAAATGCTTACGTAAAATTGTACACATCAGCACTGTATTGGTGTCACATCATCGCCACATCCGAAAAAAAAACTAAAATTTCCAAAAAAAATAAAGATAGCAGACTAAAACTGAAATATGAAAATATAAAGGACCAAAATCGCAAAGTGATAAACATATCGGACAAAAAAAATCAATTTTCCCAATTATTTTTACACTAACTTTTTCAATCCAATATAAATACTAATGATAATGTCAAATTATGGACTTATAACCATAGATAGACATGAGTAATAATGAATCTCCATAACTTTAAAGTGATTATTAGTTATCAATATTACATTTGATACATAATTTTTTTTAAAACTAAAAACTAAAAATTACGACATTAATATAAAAATTTATAATTAAAAATTTATATTTATGAAATTTTTAAATTATAAATTAAACCTTTAATATTTTATATATTTAAGAAAGAGAAAATTTTTAATAATAAATATACAAATTTATTAATAATGATAATATATATGAGTTTGATTATTATGATACAAATATTTAAATTAATAAATTTGATGGTTTAGTGGATTATTTTCTTTATTTTGAACAAATTATATAATTGATACTTAGGTAATGAGTCTAATTAGACTCATTTCATATTCTCCGTTGTGATTCTATAGTGTAGGTTTTTTCACGTATTAAAAAACTCATCGAGAAAATAAATTTTGTACACTTTCTATTTATTTATTCCTTTGAATGTATTCAAAAAATTAAAATAAGGGTATAGTGTAAAAAAATATTACTAAAATTGTATATATATGCCTATAAATTTGAGACAAAAACAAACAAACAACCAAACACGACTTATATAATTGGGATGGAGGAATTATATCTAACTTGAATATTGATCTTTTTATGATCGAGAAACATGATAGATTATGATAACAAAACAAAAAAAAATATGTGAGTTAAATGATCAAATAAAAATTATATACGAATGACATAAATAAAATAAAATGCATCGTGACATGATTAAAAATAAAAAAACATTCAATTTACAGGATTGAAAATATAAATTCACCATTAACATGAAATAAAGTGAAAAAGATTTATCATTATATTATTTGAGTTGATTTCATAATTAATAATTTAATTTTATATGATTTTTATAATGAGGCCTAAAAATCTCACTAAATTTAATTATAAAAAATAAATATATATTATAAAAACAAAGTGTCACCACGTGCATCACACGTGTTGTTTACTAGTTTAGATAAATTTTAGTATGCTCTGTGGTTGCGGCGATGTCCGATCTTCCACATCAAAAAGAATTTTCTACGTGATTAGATTTGTGTGAGTTCCACTTGTAAAGTGAGATTGAGTGTGTCATCCAAGAATTATTATTCTTGAAGTTCTTGGTATCCCCTAAGTTGTTCTAGGGAGCATCGTTGTTATCTCCTAATATTATAGGAATGTGTTGTACCCATTATTGATATAGTGGAGATTTTTTTGGTGGACTTCGGTCCCGTGGTTTTTCCCTAATTTGGGTTTTCCACGTAAAAATCCTTGTGTCTTTTTCTTCGTGCTTATTATCTTGATTGATATTGATACCATGGAGAAACTTTGATCCGATAGTATCACTAAAGGTGGAAAAGAATCAAAAGCTTCTGCTACATAAAAGTCAATTAAATTTGGATATCTTTCCCAACAAGTGGTATCAGAGCTGCGTTCAATGGAGAAGCCCCTTGGAGGGATGTTCAAACTGAACGGGTCAAACTATTCCATATGGAAGGCAAGCATGCTGGATCTGCTATATTGCAAAGATTTTTACTTTCCAGTGAGTGGTGATGAAGCCAAGTCAGAAAATCAATCAAATGAAGAATGGATTATACTACATCGAAAAACTGTCGGTTACATACGACGTTTTATCGAACATAGTATCTTCCATCACTTTGCAAACAAAGATAAAGCCGATGCTTTGTGGAGAAAAATTGAAGCTATGTTTGAGAGAAAGAATGCCTTGAACAAAGCCTCAATTATCAGAAGTATCGCACGACTCAGATACAAAGAAAGTGCAAATATGACGGAGCACCTAAATACTTATTAGGGTTTAATCAACAAATCTACCACCATGAAGATTGCCCTAGATGATGAAGTTACAGCCTTGTTACTACTGAGCTCTTTGCCTGACAGTTGGGATACTCTTGTGGTATCGCTCAGTAATTCTGCTCTTGATGGAAAAATGACATTACAAACAGTCAAAGATTGCCTTCTCACTGAAGAGTCTAGAAAAAAAGAGCAAGAATATAACTCTGAAACCAAGGCATTGGTCACAGAAACGGCTGATAATCGAGGATGAAGTTACACCAGAGGTCCTTAGAAAGGAAGAGACAAATCCAGGGGGAAGTATAAGACCAGAAAAGAATTCAAGTATCATTATTGTGGAGGTCCAAACCATTACGAAAGAGAATGCAAGAAAAATAAGAGAGATCAAAGGAATGGTACAAAGTCAGAAGAGAAAGACACAGCTGCAGGTACATCTGATGGAGATATTATCATTCTTGGCGATGAAGCATGTTTCAACATATCATACCAACAAACTAATTGGATTATTGATTCTGGAGCTTCATATCATATCACTCTACACAGAGATATGTTTGCGTCCTACTCAAGTGGAAACTTTGGAAAAGTTAGAATGGCCAATCAAGGTATGACAGAAGTAATTGGTATGGGGAGCATTGTCTTGGAGACAGATACAGGATCTCGTCTCACTCTCAAAGAAGTTCGCCATGTTCCAGATATTCGACTTAATATCATTTTTGCTGGAAAGCTTGATGATGAAGGTTGTGTCAGTCACTTTGGTGAAGGAAAATGGAAACTCATCAAAGGTTCTCTCATTATCGCTAAAGGTGTGAAGCAGAACTCTCTCTATCTGATGTAGGCTAAGGTATCCAGTGGAGAGGTAAACGCGTCTACGAAAAATTCCTCCATTGAATTATGGCACAAAAGACTTGGACACATAAGCCAAAAAGGAATGAAAACTTTGGCTAGAAAGAAACTCCTACCTGAAGTATCTAGTATGCACTTGGAAACCTGTGTTGATTGTCTAGCTGGAAAACAACACAAAGTTGAATTTCAAAGTTTTTCTCCATCTAGAAAAACTCAACGCTTGGATTTAGTTCACACAGACTTGTGCTATATGAAAGATAGAACTCTCGGTGGTGCTCTATATTTCGTGACCTTTATCGATTCTCCCAAAAGGTCTGGTGCTTTGCGTTAAAATCTAAATATCATGTTCTTGAGATCTTTAAGAATTTTCATGCAAAAGTTGAAAGAGAAACTGGATTGAAACTGAAATGTGTTCGCGCAGATAATGGTGGCGAATACAGGGGTCCATTTGAGCAATATTGCTCAACTCATGGAATCAGGCTTGAGAAAAGTGTTCCAAAAACACCTCAGCACAACGGTGTGGCTGAAAGAATGAACATAACAATTTGTGAGAGGATAAAGTGCATGTTATCTCAGTCCAAATTGCCCAATTCCTTTTGGGGTGAAGCTATGAGAACTGCAATTGATTTGATCAACCTTTCTCCATCAGCTCCGTTAGATGGTGATGTTCCTGAAAGAGTTTGGTTTGGGAAAGACGTCTCCTACAAACACTTGAGAGTGTTTGGATGCAGATCCTTTGTTCATATTCCAAAAGATGAAAGATTCAAGCTTGATGATAAGTCCAAAAAGTGCATATTTTTGGGTTATGGCCATGAAGAGTTCGGATATCGACTATGGGATCCAGTAAATCAAAAGATTGTTAGAAGCCGAGATGTTGTATTTCTTGAAAATGAGATTGGTTGTGATGTTGAACACAATAAAGAATCACAACCATCCAGTTCAGAAATCCCAGTCAATCTAGATTCTGTTCGTTCACCCATAGTTCGTGATCATGGGGGAGATATGCAGAGTGATCATGAAGAGTTAGTTGAACCAGATAATTCTCAAGACAACTCTTCAGATTCACCTTTCGAGACAGAGATTAGAAGGTCAACCAGACAAAGAATACCTTCTACAAGATAAAGTCCACATGAATATGTGATGCTCATTGATGGTGGAGAACCAGAAAGTTTTAAAGAAGCTGTATCAAGTGATCAAAAAGATAAGTGGATCGAAGCGATGAAAGATGAGATGCAATCGCTTCATGACAATCATACCTATGGATTGGTAAATCTACCGAAAGGTAAGAGAGCACTTAAAAATAAATGGGTTTACAGGTTGAAGACTGAAGAAAATGGATCACGACTGAGGTACAAAGCAAGTTTGGTCGTAAAAGGTTTCAACCAAAAGAAAGGTGATCTAGATGAAGAAATATATATGGATCAACCAGAAGGATTTAGAGTCAAAGGCAAAGAAAACATGGTCTGTCGGTTGAACAAAAGCTTGTATGGATTGAAGCAAGCCCCAAGGAAGTGGTACAAAAAGTTCGATTCATTCATGATGAGTCACGGGTACAGGAGAACCATTTCTGATCACTGCGTATTTCTTAAGAAATATGATGATAATGATATCATCATACTATTGTTGTATGTTGATGATATGTTGATCATTGGTCACGATTCAACCAAGATAGACAAGCTTAAGGGGGAGCTTGACAAGTCTTTTGCAATGAAAGATTTAGGACCAGCGAAACAGATTCTTGGAATGAAGATCTCCAAGGACAGGACAAATAAAAAGCTGTGTTTATCTCAAGAACAATACATTGAGAAAGCTCTTGAAAGATTCAAAATGGATAAGGCAAAGACCTTTGGCACTCCACTTGCAGGGCATTTCAAACTAAGTTCAGGTCAATGTCCTACAAGTGATGAAGAAAAGAAAGAAATGGAAAGTGTTCCTTATGCTTCAGCAGCCGGCAGTTTGATGTATGCAATGGTATGCACGAGAACTGACCTCGCTCACGCAATTGGCGTGGTAAGTCGATTTCTCTCAAATCCAGGAAAAGATCACTGGTCAGCAGTGAAATGGATATTCCGATATCTGAGAGGTACTTCTAGATTTTGTTTGAGATTTGGAACTAACCTACCTGTGTTAGAAGGATACACTGATGCAGATATGGCTGGTGGTGTTGATTCTAGAAAGTACACATCCGGATACTTGATGACATTTGCAGGGGAGCAGTCTCATGGCAATCAAAACTTCAAAAGTGTGTGGCATTATCCACAACAGAAGCCGAGTACATAGCCATGACCGAAGCATGCAAAGAACTTCTATGGTTGAAGAAGTTTCTACAAGAGTTAGGCCTAAGGCAAGACAAGTTTACGCTCTACTGTGATAGTCAGAGCGCAATCCATCTAAGTAAAAACTCCAGTTTACACTCAAGATCGAAGCATATTGATGTGAGGTATCATTGGATCCGAGATGCGTTAAACGACAAGTTGTTACATCTTGAGAAGATACATACAGATGAAAATGGTTCCGATATGTTCACAGTCATTGCCAAAAGAAAAGTTGGAAAGCTGTAGAAGTGCAGCGGGTCTGATTGAATCTACAAAATGAGTTTGAGGGGAAGAATTGTTGGAATTCAAACACATTTTGGATTGAACAAATCAAATTTCAACCATGGTGGCTACCAAACTTGATGCCATTCACACCATGGTTTACACTTCAACAACCCCCCAAATTTTTCCTATAAATAGATCACAAACCTTTGCTCCAAAACCATCCCAAGAAATCCCAAAAACACAAGCAATAAAGAGTGTTTTTTGTAGCCTAGTCATTTAGATAAATTTTAGTATGCTCTGTGGTTGCGGAGATGTCCGATCTTCCACATCAGAAAGAATTTTCTATGTGATTAGATTTGTGTGAGTTCCACTTGTAAAGTGAGATTGAGTGTGTCATCCAAGAATTATTATTCTTGAAGTTCTTGGTATCCCTTAAGTTGTTCTAGGGAGCATCGTTGTTATCTCCTAATATTATAGGAATGTGTTGTACCCATTATTGATATAGTGGAGATTTTTTTGGTGGACTTCGGTCCCGTGGTTTTTCCCTAATTTGGGTTTTTCACGTAAAAATCCTTGTGTTGTTTTCTTCGTGCTTATTATCTTGATTGATATTGATACCATGGAGAAACTTTGATCCGATAGTATCACTGAAGGGGAAAAGAATCAAAAGCTTCCGCTACATAAAAGTGAATTAAATTTGGCTATCTTTTCCAACACCGAACATGTTTCGCCTTTCAAATGGCGCTGGAAAACGGATCGGGAGTTTGATGCTTTCAGGAATCCAGCGTTGGAAAACAGGGACTTTCGATATAGTTTCGGAACCACGGGATATTTCAGACCAAGAATTCAAGAAATGCCAGAAATAATACCCGTCTACTATGATATGATTCGCGGAGCAGCCGATGAAGAACTCGTCTTCTAGCTCCGTGACTTGCACCCCGAGCAATGGCTTGGAAACCCCTTCCACATTGCAAATCTTATTCATTGGAAAAAATGAAGAAACAATATTCTCAGGTACATAGATGGGATCCAAGATGTCGGAAACCGACACGCCCGAGGTGATGGCATGAGTGAACTCGGCTCCGGCATTGTTGCAGTCTACGAAGAAAGAGCTCGTCCCATCGTCGCTTTCAGTGGCTCCCAATCGGCCCGCTAGGGGAGGGAAGAAGTTTAATGTTCTTGAAAGTGAGGTTTTGAGGTGATCCACCAAGGTTTTCTTGAATTCTTCATCGGATATTCTAGGATTGCGAAACACGATTCCTACTTGAATGTAGCAGATTGAGAGACAGTAGAGATCCTATGGAGCCAACTCCATCTTCGAAATGGCGGCTGCATCGCCGTTGGTCGAGGCCGCCATCTGAACGATACATGAACGTACTATTTCATTTTCCGTCATACCTGATGTTTAATGTGTTCTGGTAATGGTATGGAACTGGGGATAATTCACGATCTTGCTTAATAATATATGATAAGGATGTTCCAAATGGTGTTTAAGTTGGTGGAGTAGGTGAACTACTTTTGGTCATAGGTCAGAAGTTCGATTTCCTCTTCCAACACCTTCTTGGACTAGTCTGTTACATAGGGCTTGCCTAATATGGTTTACGTGACTAGCGTAATTTGAAGGCTATTGCATTAATCTGGGAGTTTACCCAGAGCGCACTGAAAAGTAGCGGTCACGGGTTCTTACGTAAAAAAAAATGATATAGATGAGTAATATATATAGAGATGAATTGTTTTGTATGCTTTTTAATAATCTGGTTGAAAGAGTTGACTGCGTGGGTTCACAATCTTGTTTAATAATATGCTTATCCAAAAAAAATATATATTTCAGATACCCAATTCTTGTTTAATAATGGGTTGGGGAGATTTTGAGTTGGTGAAGGGGATATTTATTGTGAAACCTCGTTGAACATTATCAGTACTTCAAAAACTTATATTATCAGTACTTTAAATGAAAAATGTATTGTGTTTTATAAGTGACTATTTATTTTCTCATCTTACTATATTATTATTATAATTGATATCTTTTAATTAACCAACTTATAATTAATTGATTAAAGTTGAGATAAAATTACCATTATATCTTAATTTAATTCACAACAAAAAATAAATTATTATAAAAATAAGACATTTAATTTTTATATGTCTTTATATTTTCTTAGCTATTAAATTTTCTTTTATTTACCAAAATGACATTAACTTTGTGACTTTTGAATTTTTATATCTTTTTATTACGAAAATGTCACACACTTATAAAATTGATATATTTGTTGCGTTTTATAAGTGACTATTTATTTATGAAAAAACTAATTTTTTGTATTTTTAAATTCTATTTTTTTCTTAAAAATACGAACTTTACAAACACGCAACGTGTGTACGAGAGTACTAATATTATTTTACACATCTGTATATAATATTGATAAGTGCATTTTGTGTGCATTATTTCGTGATAGGTTTATGTCTATTTTGTATGCATTCATATTATTTTTATGTGTTTTTATGTTTTTTAGTGCATGTGTGTGTATTTCACTCCTCGGGTTGATTTTGTCGGAAAATGGATTTTTGAAGTGTGAATTACGGAGCAGCTTTGTTCGAAAAATAAAATTTAATTTTAAATAGATCCAAATCCAATCTTCACCATTCAGATTAAAGTTCAAGTTGTTTTGAAGCTGCTGTCTAAATTTCAGCTCGATCCGACGGCTAGATCTCGAGAAATAAATTTTTGAAATTTGTCAATCGGTGCAGAAAATTTGTACTGCGAGCGCGCGGGAATCAAGCTCGCGCGCGCGCGAGTCGGACGTCTTGATCTCTGTTTTTATGTGCTGCGCACGCGCGAGGCCTATTCCGCGTGCGCGCGCGTGTTCCGGGGTCATATGTATTCCGAAAATTCCTTGTTTTGAGAGGAAATTAACTGGTAGGCGTTCCGGACCATATATATACAAGATATAACATATTTTTGAGGGTTCCGAAGTTCCAGAGCGCAGACAACAGAGCGGAGGCGGCTACAGGCTTGGAAGAGAAGATTTCTCTTTTCTTTTCTTTTCTTCTTCTTATTTTTATTTTTGAATTATTGTTTTTAATTATTGAGTAGTTTGTTTTCAACCAAGACGGCGTGATTGGGCCGAACAAATTTATGTAGAAAACTTGAATGTTTGTTTGGGATTTTTCAGAGTTAATTTTATTTTATTGATTGTCAGATTTATATTTGTCTTGTGAATAGTCTGATCAACTGTTTTCTTTCATGTTAATTGATTCCAAGTCGACAGAGGAGGTATTGATTTCGATCACTGTGACAATTAATACATGGTAAAACCGACTAGAAATAGAATTCGGTTTCAGTGTGCGGTTTGGGTGTAAACTGAATTTTCATAAATATTTAATGCATTCAAATTTGATTAGAATTACGAAAGATTAGTTCATCAATATTTGAATAGGTTTGATTGTTCTAGAAATAGTCCTTTGAACAAATTAGGAGAATTTCTGTGAATTAAGATTAAATCTGAGTCCTGAATCGACTACATGTTACATGATTTGTTCGGTACCTACGTGTGTCTTGGTTGTCTTTGTTTTAGTTATTTTTATCTTCAGTTATTTTATTCTTATTTCTTAAGCAGTTTTTATTTTATTTTCTTATTTTATTTAAATCAAATTGATTTTTATGATTTTGTCTAGATTAAGTTAAATAATTAATTCTTGAGAATTGACTGCAGTCCCTGTGGGATCGATATTTGGACTCTTTGTCCACTTTACTATTACTTGACCTGGTACGCTTGCCAGTAGATTTATATCACACCGATTTAGCCGGTCAAGTTTTTGGCGCCGCTGCCGTGGACTGTTCAGTTAATATTAGGATAGATTATTTGCTTGAGACTAGAAATTTTTTTTCTTGCATTTTTTTTTATTTTTTAATTTTTAATTATTATTTTTTCTTACTTGTGAGGTACTTGGAGATGGATCATCGACATGTGTTTACAAGGTTTAGCCAACAATATTTGGAGCCTTTTTATGCTGCTTGGGGGAGATTCAATGATTTGGCGAACAGATTTCAATGCCATCAGTTTTCGACTTACACCCTCACTAAAATTTTTTATGGTGGTTTGGATGAGATTACAAGAAGTTGGGTAGATTCTGGAGCTTTGGCCACTGGCAGTCAATTGTTTAGAAGAGATGAAGACAGTGCGATGCACTTGTTAAATGATATGGCAGATTTTGAATACCATTGACATTGTGATCCTTCATTGCAAGGTTGAAGTCACAAATATTCTCCAGATATCAACTCTAAAAATTTTGCAAACCAACCACCGGAGAGTCAAGAAGAGTGTGTAGGGTGTTTTGAATATTATATGGCTCAGTTGGAGAATCTTTTGCGGCAACAGACAGAGACAAATCAATTCTTAGAAAGCCGTATCAAGTCTTGGAGTCTTTTGGATGAACAGATTGCGCTTCTTAGAGAACCAATTTTTGATATCTGCCAAGAGAGTGAAGTAACTGAGCCAGCGCATGAAGAAATAATTTTTGAGGAATTTTCTTGTGAAGAAGAGCCAATAGTGGACTTGGAAGAGGAAGAAACATACAAGGCTATAGATTTTACCTCGTCAATAGTCGTTCCATGTACACCGTTAGAAGATTTTTTCTTGCCATTGACGCCACCTCCAAAATATTCCATCTGTTAGCATATCTTGCACATATATTGTTTTTTTGTTTCTAATTATACAGATTAGATTTGTAATTTATTTCCTTGTATTTTGTATCTAAGATTAGGTAGTTATTTGTGCTTATCTTTCACTATCTAAGGATTGTAAATCTGTATTTATACCTTCAAGCGTGATAATAAAATTATTCATTCACCACAAAGTTCTTCATGGTATCAAAGCCTCAAGGCTAATCGCCATAGCCAATATTTTTTTTTCTTCTTCTTTCTCACGCTACAACCATGGCCTCCAATGAATCCACCCAAACTCCTCCCCCGCCTCCTCCAACTAACGACAAGTCTCCTCCCCTCATCTCTTTTAATATTGCTGCCCAAGTTCCCCTCAAACTCACATCCACAAATTACTCCGCTTGGCGTCTACAATTTCATACCCTACTAATTGGTTATGACCTCCTTGGTTTCATTGACGGCATGAAGCCATGTCCATCCCCAACCATCACCAGTGGCGCTGCCTTAATTCCCAATCCAGATTACTCTTTTTGGATTCGTCAGGATCAGCTCCTGCTTAACGCCATTATTGGTGCTCTCTCTCCCACCATTATACCCTTCATTGCTTCTGCAAGCACGTCCCATGACGCTTGGCTTATTCTCGATAAAACTTATGCTGCCCCGAGTCGATGTCGCATCATGCAACTCAAATCCCACCTCTCCAATCCAATCAAAGGTTCTAAATCTATCATGGAGTATCTGCAAGGTATCAAAACTCATGTCGATGCCCTTGCGCTTATGAATCTTCCGGTTGATACTGAAGATCTTACACTCAAAATTCTTCATGGACTCGACGATAGCTACAAGGAACTTTCTCATGCAATTCAAGCCCGTGATACTCCATTCACTTTCGATGAATTACATGAGAAATTACTCACTTTTGAAGCCCAAATCATGATCCGCAACCACAGTCCGAGCAGCCCCGCCACAGCGCTTGCCACTTCACGCTTCGCAAAGGTTGCACCACTTGGCTCCGCTTCGGGTTTCTCTCGTCCGTCTGGCTCGTATCGCCCTCATGACCAGCGATCACCAGGCACTTGGAACCATCGCCCAGCCGCGACTGTTGCTCCCAAGACATACTTAGGACGCTGTCAATTATGCGGTGTTCAAGGTCACTCCGCCAAGCGCTGTCCGGATTTTCAATATCTCCCCTGGACTTCGCAACCACCAGCAGCTGCCTTTCCTCGTCCGTACACTGGGCCGCAGGCTCATACTGCCTCACATCCCATTGCTACTCCTGCTTCTTCGAAATGGATCCTCGACTCTGGTGCTTCTCACCATGTGACTACTAATCTAGCAAATTTGTCCCTCCACTCTCCGTACAGTGGCTCTGATTCCATTGTCATTGGCAATGGCTCTGGTTTGTTTATTTCACACATTGGCTCTCTTCGTTTGCCTACTTCGTCCATTGAGTTCTTACTCACAGATGTTCTTTGTGTTCATTCTATGGCTAAAAACTTAATTTTTGTTGCACAGTTATGTCTTAACCACAATGTTTCTGTTTCTTTTCTTCCCTCTTGCTTCCAGGTGAAGGATCTCAGTACGGGCGATCTGCTCCTCACGGGACCATGTAAGAATGGCATCTACTTTTGGCCTTCCTCTCCAACTGATGCATCCTCCTTACGCGCCTTCTCTTCATCCTTAGAGTCGGTGCCCCTGTGGCACTCCCGCCTAGGTCACCCCTCCCCCACTATTATCAGTCATTTAGTGTCCTCTAGGGTTTTATCACTGTCTCCCAGTTCACTTTCTAATTTTCATTGTAATTCCCGCAACATTAATAAAAGTCATAAACTGCCTATTTCTGACTCTACTCTACTTTTCGCTGCTCCTCTTGAATTAATTTCTCTGATGTTTGGACCTCTCCGGTTGTTTCTACGAATGGATATAAGTACTATGTTATTTTTGTAGATCACTTTACAAAATACATTTGGCTTTATCCCCTCCGGCGCAAATCGGATGTCTTATCTGTTTTCCAAAGCTACAAGTCTCTCATTGAAACTAAACTTAATCGTAAAATCATAACCCTCTACACTGACAATGGTGGTGAATTTCTGGGTCTCAAGTCTTTCTTGGCGACTCATGAAATTTCTCACCTCATCACACCCCCTCATACTCCAGAACACAATGGTTATTCCGAACGTCGTCATCGTCACATCGTTGAAACCGGTCTCACCCTCCTCCATCAAACCTCCATTCCCCTTACTTTTTGGCCCTTTGCCTTCGCCACTGCAACTTACCTTATAAACCGTATGCCTAAGAAAAATCTATCCATGATGTCTTCCTTCACAAAACTATTTAATCAACCCCCTAATCTTCTTAAGCTACGTGTGTTTGGTTGTCTCTGCTACCTCTGGCTTCGCCCCTATACCACTCATAAACTAGACCCAAAATCCCAAACCTGCATCTTCCTTGGGTATTCTCTTACTCAGAGTGCTTACATATGTCTTGACTCCTCTTCTCATAAATTGTTCATTTCCCGTCATGTCCGCTTCTTCGAACACATTTTCCCTTACCCTCATCATGATAACCCGTGTCCTACCTCCCCCGTCACTTCCACTGCGCCTTCTGTCTTCATCGTCCCGCCACATGTAGATGCCTCCTCTCATATTGTCTCTGGTGATGATCAATAGCTCGCTCGCCCTGCTCCTTTACCACCTAACACCGGCAATTCTCCACCCATGCAGCCTACCCACCCTATGACCACCCGCGCTAAAAACAGAATTTTCAAACCCAATCCCAAATACTCCTTCCATGTCTCTCCCTTGTCTCTTGACTGTGAGCCCACATGTGTAACTGCCGCTATTTGGGACCCCCGTTGGCGCTCCGCGACGTCGGATGAATTTGATGCTCTCTTGCATAATGGCACATGGGACCTTGTCCCCCCTCATCACACTCAGAATCTTGTTGGTTGTAAATGGGTCTTTCGCATTAAACGCAAGTCCGATGGCTCGGTAGATCAGTTCAAAGCCCGTTTGGTTGCCAAAGTTTTTCATCAGCGTCCTGGTCTTGATTATCATGATACCTTCAGTCCTGTGGTCAAACCTGCCACTGTCCGTGTAATCTTAAGCCTGGCCGTTCACTACGGGTGGTCGTTATGTCAACTAGATGTCAACAATGCCTTTCTTCAGGGTACTCTTGACGAGGAAGTTTTTATGGCACAACCTCCTGGATTTGTAGACTCCAATTTCCCAGATCATGTCTGTAAGCTTCATAAAGCTATTTACGGTCTCAAATAGGCGCCACGTGCCTGGTATCAAGAATTGCATCGTTATTTACTCACCCTTGGGTTTCTTAACTCTAAGTCTGATGCTTCTCTATTTATTCTTCGCAGTCAGGGTCACACTGTGTATTGTTTGGTGTATGTTGATGATTTAATAATTATAGGTGATGATGTTCCGTTTCTCAATTCTATTATTGCAAAACTGACTTCTAGGTTCTCCATCAAAGACTTGGGTACTCTGTCCTACTTTCTTGGAGTTGAAGTCCTTCCTGCGTCCGGTGGTCTTCTTTTGTCTTAGAAAAGATATATTCTTGATATTATGGCTCGTTTCAATATGCAACATTCTAAGCCAGTTCAGACACCTCTTGCCACCAGCACACAACTTTTCCTTCATGATGGTGCTCCACTTGCTGACGCTACAAGTCACAAACAGGTTGTTGGGAGTCTTCAATACTTGCTTCTTACTCGGCCCGACATTGCATTTGCTGTCAACAGACTATCTTAGTTTATGCATGATCCTTCTGAACACCACTGGGGTGCTGTCAAATGGTTGCTTCGTTATCTCAATGGTTCTCTTCATTATAGTCTTCAGATTCGGCCGCATGCCTCTCTCTCGCTACATGGTTACACTGACTCTGATTAAGCTTGTAATCCGGATGACCGATGCTCCACGGCTGCTTATGTTATTTTTCTCGGTCCCAATCCTATATCTTGGAGTTCGAAGAAGCAACGCTCGGTTTCTCGCTCATCCACTGAGGCGGAATACTGTGCTCTTGCTTCGGGGGCTGCGGAACTCTCTTGGATTCGTTCTTTGCTTTTTGAGCTCGGGGTTACTGTTACGGATGTTCCTACACTTTACAGTGACAACATTGGTGCCACCTATTTGTGTGCAAATTCAGTCTTTCATTCTCGTATGAAGCACATTGCTCTGGACTATCACTTTGTTCATGATCTTGTTCAAAATTCGAAGTTGCACGTCTCACATGTTTCCTCGGATGATCAACTTGCCGATGCTCTTAAAAAGCCATTGTCTAGTGCTCGCCTTCGTTCCTTAACTTCCAAGATTGATGTTTCTTCTGAACCTCCATCTTGAGGGGGCCTGTTAGCATATCTTGCACATATATTGTTTATTTGTTTCTAATTATACAGATTAGATTTGTGATTTATTTCCTTGTATTTTGTATCTAAGATTAGGTAGTTATTTGTGCTTATCTTGCACTATCTAAGGATTGTAAATCTGTATTTATACCTTCAAGCGTGATAGTAAAATTATTCATTCACCACAAAGTTCTTCACCATCCTCCATGAGCTTCAGCCTGCAATCCGAGTCTCCTTCCAAACTAATCAGTTCAGAATGAGTGTTGTTGGACCGACAAGCTTAAATTGTCAATATCATGCCAAGCTTGAGGGCGAAGGAAATCAAGACCCATACGTAGAGTCGTATGATTCTTACTATGGGCGGCAGCCACTCTTTGATGGTGGCTTCTGCATAGTCGTGCTGTAGACTATAAATTTAGCGCTGACTGGGAGGCAACCCAGTGTTCTTTCCCTTGTTTTTTTTTATTTTATTTTTGGTTTTTGTTTTGTTTTTATTTATTTTTACTTCTTTCCCATTCCAGTTTGCCGAGCCTGTCGATATACATAGTCTGATGCTGCTGTGCCAGCTGATACTGTCAAGAAGGAAGAGGATGCATCAAAAACCAGGGGAGTTTTTATTTTTGTTTTCATTGTGTTTTTGTTTGTCCTGCATTTGTGTGTTTGTTGCATTCTGTTCATTGTTCTGGAGCACTGAGGGCAATGCTTTGGATAAGTATGGGGGGGGGGGGGGGGTAGACTAGTATTGCATTGTCTATGTGTTTGTGTTGCATCTGTCATGTTTCGTTTTTGTTTGCATACATTTGGTGTTTGTTGTTGTTTGCATTGTTATGAGTAAGATGAGTCATAATAGCCAATGATGATGAAGTTTATTTGGAAAAATGGATTTTTGAAAAAAATTTGCTCTTGACTTGACATGAGAAACTGTAGGTTGAATCACGAATATTTTTAAGCACTAATGTTAGACCAGTGAATTGTAGCGAAAGATTTGATGAAGTTTCTGTCTGTTTGACCATTGCACGACAATAGGTGGTTTGTGGATCTTGATTGTGTTCTATGAATTTTGATGAGGCTCTAGTTTACACTTATGATCTTGGGCGCACCTAGAAAAAAAAATATTTTCAATTCCATCCGGGCCTTGAAAGGATTAAAATCCTATAAAAGATTAAATTTAAGGCTAAGTATGCGGATTAAATGGGATTGATGCTCCATATAGACGAGGGGATTAGAAAAAAAAAATAGAATGATTTTTCGTATCCTATCCAGTTATAGCTAAGTCAGCGGGTAATAATTGGGGCTAAAGCAATACCGGGTGCAAAATCCGGAGGTGTGTAATTCATTATCTCAAGGGAGGTGAGTTTAGTCTAGAGATCGTTGGAAGGAATGGGCACTTGAAGAGTGAAACTTGCACTGATTTGTTATAGGTCGCTAAGCAGATTTGAGACGAATTCGGTCTAAGTTGCATGAAACTGGAATGACATTTCACACACACACGTTCACGTTAAATCGAAAGTGTATTATGAAAAGTTGAGAGCATGTCTGTGTTTTTGGTTTTGTGATTGAACTTCTCGGAGGCTGTGCACATTTATGAATCGTCCTTACTCATGTTTTTGTTGCATATTGTTTTTGTATGTCTTGCTCGAGGGCGAGCAAGGTTTAAGTATGGGGGTGTTGATAAGTGAATTTTGTGTGCATTATTTCGTGATAGGTTTATGTCTATTTTGTATGCATTCATATTATTTTTATGTGTTTTTATGTGTTTTAGTGCATGTGTGTGTATTTCACTCCTCGGGTTGATTTTGTAGGAAAATGGATTTTTGAAGTGTGAATTACGGAGCAGCTTTATTCGAAAAATCAAATTTAATTTTAAAGATCCAAATCCAATCTCCACCGTTCAGATTAAAGTTCAAGATGTTTTGAAGCTGCTGTCTAAATTTCAGCTCGATCCGACTGCAAGATCTCGAGATATGAATTTTTGAAATTTGTCGCTCGGTGCAAAAAATTTGTACTGCGCGCGCGCGAGTCGGACGTCTTGATCTCTGTTTTTATGTGCTGCGCGCGCGCGTGTTCCAGGGTCATATGTTTTCCGAAAAATCCTTGTTTTGAGAGGAAATTAACTGGTAGGCATTCCGGACCATATATATACAAGATATAACATATTTTTGAGGGTTCCGAAGTTCCAGAGCGCAGACAACACAGAGGAGGCGGCTACAGGCTTGGAAGAAAAGATTTCTTTTTTCTTTTCTTTTCTTCTTCTTATTTTTATTTTTGAATTATTGTTTTTAATTATTGAGTAGTTTGTTTTCAACCAAGACGGCGTGATTGGGCCGAACAAATTTATGTAGAAAACTTGGATGTTTGTTTGGGATTTTTCAAAGTTGATTTTATTTTATTGATTGTCAGATTTATATTTGTCTTGTGAATAGTCTGATCAACTGTTTGCTTGCATGTTAATTGATTTCAAGTCGACAGAGGAGGTATTGATTTCGATCACTATGAAAATTAACACATGGTAAAACCGACTAGAAATAGAATTCGGTTTCAGTGTGCGGTTTGGGTGTAAACTGAATTTTCATAAATATTTAATGCATTCAAATTTGATTAGAGTTACGAAAGATTAGTTCATCAATATTTGAATAGGTTTGATTGTTCTAGAAATAGTCCTTTGAACAAATTAGGAGAATTCCTGTGAATTAAGATTAAATCTGAGTCCTGAATCGACTACATGTTACATGATTTGTTCGGTACCTATACGTGTCTTGGTTGTCTTTGTTTTAATTATTTTTATCTTTAGTTATTTTTATTCTTATTTGTTAAGCAATTTTTATTTTATTTTCTTATTTTATTTAAATCAAATTTATTTTTATGATTTTATCTAGATTAAGTTAAATAATTAATTCTTGAGAATTGACTGCAGTCCCTGTGGGATCGATACTTGGACTCTGTTTCCACTTTACTATTACTTGACCTGGTACGCTTGCCAATAGATTTATATCACACCGATTTAGCCGGTCAAGTTTTTGGCCCACGTGCAATGTTGGAGGTTCATGTTTCGAAGCGGTTGGGAAGCCCGCAACAGCTTATATTTATTATTTAATTTTTTTTAAATAATGTGCAATGGTGTTCGGGTGCGTGCAATGGCCCCATATGTAATATTTTTTTTAATTTAAAACCTAAAATAAAATTGGTTTATTGAGCTCAATTCAGAATCAAATATCGAAATGTGTATAAGATAGATTTTTGGTGATACATTGTCCCATATGCGAAAAATTAAATATTTCAAGTCACTTTAAAATGGGCTACAATGGACTTCTATAACAATTTGGGTTAATCATTTTCGTAAAACGTAGACGAATACGAAGTAGTTACTATAGGGGATCATTGTGCGCAGGCCTGGGTTTGGAGCGTGACATAATGGTATCAAAGACGGTCACCAACCGACAGATCTCGGGAAATAAGTGACCTCAGGAAATAAGTGATAAACCACCTAAGTTTGGATTGTGACTGAATGGTATCAGAGACGGTCACCAACCGGCAGATCTCGGAAAATAAGTGACCTCGGGAAATAAGTGATAAACCACCTAAGTTTGGATTGTGACTGAATGGTATCAGAGAAGGTCACCAGCCGCCAAACCCCGGGAAATAAGTGATATGTGAGGCAAAGTTTGCTACGTGCGTGGGAGCCACCTAAGTGCTACGTACGCGAGAGCCACATCGCCTTCTAAAGGAAGAGTGATTGTGATGCCCCTGTCTCACATGAAAAAAATGAAATGTTTAAAATGAATTTAAAATGGGCTACAATGGACTTCTATAGCAACTTAGGTTAATCAAAAAATGAAATGTCTAAAATGAATTTAAAATGGGCTACAATGAACTTCTATAACAACTTAGGTTAATTATTTTCTGTGTGGGAGCCACTCTAGATTCTCGGTGCTGGTGAACTCGACGAGGACGTCGCCTTTTGAAGGATGGCTGATTGTGATACCCCTGTCTCACATGAAAAAAATAAAATGTTTAAAATGACTTTAAAATGGGCTACAATGGACTTCTATAGCAACTTAGGTTAATCATTTTCGTAAAGAGATGACGAATACGAAATAGTTGCTATAGGGGGCCATTGTATGCAGTCGTGCAAGCCTGGGGCGTGACATTTTTGATAGGATATACAATTAAAAAAATAATTTAATTTTATTAAAAAATATAAAATATAAAATAAAGTATAAATAGATTACTTTGCTTTCTGTACATTCATTCAATTTCTTCCATTAAGATTCGCACATTTTACTCCACAAATCAAATGTCAGATAAATTCTCTGGTTCATTCAACAATGATTCGGGTTCTCAAAATATAGAGGAAAATTCAAACTTACAAATTCGCAATCTCGTTCTCGTCTCAACCCTCGTTCTTCTGAATTTCCTTACTCAACTTATTTTCCACAAAATATTCCAACTGGTTCGAATGTTGTTATTAATTTTCCACAAAACATTCCCACTAGTTCGAATTTTGTTCCAAATTTTCCACAAAATATTCTCACTGGTACGAATGTTGTTCCCAACCCTCAATTTATCACCCCATAATCCCAGCTGATTATTATACTACAAGGTGTGGCCCCCATATGATGTCACATCATTCTCACGCATTCTGATCTCATCCAAAACCATAGAACATCTCACAAAGTGAATCTCAAAATTACAGTTGCGGAGGATCTGGATTTGATAGAGTGCCAACAACACCAATTTCAAGGTTCGGTTATCAAATTCCATCACATTCGACACATGGGATAGAAAATATTAACCTCGAAGATGATGATTCGGGTGCAAAACAAAAAAAAAGTTCATCGTAATAAAGGTAAGGTTATGTGGTCAACCGAGGAAAAGAAATGTCTTCAGATTATTTTGTTACATCATTGTACTGATTTAATTCAAAATTTTATAAATTAATTAAAAATAAAAATAAATTAACCATAAAAATTTGTTTAGATTAAAAAAATCAATACAGTGCAATGGATAAATTTATATTGCATTTGTGTAACGAATATATTATCTTTGAATTGCGTGCAATGGATAATATTGCATTGAATTGCATGCAACGGATAGTATTGCATTGAATTGCATGCAACGGATATTATTGCATTGAATTGCATGTAACGGATTCTTTGAAATTTAAACTTTTACTCTATAAATACACGAATGAAAATTTCATTTCTTTCATTCAATTTTTTCATCCTTTCAACAGTTTAATAAAAATGTCTGAAGATCCACATCGTGCTACAGAAAGTGTCATTCATGATTTTTGGCGAAATAAGATGGGAAGATGCGGAAGATGATGTAGAACGAATGCTGATTACGTTGCTTGAAGAGGAAGAGCATAGACTCCAAACTACCCAAAGGAATCTACGATCTGGAAATTCAAGGAGATATGTGAATCGGGATCGTGAAGACGACATTTTCGCCTTGTCGGTGATTATTTCACCGAAAATCATACATTCTACGCCGAAGTATTCTGGAGGCGGTTTCGAATGCGCAGAGAGTTATTCGTTGCATAGTCGATGCTCTTACAAATCATTCAAACTACTTTAGATGGAGTATAGACGCTATAGGAACACAAAGTTTGTCGCCTCTACAAAAATGCACAACGGCTATTCGTCAGTTGGCATATTCAGCTCCAACCGATTCTCTCGATGAGTACATACGGATGGGTGAAAGAACTGCATTAGAATGCTTGATCAAATTCTGTCGATGCGTGATTGATGTGTTTGGGGCACGATATTTGAGAAGACCCAATGATGCAGACACTCAACGATTACTTCAAATGCTTGAAGATAAACACGACTTTCCTAGAATGTTGGGAAGTCTTGATTGCATGCATTAGGAGTGGAAGAATTGTCCTGTATCTTGGAAAGGACAATATACTAGAGGTGATTATGGTGTCCCAACAATAATTCTTGAAGCTGTCGCATCCATAAAATTATGGATATGACATGATTTTTTTTTGGCGTTGCAGGATTGCGTAATGATATAAATGTTCTTAACGAATCGCCGTTATTCAACGTCTTCCTACAAAAAAATGCTCCGAATGTTCATTTCACAGTGAACGGAAAAAATATACAAAATGATATTATATTACGGATGAAATCTATCCAGAATGGGCTTCTCTCGTCAAAAGCTTTTCATGCCCTGAGGATCCCAAGAGGAATAAATTCATGGGGAATATTATGTACACATGTATTATTTTGCACAACATGATTATTGAGGGCGAGGGAGATGAATTAGTCAACTAGTCGGATGAAGACACTCCTCCACCAGCTCGAATTGTCATGGGATCTACCCAAGAATTTCGAGAATACCTCAACAATTATAGTGAGCTACGTGACAGAGAAGCACATCTCCAACTTTGAGCCGACTGTTATGGATTATGCCGGAGCGAACATGACGATAATAATAATTGCGGAATAAAACAATCAACAAGAACACCAAGATTTACGTGGTTCACCCAATATAATCTACGTCCACAGAGCTGCTGCAATATTTATAACCGGAGAAATATTACAAGTGTATACAAAACACTATATCTCTCACCAACCCAAACCCCAAGTATTACCGAGAAATGATTCTCTAACTCACAAGAGTTCTCTAAAAAAACACTCCTTTTTTTGGGAAAATTAGCATTTTAGTCCGATATGTTGGCTTCATTTTGGTTTTGGTCCTGTATATTGGCTTGTTTTGGAAAAGATCTTGTAACTTTGTTTTTATTTTGGATTTAGTCCTACATGTTGATTGTTTTGGTTTTGGTCCTATAAGTTGACTTACTTTTTGATTTTGGTCCTATACAAAGTTATGTTTTGAAAAAAAGTAGAGGAATTTGGATTTTTTTTTGGATTTGATCTTATTAGTTGACTTGTTTTTTTATTTTGGTCATGGAAAAAATACGGTTTTGACCAAATTAAGCTCGGTTAAGTTAGAATAAGCGCCTATGTTTTTTATTTTAAAATAATAAATTAAATTTAGAATTTAGAAGTTGACTTTCCAACTTCACCGCTTAAGCTTTTATAATAAATATTTTTTTATGATTTTATAATTAAATAAATTAGGTTTAAAATTTAGATGTTGACCTTCTAATTATTTTTTAAAATAATAATTATGTTCTAAAAGGTACAATAACTTGATTTATTTATTTATTTTTCCTCCCTCGTCGAAACTGGAGGGAGCAGCAAAATTTTGCTTATTTGCAGTGTTCTAAAAAGCACTCTTAAGCGGCGATTAAGCGTGATAAAAGTGAAACATACCTAAAAAACTATGCTTTCAAGAAAAGCGGAACAAAAAAAGTCAACCATAGTTGAGAACGATAAAAAAAATATATTAGAGTGTTACTTTTTAAAAGAACGAAAGTATGTTTTAAATATATTTTTAGTTTTTTAGCTAATTTTGTTAATTTAGGTTGGAACTTATTTATATGATCATTAATAGGTGCTAAGTGGGCGAACACTTAGTGACAAATAAATAAATAAATCGAAGTTACAGTTGAGAACAATATAAATGAATGTTTTTTGTTACTTTTTAAAATAACAAAAGTATGTTACATTTAATACATTAAATTAACATATTTTAGATTTTATTAAATTATTTAGATTAAAAAAAGTTTAAGCGTAAAAAAATATTTTTTTATTAGTTAGTTGGAATTATCTCAAACCAGTAAGCAGATAAAACATGAAAGATTAAAAATATTTATTACAAAAATAATTAGAGATCAACTTCTAAATTTCAAAACATAATAACATATAGGACGAAAACCAAAAAACAAACCAACTTACAGGATCAAAACCAAAATAAGGCAACATATAGGACTAAATCCAAAAACAAAATCGAGTTACATGATCTTTTCCAAAACAAGCCAACATACAGGACCAAAACCAAAAATAAGCCAACATACAGGACCAAAATGCTAATTTTCCCCCTTTTTTTTCTCTCTCTTTATTTTCTTCTCTCTTTGTTAATACAAAAGAAGAGAAGAATGGGATGATATAAACTGAAATCGGGGAAGCCTATTTATAGGCATTCGAATACGCGTGAATTAAATGCATTGCATTTAATCACGCCTCTCCACTCACCAACCCCCAACCACTATCTGATAACTAACAATTCTCCCACTTGAAGACTTGATATCAATCATGGCTTCACACAGTCAATGTAGCAGCTCATGCCTCCTCTCTTATACTTGCAGTTCAACTGAAGTTGAACATAACTTCAGTTTGTCAGTGGTCACTACCTTCGTGAACATATCAGCTGGATTTTTGCTTCCAGAAATCTTCTCAAGCATCAAGATTCCATCCTCCAAAACTGATATGATGAAATGGTACCGTACTTGTATATGCTTCGTTCTAGCATGATAAACAGGATTCTTTGCCAAATGAATAGCACTCTGACTGTCACAGTGTAATGTGCTATCCTCAAGCTTCTGACCCAACTCCTCAAGGAATGATCTCAACCAGATCATCTCTTTGCTAGATTCTGTCACAGCAACGTACTCAGCTTCAGTAGTCGAAAGTGCAACAATCTTTTGCAACTTGGATACCCAACTTACTGCCGTACCACCCAATGTAAACACATATCCAGTAGTACTCTTCCTGCCGTCTAGGTCACCACCCATGTCGGCATCTACAAAACCTTGTAAGCCTGAATTTGACTTTCTGAAGCACAGAGATGAACTAACAGTACCTTTCAAATATCTGAGAATCCACTTCACTGCTTCCCAATGTTGCTTCCCTGGATTGCTCATAAACCTGCTCACAACTCCCACTGCATGTGCTATGTCTGGTCTGGTGCACACCATTGCATACATGAGGCTTCTGACAGCAGATGCATAAGGAATCTTATTCATATAAGCATGCTCCTGCTCCGTCGATGGTGATTGGGCTTTGGTTAGTTTGAAATGACTAGCGAAAGGAGTACTAACCGGTTTAGCTTCATCCATGTTGAATCTGCTAAGAACTTTTTTCACGTACTCTGCCTGAGATAACTTCAAGACTCCGTTTACCCTATCTCTCAAGATCCTCATACCAAGATTTGTTTTGCAGCTCCCAAATCCTTCATTGCAAATTCTTTTGATAACTCTCTCTTGAGCTTATCAATCTCCTCCAGACACGATCCTGCTATCAACATGTCATCCACATATAGCAGTAGAATGATATAAGAACCATCAATCTTTTTCACATAACAATAGTGATCCGCCAGGCACCTCAGGAAACCGTTGTTATTCATGAATCCGTCAAACTTCTTGTACCATTGTCTTGGAGCTTGTTTGAGACCGTACAAGCTCTTTTGAAGTTTTCATACCATTTTCTCCTTCCCTCGTACTTCAAATCCCTGTGGCTGCTTCATATAAATTTATTCATCTAGGTCACCATGAAGAAACGCCATTTTTACATCCAACTGCTCCAGATGTAAGTTTTCATTCGCCACTAATCCAAGTACAGTTCTGATAGTGGTCAGCTTCACCACTGGAGAGAAAATCTCGGTGTAATCAACGCCTTCCCTCTGTTGAAAACCTTTTACAACAAGTCTTGCCTTGTACCATTTGCTGCCATCAACTTCTTCTTTGATCCGGTACACCCACTTGTTGTGTAATGCCTTCTTACCTTCCGGAAGTTCTGTCAGCTCCCAAGTCTGATTGGATGATAGTGAATCCATCTCGTCTTTCATGGCTAACTCCCACTTGATTGAATCATCATTTTGCATCGCTTCTTCAAAGGTCTCCAGTTTACCTTTATCAGTCAGCAAAATATAGTGAAGTGCAGGGGAGTATTTCTGAGGTGGTCTGATTGTTCTTGACGATCTCCTGAGTTCAATCACCAGAGATTGTGGATCAACTTCTTGTGCAGTTTCTTCTTCCTGGTTACTATCCTTCGACTCATTCATAGGAATATCTATCAATGGCACTTCATTTGACTTCAGGACTTCGGGACATTTATCTCCTGCTGCAATGTCTGACTTGTCCTTGTACAAAATTTGCTCATTGAAAATGACATCTCTTCTCCGAATAATCTTTCGATTTTGGTCATCCCAGAACCGATAACCAAACTCATTATCTCCATAACCAATAAAGAAACATTTCTTTGATTTCGGATCAAGTTTTGTTCTGTTGGCTGAATCGATGTGAACATATGAGAGACAACCAAACACTTTCAAGAACGAAAGGTTTACTCCTTTGCCGCTCCAGACCTCCTCTGGTATTCTACAATCAAGTGGTACCAAAGGTCCTCTGTTGATCAGATACGCTGCAGTGTTAACTGCATCAACCCAGAATGATTTCGGCAGTCCAGCGTGCAATCTCATGCTCCTGGCTCGATCATTCAGGGTCCTGTTCATTCTTTCAGCTACACCATTCTGTTGAGGTGTACCAGGAATGGTTTTCTCCATCTTGATCCCGTTCTGTGCACAATACTTCTTGAACTCAAAATCTTCATATTCTCCACCATTATAAGACCGTAAACACTTCACTTTCAAGTTGGTCTCATTCTCCACCATGACTTTCCATCTCTTGAAGTTTTCGTAAACATCAGATTTATTTTTCAAAAAATAAACCCAAACTTTCCTACTCGAATCATCGATAAATGTCACATAATATCGTGAGCCGCCAAGGGATGTCACAGGAGATGGCCCCCACACATCAGTATGAACCAGCCCCAACTTTGATGCTTTTGGTTCCCTACCGCCTTTCGAAAAGCTCACCTTTTTCTGCTTTCCAAGAACACAACTTTCACACAGTTTGTGTTCGATAGTTTTTAACTCCGGTAGCTTTCCTGTTGATATCAGCATCTTCATTCCCTTCTCACTCATATGTCCAAGTCTACAGTGCCATAGACTTGAGTTAGCTCCAGCATCCACAGCTGCTAACATGTCTCTGCAACTGGAAGTCATGTAGAGGGTTCCAGTTTTCGTTCCTCGAGCAATAATCATGGCTCCTTTGCTCACTTTTCAAGATCCATCACCAAAGGTCACTTTATGGCCTTCGTCATCGATCTGTCCCACTGAGATCAGATTACGGGTCAACTTTGGTACATGCCTTACTTTGCTGAGTTTCCAGATAGATCCGTTTGACATTTTCAAACTGATATCACCCATACCAGCTATTTCCAAAGGTTTTCCATCTGCCAGAAAAACTTTTTCGTAATTACCAGCAGTGTAATTACTGAATACTTCACGATCACCGGTGGTATGAAATGAAGCTCCCGAATCCATAACCCAAGAATCAGCCGGGCTTTCCATGGATAGTACTAAGGCATCATGTACATCCTCAGTAACAGCATTTGCATTATTCTTGGGTGATCTACAGTCCTTTTTCATGTGACCAGTTTCACCATAGCTCCAGCACTTTAGTTTCTTTTCAAAGGTATGTTTGTCTTTTCCACTCCCTGATTTGAATCTGCCACGCCATCGGTTAGAACCTTTTTCGCTACTCCTGCCCCTACTTCTGTTTTCGAGATTTAGGGCAGATCTCGATGATGTTGCTTCTCCCGAATCCCTCCTGCGAACTTCTTCACCAAGGATACGATCTCTGATATCATTGAATTGTAACTTTCCTTTTCCAGCAGAATTGCTAACCACTGCCCGCATCGGCTCCCAAACATTTGGTAAAGACGCCAAAAGAATAAGTGCACGGATCTCATCATCAGATTTGATTTCAACCGATGTTAGCTGGGAAACAATCGTGTTGAATTCATTGATGTGTGCCGCCACCAAAGCACCTTCCTCCATCTTCAAGTTGAATAACTTTTTCATGAGAAACACTTTATTATTTGCTGATGGCTTCTCGTACATGTCCGACAAAATGGACATCATCTCTTCCGTGGTTTTTGCCTCCGCCACGTTGTGTGCCACGTTCTTTGTTAGGGTCAATCGTATTACCCCTAACACCTGTCGATCAAGGAGCTCCCACTCATCATCCTCCATCTTTTCTGGTTTCACCCCGGATAGAGGTTGATGTAGCTTCTTGCTATACAAATAATCTTTAATCTGTAATCGCCAGAACGTGAAATCTGTACCGTCGAACTTATTGTTTCCAGGTCCCGATCCGTCATTTCCGGCCATCGCTTCACCTGCCTTAATAAAATTTCAAAAAATATTTTCTGATGTGGAAGATCAGACAAATTTGCAACCACAGAGCATACTCAGAATTTTAAAAAATTTTTCACCAAGGCTCTCGGACACCGTAACGGCTTTGATACCAGTTGTTATGGATTATGCCGGAGCGAATATGACGATAATAATAATTGCGAAATAAAACAATCAACAAGAACACCAAGATTTACGTGGTTCACCCAATATAGGCTACGTCCACGGAGCTGCTGCAATATTTATAACCGGAGAAATATTACAAGTGTATACAAAACACTATATCTCTCACCAACCCAAACCCCGAGTATTACCGAGAAATAATTATCTAACTCACAAGAGATCCCTAAAAAACACACTCCTTTTTTTTTCTCTCTCTCTCTCTCTTTATTTTCTTCTCTCTTTGTTAATACAAAAGAAGAAAAGAATGGGATGATATAAACTGAAATCGGGGAAGCCTATTTATAGGCATTCGAATACGCGTGAATTAAATGCATTGCATTTAATCACGCCTCTCCACTCACCAACCCCCAACCACCATCTGACAACTAACACCGACTTGGTTGAGAACATGTATGGGCACGAGACGGAAGCAATTATTGAGGAACAACTTCATCATTCAATATTTCAGTTGTGCACATTTATGCTTTTTTAAATTTATCTCGGGTTTTATCAATTGTGCACTTTTATGTTTTTAAAAATTAATTTATGTTGATCTTTATTTGTTTTGTACGATCGTGATTCATGAATTCATGTTTTAATATTAATTATTAATATTTTCATTATATTGTTTCTATTTTATTAAAGATTCATCATAACATCTGAAATTTTAAATAAAAAATATTAAAACAAAACTAATCAAATTATTTTACATTAATTTACATAATCCATCCAAAATACTAAAACATAATCAATTAATATTAATTAATTACATAAAAAATTAAAATTTGGGTAGAAGAATTTTTTTACGTGTTTAGCATTATTTAATTAAAATTAATTTTATTTTATTATATAAATTAAATTTAAATGTAGATAATAAGTAATAATTATATAATATGTATAGAATTGATTAGTAGGATCCAAAAAAAGTTAGTTTTTGGATTTAAGATTGTGAAGAGAAGTTATAAAAGTTTTGTTTTGAGGTTTGAACGACGTTTCTTAATAGGTCTCCCGATGAAGTTGAGATTATAAGTTGATGCGAGTACCCTTAAGATGAAGATCCAAATCATAAATTTTACTTTTATATTTAGCATTTATTTTTATTTCTATTTTTCTTCCCCATTTTTATGCTACCATAATTAATCAATGTGCTAATCGAACATGTTCACGATCTTGTTTAATATATAATTTGGCTTTCAAAAAAATGATTCAATATTATGGTACTATTACCCAAGTTAAAATTTTCCCAAGTTTGTACAATGATAATTACTCAAGTCTTTTATTAAATCGTAATGTTTTTTTGCTCTCGTATCAACCATATATTGTTTATTTAAAATCGAGAATCTCACTTATATGGCGAGAATAAAACCTATATTATTCACATTAAAATCTATATGAATAAAAATAAAAGGAAAAAATTAATCTCTTTTCCTCTCGTTTTAAAATATTGGATATCGTTTATTTTTCTCCTTTGCTTTTGATTATAATATATATTTTATTGTGTGTAATATAGGTTTATTTTTACTAAAATAATTAAATAAGACTCTTAAGAGAACATCAATGTTCAATAAACAAAATTAAAATATTAGATAGATTTAGTAGCTTCTATAAAAAAACAAAGACCAAATTAGAAAAAAAAAAAAAGTTAAGTTGGACGAAAGCCAAATAATATAATAGGTTACGTACTTACATGACTAATATAAAAAATAAACGAATTTACACGGCTAAAATTGTAATTTTCCATATGAAAAAAATTACAAAACAACACATTTAATGAAAAACGTAAAGGAGATATACACAGAATATGTTGGGTTCTGAAACATAAGCAATCTTGATTTTGATGATAATAAAATCTTTTATTGTGTTTCTAACATATTTCATCAAGTGTTGTAGATATTAGATCAAAGTTGGAAATCTTTGAGCTGGAAATCAAGTTTCTCAAACTGGCGCAGTTGAGTACTAAATCGATCATATCTCATAGCTCGATGATTCAAATTACTTGAGGTCAAAACGGTTGGAAATCTTACTCAAATATCTACAAGTCATATCTGAGGCCAGATGAGTTAATTCGGATGTTATCAATGAAAGAGTGGGTGCCCGGTTAGCCAACTTGTGGCTAAGGGCTTTTATGACTCTATGTAAAACAATCTTTTGTTTAATATAATTTACACTTTTATAATGGCATTGACTTTATCTTTCTTCATATTGTTATATTATGATATACTATTGTTGCTTTGATAAATACCTTGAATATACTATAGTGTATGTAAGATGTGGTAGCACATGTGGATGGCTATCATGAAACACATCTTATAGTCACTGTATATTCTAAACAGTTCCTAGTCAATTGAGCCGTCCGCAAATAAGGATAAGGATCGCTCGAGATTGAGACTAGCATTTGCGATGCCGAGTACCACGTTTCATTGGTATGGAACATAGAGATGTTCAAAGCATGCAAATGGATATTCATATGATAAATGATCGAACTACCCTATTCGGACTTTCCAAGTGGTTATCACTTATCGAGTGGATAAAGTCCGCGGTTTTGGTTGTACACCATTAGTCCTTATTACTTGAAACATCATTGAGACTCTATATGCTAGTACTGTACTTTGACTCGTTTACCGACTCTATTGGGGTCATCAGGTGTCGGGATTGGGTACAGTTACGACACATATAGGAGTCGATGCTTTGTTGTCAAGGATTCACCACACACTTGCGAGTGTGGATATCCTATGCGATCTGAGGAGATATTAGTGTGACGAATCTCTGGCCAGAGTAAATGATGTGTTTTAGGTTAATGGGTTTTTCTAGTAACACATGCGATGTCACTATTTGATCTCCAAGATGTTATGCATAGTTATCGAATCTCGAACGACTCTCGATATACCAATGGTTGTTGATTCGATCGGGATATTTGGTTGAAGGGACCGTACTGTACGCTAACCAAAATCTACTGGTTCTTGCAGGCACTATCAGTAATACCTAGGGAATCATGGGGCCATGTTGCTAGGCGCTCTTACCATGATTCGATTGGTAAGTCGGAAATTGTTGTTCCGAGTCACAAGGAGTTGTGAGCCCACGGCTAGCTGTATTCCTGAACCATTGAGGGTTACACAAGTAATGGATTACTAAAACCCCGTAGAGATAGTTAAATTTAAAGAGTTAAATTTAATGAAAGAGAAGTTGGACTTCTTAACTAAAGGGAGTGGAATTTCCTAAAATGACATAGGGATGGACATTTTTGGAAATCACTGAATTTGGATTCAAAAAAATTATATTGACTCTAAAAGATGCAGAAATTGTTTCTGTGCACATTGGTGAAATCAGTTTATCAATCGGAGTCACGATGAATTTTATATTAATTTCTATAACAACAGGCTTGGCTTGTTGGGCTTAAGTTATGGATTGTGGGCTTTAAGGAGTTAGAGTCCTGATACAATTATAACTAGAAATTATCTATAAATAGGGATGCAGTGTTCGAAAATTTGGTGTGATTTTCAGTCTTGAATTTTCGAAAATCAGTCTAGATTATTCAAGAGGATTTTCGAAATCCTCTGTCCCTTTCGGAGAAAATTCAGCTTGTGATTTTTATGAAAAATTACAATCTGAATTAACAGATCATATCTGTTTATTCTCTACGCAAACTTCTGATTGATTTCTAGTGCAGTCAATCAGAGGGTTTTGTTTTCTATTCGTGGACCTTCTTGAAGAAACGTTCGTTCATCAGTTCCGGGGATATACAACAAGAGCAGATTAAATTATGTTGGTGTCCATAATCTCGCTTCGAGATTTTAAGGTAAAATATTTAATTGTGATTATTTATTTTACTTACACAAATTTAATCGTGAAAGTTTTGATACCCAGATATGGAATCGTTCCATATTAATAAAATAAATTTTTTAAACTTCTGCTGCACCAGGTATCAATTCTAATTGATCTGAACACAGTTTTCCTACAGTGGTATCAAAGCCAGGTTGCTCAGATCAAACGATTAAATTAATCGATTGTAAAAAAATTTTAAGCCTCGGTTTTTGAAACAAAACAAATTTTTTTAAAAATTAAATTTTTGACGGGCAAAACACGGGCAGCGCACGGCGCTGCCCAGGGCAGCGATCGTCGCTGCCCAATGGGCAGCGACGGGCTGCCCAGCCCGAGCCCCGGTCGGGGCACGGGCTGCCCGGGATTGTCCCGGGCAGCCCGGAAAATTAAAATTTTAATTTTTGAAATTCTAGTGTTTGATCCGATCGAAAATTGTTTTTGATTAGATCACGAGGCATCGGATCGAATTGTTCGAGTCAGAAATTTTTAAAATTGATTTTTGGATAAATTTGAATTTTTGGAAAATTTATAAATTTTATCCGTTAAATTAGATTTTATAAAATTAATTATTTTGGTACAATTGATGATAAGATATGATCTTATGGATGGATAAGATAAAATATGATTTTATCTTTTAATTATGATGCCATTGCATGTTTATCCAATTATTTTAATTATTGAATTACTTATTGGATAAAAGGATGATCGATTGCCATGACCAATGTTTTAGGTGTATGTTAGGTGATTTACATTTGTCTTATTGTTGTTGGTGTTTATTAATGGGCTTGATTTATAGCCCAATATGATTGTCATATGTAATAAAAGTGGGCCTGGTTTATGGCCCGTTCCCACCCCTAAAATGTATCCCATATTTGTCATCGAAATTTATTGTAAATTTATTAGACTTAGTGGGAGACAAAGATTTGAAGAAATGGTGGGCCCAGCAGACAATGAAGTCCGAAGAAATGTAAATTGGAAGCACAATGTAATAGGATTGCATTGCATACTTACATATCACCTAGGATTGGACTTAGACTCGTGATTGGCAACCACGGGTCGATTAGTTAATGGGATCGATCATCCTTAAATAATATATGATATTATTGATGTATGCATGCTTAGACAAAATTGTATGAATCCCGCAAGCATACATAAATTGCATGATGAGACAAATTTTCAAAATAAAATCCCTCATTTTAAATATGATTTAAAATTGATATCAAGATAAACAAAAGGAATTTTAAATATTTTTTAAAAATTCCTACCTTCCATCAACGATCAATGTATGTGATTCTACCCGCGGATACGGTCCGGCTCATATTATTGGGGGGGGGGGGGGCCCGTTCGTCGGAAAGCTGTACATTGGATCGACACATGTTGTAAGTTGGGTGGAACTCCCATGGGATTGGCTCATATTATTGGGGATCCACATGGCGACCGTCCATCACAACTTAATATTGATGGGTCATCTTGACATGTCACAATAAACGGCGTCATATTATTGGGCCCTTATTGGACATGAGGTAAAAACATGGAGGTGCTTTGGAAGCAATTGGGCTCTACCTTTTGAAAATTGTAGTTGGCTGATATTATTCGGGACCATAGTTTGTCAATTGGACTCCATGTTCCCACTAAAGAAAATGTTTCTCGTTTTCACTAGAGGGTAGTGAAATCGTCAAAATAGTGGGAGTGTAATTCATAAAATGAAATTCGCCATATTTTATGTCTTAGTAAATTAATTAAACAAATCATTGATTATTGTCTGTTTCCTTTTCAGTATACTATTACAATGACTTCTCGCAATCCACTGTTTTCAATTCTCGAACAAAACAAATTGACTGGCGCAAACTATACGGAATGGTTCCGTAAGTTGAAAATTATTCTCACTTCGGAAAAAGCTTTCTACGTGTTAGAGAAGCCGCCTCCGAACGAAGCCCCGACTAATACAAGTCCGGAAAAGTTGGCCAAACTTGATTTATGGTGGGACCATGATATCAAGGCCAAATGCTACATGCAGGCTTCGATGTCTGATGAGCTTCAATGGAGATTCGAGGATGCCGTGAATGCTGCTGACATTCACAAGAACCTCAAGGAACTCTTTGGAGCTCAGTCAAGATCGGAGAGGTATGCCACCGTCAGAGAGCTCATGACGAGCCACATGCGAGATGGGACTTCGGTCCGTGAGCATGGGGTGCGCATGATTGGGCTCATTGAAAAGTTGGTAACACTCGACTTGACTTTGGAGCATGAAATTAGCGCGGACTTGTTGCTTCTATCACTTCCTTCATCGTTTGACGGTTTTGTGATGAACTTCAATATGAACAAGATAGAGGCCACCCTTGAAGAGATGGTCAATATGCTTGTCACATATGAAGCCACACTAAAAAAGGATAAACCGGTACTCTTGGTTGGCTCCTCTTCTAACTCTAAGAAAGGACCAAGTGGAAAGGGTAAGAAACGTTCTGCCGCGCCCAAGAAGATTGTACCAAATAAGAAGGGAAAGGCCAAGGCTTCAATTGAGATAAAAGATGAAAACGTTTGCCATTACTGCAAGAAACCCGATCATTGGAAACGTAACTGCAAGGAATACCACGAACAGTTGCGAACTGCAAAGGGTATGTTTTACATTGAAATAAATGTTTCGCTTAATACTTCTTCTTGGGTATTGGATACCGGATGTGGATCTCACATTTGCAATGATTTGCAGGTGATGACAAGAAGTCGTAAGCTAAGGATGGGTGAGACCCAGCTAAGGCTCGGGAATGGTTCTAGAGTCGAAGCCAAAGCTATAGGAGACATTTATTTAGTTTTGCAGAACAATTTTAAGTTATTTTTGAGAGATGTTTTATATGTTCCGGATTTGGTCAAAAACATTATATCTATTTCTATGCTTGATAAAGATGGTTTTTCTTGCAATTTTGTGAATGAGATTTGCAATATTTACAAGAATGAATGTTTGATTGGAAATGGACAACTTGAAAACGATCTATATAGCTTAAAATTAAAATACGTTCCAATTAATTATGTTGATAAACCGGTAACAACAATTAAAAGGAAGGAAGATAGTCAAAACCCGGCAAACCTTTGACATGCTAGGCTAGGTCATATTTTCTCAAGGAGGATGAACAAGCTAGTGGGAGAGGGCATGTTTGATATGTCTGATATTAAATCTCTACCTACTTGTGAGTCCTGCCTAAAGGGAAAAATGACTAAATCTCCTTTCAAAGGGAAACCTGAGCGTAGTCAAAATCTGTTGGATTTGATCCATACAGATGTTTGCGGTCCATTTAGGATTGGTACTAAATGTGGCAACACCTACTTCATTACCTTTACTGATGATCATTCTAGGTATGGGTATTTATATTTAATGAAATATAAGTCTGAAGCATTTGAAAATTTCAAAGAATTCAAGGCTGAAGTAGAAAACAAACTAGGTAAAAGTATTAAGGCACTTCGATCGGATCGAGGTGGAGAATACTTAAGTACCGATTTTTTGGACTATCTAAAAGAGAATGGGATTCTCTCTCAGTGGACTCCTCCTATGACACCTCGGCTTAATGGTGTTTCGGAGCGTCGCAATCGAACTTTGTTGGACATGGTTCGATCCATGATGAGCTTCACTGAGCTCCCACCTTCGTTTTGGGGCTACGCGCTTGAAACGGCGGTATTGTTGTTAAACAACGTCCACACTAAAGCAGTAAATAAAACACCATACGAGTTATGGAATGGCAAAGCTCCTAAGTATTCGTACTTGAGGATTTGGGGATGTCCTGCTCACGTGAAGCAGACAGTGAGAGATAAATTGGATAGTCGATCCACTTTATGTTATTTTGTAGGGTATCCAAAGAATTCAATCGGATATTATTTCTATCATCCTGCTGAAACAAAAGTGTTTGTTTCAAGGAATGCCACCTTCTTGGAGAAGGAGTTCTTATTGGATAAGAAAGGCAAGATGATGGAACTCGAAGAAATTCGAGAAGAACCCGAGATACAAAATAGCGATCCTACACCTCAAGAATCATCACAAGACACGCCTATTACTAGGAGATCCGAGAGGACTTCTAGGCCTCCTATTAGATATGGTCTTCTTCTTGAAGGGGATCAAAGTGAACCCGTCATTGGATGTGATCCAAGAAACTTCAAGGAAGCAATTTCTGATGCGGATTCGAATTTATGGCTTGAAGCTATGCAATCGGAAATAGACTCGATGCATTCTAACCAAGTTTGGTCTTTAGTAGATCCTCCCGATGGAATTGTTCCAATTGAGTGCAAATGGATCTACAAGAGAAAGCTTGGGCTTGATGGAAAGGTATTGACCTACAAGGCACGATTGGTGGCAAAAGGTTATACTCAAAGACAAGGAGTTGACTATGATAAAACCTTTTCACCAGTCGCAATGTTCAAGTCCATAAGAATCCTTATTGCCATAGCAGCATGGTATGACTATGAGATATGGCAAATGGATGTAAAGACTGCATTTTTTAATGGAAACATTAAGGAAGAGATCTATATGACGCAGCCTGAGGGATACACATCCATGGGAAGTGAGCATAAGGTATGTAAGCTTCAGAGATCAATCTATGGTCTCAAACAAGCATCAAGAAGTTGGAACCAGAAATTTGATGAAACAATAAAGTATTTTGGTTTCATCAAGAACCCGGAGGAACCATGCGGGTACAAGAAATTAGTTAAGAATGCGGTAACATTCTTAGTACTTTATGTTGATGACATCCTACTCATGGGGAAAGATGTAGGGATGTTGCAGCCAACAAAGATATGGTTATCAGGTAGATTCTCGATGAAGGATTTAGGTGAGGCATCCTATATTTATATCTATAGAGATAGATCTAAAAGAATGATAGGACTCACTCAATCAACCTACATCGACACCATATTGAAAAGGTTTTCTATGGAAGAGTCCAAGAGAGGACATCTACCTATGTGTCATGGAGTTTCTCTATCCAAGTCTATGTGTCCCAAGACTGACGAAGAGATAGAGAAGATGACACACGTGACATATGCGTCAGCCATAGGTAGTATCATGTATGGGATGATATCTTCCAGACCGGATGTGTGAAAGAGTGGGTGCCCGGTTAGCCAACTTGTGGCTAAGGGCTTTTATGACTCTATGTAAAACAATCTTTTGTTTAATATAATTTACACTTTTATAATGGCATTGACTTTATCTTTCTTCATATTGTTATATTATGATATACTATTGTTGTTTTGATAAAGACCTTGAATATACTATAGTGTATGTAAGATGTGGTAGCACATGGGGATGACTATCATGAAACACATCTTATAGTCACTGTATATTCTAAATTGTTCCTAGTCAATTGAGCCGTCCGCAAATAAAGATAAGGATCGCTCGAGATTGAGACTAGCATTTGCGATGCCGAGTACCACGTTTCATTGGTATGGAACATAGAGATGTTCAAAGCATGCAAATGGATATTCATATGATGAATGATCGAACTACCCTATTCGGACTTTCCAAGTGGTTATCACTTATCGAGTGGATAAAGTCCGCGGTTTTGGTTGTACACCATTAGTCCTTATAACTTGAAACATCATTGAGACTCTATATGCTAGTACTGTACTTTGACTCGTTTACCGACTCTATTGGGGTCATCAGGTGTCAGGATTGGGTACAGTTACGACACATATAGGAGTCGATGCTTTGTTGTCAAGGATTCACCACATACTTCTGAGTGTGGATATCCTATGCGATCTGAGGAGATATTAGTGTGACAAATCTCTGGCCAGAGTACATGATGTGTTTTAGGTTAATGGGTTATCCTAGTAACACATGCGATGTCACTATTTGATCTTCAAGATGTTATGCATAGTTATCGAATCTCGAACGACTCTCGATGTACCAATGGTTGTTGATTCGATCGGGATATATGGATGAAGGGACCGTACTGTACGCTAACCAAAATCTACTGGTTCTTGCAGGCACTATCAGTAATACCTAGGGAATCATGGGGCGATGTTGCTAGACGCTCTTACCATGATTCGATGGGAAAGTCGGAAATTGTTGTTCCGAGTCACAAGGAGTTGTGAGCCCACGACTAGCTGTATTAATGAAACATTGAGGGTTACACAAGTAATGGATTACTAAAACCCCGTAGAGATAGTTAAATTTAAAGAGTTAAATTTAATAAAAGAGAAGTTGGACTTCTTAACTAAAGGGAGTGAGATTTCCTAAAATGACATAGGGATGGGCATTTTTGGAAATCACTGAATTCGGATTCAGAAAAATTATCTTGACTCTAAAAGATGCAGAAATGGTTTCTGTGCACATTCGTGAAATCAGTTTATCAATCGGAGTCACGATGAATTTTATATTAATTTCTATAACAACGGGCTTGGCTTGTTGGGCTTAAGTTATGGATTGTGGGCTTTAAGGAGTTAGAGTCCTGATACAATTATAACTAGAAATTATCTATAAATAGAGGTGTTGGGTTCGAAAATCAAACACATTGTGTCTTATAATTTTCGAAATTACACTCTAAATATTTGAAGGGGATTTTCGAAATCCTCTGTCCCTTTCGGAGAAAATTCGGCTTGTGATTTTTATGAAAAATTACAATCTGAATTAACAGATCATATCTGTTTATTCTCTACGCAAAATTCTGATTGATTTCTAGTGCAGTCAATCAGAGGGTTTTGTTTTCTATTCGTGGACCTGATTGAAGAAACGTTCGTTCATCAGTTCCGGGGATATACAACAAGAGCAGATTAAATTCTGTTGGTGTCCATAATCTCGCTTCGAGATTTTAAGGTAAAATATTTAATTGTGATTATTTATTTTACTTACACAATTTAATCGTAAAAGTTTTGATACCCAGATATGGAATCGTTCCATATTAATAAAATAAATTTTTAAACTTCCGCTGCACCGGGTATCAATTCTAATTGATCTGAACACAGTTTTCCAACAGTGGTATCAAAGCCAGGTTGCTCAGATCAAACGATTAAATTAATCAATTGTACAAAATTTTTAAGCCTCGTTTTTGAAACAGAACAAATTTTTAAAAAAATCAAAATTTTGACGGGCAAAACACGGGCAGCGATTGTCGCTGCCCAGGGCAGCGACCGTCGCTGCCCAGCCCGAGCCCCGGTCGGGGCACGGGCTGCCCGGGATTGTCCCGGGCAGCCCGGAAAATTAAAATTTTAATTTTTTAAAAAATTTTGAATTTTTGAAATTCTTGTGTTTGATCCGATCGAAAATTGTTTTTGATTAGATCACGAGGCATCAGATCGAATTGTTCGAGTCCGAAATTTTTAAAATTGATTTTTGGATAAATTTGAATTTTTGGAAAATTTATAAATTTTATCCGTTAAATTAAATTTTATAAAATTAATTATTTTGGTACAATTGATGATAAGATATGATCTTATGGATGGATAAGATAAAATATGATTTTATCTTTTAATTATGATGCCATTGCATGTTTATCCAATTATTTAATTATTGAATTAATTAATGGATAAAGGATGATCGATTGCAATGACCAATGTTTTAGGTGTATGTTAGGTGATTTACATTTATCTTATTGTTGTTGGTGTTTATTAAAGGGCTTGGTTTATAGCCCAATATGATTGTCATATGTAATAAAAGTGGGTCTGGTTTATGGCCCGTTCCCACCCCTAAAAATGTATCTCATATTTGTCATCGAAATTTATTGTAAATTTATTAGACTTAGTGTGAGACAAAGATTTGAAGAAATGGTGGGCCCAGCAGACAATGAAGACCGAAAAAATGTAAATTGGAAGCACAATGTAATAGGATTGCATTGCATACTTGCATATCACCTAGGATTGGACTTAGACTCGTGATTGGCAACCACGGGTCGAATAGTTAATGGGATCGATCATCCTTTAATAATATATGATATTATTGATGTATGCATGTTTAGACATAAATTGTATGAATCCCGCAAACATACATAAATTGCATGATGAGACAAATTTTCAAAATAAAATCCCTCATTTTAAATATGATTTAAAATTGATATCAAGATAAACAAAAGGGAATTTTAAATATTGTTTAAATATTCCTACCTTCCATCAACGATCAATGTATGTGATGCTACCCGCGGATACGGTCCGGCTCATATTATTGGGGGGGCCCGTTCGTCGGAAAGCTGTACATTGGATCGACACATGTTGTAAGTTGGGTGGAACTCCCATGGATTGGCTCATATTATTGGGGATCCACATGGCGACCGTCCATCACACTTAATATTGATGGGTCATCTTGACATGTCACAATAAATGGCGTCATATTATTGGGCCCTTATTGGACATGAGGTAAAAACATGGAGGTTGCTTTGGAAGCAATTGGGCTCTACCTTTTGAAAATTATGGTTGGCTGATATTATTCGGGACCATAGTTTTTCAATTGGACTCCATGTTCCCACTAAAGAAAATGTTTCTCGTTTTCACTAGAGGGTAGTGAAATCGTCAAAATAGTGGGAGTGTAATTCATAAAATGAAATTCGCCATATTTTATGTCTTAGTAAATTAATTAAACAAATCACTGATTATTGTCTGTTTCCTTTTCAGTATTATATTACGATGAATCCACGCAATCCACTATTTTCAATTCTCGAACAAAACAAATTAACTGGCGCAAACTATACAGAATGGTTCCGTAAGTTAAAGATTATTCTTACTTCGGAAAAAGCTTTCTACGTGTTAGAGAAGCCGCCTCCGAAGGAAGCCCCGGCTAATACAAGTCCGGAAGAGTTGGCCAAACTTGATTTATGGTGGGACCATGATATCAAGGCCAAATGCTACATGCTGGCTTCGATGTCTGATGAGCTTCAAAGGAAATTCGAGGATGCCGTGAATGCTGCTGACATTCACAAGAACCTCAAGGAACTCTTTGGAGCTCAGTCAAGGTCAGAGAGGTATTCCACCGTCAGAGAGCTCATGACGAGTCGCATGAGAGATGGGACTTCGGTCCGTGAGCATGGGGTGCGCATGATTGGGCTCATTGAAAAGTTGGTAACACTCGACTTGACTTTGGAGCATGAACTTAGCGCGGACTTGTTGCTTCTTTTACTTCCTTCGTCGTTTGACGGTTTTGTGATGAACTTCAATATGAACAAGATAGAGGCCACCCTTGAAGAGATGGTCAATATGCTTGTGACTTATGAAGCCACACTAAAGAAGGATAAACCGGTACTCTTGGTTGGCTCCTCTTCTAACTCTAAGAAAGGACCAAATGGAAAGGGTAAGAAACGTTCTGCCCCACCCAAGAAGATTGTACCAAATAAGAAAGGAAAGGCTAAGGCTTCAATTGGAATAAAAGATGAAAACGTTTGCCATTACTGCAAGAAACCCGGTCATTGGAAACGTAACTGCAAGGAATACCTCGAACAGTTGCGAACTGCAAAGGGTATGTTTTACATTGAAATAAATGTTTCGCTTAATACTTCTTCTTGGGTATTGGATACCGGATGTGGATCTCACATTTGCAATGATTTGCAGGTGATGACAAGAAGTCGTAAGCTAAGGATGGGTGAGACCCAGCTAAGGCTCGGGAATGGTTCTAGAGTCGAAGCCAAAGCTATAGGAGACATTTATTTAGTTTTGCAGAACAATTTTAAGTTATTTTTGAGAGATGTTTTATATGTTCCGGATTTGGTCAAACACATTATATCTATTTCTATGCTTGATAGAGATGATTTTTCTTGCAATTTTGTAAATAGGATTGCAATATTTACAAGAATGAATGTTTGATTGGAAATGGACAACTTGAAAACGATCTATATAGCTTAAAATTAAAAGACATTCCAATTAATTATGTTGATAAACCGGTAACAACAATTAAAAGGAAGGACGATAGTCAAAACCCGGCAAACCTTTGACATGCTAGGCTAGGTCATATTTCCTCAAGGAGGATGAACAAGCTAGTGGGAGAGGGCATGTTTGATATGTCTGATATTAACTCTCTACCTACTTGTGAGTCCTGCCTAAAGGGAAAAATGACTAAATCTCCTTTCAAAGGGAAACCTGAGCGTAGTCAAAATCTGTTGGATTTGATCCATACAGATGTTTGCGGTCCATTTAGGATTGGTACTAAATGTGGCAACACCTACTTCATTACCTTTACTGATGATCATTCTAGGTATGGGTATTTATATTTAATGAAATATAAGTCTGAATCATTTGAAAGGTTCAAAGAATTCAAGGCTGAAGTAGAAAACAAACTAGGTAAAAGTATTAAGGCACTTCGATCGGATCGAGGTGGAGAATACTTAAGTACCGAGTTTTTGGACTATCTAAAAGAGAATGGGATTCTCTCTCAGTGGACTCCTCCTATGACACCTCAACTTAATGGTGTTTCGGAGCGTCGCAATCGAACTTTGTTGGACATGGTTCGATCCATGATGAGCTTCACTGAGCTCCCACCTTCGTTTTGGGGCTACGCGCTTGAAACGGCGCTATTGTTGTTAAACAACGTCCACACTAAAGCAGTAAATAAAACACCATACGAGTTATGGAATGGCAAAGCTCCTAAGTATTCGTACTTGAGGATTTGGGGATGTCCTGCTTACGTGAAGCAGACAGTGGGAGATAAGTTGGATAGTCGATCCTCCTTATGTTATTTTGTGGGGTATCCGAAGAATTCAATCGGATATTATTTCTATCATCCTAATGAAACAAAAGTGTTTGTTTCAAGGAATGCCACCTTCTTGGAGAAGGAGTTCTTATTGGATAAGAAAGGCAAGATGATGGAACTCGAAGAAATTCGAGAAGAACCCGAGATACAAAATAGCGATCCTACACCTCAAGAATCATCACAAGACACGCCTACTACTAGAAGATACGAGAGGACTTCTAGGCCTCCTATTAGATATGGTCTTCTTCTTGAAGGGGATCAAAGTGAACCCGACGTTGGATGTGATCCAAGAAACTTCAAGGAAGCAATTTCTGATGCGGATTCAAATTTATGGCTTGAAGCTATGCAATCGGAAATAGATTCGATGCATTCTAACCAAGTTTGGTCTTTAGTAGATCCTCCCGATGGAATTGTTCCAATTGGGTGCAAATGGATCTACAAGAGAAAGCTTGGGCCTGATGGAAAGGTATTGACCTACAAGGCACGATTGGTGGCAAAAGGTTATACTCAAAGACAAGGAGTTGACTATGATAAAACCTTTTCACCAGTCGCAATGTTCAAGTCCATAAGAATCCTTATTGCCATAGCAGCATGGTATGACTATGAGATATGGCAAATGGATGTAAAGACTGCATTTCTTAATGGAAACATTAAGGAAGAGATCTATATGACGCAGCCTGAGGGATACACATCCATGGGAAGCGAGCATAAGGTATGCAAGCTTCAGAGATCAATCTATGGTCTCAAACAAGCATAAAAAAGTTGGAACCAGAAATTTGATGAAACAATAAAGGATTTTGGTTTCATCAAAAACCCGGAGGAACCATGCGTGTACAAGAAAGTAGTTAAGGATGCGGTAACATTCTTAGTACTTTATGTTGATGACATTCTACTCATGGGGAATGACGTAGGGATGCTGCAGTCAACAAAGATATGGTTATCAAGTAGATTCTCGATGAAGGATTTGGGTGAGGCCTCCTATATTCTTGGGATACAGATCTATAGAGATAGATCTAAGAGAATGATAGGACTTACTCAATCAACCTACATTGAAACCATATTGAAAAGGTTTTCAATGGATGGGTCCAAGAGAGGACATCTACCTATGTGTCATGGAGTTTCTTTATCCAAGTCTATGTGTCCCAAGACTGACGAAGAGATAGAGAAGATGACACACATACCATATGCGTCAGCCATTGGTAGTATCATGTATGGGATGATATCTACCAGACTGGATGTGGCCTATGCTCTGAGCGTCACGAGCAGATACCAAGCTAATCCCGGTCAAATGCATTGGAAAGCCGTGAAGGATATTCTTAAGTACTTGCGAAGGACTAAGAATTTATTCATGGTTTATGGAGGGAGAGAATTGAAGTTGGAAGGCTATACCGACTCTAGCTTCCAATATGACGTGGATGACTCGAAATCAACCTCTGGATTTGTATTCGTGCTCAATGGCGGTGCTGTCTCTTGGAAGAGTTCCAAGCAGGACACCACAGCGGATTCCACCACTGAGGCAGAATACATTGCAGCATCAGCTGCTGCTAAAGAGGCGGTTTGGATAAGGAAATTCATCCAAGAGTTGGGTGTAATTCCTGAAGCTGTTGGTCCAGTCCCGATGTACTGTGACAACACGGGTGCCGTTGCTCAGGCAAAGGAGCCAAGGTCTCATCAGAAGTCCAAACACGTACTGAGGAAATACCACATCATCCGGGAGATTGTGGAAAGAGGAGACATCAGTGTCGAGAGAGTGGCCTCTACAGACAATATCGTTGATCCGCTTACTAAGCCCTTGCCAGGACCATTGTTTGACAAACATCGCGAAGCAATGGGATTACGTAGTATGACTAGTAGGCTTTAGGGCAAGTGGGAGATTGAAAGAGTGGGTGCCCGGTTAGCCAACTTGTGGCTAAGGGCTTTTATGACTCTATGTAAAACAATATTTTGTTTAATATAATTTACACTTTTATAATGGCATTGACTTTATATTTCTTCATATTGTTATATTATGATATACTATTGTTGTTTTGATAAAGACCTTGAATATACTATAGTGTATGTAAGATGTGGTAGCACATGGGGATGGCTATCATGAAACACATCTTATAGTCACTGTATATTCTAAATTGTTCCTAGTCAATTGAGCCGTCCGCAAATAAAGATAAGGATCGCTCGAGATTGAGACTAGCATTTGCGATGCCGAGTACCACGTTTCATTGGTATGGAACATAGAGATGTTCAAAGCATGCAAATGGATATTCATATGATGAATGATCGAACTACCCTATTCGGACTTTCCAAGTGGTTATCACTTATCGAGTGGATAAAGTCCGCGATTTTGGTTGTACACCATTAGTCCTTATTACTTGAAACATCATTGAGACTCTATATGCTAGTACTGTACTTTGACTCGTTTACCGACTCTATTGGGGTCATCAGGTGTCGAGATTGGGTACAGTTATGACACATATAGGAGTCGATGCTTTGTTGTCAAGGATTCACCACATACTTGTGAGTGTGGATATCCTATGCGATCTGAGGAGATATTAGTGTGACAAATCTCTGGCCAGAGTACATGATGTGTTTTAGGTTAATGGGTTATCCTAGTAACACATGCGATGTCACTATTTTATCTTCAAGATGTTATGCATAGTTATCGAATCTCGAACGACTCTCGATGTACCAATGGTTGTTGATTCGATCGGGATATATGGATGAAGGGACCGTACTGTACGCTAACCAAAATCTACTGGTTCTTGCAGGCACTATCAGTAATACCTAGGGAATCATGGGGCGATGTTGCTAGGCGCTCTTACCATGATTCGATGGGTAAGTCGGAAATTGTTGTTCCGAGTCACAAGGAGTTGTGAGCCCACGGCTAGCTGTATTCCTGAACCATTGAGGGTTACACAACTAATGGATTACTAAAACCCCGTAGAGATAGTTAAATTTAAAGAGTTAAATTTAATAAAAGAGAAGTTGGACTTCTTAACTAAAGGGAGTGAGATTTCCTAAAATGACATAGGGATGGGCATTTTTGGAAATCACTGAATTCGGATTCATAAAAATTATCTTGACTCTAAAAGATGCAAAAATGGTTTCTGTGCACATTCGTGAAATCAGTTTATCAATCGTAGTCACGATGAATTTTATATTAATTTCTATAACAACGGGCTTGGTTTGTTGGGCTTAAGTTATGGATTGTGGGCTTTAAGGAGTTAGAGTCCTGATACAATTATAACTAGAAATTATCTATAAATAGAGGTGTTGGGTTCGAAAATCAAACACATTGTGTCTTATAATTTTCGAAATTACACTCTAAATATTTGAAGGGGATTTTCGAAATCCTCTGTCCCTTTCGGAGAAAATTCGGCTTGTGATTTTTATGAAAAATTACAATCTGAATTAACAGATCATATCTGTTTATTCTCTACGCAAACTTCTGATTGATTTCTAGTGCAGTCAATCAGAGGGTTTTGTTTTCTATTCGTGGACCTGATTGAAGAAACGTTCGTTCATCAGTTCCGGGGATATACAACAAGAGCAGATTAAATTATGTTGGTGTCCATAATCTCGCTTCGAGATTTTAAGGTAAAATATTTAATTGTGATTATTTATTTTACTTACACAATTTAATCGTAAAAGTTTTGATACCCAGATATGGAATCATTCCATATTAATAAAATAAATTTTTAAACTTCCGCTGCACCGGGTATCAATTCTAATTGATCTGAACACAGTTTTCCAACAATGTGGCCTATGCTCTGAGCGTCACGAGCAGATACCAAGCCAATCCCGGTCAAATGCATTGGAAAGCCGTGAAGTATATTCTTAAGTACTTGCGAAGGACTAAGAATTTGTTCATGGTTTATGGAGGGAGAGAATTGAAGTTGGAAGGCTATACCGACTCTAGCTTCCAATGTGACGTGGATGACTCGAAATCAACCTCTGGATTTGTATTCGTGCTCAATGGCGGTGCTGTCTCTTGGAAGAGTTCCAAGCAGGACACCACAGCGGATTCCACCACTGAAGCAGAATACATTGCAGCATCAGCTGCTGCTAAAGAGGCGGTTTGGATAAGGAAATTCATCCAAGAGTTGGGTGTAATTCCTGAAGCTGTTGGTCCAGTCCCGGTGTACTGTGACAACACGGGTGCCGTTACTCAGGCAAAGGAACCAAGGTCTCATCAGAAGTCCAAACACGTACTGAGGAAATACCACATCATCCGGAAGATCGTGGAAAGAGGAGACATCAGTGTCGAGAGAGTGGCCTCTACAGACAATATCGCTGATCCGCTTACTAAGCCCTTGCCAGGACCATTGTTTGACAAACATCGCGAAGCAATGGGATTACGTAGTATGAGTAGTTGGCTTTAGGGCAAGTGGGAGATTGAAAGAGTGGGTGCCCGGTTATCCAACTTGTGGCTAAGGGCTTTTATGACTCTATGTAAAACAATCTTTTGTTTAATATAATTTACACTTTTATAATGGCATTGACTTTATCTTTCTTCATATTGTTATATTATGATATACTATTGTTGTTTTGATAAAGACCTTGAATATACTATAGTGTATGTAAGATGTGGTAGCACATGGGGATGGCTATCATGAAACACATCTTATAGTCACTGTATATTCTAAACAGTTCCTAGTCAATTGAGCCGTCCGCAAATAAGGATAAGGATCACTCGAGATTGAGACTAGCATTTGCGATGCCGAGTACCACGTTTCATTGGTATGGAACATAGAGATGTTCAAAGCATGCAAATGGATATTCATATGATGAATGATCGAACTACCCTATTCGGACTTTCCAAGTGGTTATCACTTATCGAGTGGATAAAGTCCGCGGTTTTGGTTATACACCATTAGTCCTTATTACTTGAAATATCATTGAGACTCTATATGCTAGTACTGTACTTTGACTCATTTACCGACTCTATTGGGGTCATCAGGTGTCGGGATTGGGTACAGTTACGACACATATAGGAGTCGATGCTTTGTTGTCAAGGATTCACCACATACTTGCGAGTGTGGATATCCTATGCGATCTGAGGAGATATTAGTGTGACGAATCTCTGGCCAGAGTACATGATGTGTTTTAGGTTAATGGGTTTTCCTAGTAACACATGCGATGTCACTATTTGATCTCCAAGATGTTATGCATAGTTATCGAATCTCGAACGACTCTCGATATACCAATGGTTGTTGATTCGATCGGGATATTTGGTTGAAGGGACCGTACTGTACGCTAACCAAAATCTACTGGTTCTTGCAGGCACTATCAGTAATACCTAGGGAATCATGGGGCGATGTTGCTAGGCGCTCTTACCATGATTCGATGGGTAAGTCGAAAATTGTTGTTCCGAGTCACAAGGAGTTATGAGCCCACGGCTAGCTGTATTCCTGAACCATTGAGGGTTACACAAGTAATGGATTACTAAAACCCCGTAGAGATAGTTAAATTTAAAGAGTTAAATTTAATGAAAGAGAAGTTGGACTTCTTAACTAAAGGGAGTGGAATTTCCTAAAATGACATAGGGATGGACATTTTTGAAAATCACTGAATTCGGATTCAGAAAAATTATCTTGACTCTAAAAGATGCAGAAATGGTTTCTGTGCACATTGGTGAAATCAGTTTATCAATCGGAGTCACGATGAATTTTATATTAATTTCTATAACAACAGGCTTGGCTTGTTGGGCTTAAGTTATGGATTGTGGGCTTTAAGGAGTTAGAGTTCTGATACAATTATAACTAGAAATTATCTATAAATAGGGCTGCAGTGTTCAAAAATTTGGTGTGATTTTCAGTCTTGAATTTTCAAAAATCAGTCTAGATTATTCAAGAGGATTTTCGAAATCCTCTGTCCCTTTCGGAGAAAATTCGGCTTGTGATTTTTATGAAAAATTACAATCTGAATTAACAGATCATATCTGTTTATTCTCTACGCAAACTTATGATTGATTTCTAGTGCAGTCAATCAGAGGGTTTTGTTTTCTATTCGTGAACCTGATTGAAGAAACGTTCGTTCATCAGTTCCAGGGATATACAACAAGAGCAGATTAAATTATGTTGGTGTCCATAATCTCGCTTCGAGATTTTAAGGTAAAATATTTAATTGTGATTATTTATTTTACTTACACAAATTTAATCGTGAAAGTTTTGATACCCAGATATGGAATCGTTCCATATTAATAAAATAAATTTTTTAAACTTCCGCTACACCGGGTATCAATTCTAATTGATCTGAACACAGTTTTCCTACAATCAAGGCGAAAATTTGGTCGCAATATCGAGCTGGATGCAAATCAGATCGAAGTTACAACAACCAGATCAAACAGATCAGCTCTGGTATTTTGGCCATAACTTACAGCTCGATTATCCAAACGGGATGATTCAGTATGATTTACGAAGATAAGACAATGATCTACAAATTATTTTCCAGCAGCTCAATCTGAATCGGAGCGTAAGAAGCTGATAAATCGAGATGAAGTTTCGGAATCTGCACTAAAATTTTGCAGAACAGAATTTCAGACACAGCTTAGTATTTCAAGTATATCTTTCACATACATACTCAAAATTGAGCGATTCTTGATTCCATGGAAAGCCAAGACAAAGGAATACAACTTTCATGTTCATCACCTTGCCCAGAAATCAGTGAATCAAGATCTATAAGCAAGTGAAAAGATCAGATCGAATCATAAATGAACCAGATCAATTGGAATGATGCAGATCAACTAAGAGACTAGATCAACTATGAACCAGACCAGATCAAAGCTTGACCAGACCAGATGAGTTTGACCAGATCGAATCGGTCAAACCAGCCCGATGAACAGTAAATTCAGCTCAAACTCAGAAAAGTGTCAGCTACTCAAATATGACTGTTGCAACTTCATAAAATGTCCAGAAACATCCCAAACGGTCATATTCTTGAATCTAACGTTTATATCATTTTTGGATATATAAATACAACACTTTGAAGGCAAAACAAGAGAAGATAATGAAGATTCAAATTGTGGGTAGTCTACTTGAAGAAATTAGCTAGTTGAGAGCATTGCCCTTCGTGTGAAGAACATCATCATAATTCTTGAGCATTAACAACTTAGTTCTTCACACACGATCACTCACAAATATACAAGAGAGATGAGCTTCAAAGATTAGTTGAGTGAGTCTTAGCACAAAGACATTAAACATTGTGTTGTAGTCTTGGCATAAGAGATGTTAAACAATATGCGGATTGTGAGGTTGAGACCTACAATCGAGAGTGGCTAGGAGTTGTTGTTTAGGTATTGGATAAGTTTTAAATTGGATTGAGTTTGTACAAATGAGTTTGTATAAATCAAAGTCTTCTAATGGATCCTTTCGAGGTGAAAGAAGGAATGACATAGGAGATTGAGCTTCGAACATACATAAACAAATTCGTGTCTATTTTTTTATTGCATTTACTTTATTATTGCCACTGTTTTAAGATGCATTGTTGAAGCATTTTATGTGTTTTTTATACACCAAAATATTACATATAAAGTATTTGATAAAATGCTTCAACCAAACTTTTTTTATCATTTCTACTTGCATCCTTTCAAATGATTTATAAAATGTTTATTCGGTTTCTACGAAGGATTATTTCGAGTGTATTCCGCTTAGTTTGAAAACCAAACTCGATATAATTCATCGATGCTCGGTTGATTTTTTTAACATTTCAAGAATGAGCTATTGTAGCTCTAAAATATTTTAAGTGTGTATTCACCCCCCCCCCCCCTCTACACACCTATTTCGATCCTAACAGAATATATGAACGTTAACGTGCTCATCAACATGCACATCGTTTGATTAATGAAGAAAAATATTGGAAGAATATTTTTGCTTTCAAGTTTCAACATTATATGTACGTTCAGCCACACTCTGGCGCAAGTCTGAGGTGTATAGGGAGTCTGGGAAGCCAATAGTGCTGCAGATGAAATGGCGAATATGGATAGACCAATACGGGGCAACCGTCGTTTGAGCCATATTTGGAATGGTCATCCCCGGAGCTCATCCCGGAGAGCCAATTCCTCTATCTTTTGAGTCGCATTTGGAAAGACCGTCCTTGGAGCTCATCCCTAGGAGCCATTTCCTTTATCTCTTGAGCCGTATTTGGATAGGCCCTTCCAGAGTTCATCTCGAAAGTCCAAATCCCGTCGTTTCCATCTCGTTTGCCACCATAATGCCACATACACCATCAAAATATCTTTCATGCATCATCATACCATATCATCATGACATCATATCCTTTCATCATCATATCATATTTCAATACTTCATCATATCATGATCGTAAAACCTTTCTTGATAAAATCATGCTTGCCAAAGATGATTAAAAATCATGCTTATGTATTAAACATAGTTTTCATGAGTGAAAAAGTCATATACATACATTACTTAACATAATCGATCCACGTGAGTCGTTACGTACGTCCCGGACATTCGAATTTGAAATTTTTTCAATAAAACAACTTAAAAACACTTAAAAGAGCTTAAAAGATCATAAAATTGATTTTCTGACTTGAAGGGCAAAAATTTAAAATTTTGAGCAGAACCTTTTGCGCTTGAGCGGCCAAAAGGGGCCGCTTGAGCGGGAAATGTGCAAATGCTTGGGCTCGAGCGAAAAAATATGTCGCTCGAGCGCGCAGCCCGTTGCTTGAAAAATCAGGCATCAACACGCACTCACCCCTCGAGACCAAATCCATTCCTAGCTCATTCTTGGGTTCCCAAACACCAGAAAACATATAGATATTGCAAATCCAAGATCAAACACATAACATACTTCAAAATATTCTACAAAAACAACCCGTTTTCAATGGTTTAAATCGAATTTCATACCAACACTCACACACACCTTCAAAACTCTGATTTTTGTCCATTCTTTCTTCACAAAACTCAAAACATAAATAACCAAGACATCCGTAACGCATCACGATTCACGATCTACTTCATACCACATGAATCATGCGTAAACATGACATAAACCATAGATTCATACTAAAAATACATATATTCTTGAATGATGGTTTCAAAATAATTAACCTTGGCACGAACAGAATTTAGAAACTTTCTCACCTTGAGATCAATCTCAACCTGAAAATATTAACTTACTCGAAAACATTAAAATATATTAGACGTAAACATAAAATCATATAAACTAATCATAACTTAAAATAATTAAAGGACATAACATCATGAAATCATTTTAAAAGTATTGATCGAGTTAGTGGATTTTGGACTTTACAGTACTACTGATCTGCATTTTTGTGCATTTAAGATGCACAGAATCTTGAACATTCTATTTTGTCTATTATGAAAGTGAGATAATTCAGGTGGGTGAGGTTTGTTTTAGTTTGATCTGATCGGATCTTTATCACTTTGATTGAACAACCTTTTGTACGGGTAATGGAAAATTAAGTGGTTTTGATGATTTCAAAAGTTTAGATGATCACTTGAGTTGTAGGAAAACTCATAATAAATATTAAAATCCTGCAAGGTATGCATAAAGGCACATACCCCACCTTTGTACTTATATGTATTATTATTAGGGGTGGTTTTTTGGTATATCATATCAAAAATATTGGTATGAAACAAATGCATACCGATACCGATGCTAATATTCTAAAATTTTGGTACGGAAAAAATTCATATTGATATCGTATAGATACTGAAAAAAATTAGGTATACCGAAAAAATGTCTGTATATCGAAAAAATTTCGGTACGGTATGCCAAAACTCGGTATTTTGATCCGGTATGTCAGTCCTAATTATTATGTTTATTATTATATAATATCTTAGATGTATTTTTCGATTGCAAAAAAATGTTCTGAAAAGAATTATACTAGTAAAATTACGTACACATATATATCAAATCAATCATGCCTTAATCACATGTACTAAGAGTGATGCTTCCTCCAACCCATACAATAACATTATGATCCATGAGATGAAAAAGTAATTAACAAAAAAGTGAAATAAATATAAAATGAATAAAAATTTGTGGCTCGTCTTATTTTCGTCTATTGCACCAAACGATATCTTTGCATGTGAGAACAATAATAATTTAATAAGTGTATCGCTTCCTACTTCAAGTAGTCTAGGGAAGAAAAAAAGATATAAAAGTTAACAAAAGAAAAATGAGCACCTTGTTCATGTGATTATTTTCATTATCCACGCATTGTCAAATAAATATTATTAGATGGGTTTAGTGATTTCTCGCCTAAAAAAGAAAAGAACGAACAAACCCAATAGGGAAAGAAATTACAAGTTGTTGGATGGAAACTAAACATTAACAATTTTTACAAGACTAATATCTAAAAACATATACCAATTTATACGGCAAAAATTGTAATTTTCCTATGAAAAAATTGCAAAGCCATACATCTATACTATCTATATTCTATACTATATAATAAAGCGTCAACCATCAAAATAACTAACTTGGTAATTTAATGAATTGACAAAAATATTCTTTATTTCATTCAATAAAAGTTTGTACAGCAAACATATTTTAATAATTAAGTTTAAAAAATAGCTAAATGATGTATCAATCATAAACAATATTTGAAAGATTTTCTTAAATTTAAAAAAATTAATTACGTGAACAATCTGTTCACGCGAATTATCGCTTTTAAATGAAAAATGTGTTGATTTATATGTTTATTTAAAATATTACTCACCATATTTTATTTTGATTTAGTTTTATTTTATCATCTTACTATACTATAGTATTATAGTAGAAGCCTTTTAATCAATCAATTTGCAATTATTTGGTAAATTTTAAGATAAAATTGTCATTATAATTAACCTTACTTAATTCACACAAAAACTACGTTATTAAAAAAATTAGACATTTTAATTTTTATATGTCTTTATATTTTCTTAGCCAATATATTTTATCTTATTTACCAAGACATTAAAATTTTTTTAGAATAAAACACATATATAGATTAAGGGATTAAATCATAATTGTTTACAAGATTGGAGAGGCAATTTGGAATACAACCAGGGGTGGTCTTAAAGAAAATGAGGTCTAAGCGAAGTTTAAAATACGGGGTCTCCTATATTAATTTGAAAAGCCAAATATAATTAAGCTATATGAAATTATCTTTCGTAATTATGAATTATCCCGATAAAATCACAATAAGCTATCAAAATTCACAATTCAGATGCAAATTTAATTTATAAGCAGTTACTTTAGCTATTCAAAATTAAATTCAACAAAAACCTCAATTTTCAAAATTAAATTTCAAAATTTGTGCCCTCAATCCAAGAATTTTAAACTTCTACATGAAATTAACAACGAATATTAACATTTAACAAGAAATAACATTAAATTGAATAATTAATAAGTCAAAATTTAGCGCACCTACAGACACAGAATAAATTATTCGAACAACTCAAGCTAAGAACCCGATGCTAGAAATGTCGATGATCATTGAGGGCAAATAAGATCGACGATCGACGACAAACAATATCAAAATGAGAAATAATAAACGAAACAAAGATTGAACATACATATATAATTAGGAGACAAATTTATTGTAGATATGCATGAGTATTCTTTGATTTTTTTATGATAACAATTATAATATAATAAATTTTTAATAATTGATTGAGCATTATTAATACATAATAATTATATTATATACAATACTTTTTTAATAAATTGGGGCCCCACCCCTGGGCAAGCGCCCTGCCCGTACTGGGGCAGGGCCGCCCCTGAATACAATCATAGATATATTCAAAGCTAGAAGATAAAATCGATGCTTTGCGAGTCAAATTATGTGCCACATTGTTAGCCGATCTTTTTATATGTTGTAACGAACAGAAGTGAGGGAAGACAAGCATCAATCTGATTTCTGCAGCTACCATATCTGTTGAACCTCCGTCTTCTTTCGGCAAAGTAAGACATTAACTTTGTGACTTTAGAATTTTGATGTCTTTTTATTACGAAAAGGTCACACACCTCTAATATTGATGTATTTGTTGTGTATTATAAGTGACCATTTATTTATGAAAATACTAAATCTTTTTAAAAAATAAAGTCTAACTTTTTTTTTTGTATTTTCTTTAAAAAACCAAAATTTACAGGCATGAAACGTGTGCACGAGAGTACTAATATTCTTTTTTACATATGTATATAATACCATATGAACATTTTGTTAAGCAACAATTTGTTTTTGAGTAGATCTCTTATGAGACGATCTCACGGATCTTTATTCTTGAAACGGGTCAACTCAATCCATACTTACAATTAAAGTAGGGCAAAATCCCGGTTCAGTTCTAAATGTTTGGACACATTTCTGGTTCAGTCCTAAATATTTTTACGTTCCCAGTTTTATCTCAAATGTTTTTCGAAAGTTCCTGGTTCAGTCCTAAATATTTTTACGTTCTCGGTTTCATCACAAATGTTTCCCAAAGTTCCCGGTTCAGTCCTATTCTAGATTTCGTCCCAAATATTTTTTAAAAGTTTTCGGTTTGATCCTTCCGTCTATCCGTGGGTCAAAACTAACATAATACATCATGTGTCATTCACACGTTGTAAAAGCCCCAAAACCACAAATTGAAATCTCTAACTTTCTTTTTACTTGTTCCATAGTTTTGTTTCTTTCTCAAAGAAGTTGAAAAATCTCTGGTTACCGATGGCCTTTGGCCTTTAGTCAAGCGCCATGTTGGTTATTGGTGGTCCGTGGTCACTCGAAGACAACATTCAAGGACTGCGAGATGAAATCCGTTATTTGGAGAGAGAAATACAAGATATGGATCAAAGACTTGAAGATGCTCGTCTTTATGAGGAGAGAGCTATGAATGTTGTCATCGATTGGTCAAATGAAGGAACTCTGAAGCTCGAAGAGGCCACGGGGATCTTGCGAGGGTACGATGATCTTAAGGTTTGGAGTATAATCGTGTGGTACTCGGTGGGCAAGAATGCCAAGAGGACTGCACAAGGCATTGAAAAACTCCGAAAAGATGAGAATCCATCGTTTATGCTTGTTCCGTCCTCCACCATCCATAGTGTCCATCTATGATAAACCATTATGGAGTTTGAATCCAGAAGACAAGTCGAGGAAAAAATCATGGAGTTTTTTAATGATGACCATGTCCATGTGATAGTCATTTGCGGTGTAGGAGGAGCCAAAAAAACAACCATGACACAGAGAATTGTGAACAAAGTGAGAAACAAAACTATGAAACAAGTGAAACGAAATTCAAGAATTTCAATTTGGGGTTTTGGGGCTTTTACAACGTCAACGTGTGAATGAAATGTGATGTATTATGTTAGTTTAACCCACGAGTAGATGGAAGGACCAAACCGAGAACTTTTGGAAAACATTTGGGACGAAATCGGGAACGGAAAAACATTTACGACTAAACCGAGAACTTTTGGAAAATATCTGGGACGAAACCGAGAACGTAAAAATATTTAAGACTGAACCGAAAACTTTTGTGAAATATTTGGTACGAAACCAGGATCGTAAAAATATTTAGAAGTAAACCGGGAATGTGTCCAAACACTTAGGACTGAAACGAGATTTTTTCCATGAAAAGTAATACATTTAACATAAAAAATAATTTTTTTTAATGTGTAACTCAAATAAGATATTCGTGTCATAAATTGATCCGTAAAACCGTTACACTTTAATTTTTGTGTTTTTTTTTTATTTTATTGCAACCAATACAGCTAGATTCTCTGACTATATGTTTAAAATAATAAGCTTTTTTATTTCATCACATTAGTTTTTGTGTTTGTAATTTTATTTCAACCAATACAGCTGGATTCTCTGACCATATGTTTAAAATAATAAGTTTTTCTATTTCATCATTAATGGGATTTTTCGTGTCATCCAAGGGAACAAATTAAATACATATATATCAAATAAACAACGTGTTAACACTTAACAGGAGGTAATCAGAAATAATCATTATAAATTTCTTTATTTTAGTTTTAGTCAAAAGGTTTAACACGTTATTTGGATTTTAAATTTAAATGGGGGATGCATGGGATTAATTTTTTAATAAATAATATTCTCCTTCAACAATAATAAATAAACCCGATCTATCGGTAGCAAATCTGACTACCCAAATTAACCCTATCCAAACCCATCGGGTACCCGAAAATGGTAGCCTGTCTCTTATTTATTTTTTCTTTAAGTAAAATTTCTCAAACATGTAAATCTAACCATTATCGCTTATTCACTGTCATCCGTTTGGTTACAGAATTCAATGAAAGAAAAGCGCTTTTTTTTTTTTTTTTTTTAAAGTTATTTTTTTAAAATTTTAGTCGTTTGGTTAATATAGTCATTTCTTTTTCTTAGAAACACTTATTTAAGTCCAAATATTTGCTTTTTAAAAAACCAAAAATTTTTATTTTTTGGATTCTGCTTCTGTTTTTATTTTTAAAAAAAATTATTTTTTTTAATATTTATCCAAACGCTAAAGTCGCTTCTAATTTTTTTTTTAAATAAAAATATTTTAAAAAGTTGTATTTATTTAATTTTTTTAAAAAAACCAATAACAATGAATTTTGTATTCAAACTGACCTTAATTTGAAAACATTCCTTACACTGTGTTTGGATCACGGGAATTGTACGGAATTTGGTGAGATTTGGAATTGGAAATATCGTTTCAGTGTTTGGCAATTTGAGATTTCAAAACGAGATTGGTATTTGGTGGGATTTCATGAGATTTCAATTAGTTAAGTAAAATCTTGACAAAATTGGTCGGATTTCACGGGATTTCACGGGATTTGAGTTTATAAAGCAATAAAATTATTTTTAATAATAAATTCATATACTTTACTTATATATTTTAAGTTTTTTTTTTATAATTTTTTATAAAATATCATTTATCCAAAATTTATACTATCAAATTCCAAAATATATTTTAACTTTTTGTCAAACACAAAATGGAATTTCAATTCCATGGATTTTAAAATCCAAATCCAATTCCAAATCCAAATCCAAATCCAAATCCAATTCCAAATTCCATTTTTTAGACATCCAAACACACTGTTAGTATTATCACTTATAAACAAGATAAATAAAGTGATAAACCCTCTTCGCAACTCCAGAGAGTACCGGTCCAGTCGTTCGCAAGACTCGCGAGTGTGATGGTTCATGTCCGTAGTCAACTTACATATTAATTTGTAATTTGGATATTAGTTTTCAAATATTGGGTTAATTATCGATTTAAAAAATCATTTGAACCGCGATACTTAACAGATGAATTTTATTTTTGTTCGAACTTTTCATGATAGACAAACACGATCAACTGGTGTTTTTTATGCTATCACATTCGGATAGTGACGGATTGGGGATCCAACGACCCAAATTTTATTGTATTTGAGATGTTCACGCGAACATCTCAAATGCAAAAAAAAAAAAAAAAAAAAAAAAAACCCGTTTAGATGCAACACATGGGCAGCATATACAGACCCCCCCCCCCCCCCCAACTCGGATAGAAAAATAAAAAATAAAAAGAACATTCAAGTTAAATGATCTGAAAATAAAAGTAATATACAAGTTATATGACTACAAATTAAAATTTACTATAACAAGACCAAAAATAAATAAAACTAAACACATGCAAATTACATGAGTAAAAATACATATTCACCATTAACATAAAACAACTAGTGAAAAGAAATATAATTAACATGACTAAAAATATATTTCTCTCTTTTATAAATTAGCTAACCCGTTACACTTTTAGTTGCCTTTCAACAAATATCTAATTGTGTGTGGTAATTACTCCAAGTCCAAAATATTGTAATATATGTGTGAATCTATACTATATTATTAAATTTGAGACCTATTAATTAATCTCATGATCCGTTATCGCAATGTTAAAATTATCATAAGTTAATTTAACAAATCATATTAAGCATGAATGAGACTTTGATACATTGGTATGCCCCTATAAAATGTCACATTTGTTTTTTTATTTTTATTAAATTTTTTTTATTACATTTGGTGGATATATATTTGACTATTTGTAGAGTTGTCAGACGGGTCAAACCTATGGCGGTGCGCACCGGACAACCAAAAAAATCATCGTTTGACGGATCGAGGGTGAACCAGCCATCATCACGACTGGATGAAAATTCTCAACCCAACCCAACCCAAAATGGGTTGCGGGTTAGACGACCCACCCGTGGGTTGGCTCACTATAAATAAAAATAAAAATTATTATAGTTAATTATAAATTTAATTTAATTTCATAAATATTAGTAGAAACATATTAATAAAATGTCTAATTATTGATTTCACTTGTGTAATTTTATATAAAGTTTTAATTAATACAAAAAAATCATAACTTTCATTAAAAAATATATATCACTATTCTCGAGGCTTGCGGGCCAACACAGTCCAGTTGTGGGTTGGACCGCCTAGACCTGTGACCCGCGCAGGTTGATCCGCTTAGGCCTGCTTTAGTTTTGTTGGAAAAATTTCAACTCAACTCACTTGAATTGTGTGGCGAGACGGAACGGGCCAACTCAGCGAACCTGACTTAAATTGATGGCTCTAGATATTTGAATAAAAAAGTTATTTTTATATATATTTTTAACTGTTGATTTATTATTTTATTTTTCATTAAAAATAAATTATACAAACATACAATAAAACTTCGGTGTCCAAATTGCCCAATACATAAAATAAAATTATAAGCGTAGTATATTTATACATTGCACGTAAAATAAATTTCACAAAAACTCACGGATTCAATAAAGTTCGTATATTTTCAAAAAAAAAAATTAAATTTTGTCAACTAGACTAAAAAAAGGGTAAATGATTTAAAAATCCCTACCAACCCTTCAAACTTTATCTTAACTCCCTAACCACAATTTTTTTTATTTCAACTCCCTAGTGGTCCCCATTTTTGAATTAAATATTATTTAGCAACTAATCCTTTGTACGTGGCATTGTTAACCTATCGAACCAGTCCCGGCCATGCAAGACTATCAGTTACGCAAGGTTTCCAGCCGATATACTCCGAATTAGGGTCCAACATGTTTTTCTAAGATGAAATAAATTTAAATACCTCTTTGACCAAAATGTCGTCGGGTCATACCTGTCGAGTTTTACGAAGTGCTCCTCACACTCCAACCACGCAGTCGCAACAGATGGTTTCTGCACAAGCTCCTTCAACGACACCCAGCACAGCCTTAATTCGTTTTTTACCTTAAGGCGTATGATATATAAATTTAATTATAAAATATGAGCATGAAAGAACAAGAGACTTTAAAAAAATTATTCAGACATGATATTATTACATAAATCAACTCCTTTGAAGAGGAGAAGACAACTTGTTTAGCTACTCATAGTAGCCTTGTTTTTGTAATACATAAAGAAAACTTAATACAATAGAGAGAGAAATATGACAACAATTTATTTGTAAGAAAACTGAAGGGAATGATCGATATCTTCAGCTTCCTTGAACGCTTGTATTTATAGCTGAGGTTCCACTCGTTTCACCGAAAAACTTCAGGGAATCTTACAGCTATCTTCTATTTCTTTATGCCATTATTGATGGCATCTTTTACTAGTGAAGGAGACAGCTGTCTTGTATTTTTTATGCCATTATTGATGGCATCTTTTACTAGTGGAGGAATCACATACCTGCCACTTTCTTTTGGCTTTATTCTCCTCACATGCCTGCTTTATTGTTGTCGGGGCATCTTTTGCTTTTGAAGTAGGCCCCTGTGAAAACGCATCTTTGGTGGTCCTTGTCCACCTTTGCTTGTCTCAGAAAAATCTTTTCGATCCGTTTGGAGTCTGAAGTTTTTTTCAAATTCTGGCTCCTTCTGGTTGGGACACTCTGGGCAGATGTTCTCTGACCATCTTCCGATATGAGCCATGTTACAAAATTTTCGGCGAGTCTCTTTACTCCCCGGCAGCTTGTTGTTCCATAAAAAATTTCTCTTCTTTTCGAAGAATTCCCCCGCAAAAGCCGTAGTTTTTCCTGTCATTGTGTTTAACAGGAATGATCCGTTCACAAAATTTTGATAAAATTTGAACGAAAACTTGACCTTGTCCATCTCGGTGAGACAAATCCAAATACCCCATGCCCTTCTGGTTGAGATTTTATTTTCTCCAAAAGTGGACACTAATGGTATTTCCTCAGGAATAGGGTCCTTAAAGAATCTTTGATTATTCATGTCAGGTCTCCTTAGCTTGATGAAATGAAAGGGTTTGTGTGATCCTTTCCCTGTTGGTTCTGGAGCTGCACTAAAGAAATATAATTCAAGCACATCTCCTCTGGACAAATGGTCATTATTTGCCCATGTTTCTTGGACTGCTTCCTGAATCCATTTGGGTAACTGTGATATCTCCGGGAAGCTTGGTGACATTTTATAAACTGAGGCCAAGGCTCCAAATTCATACCAAAGCTTTACATCCTTAGGATTGACATTGTTTTTTAGCCATACCCTTGGATATATCCCTGCAACATCAACCCTGCAAGTGTTAGGGTTAATTTCACTTCTTTTACTTAATTTCTCCCACCTCTGTTGATAAACCTGAAATGGAGAAATAATAGCTGGATTAGTATCGATCTTAGATTTGCCTTTTCAGTGTTGGGCCTAAGATTGATCTCTTCCTCTTTTACCCCAGAGGCGGAGGGTTGACTTGATGAGAAATCCTCATCAATTGTTGCTTTATCTAGATCATCAAAAGCTGATGATAAATTAGCACTTGTTTCTTGAGTTTTAGCTTCCTCAACATCTTGTTTTCCAACCGGTGGTTGTATTTCTTGTTTTTGTAAAACCAATGGTTTTAGCATATCTTGTTTATGAGAAACCAATGGTTTCTCTATGGCCTTCACAATTGGCCCTTGAATAGCAGCAGCCCATAGTTGTGTTTGAGCTTGCATACACCCTGTAATTTGATTAGATACTTTGATCCGATCAGCTTGTTGTAACCTGCCGGCCATTTCAGCATTAATGGCTAACTGGTTGAACTCGGTTTGAAGCAACCCAAGGTGTTCCCTGAGATGCCTCTGCATTTTCATGATGGAATCCACGTCACTGCCTTCCATCTCTTGTTAGAAATCTGCAAGAATATTTTCTTGAGATTTAATAATAAAAATATCAAAAATATAATTTTGACATAATGCTTGCCATCTTAATAACCTAGCTTTCTCAGGTTTAGATTCAATCTTATTTTTTAAGAAAGCTTTTACCTGGGTGTTATCAACCTTTAGCGTGAATTTTTAGCAAGTAAAAATAATGGCCATTTTTCGAAAGCCCTTTTGACTGCATAAAATTCCTTTTCGTTGATATGTCATCTGATGGCCTCTGATTCTAAAAAAAGACCGCTACAGTATCTGCATGGTATTTCTCCATCCGGAGTGATCTTGGTAAGGACTGCTGCCCACCAATCGTCACTAGCATCCGTAAATAAAACCAGATCATCTTCATCTTCGGGTATAGCCATTTTTGGGAGATTCTTACATATCTCCTTTAATTGGTTTACCCCTTGAGTATGGTCTTCGGTCCATATAAACCTAGCATCCTTTTTTAACAAAGTACTGAATACCTTTCTGTACATTGCTAAGTTGTTAATGAACATCCCTGTGAAATTAACTACTCCAAGAAAACTCTGGAGTTGTTTTATGTCTTTGAGTTTATCTGGAAAATTTTTTACCTTTTCCACAATTTGGGGTTGTAGAATTATTCCAGTTTCATCAATCTCAATACCAAGGAATTCAATTTTCCTTGTTGCTATGACTGCTTTCTTTTCAGATAAGACCAGTCCTTCTTGTTTACAAATTTTAGAGAAAATCTCTAAGTGTTTAACGTGTTCGTCTATATTTTTTTGATGCTATAAGAATATCATCAATATAAACAAACATAAAGTTGAAATAATCTTTAAAAAGATTATCCATATTTCTTTGAAATATCTGGGGTGCATTAGCCAATCCCATAGGCATAACTTCCCAAATATAGTGTCCTTGTGGAGTAGAGAAGGCTGTGAATTTCTTACTGCCTTCTTCCATTCGAATCTGGTAAAATCCAGACTTACAATCAAATTTTGAGAACACTCTAGCATTTCGTACACAACTAATTAGGTATTCTCTACTCGGTATGAAGTACGCATCAAACTCCAAGATTTTATTAATACCTTGGTAGTTAATAACTAACCTGGTTTCACTCTTTTTATTTCACCATGATTTCTGACCAGAAATCCTGGGCTGCTATATGGTGAAACGCCTTCTTTGATTAGACCAAGGTCCAAATGTTCCTTGATAATTATTCTCATATCCCTTTGATCTGTTATGTTCATCGGGATAGGCTTATATCTGACGAATTCATACTCTTTGCCTTCCTTTAGAGTAAGACTAGCTTTGAGTTGATTTCTATCCCACCATGCCAAAGGATGCTCGTTGTAACTTTCTTTGAGTCTCTTTTTGACATCTTCAAGGGATACCTTATTTTCTAACTCTATATCTCTGTGATTTAGAGTCACCTTGAAAAGCTCCATATCCTCTGTTTGGAGTTCTTGTTCTGTTGTTATTTTCAACATGGTTTCTCCAAACCTTCTTGGATTTTTTATTTTTGGATGAAAAAGTTGTCCTTTATCACCACGCTGGCTGCGAAATATTATCGGCAATTGTCGATAAAAAGCAACTTTGAGTCTTTGAACGATAATTTTATGATCACAAATTGTAGTGAACATAAGTCTTCTTGACTCATTGTCTTGTGTTTACTTCTTAAACATTTGTAAGAAGTTATTTCCTAATAGGATATCAGCTCCTGTATCATGGAAATAGATTGGTGGTGTCTTTACCTTATACCAAGGTGTTTGACCTGCTCCTCCCATGAGGATTTCTGCCTGTTTTATTCCTTTGCAAAGAATTAAAATTCTTCTAGAGAAATCCCGTCCAGCAATTTTTGGCAATTCTTCTTCAAATTCTTCAGGGAAGACTCTTCTTTTTGCTGTACAAATTCCTGCTCCAGAGTCAATATAAGCTGCAAAGTATTCAGCCTTATATTGTTCATACAACATTTCTATTGGAATGTATATGGAGAAAGGACTTGTTGTCATTTTTTAAAGGGATTACTAAATGGCCCTGCCATTTTTAACAGACTGTGTTGCAACTCAGTAATCCGATTAAGACTTTTCACCTTTAGTTTTCCTAAGGCTTCAGAAGGTAGAGTATGGTTACTTCTTTCTACTTCTTCGATGCGTCCTAGTAAATCATGTTCATGACTTACTAATTTCAATAGTTGCTTCTTCCTCTGTTTGTAAACAGAGTTTTCGAATATGTTTAAGGGATTGTCCCTTATCCAATTCTCTTGGTTTTCCATCTCGTAGGATTTTTATTGAATCCTCCAAGGCTTCTCTTTTGCCATAAACTCTATTCCTTTTTCAAGGCGTTTCCATGGTTTATGGTCCTCCAGAAATTCTAGGCCAAGAATGAGCTGATCCATCTCTTTTCCTGGAATTCCACAGATTTGAACTTCCAATTCTCCAATATTTATCACTCCTTGGTAAGTTCCTTTTTCTTGTTGTTCCAAATAGTAAATCGAGTTACAAGGGAACTGATTCCGATGACTTGTAATTTCGAATACTATTTTCACTTCTTTCCATCTTTCTGGAGATCTAAATTTTCGAATTATAGAAAACTCCTTTTCTTCTGGTGGAATTTCTTAAATAGGAAATTTGTCCCATCTCTTACTTGTCATTCGGTCTCCTTGGAAAGATAACCTTCGGGGTTCTATTTTAATGTCTCTGTATAGAATAGGTCTGTCTTGAATTTGAATGTCTGTTTCCTGAATTAAAGGAAACTCGATTCTTTCCGGGTATATTGCTTGAGCAACTTTTCCAAATATCTCTGGAATTTCAATGAACTCAATTCTAATAAATAATTCAGAATGGTGAGTATTAGAAAGAGCATATGAAATTTGATATGTAATAGAATATGGCATGTTACCTTCCTTCATTAGTCTTTTTTCCTTGAAGTTTTGATGCAACGTCAATGCTCGACTAAAATCTCTATCAGCTAAATTGTAGGCTATTCTTGGATAAATAACTCCCATAATTTTTCCTACGCACAAATTTCCTGAGATAGTTCCTAGAACCGCATCTTGTATATTCCCCATTCTTTTATCGCATACTACGATATCTATGGGTGAATCTATTCCTTCTTTAAAAGTAGCTTTGATCATAATCTGGATTGCTCCAATATGAATCCAAGACATTGTCTTTGCTACTTCTGCTTTTAATTTATGTAATTCCTCTCGAATTTCTTCAAAGAGAATCAACTGCATCTCAATTTGATTACTGGTTAATTCCATAGGAATCGCCATTTCCCTTCTGGATACCTTATAAATCAAATTATGTCTTCTTTGTCTTAGCCCTAGGTTTCCTAAAACTCTTTCAACTTGTCCTGCCGAAAATCCTTGGTACTTCTGTAATGTTGAATTTTCTCTCATAATCCTTTGAACAATATTATGAGATATCGTGGTTTGACTAAAGAACCCAGCCAAACTTTCATGTGTTTCATGTCGAAACACCTCCTCTTTACTCTGATTCTGATTCATCCTCAGAAACTTCTTGACTAAATAATATCTCTTCTTCGTGTATGCTTTCATCTGAGGGGATATCCTTAAATTGATATACTTGGACTAGATCTTGAAAGAAAACCGCATCATCCATATCTGGTGTTGCTTCAAAGAGTTTGACTCCTTTTTTCTCGTTTTCTGGATAATTTGTAGATATATGTTCTTTTGCTCCACATGTCCAGCAGTTGCAATCCTTGAAACTTTCACTTGCCCTTGTATGAGTTCTTCTGAAAGTTCTTCTTGATGGTGTTCTTCCCCTGCTTTGTGATGAGCCTGTTGTTGGGGACGTTCTTGTAGGTCCACTTCTTCTACCTGATCTATAGGATCTGGCTTTTTGTTTGGACCAAAATGTTCTTGGTTTCCAAGAACTCTTCATTCTTTTATTATAGGGATTATTTCTGAATTTCTTCCTTTTAAATCCCCGTGTTCTGTTTTCAATGATCGTTGGAAGATCATTTTCTCTACAACACAAAGGTGTACGCTTATCTATACCCCTTATTTTCTTATAGTTCTTTTGTAATGCTGCCATATGGCACCATTCTGCCAATTTTCCTTTCAAAAAGGACGCGCGTCTTGTCAATGTATCAAAATTACCTGGAGCGTATTCTTTAATCAACATTTATCTCCAGGGACTTGGCATTTTTGCAAAAAATAGCTGAATAGCCACATTTTCCTCGACTCCCGAGTTCCATCTGTATTTAGTAATTAACATAATGTATTCATCAACTAAACAGATATCATGTAACTCGAGGCTATACAGATCTTGAGTATATCTTCTCTTTTTATCTGTATCTTGATTATTGAAATAGTCTACCCCTATGAATTGTGCTTTAAATAGGGTGGCCATTCTTTCTCCAATCTCGCTGAGGGATTCTCCTTTCCTTCGTATCTGGCATAGTCATCTCCCATGCAATCTTGACAGATCCCATTAGACTCATTTCTAGAAGTTTAATGAATCCTTCTTTATTGAGATCTAATGTCCCTGCTGCAATTCTCATAGCTGACGCGCATCCAATCATCTATAAGATCTTCTCTGTTTTTGAAGTCCAAAACATCAAGGTTTAACATAACCCCATAAGGATGTATCGGGTCTAAAACAGTTTTTCCATAAGGAGTTTGATGTAGTGGTATTTTACTCCTTCTTGATCTGGTTCCTGCTGGATGTGAATTTTCTCCCACATGGAACTCACTATGTGGTTCTTCTGTTTTTACCACATATCTTGGGGGATTTCCCATGGGTTGTTCACCCTCAGGGAAATTCATTTTTAGATCTACAACTTTGAGATTCGCAAAAGAATCCACAAGATCTTGTAGATCCTCGAGATTTAATCTTTCTAAAGTAGTCATCAGATAGTGTTTTTCTCTAATACTGCTTTTATAAGATTAATCATCATTTCATCATTAGTTAAAGATTTTTGAACCATTTTGGTTTTACCTTTCTGATGTAACAAAGGTTCGGTACCAAACGAGAGTGGTAACCTTCCTCCTATATTTCCCTTTCTAGAACCAGAAGTATGTTCTAGGTTTAGGATTTTATTTTGAAGATCCTTTAGAGTTCCAAGAATTTCTTCTTGTTTCTTAATGATTTCTTCAATTTTCCGAGGTATTTCATACAACTGATTGCTGTAATATTGTACCGTCTTTTGAATTTCTCTAAGATCTCCGGAGAGTTTAGAGGAATCTGGGGTAATCTCTAAAAATTTAGAGTTAAAAATCATTTTTATTTATCTCTTCAAATTTGAGAGCATTAGTCGCAACCTGTTGTAAGTAATCTATTGTGAATAGATTAACTTGTTTATAGGATTTCGTATGAATAAAATCCTCTTGATTCAAACCTTCGTTTGAAGTCATCTTTTTGTAAAATCTTCTCCTCAACAAAGAAAAGCATGAATTAACGAATAATATTATGTCTGAATAATTAATCTAAAGCTTTGATACCATTTTCCCGCATATTTCTTTATACTGCAAATGAGCACAAAATCTCCAGATTCAAGCATAAAACCTTTACAAGTTAAGCATAGAACCTATAGATTTCAAGCATAGATTAGCATAAATCCAGCACAAGAATTAAATATTAAAATATTCAAGTTTGGTGGTCCTAGGGAGTTATAGTAAAGAATCTTTTGCATAGGGAGTTCTAATAAAGTTAGGAAGGGTATTAGGGATTTTAGGACAATTCACTTCTAAAAAAATCCTGGTTTCGATGCAGTGCCGGCGGGAGATTGACGATTGGCGAAGCATGTTATTATCGCATTTCCCAATCAAAAGGTAACAACTTCAATGAACTCCGCATCATTCGCCATCGCCTCCAGTGTTTCCTTGGTCGAGTAAACTTCCACGTCAATGCCGTTTGAATCTGCAGCCGCAAAAACTGTGATCCTCCCGTCGAATTTCGACCCGATCCCACTCCTCACAGCGATGTCTTTTCCCCATCCAAATTCATTCCCATACACATAAAACCTCGGGGAGCTACTAAGCATACATATATTGCTATTCCGACTGAAACTATGTGTCGTCCTAGAATTCGCCGACAAGTATTCCATGGTTTTGATCGCTTGTTCCTTAGTTTGCCGGTTGACCATTTCGTGTAACTTCATCGCCGTGTATCCCAGCCCATGATGCAAGATATCGTCTTCCGTCGTCGCGACTTTTGCCCCGTGAATCGCATTGCCGAAGTAAGAATTCTGCAGAGGTATTCTGTCTCTGGTACCAACGGGCATGGAGAAGTAAACTTCTTGGTTTTGAATAATGCTGTTGTTGCTGCTACGCCTCCCTCGCAACATGGATCGCCACACATGAGCTAATAGAGACTGTAAAGATGAGATCTTTTCAGTGCCCGCCTTAGAATTGGCCCTGGATTTGAGCTTAGCGATGTTCTGTTTGCTGAAATGAAATACCCTGTGTAGCAACGAAGCTGAATCGAAGTCGCTGAACATATTTTGGATTCCAGAATGTGGAAAATGGACCGGGAGATTGATTTTCTCAGGAAGCCATCTTTGGAAAACAGGGATTTTGGATATGGTTTCGAGACCACGGGATTAGAGCTTTTTTAAAAGCAAAAAATTGTAGCTTTTAAAAGCACTTATTTTAAAAAAATGTCTACACAATCCAAACGAGCTCTTTGAATTAAAAAAGTGCTTATTTAAGCACTTTTTTGGTCAAACAAATACCTTGTTAACTGAAAAGCACTAAAAAAAGTGTTTTTTTGCCCTGGCTTTTGAAACCAAATGGGGCCTTTATCACTTCAAAAACAATTTATTCCTTCCATCTCACCTCACCTCACCTCACATTTCTTTGCTAAAACAATTTATCGTTATTGTAAAGCAGTGTCTATCATGTTTCTTTTGGGCCAATCACCTTGGGCTTGGTATTTGATTGGGGCTCTGTCAAAGCTAATGGATTAGAAAACTCACAACCCAATTCCGGTTGTGCCTCTGTCAAAGCTAGTGGATGCCGCCGTCGCCATCGCATGAACTACGCACGAACATAGTATTTCGGTTTCCGGCATATACCTGATTTGCAATGTATTTTGGGAAGGGAAGCGGGAAAGCTTTGAGTTGGTGGAGTACCTCGTACGTTTCACTTGTCAAACATCTTTCGCTTTATCACTTCAAAAAGCAAAAAAAAAAAAAAATACATGGTTAATCGCAAATATTAGGAAAAATTGCAAATTTAGTTCTATATTTTTATGACTTTGTGATTTTGGTTCTCTATGTTTTCACATTTCAATTTTAGTCCTGCATGTTCTGATTTTTGGCACTTTAGGTCCTTTTTATTCAAAAATGCTTACATGACACTGTACACGTCAGCTCCACATCATCACTGAATTGGTGCCACATCAGCATCGCGTCGGAAAAAGACTAAAATTTCCAAAAACAATTATGATAGCGGACTAAAACTGAAATTTAAAAATATAAAGGGCTGAAATCGCAAATTGACAAACATACAGGACAAAAAAAACAATTTTCCCCAAATATTATCACTTCAAACAAGTTATTATTTATTTTATGATTATTATTTTATTTTATTGTACTCAGTAATTATATATACATATTGGGAATATTTTGGTCATTTCATGTTGGCATACAAAAATAATCCATAACGTTAAAATCATTTCAGGGATCATATATTTCATTCCTCCATTTTATTTATCTCTAAATCCCATTTTCTCTTAGAGCGAATTTAGTCAAGAAAGTGTTGTGGCTTCTACTTCCAAGAGCATCTCCAACCATCCTTTATTTTGGAATATTTCTCCATTTTCTCCAAAATGGAGGATGATTACGCCTCTAACCGTACTCCATCTTCATCCTTCATTTTGGAGGATGCTACAGTGATCCTCCAAATATGAAGTATCCCTGTACATATGGTGTTTGGTTTTAGAGGATATCATATTTACGAAAATATCATCCTCCAAAATTACTTTTATATTATTTTAAGTTTTTTTTATTAAATATTAGTGGGTTAATTGGTTCAAATTTTATTAATTTGATTGTTCTATTATTTTTTATTTGATTTATTTATTTTTTAAATTAATTTTTAATATGTTTAATAATATAATACATAATTATTAATATATTAGACGATTTTTATTTTAACCTTATCAAATTAATACAGTTGAAAAATATATTATGTAATATTTTTTATTATATATATATATGCGTGTGTGTTGTAAAAGAAAAAAAATAAAAAATGAAGTATTTGGTAATATTTAGAGGATATGAGTTGGAGAAATTTTTGAAAATAGAGATCATGGATCTCTATTTTAAAGGATAAAATATGAAATTTTAGAGGATATGAGTTGAAGATGGCCTAAGGGTGTGCAATCGGTCAAAATCAAAATGATATTTGCAAAAACTGAACCAAACGATTAAATTTTCTAACAAATCAAACCGACCAAATTTGTATATAAAACCCGACTAAACTGAAACGATAAAAAATCAGTTAGTTCGTGTTGGGAAATTTAGTTTTGGTATTTACAAAAGAAAGCCAAACTACTTAAGCAAAAGGCTAAACTGATATTTAGGAAATGATGACGTCATGATGACCTACAGGTACAATTTACAGCACTAAACTGAAATGCTAAACTGAACCATAAATGATTCAGTCTACCTCGACTAAACTGAATCTATTAGTCACGCTAAGGGAACAAAATTCAGTTTACCTTGCTAAACTGAATCCATCAGTCCATCCCTACTCAACTGATTGTTTCGGAGATACAAAGCAGTTTACCTTGCCAAACTGATTGCGTCAAAAGTATTCACAGCAGACTTCCAGATAAGATCGTCCGTACTCTGACATCTCTGCAGAATGTAGTGCCGCGATACTAAGGGAATGTCGGTGTCAGAGATCGTTGATGATAGTGACAAATCCAACGGGAATAATTTGAATCTCATCTGAAGAGCATTTTGAAATTATGACCGTTGGCAAACCAAAGAGTATAAATAGGGATCTTGATCAAAGTTCAAACTAACAAATGTGCTGATATCTCTGCTATTGCTCAAAAACAAAAAGCATCTTGCGCTCAAGACTTGATCAAGAAACTCGAAAGCACAAACACTCAAAAGCATCATTCTGACCATTGAAGGGCCGATCTTTGTGTTAACAGATTTCAAGTTGTATTTATTCTACTGTACGATCAGTCTAGGACTGAAACCAAGGTGTTACACTAGGAGTTCTTGTTTAGGCAGTGTTTAAGTCCTAAACTGGATTGAGTTTGTGCAAATCTTCTGTATTAATCAAAGTCTTCTAGTAATATCCTTCCGAGGTGGAAGAAGGGGTGACGTAGGAGTGTTTGAAATCTCCGAACATCCATAAACAATCACTTGTGTCATTTCAGTTTACCTACATTTATCACACCCAACCCAAAACTGATTTACCCTAAGTGTTTTTTGTAGTGACCCTGCATGGAATCACCTACTAACTGGCAACTAATAGCATGCATTAAACTTAATACAGCAAAATACTTAACAGAGTAAAACGTGCGAAAACATAATCCATAAATTACATATCAGCTTAGTAAAATATATCCAGGCTGAATACTGTAGTGATACAACCATATCGAAAAACTTAAAAGTAAACATTATACAGCTATATCGAATCCTGCTGTATAATAAACTCCTCAAGGCTCCTGCTCCCTAGTCCTTAACTAAGCTAATAAGTACTCCCAAAACTTAAATAGATTCCCGGACCATACCTTCGTCCGTAGATAGCCCTTTGAAGTCGCTAGTCCCGGATGACTATAATCACTCCTTGGTTATTCCAGAACCTCTATTATAACCGATAGGGCCCTCAAGTGTATAACTCACACTATATAACTGAGGAAGAAAACTCGGGAATTCGTATTTCAAAATGAAATCGAATGAGCCCTATTTATAGGAAAAGTTTCGGACGAGTTCGGGCCCTCCGAACCTGAGTTCGGATTGTTCGATCCAACTCATTGTCTGCATGCGAGACACGTCGAGTTTGGATCGTCTGATCTCTACTTCGGGTCGTCCGAAGTGCTCTAAGTCCGACACTTGTCAAAATTCATTGCTGAGTAATCCTGCCTACTTGGCACAAACAAGTTCGGGCCGTCCGAACTTGAGTTCGGATCGTCCGAACCAGCCTTAACTCCGAAGTCAACAAGATCACCTTTGGAGCCCCCGGTGGTCAAGTTCGGGCCGTCCGAAGTCCTCTTCGGATCGTCCGAATTGGCTCAGACAATGAAATTTTATTTCTTTCTTCTGAAGTCCGATTAAATCCCGAAATTGGTTAATTACCAACTCTTAACCATGTTTAACATATTATTATCTTAAAATGAGTTCTGGGTTACTATATTTTTAATCTATAGCTTGACATCTTTCCGCACACACTTTGTTTGACAAGCTATATTCGACACTAAGATAAGCCTTGAACTCCTTTATTAAATCGATCGAGTTTCATATTTTATACTAAACTGCTTGAAAGTATATTCCCCCCCCCCCCCCCTCCTCTAGACTTTCAACCGATTCTAACAGTTTGGTTTCCGATCGAACTTTTTTTAAAAATATTTACATGAAAAAAAAGGAAGAAATTTTATAGGCAGGGCAACGATTATTGAAATATGAGATGTTTTTTTTTATTTGGTAGGTGGGTTAAACTTATAACATATGTGTATATGCAATTAAAACCCAACAAAAAATAAACTATATATAATTTAAGGCTCAATATATATATATATATATATTTTAACAGGTCCAATATTTATTTTTTAAATAATATAAATAATTTCGGTTTAATCAGTTTAACCGATATTTTTTTTAAAAAAAAACTGAAACCGAATCAATTAAATCGATTTGACTGATATTTTTAAAAATTAACTGATCCACCGAATAGAATTTTCGATTTTTTTCGGTTCGATCGGTTTTTTTGGTTTGACCGATATTTTGCTCACCCCTATCTATTTTTACTTCTATTTAAAAATAAACATAAATCACTTTTCACAATTTTTCCAATTGGCAATACCTCTTCTACATTTTATAATAAAAGCTATTTTAAACTTTTTTTTAAGATACTTCCAAGAGCTAAGGCAAGTAAAGGGCCACCCGGACTTTTTTTAAAATTTTTTTATGTAATCCAAAAATTTTAAAAATAAATTTTAAGTATTATTTTTGGAACTAATGTTTTATTAGTCCAGTCTCAAAAAAATAACCTTTGAAGCCAAAAAAAAGCAAAAAAAAACAAAACAAATTTTAGCTTCTTGTTTTTGGGTAAAATTTGTATAAGTTAAAACAGAATTGAACATTCACAAACACTCAAAAGCACTTCTATGCAGGGGCGGAGATAGCTCATGCCCAGTGTGGGCTTTTGCCCACACTGGGCACAACATATTATTATCTCTACTATAAAAGGGTGAAGAAGGGCAAAGTTTTTTTTATTGTGTATTGTCATAAGTGCCCAAATTTTATTCATTGGAGTGTTAAATGCAAGTGGTATTTTTGAGAACTACATGAAAATTATAAGGACATTTGAGGAAGCACAATAACTCTTCTCTCTCCCTACATGGATTAATGGGTTAATAATTGAGTTTGTATTTATTGTTAATAATTGAGTTTGTTTTTATTACCTCAAAATTAATTATTGATAAACTATGTATACTATATAATATAAAATTTCACACACAATATTTGGCAAATATTTTTATAATGTAAAATATTTTACTTTTGGAAGGTGAAAAAAAAATCCAAATGTAATTTATTGACTACTAAATGACACAAACCGGATATCTAATTGTTACACACCATAAAAAATTGAGCAGCAATATTGTTAAAAATTAAATATAAATTATTTTTATTTAAATTAATTGACTCTTAATATCTGAGTTTTTTTAGTGAGTGTAATTTTTTTTTGTTTTTTTTAATTGGATCTAAATATTGAGTTTGTTTGTTTTATTGCATCTTATTTTTATTGGGTTTTTAATTGACTCTTAATATCTGAGTTTTTTTTAGTGAGTTTTTTTTTTGGGTTTTTTTAATTTGGTCTGATCTGGTGGATTATGTTCTAAGTGAATCATTTTTATTTTTATTTTTATTTTTATTATTTATGGGTAATAATGATTTTTTATCTTGAAAAATTATGGTTTAATATTATTACAAAATTTTATATTGAAATATTTAAAATACATGGATGAAATGAAAAAAAATCATATAATAACATATGAAATTTATGTATAACAAATTTTTGACAATTGGACACAATTAATAGTAGAAAGGGAGTAAAATGGAAGTTATAGGCTAATGAACAAATTTAAAATGTGAATTTTTTTTTAAAGAAAATAGGATAATGGACAAATTAATTAAAAAAACTCTTAATTATTCTCATTATTAATTTATATAAATTTATATTTAATTTTTAACAATATTGTTGCTCAATTTTTTTGGTGTGTAACAGTTAGACATTCAGTTTGTGTCATTGTAGTCAATAAACATTTGGATTTTTATTTCTACTATAAATGGGTGAATGAAGGGCAATAGAAAAATTCACTTACTTTTTGTACTATGACAATAAAATAATTGATCATTTAAAATATTTAAGCAATATTTACACTTCTATAAAATTTGTGTTTAATATAATATATATATATATAACATCACCATAAATTTTATGGAGAATAAGTTTCATAATGTGATAATCTATAATTAATTAAAGAATGATATATTATAAAGAAAATAAAAAATAATATAAATTTTTTTGAACTTTTTAAACACAACATTTAAATTTGTTTTTAAAATATCATATTGCATTTGTAAAGTTAATCATATACTATAGCAATATAAGTGAAATTAAAAAATAAATTATTTCATATAGTTTCTTTGTTATTACAAATACATTGTGTCTATTCATCTCTTATTTAATTACAAAAATTCACCTTCAATGAAATATTGGTTTGAATTATTTTCTATCAATTTAAGAATACAAAATTTAAAACACATTTTTTAAAAACAATTCTAATAAAAAAAATAAAATTTGGTTACAACATACTTATAAAAACATTTCAAAATAATGTTACTTCATAATTCAATAGATATATGATCATAAAAATAAATTAGAGAAATAAAATTTTATCGAAACATAATTCTTAGGAAAATCTAAAAACAATTAACATAAAAATGATTCAGATGTTGGAAAATAAAAATATGCATGTATTCTTTAAAATTATTAAAGATAATATATATTTATTTTATTATGACTATAAAAGTCTAAATAGAGTGACTAAGTTTTTCATTGTGGATATTTTTTTTTTGCCCTTAGATTGTATTTTCATTCGATTAATTGTATTGATATGAAATTTTCTACACAGTGTTTTAAAAATATAAAAATTGATGTATAAAGTGAATATATGTTTGAAAAATAAAATATATTTTAACTAAAACTATTTTTAAAAAATCATGTATATTTAATAATTTTATCTTTAAAAGTGTGAATAGAAATAAAAAATATTTCATTAGAGAATTTTTCAATAAATAATTTCATGAACATTTGGTGGAAAATGAATGTAAAAAATTAAAGAAAAATATAATATAAAATTTATGGATAATTGGAATTTAAATAAAATTAAATATTATAAATCTCATTCATAAATATTAATAAATCAAAGATAATTATAGAAAAATAAAGAAAAAATTGTAATTTTGATCCGCTAATATTTGCAAATTATGATTTTGGGTCTATATTTTCATATCAGATAATTATCCCTATAAAATCTCAAGATTCTTAAAAACCCATTATGAAAAATGAATTATCTATTAACTCTTTTTGTTTTCAAATCTTATGCACTTATATCCCAATATATATTTTCAACTTTGAGCGCATCCCCTTATCTATATGTGTTTTGGTAGACGTTTGTATCCAAAATTTGAAACACAAGGACTTAACAGATGTAGATGGTTTTTAGCGATATCAAAATTTCATTTTCAGTTTGTCTTGTGTATTTCGATTTTTAGCAATTCTAGTTATTTTTCATCAAAAATGTTAATGCAATACTATAAACGTTTACGCTAAAAAAGTATCACATCGAAAAAAGGACTCTAAAATCGTAAAAAAAAACTAAACAAAACAAAACAAATACAACAGACTTTGAAATCTGATAACACAGAGTATCGGAATTACAAATAAAGAAACTTATAGAATCAAAAAAGCAATTTTTCCAAAAATAATTGTCAAAATGTAATCCATGCACATTTATCTAAATAAATTTAAGACTCAAACATAAGACTTTATCAAATATTAGAAATTTACTATATATTTAAAAAAATAAAACAAATGCATTATTATTCGAAATTTTAATTATTACTTATTTTACTTTTATTTTAAAGGTGAATAAATTTAAATTTATGATTTGTTTTATGTTATATCTAATACATTTTCACGTATCTAACGTGCGAGACACTTGTTAATTGATTTTTTAAATATCATACTACATTTATAAAGTTAATCATATACTATTAGAATATAAATGCAATCAAAGAATAAATTATTTTCATATAATTTATTTGTTATTAAAAATACACTGTGTTAATTCGCATCTTATTTAATTATAAAACTTCATCTTCAGCGAATTGGTTTGAATTATTTGCTATAAATTTAAGAAAACAAAATTTAAAACACATGAGCATCAAAATGGTTTTTTCTGAAAAAATATATAACAGAAAAATTAAATTTGATTACAACATACTTTTAAGAAAATTTGAAAACAACAATACATAAAAATTGAATAAAAATTTGATAATAAGAATAAATTAGAGAAATAACATTTTATCGTACATAATTCTTAGAAAAATATAAAAAAAATTAAAATAAAATTTATTAGATGTTGGAAAAAAATATCTATTCATTAAAATTATTAAAGATAATAAATATTTATTTTATTAGATTGTGTATTATTTCGATAACATAAAAATGATTAGATGTTGGAAAAGAAAAATATCTATTTATTAAAATTAAGATAATAAATATTTATTTTATTAGATTGTGTATTATTTCAATCTAAAACAATTAACATAATAAATATTTTCAGTCTAAATTTTCTATTTTGTCCTTAGATTATGTATTATTTCGATTAATTGTATTGAAATTTTCGACATAATGCTTTAAAAATATAAAAAATGATATATAAAGTGAATATATATATATATATATATATATATATATATATATATATATATATCTGTGTGTGTGTGTGTGTGTGACAAATAAAAAATATTTTCACTAAAATTATTAAAAAAAAATCATGTATATTTAATAATCTATTACCTTACCTATCTAAAAGTGTGAATAAAAATATAAAATTTTACCATTGTGAAATAACAACTTTGCTGTTTTATTTACACTATAAGTAAGGTCATATAAAAATATATAGACATATAAAATTAAAAACAACATTTTAGTTAGGGCATAAAAGTAAATAAATATTTTTATTATATTATATGTAAATATTAATATCCATAAATACATCATACACTTTTATTAAATTGCAAAATGCGTCCATTAATATCATTACATAATTTATTTTTAATTATTATTTTCTAAAAAAACTATTTTTTCATTTTTCACAATTTTTTTATTTATTTTACACCTTATGTAATGTTAGGCAATATAAAAATATATAAAAATAAACTAAATTTTAGTTTGTGGCTTAATTGAGTTGCAGTTAATCAAATAGATATATAAATTTTTAAAAAAACAAAAGAAAAAAAAATTAAAACTTACGGTATTAATATAAAAAGTTAGAATTAAAAAAATATAAGAATATAAATCTTGAAAATAACAAAACTAAAAACTAAAATTTACGATAATAATATTAAAAATTAGAGTTAAAAACATACATTTACGAAATTAATGTAGGAGTATAAATTAAATTTATTACCTACCTAAAAATGTGAATAAAAAAGGTAAAATTTTATCATTGTGAAATCTATCTATCTATTATCTATTACCTATCTAAAAGTGTGAATAAAAGGGTAAAGTTTTATCATTGTGAAATAACAAATTTACAATTTTATTTACACTATAAGTAAGGTCATATAAAAATATATAGGAATATAACACAAGTTAAATGACAAATAATAAAAATAATATGCAAGTTACATGACTATAAATGAAAATGTATATACCAAAACAGAACAAAAAAAAACATGCTAGTTAAATGATCAAAATAAAAATAATATACAAGTGAAATGATTAAAAATGAAAATGCATAGTAATATGACTAAAAATGAAAACATTCAAGTTACAGGATTGAACTTAGAAATTCACCATTAACATGACTAAAAATGAAGAAAAAAAATGATCATTCCGTTGATTTTCATAATAATTAATTAAAGTTTATATGATTTTTATTATAAGGCCGTAAATATCTCAATAATTATAAAAATAATAAATACATGTATATTATATAAACAAAGTGTCACCACGTGCATCGCACGTGCTGTTTACTAGTATATATATATATATATATATATATATAAATATATATGTATAAATATTTATAAATTTTTACTTTTAAATTTTACTTATTATTATGGCCCTAGTTTATTTTATTGGACTAAAAAAGATAGGATTTTTTTTTTAATTTTTATAATTTTTACACCCAAGTTTAGGTTCAAATTTTAAATTTTTATATGTTATTTTTCCCAAAACATGCAGTCTAAAATGCTTGTATAGTGCTTTTTTTTTTCTTATGAGCCACAAATAAGATATGCTTTGATTAACACATTCCAATCACGTTACATATTTTTTGATCATCCATATTATCTATAAAATCCATAATTTCACCAAATTTTAGGTCAATTTTGTTCAATATTCATCGACCATTCAATTATTTTTTAAAATATGTGCACTTTTGGTGATCGAGAATCAATTCATGTTTTTTTTTTCAATATAGAGTAATAAAAAAATTTCAAAGTTTATTTTGATTGCGGATTTTGTATGTGTTGTTCTTCGTCATCTTTTCAATGTTATCACAAAAACTAAATGGTGTTTTTGGTCGCGTGTATCTTATATTCTAGTGTTCAAAGCTCATGACACATTATTCTGATTGTCAATTAATCAGTGACTATTTTTTTAAACTTTATTAATTATATTATTTCGTCGCCTACACTGAACTAAGATCCTGGCTCCGCCCCTGCTTCTATGCAGCTAGAAACTAAGAATCACTTAGTAGAAGCTCTACCAAACACTTCCTAAAATTCTTCTCTCGATTACTTCTGAAAAAATTGACGACTGGCCCTGCGAACATATAATAAACAAGTAGGGGGAGAGAGGGTCTAATTAGGGAACAATATCACCAAATATTTAGTAGAAGTCTAATTAGGGAACAATATCACCAAATATTTAGTGATTAATTGTGATCGCATACTTTATTGACGGTCACACATCTCATTATCAAGGTAATTCCACTCCAATCGATCTTACTCATATCTTTAGTGCCGCAAAACCTGCCTTCGCTTTTCCCTTGTTCAAATTCATACCTTCAAATCCAATCACAACATTATCAATGGTTAACCAACCTGGAATGAACGCACTTTGATGCTCATCGATGACTTTTTGTGCTGGCACTGGCGTGAATCTGTTAGCAATTGCCTTAGACACAATCTTATAGCACGTGTGCATAAGTTTATAGGCCGAAAGTGTTTTAACTCCATTGGTTCCTTCATTTTTGGTATAAGAGTGATAATCATAGAATTCCAATCTGACATATGCCCCTTACCATTAAGTATCAACAACACCTCTTTAGTAACATGTTGGCCAATAATCGGCCACATTGTTTGATAAAACAGGGCTGTAAATCCATCCGACCCCGGAGCTTTTGAGGGATACATATGAAAAACTGATGCAACGTACTTCCTCCTCAGTAAACGGAACACTTAAGATCTGATTCAGGTGATGCCCGACCATTGGATTAATGAAATTAGTCACTGCCTCGAACTCTTGTGTTGAAGGAAAAGACGATGAGAAAAGATTACCAAAAAAAATCAGTAGCAATATAGGCCATGCTAAATATCGGTACACCAAACATTATTTGAGTTCCGAATTAACCTCTTCGACAAAATTCGTTCGTCGCCTTGTAGACGCAGAAGCTTGGAAATATTTGTTATTCCTATCCCAATGGTTGTTTAAACAATTTACTCGGAATCGTTAACAAATACATGAATTAATTATTTTTAAAAATAGTTTGCTTTTTTAGTCTCTCTTGTTTATAAAGTATATATATCAACAAATTATGTCAATAAAATCCCAAAGTACGTTATTTCTTTAATTTTATAAAGTACCTTCTAATAACATTATTGAGCTTGATTGGCAATGAAAAATTAAATTTATTTTAGCAGTAGAATCGTTTTCGAGCTTGAATTTAAACACTAGATCGAGCCTCATGGCCAACTCAATCTTAGAAACAATTAGGCACGAATACCACGAATTAAATAGATATACATGATAGAATACAATATAAACCGTGCTCATCAATATAAAAAAAAGATAATTAATGTAATTTTAGTCCTCTAAAAGTTGGTCTGGTTTGGGTTGAGGCAAAAACTTGTTTTCCAATCCTAATTAGAGAATACATGATATAATACATGATAATTATTGGAAACACACATTGTCATAGAAACACCCTGTTACGAGAGGACGGACAGGAAATTAATTAGAGAACTTGCCGAGAGACAAGAGTGTATCTATATCTATATCTATATCTGTGGGGACCTCGGGTTGCTAATCTCATCTTAGGACAATTAATGAATAATTAAACATTCATTAATCATCAATTAAATAAACCAAAAGCAAAGAAATTTTTTTATTTTTTTTAAATAAACAGTGCCTCGCTCGATCGGTGAAATCTTACCGATCGAGCGGCTAAGAAATCACAATTCTCGGGTTTGAGTATAATTTGGCCTCGCTCGATCGGTCAACTTCTGCCGATCGAGCGGTCAAGAAAATCCAAATACTCTGTTTGCAAAATACAGGCCTCGCTCGATCGGTAAAATCTTGCCGATCGAGCGGCCTCCAACTCCAGAAAACTCTGCATAAATATTTTTGCTGTCAAAACCATACACTATCAATTCTTGTCACCAAAATCAATACAAGGCATGGTTTAAAAGATCTGGAACTTGCATCTACATATAAACAAGGTCTCAAGCATTTATACGTGCATTTATTACATCGAACAAGTCGCTCAAAGGTTAATAGAAAGCATAACTATCTCAAGTTCCATACAATACTTCAAACTAACAAGTTCTAAAGTTTAATGCTTCTAGAGTTCAAGACCTCATCTACAACCCAAGTCCTCACGTGCTAGACTCTCTCCCAGCTGTCAATGACATCGATGATCAGCTCCTGCCCTCTCGGTTGTCATGCACACATACAAAACAAGACAATAGCCAGATAAACTCCGGTGAGAAACAATTCTCAGTATAACCAACATATATATATAAAGCGTTAAATAAATCATATCGACTCTATTTAAAACTCGACTCAACAAATCGAGTAATTAACGCTTCGAATAAGAACTGATTCATACAACTTCGAGGCCATCAAGATTCATAAATGATCTTGACATGGATATCCATCTATCGTAGCCATTATGGGCTAGAAAATAAGGTTAACAGCAACCTTGGCATATAATCAATTCAATTAACATCGTATCGACTCAAATTCAAAGATCCACTACCTGAGATGGATCAACAACATCAATTCAAATCAAAAACATAACAAGTATGTGATTTTTACGGGCCAACTCAACAATAGTCGTTCTTGAGTTTCAAAGTCCCTAACTCGCGATGTCGTCATTATACCTTCGTTTGTCTCGATTCTGAACTCTTAAAATCTGAAAGATACAACCAAAATACATATATCAAACTTCATTCCAATCTATCGTATCAAAATCGAGTTGAAAACATCATAAGATCATCGATCAAACTCATTTCAAACCTCAATCAAACTTCTTCAGTACAAAGTTGACGTCTTGATTCGTTGGCCTTCCAAACTCGACTTAAACTGAAGAATAAAAATGCTATAATATTCATAAAATCTAAATAACATCTAGATAAAATCTTCAGCTCAAATATAGGCTATCAAAACGGTCTAAAAACTCGAATCGACGGCGTAGCGATTGAAAATCGGTAACCGACGTAATCCCGAAACCATTTCTAACTTCATTTCAATCATTCATACAACATATATCAGATAATATCTCATCAAACTCTTCATAATATCATCTATAAACAACAATCATAAGCTGGAAATCATGCTTGGACACATTTCATATAAACTCCTCAATCCGGTTTCGAGATAGAATCACATAAAAGTCAATAAACGTAAGCAAAAGCTTACAATCTGATCTCTGCCACAAACTGATTTTGAAATCCATATAACATAACATAAAACTTACACGAGATCTAAGCCCTCTTCGTAAGGATTCCAGAACAATTTACGGAATTGAAATCGGATAACCGGTTCAAAAGTTACGGCAAATCGAAAATCGAAGATTCAAAGAAACAAGAAGGAACTCGGCTCTCTGTTCTTGAATTCTGAATTTGTTAAGGCATGTACACGTATCATGCTGATAATAGAATTAAAATCAGATAACTTCAATATAAATTGCAATTTAGTCCCTCAATTCTTCAATAATTGCAATTTGGTCCTCGGCCTTTATTTTAATTCAATTTCAATCCTAAATAATTTAAGAATATTAGAATTTAAATCAAAACTCTAAATATTCCCAAATTAAATATACTTGGATTAAAATCAAATTTAGTTCGGATTAATTTAATTAATCCCGGGCCTTACATTTCTCCCCCACTAAGACATGAGTTCGTCTTCGAATTCATAACAATATAGATATGCAGTCTGTAAGCACATAAGAATAAAGAATAACTGAAAACTGAATAAGAACTTACATCAGTGAAATAAGTAGGGAAATCTTTGCTTCATATCTTCCTCGACTTCCCACGTCGCTTCTTCAACTCCGTGCCGACTCCATTGAATCTTCACCAATGGAATGGTATTCGTTCGGAGTTGCTTTTATTTTCTATCGAGTATCTGAATCGGTTGTTCAAAATAGCTAAGAGTGTCATCCAACTCAGCTTCATCAGATCGAATCACATGAGATGCATCAGATATATACTTTCTCAACATTGATACATGAAAGACATCATGTATTCCAGATAAAGACATAGGAAGAGCGAGTCGATAAGCAAGATTGCCTATCTTCTCGAGAATCTTGTACGGACCAATATATCGCAGAGATAACTTTCCTCGTTTGCCAAATCGAACTGTGCCCCTGAACGGTGAAATCTTCAAAAACACTCTATCTCCCTGATCAAAAGATAACGATCGTCGTCGTACATTCGCATATCTGGCTTGTCTATGCTGCGCTGTTCTCATTTTCTGCTGTATCAGCTTCACTTTCTCAGTCATCTGTCTGACCATATATGTCCCTAATTCAGGTACCTCAGAAACATCATCCCAATACAATGGCGAGCGACACTTTTTTCCATATAATGCTTCAAATGGAGCCATCTCTATACTCGTCTGATAACTGTTGTTATAAGAGAATTCAACGAGTGGTATAGAATCTTGCCATGTAGTACCAAAATCAAGTACTACTGCTCTCAGCATATCCTCAAGCGTCTGAATAGTTCGTTCAGATTGACCGTCAGTTTGAGGATGGTAAGCAGTACTCAAATGTAAGCGCGTACCTAAAGCTTCCTGTAGGCTATGCCAAAAGTGCGAAGTAAACCTCGGATCTCGGTCAGATACAATCGACTTTGGCACACCATGTAATCTTACCACTTCTCGAATATAGAGATCCGCCATTTGATCATGATGATAAGTCATTCGGTAAGGAATAAAGCACGCAAATTTCGTCAATCTGTCGATGATCACCCAAACAGCATCACATCCTCGAGATGATCGTGGCAACTTCGTTACAAAGTCCATGGAAATGTGGTCCCATTTCCATTCAGGAATCGATAAACTCTGTAATAAGCCACCTGGTTTCTTCCTTTTAGCCTTCACCTATTGGCAATTCAAACATTTGGATACAAATTCAGTCATGTCAGACTTCATTTGTTTCCACCAGTATTGATTCTTCAAGTTGTTATATATCTTTCTGCCTCCTGGATGAACACTGAAGCGACTGCAATGTTCTTCTTTCAAAATATTCTGTTTCAAGTCTGCAATATCGGGAACAACTATTCTGTTATTCACATACAAGATATCATCATCACTAACCTTGTATTCAGACTGATGTCCTGATCGAATCATTTCAATTGATTTCTGTACATTCAAATCAGATTTCTGTGCTTCTTTGATACGGATCAACAATTCTGGCTCAGCACTGATTGCATATACTCTCATCGGCCTTCTATCTGTCTCAAATACATATCCAAAAATACAACAATCCTCAATCAAATTAGATACACCTACCGTAGATAAGGATAGAGCACACACCTTTCTACTCAGGGCATCCGCTGCTGCATTAGATTTTCCCGGATAGTATTTGATTTCCTAATCAAAATCCTTCAATAAATCAAGCCATCGTTGTTGTCTCATATTCAATTTGGATTGTGAGAACAGATACTTCAGAATTTTGTGATCAGAAAAGATTTCAAACTTCTCGCCATATAAGTAATGTCTCCAGATCTTTAATGCAAAAACAATTGCAGCCAATTCAAGATCATGAATCGGATACCTGACTTCATGTGGTTTTAGTTGTCGAGAAGCATAAGCGACAACATGTCCTTTCAGCATTAAAATACATCTCAAACCCCGGTGAGAAGCATCACAATAAACAACAAAATCACCAGTACTTGTAGGGATTTTCAAAACCGGCGTTGTAGTTAATCTCTTCTTAAGTTCGATAAAACTCCTTTCACATGCTTCAGACCAAATAAATGGTGCATTCTTCTGTGTAAGCTGTGTAATAGGCTTTGCTATCGATGAAAAGTGTAGTGACCCTTACCTGGATCACCTACTAAACAGAACTTAGGCATGCAATTAACTTAATTAAACGGATATCAGAATAAAACTGCGGAAACCAAAAACATTATACAATCCCAAGGCAAGGAATATGTAAATACCCAAATATTATACAACCAAATCGAATAGCTGTATCAATCCAATAACAACATAAATAAAACCTAGGCGAAGCTTCAGCTGACCAACCACTGCCTAGCCCCTCTTGGATCCATCCGCCTCATCCAATCGCAAACCTGCCCCATGGAATAGGGTGTCCAGAAACACAGAGTACGAGACGTGAGCATAAAACGCTCAGTACGAGAGTATGAGTATACATGCATGCAAAGTGAACTCCCTATAACTCGAGGTCAAGGATCAGATAACAGAGACAGACCGGGCCCTGGTATGTAGCATGCTGTGCCGTCGCTTCAGGAGGTGGCTCCCATACCATAATACCAGTGGATATGCCGGACCCAAATCGATGGAAGTCCAACCACTAACAGGATAGGGAAAAACCCTACTAACAGACATCTCGAAGGAGATAGCTCAGTATGCAAATGAATGCAGCATAAATCAATGACATATATACCATGCAGTCACATAATACATGCATACTCAGTCAGGATATCTCGAACAGTACTTTCGTACCTCAAATCAGTGCAAGCTCTACCAACTCTAGGTCCTCGCTTATAGTCTGCTCTACACTGCCAAATAATACTACTATCATTATAGTGCTCTAAAAGCCTTAACTAAGCTATTGCATACTCCTAAATATTTATAGGAAGCAAAAGCTATACCTTCGTCCGTCGTTAGCCCTTTGATGTCGAGTGCCTCAAAACTAGGCCATAGCTCCGCTACGACGCCTGGATCGCTATGCCACTTCCGGATTCCCCACGGGATGCATAGAATTCCCTAGATCTGAGTTAGAAGGCTAAGGAATTGAGAGAGAAGAGAGGAACTGGTGCACTCAAATGTGAGCTCGGCACCCCCTATTTATAGACGACGATCGGAACCTCCGTTCCTCGATCGGAACATCCGATCCCGACATCGAAGCTTCCGATCTCGCTTATCTGCCACGTATCAACTGGTTGACTTCGAATAGAGGTGATCGGAACTTCCGATCATGATCGGAGCTTCAGATCCTGCTACACGTCATGCCTGACGTAATACCATCGGAGCTTCCGATCTCGATCGGAACGTCCGATCCTGCATCGGAGCTTCCGATCCGTCCGGTACCCAATCTATTTAATTAGCGTTGATTAATCCCTTAATCACTGATTTTGGTTACGGGCTACTACATTCTCCCCCACTTAAGATATTTCGTCCTCGAAATCAGATCTTAAGTACTGAATGTAATAAAGAAATCAGAAACATTCTTTATTCAAATCAAATGTTTACAGAGTTTGCAACTGAATACAACTTTAAGAATGAAATCAAAACAACTCAGGATGGTCTTCACGCATCCTGTCCTCAAGCTCCCAAGTAGCTTCTTCAGTGCCTCGGCGCTGCCACTGAATTAAAACCAGAAGAATGACTTTGTTCCGCAAAACCTTATCCTTATAATCCAGGATACGAATAGGTTTCTCAACATAGGTCAAATCCTTGCTCACCTGAACCTAAGACCGCTGTAGAATATAAGACTCATCCGCCACATACCGGTTCAACAGAGATACGTGGAACACATCGTGAATACTGGAAAGATGCGGTGGCAAGGCTAGTCGATAAGCCAAATCGCCAATGCTCTCCAAGATCTCAAACGGACCGATAAACCTGGGAGACAACTTGCACTTAAGGCCAAATCTGAGAATTTTGCGAAAAGGTGACACTCTCAAAAACACTTTCTCCCCGACATCGAACTGCAAAGGCCTACGCTTGGTATTAGCATAGCTGGCCTGACGATCCTGTGCAGTCTTAATCCATTTCTTGATCTGATCAACAATGTCTATCGCCTGCTGGATAAACTCCGGTCCCTCAGCCTGTCTCTCCCCCACTTCTTCCCAGAAGAGTGAAGTATGACAACGTCGCCCGTACAATGCCTCAAAAGGTGCCATCCCAATACTAGTATGCTAGCTGTTGTTGTACGCGAACTCGATCAATGGCAAATGATCCTGTCAAGCTGAACCAAAATCCATGACGCACGCTCTAAGCATATCCTCCAAAGTACGGATAGTGCGCTCTGACTGACCATCAGTCTTCGGATGATAGGCAGTACTCAAACTGAGAGTAGTACCCATCGCACGCTGAACACTCCCCCAGAATCTAGAAGTGAACCTGGGGTCCCGATCGCTGACAATGCTCACAGGCACTCCATGAAGTCGAACGATCTCCTGAATGTACAACCGAGCCATACGATCCACATTGTACTCACGACTATAGGCAATGAAATGCGCTGACTTGGTGAGTTGGTCCACCACAACCCAGATAGCATCACAGTTCCTCGGGAATACCAGCAAATGGGTCACAAAGTCCATTGTGATAAACTCCCATTTCCATTCAGGAATAGGCAGATTGTGAAGCAATCCTCCAGGTCGTCGGTGTTCTGCCTTGACCTGTTGACACACCAAACATCTCGAAACAAATTGATAAACACTGCGTTTCATTCCCTTCCACCAGAAATGAGTACGTAGATCCTTGTACATCTTGTTGCTCCCAGGATGAATACTCAACTTAGTGCGATGCGCCTGAGACAAAATCTCCTCTCGCAACTCTGCATCCTGCAGAATCACAAGCCTACCAGACAAACACAGAAAGACATCTGACTGATAATGAAATCCAGACGAGCTACCCTCGTTAGCTAGATGAGCTAAACGCTGGGTCTTCGAATCAGACATCTGAGCATCTCGAATCCGTGAATACAAAGCTGGCTCAGATAATATCGCAAACATCTGGATACTCTGCATACCTTTCTTATGCTTGAAAGTATATCCTGAAGTACAATAGTCACTGATCGCACTAGGCATCGAACAAGTCTGAAGTGCGGATAGTCGCACCTTGCGACTCAATGCATCAGCGGTGAGATTAGCAGCTCCCGGATGGTACTTAATCTCGCAATCATAGTCCTTAAGCAAGTCCATCCAACGTCTCTGCCTCATGTTCAATTCCGCCTGAGTGAACAAATACTTGAGACTCTTATGGTCGGTGAAGATCTCAAATTTCTCGCCATACAGATAATGACGCCAGATCTTCAAAGCGAACACAATGGCTGCTAACTCCAAATCATGGACTGGGTAATTGTCCTCGTGAAGCTTCAGCTGTCTAGAAGCGTATGCAATCACATGCCCATTCTGAGTCAGGACACAACCTAACCCCTGAAGAGAAGCATCAGTGTACACCACATACCCTCCAGATCCTGACGGTAATGCCAACACTGGCGCATAAGTCAACCGCCGTCGAAGCTCACAGAAATTCTCCTCACACTCGGAGGACCACTAGAAATCCACACCCTTGAGGGTAAGCTGCGTCAAAGGTCGAGCTAACTGAGAGAAGTTCAAAATGAAGCGACGATAATATCCTGCTAGACCCAGAAAGCTACGGATCTCAGCAACCGTCGTCGGACGCGACCAATTAAGCACCGCCTCAATCTTGCTTGGATCAACAGAAATCCCCTCCCTGGATATGATATGGCCAAGAAATACCACTCGATCCATCCAGAACTCACACTTGCTCAGCTTGGCGTACAACTGCTCATCTCAAAGAGTCTGCAGTACCAACCGCAAGTGAGAGACATGCTCTTCCGTATTACGCGAATACACCAAGATGTCGTCAATGAAGACTACGACAAACTTGTCCAAATACTCCCTGAAGACATGGTTCATCAGGTCCATGAATATAGCCGGCGCATTAGTCAAACCAAATGGCATCACTAGAAACTCGTAATGCTCATAGCGAGTACGGAATGCAGTCTTGGCTACGTCCTGATCTCGGACTCTCAACTGATGATACCCAGATCTCAAGTCAATCTTGGAGTAAATTGAAGTGCCCTGCAGCTGATCAAACAAGTCATCAATACGAGGCAAAGGATACTTGTTCTTCACATTAACTCGATTCAGCTGCCGATAGTCAATGCATAGCCGCATAGACCCATCCTTCTTCTTCACAAAGAGAACAGGAGCTCCCCAAGGAGATACACTAGGACGAATGTACCCCTTGTCCAAGAGATCCTGTAGCTGATTCTTCAACTCACGCATCTCTGACGGAGCCAAACGATACGATGCTCGAGAAATAGGCAAAGTACCCGGCATCAACTCTATGCCAAACTCGACTTCCCTAATAGGAGGAAATCCCAAAATCTCATCAGGAAATACTTCTGGAAATTCATCCACAACAGGAATACTCTCTATCCCAATACTCTCAGCAGACAATTCAACTGCATAAATAAGGTTGCCTTCCCCACCAGACTCTAGAGCTCGACAGGCTCTCAAAGCTGATACCAAAGGCATCAGGGGTCGCGCTCCCTCTCCATAGAAAAACCAGCTCTCAATCCCCTCCGGATGAAAGCGTACTAATCTCTGGTAGAAGTCCACTGAAGCTCGATAGGTAGTCAACATATCTATTCCCAGAATGCAATCAAAGTCGTCCATCGCAAGAACCATGAGATTCGCTAACAGAATATTCCCCTCGAACTCTAAAGGGCAACCCATCACTAGACGTTTAGCCAAAGCAGATTGGCCCGTCGGAGTAGAAACAGACATCACTATGTCTAGTGCAATGCATGGTAACTTATGCCTCTTAACAAAACGTGCAGAAATGAAGGAATGAGATGCACCAGTGTCAATAAGTACAAGAGCAGGTATACCATAAAGCAAAAATGTACCTACGATGACTTTCTCATTCTCCTCCACTACCTGATCATGTCCCAGGGCAAACACCTGGCCAGAAGCTCGTGGCCTCAAATGAGAACTCCCAGCAGGTTGTCCCTGTGACCTCTGCTGAACGGTGGCCTGAGAACCAGATCCTGAACCAGAACCAGAACCGCCTCCCCCAGATAGTGGACAATCCCTCCGGATATGACCAGAAGCTCTACGGCACTTGTCGGATGGATGGTTCTTCCCACAGTGATCACACTTGTCCTTATTTTCGAAACAGACAACACCAGCAGAGCCAGAGGAAGAAGAAGTAGATCCAGATTTCTTGAAAGATTGGGCACGGGGACCGAAAGAACTAGCAGGTCTCGACTGAGAGAAAGACCTGTTCCGTCGAATGCTGTCCTCCGCCTGGTGACAACGGCTCACCAAACCCTCGTAGGACATGTCGTCACCAACCGCCACACGGTCATGGATCTCAGGGTTAAGGCCCTGAAGGAACAGATTATACTTCATCTCGGAGCTATCGGCAATCTCGGGGCAATAGGATAGCAGATCAAAGAACTTCTGCTGATACTCATCAATAGACATAGCTCCCTGTCGCAGACTCAGTAGCTCGCCCGCCTTCGACTGACGGAGTGCAGGAGGAAAATACAGCTTCTGAAAAGCTGTGCGGAACTCGGCCCAGGTGGCCACTCCTCTCGCCGCAACAAAAGGTGCAGAAGTAAACCTCCACCACCTACGCGCACGTCCATCCAGAAGATAACCTAGGGTCTCCATCTTCTGCTCCTCGGTGCATTGGAAAGTCTAAAAAGTCGTCTTCATGCGGTCCAACCAGTTCTCCGCATCCTCCGGAGAGTCACCTCCAACCAAGGGCTTAGGTGCCATCTGCAAGAATCGACGAACACTGAAACGGTCCTCATCTCTATGCCGATGGCGGCGTTCCCGACGAGGCTCCCGATCGGCATCTCCCCAACGCCCACCAATACTGCCATGAGAACTCTGGTCGTCACGATCTGCCATCTACAAAATTAACCTAACGGTTATCTTATGTAGAATCTAAATCCCAAGAATACTTTTGCATGCTCTGATACCATAAATGTAGTGACCCTTACCTGGATCACCTACTAAACAGAACTTAGGCATGCAATTAACTTAATTAAATGGATATCAGAATAAAACTATAGAAACCAAAAACATTATACAATCCCAAGTCAAGGAATCTGTAAATACCCAAATATTATACAACCAAATCGAATAGCTGTATCAATCCAATAACAACAGAAATAAAACCTAGGCGAAGCTCCATCTGACCAACCACTGCCTAGCCCCTCTTGGATCCACCCGCCTCATCCAATCGTAAACCTGCCCCATGGAATAGGGTGTCCAGAAACACAGAGTACGAGACGTGAGCATGAAATGCTCAGTACGAGAGTATGAGTATACATGCATGCAAAGTGAACTCCCTATAACTCGAGGTCAAGTATCATATAACAGAGACAGACCGGGCCCTGGTATGTAGCACGCTGTGCCGTCGCTTCAGTAGGTGGCTCCCATACCATAATACCAGTGGATATTCCGGACCCAAATCGATGGAAGTCCAACCACTAATAGGATAGGGAAAAACCCTACGAACAGACATCTCGAAGGAGATAGCTCAGTATGCAAATGAATGCAGCATAAATCAATGACATATAAACCATGCAGTCACATAATACATGCATACTCATTCAGGATATCTCGAACAGTACTTTCGTACCTCAAATCAGTGCAAGCTCTACCAACTCTAGGTCCTCGCCTATAGTCTGCTCTACACTGCCAAATGATACTACTATCATTATAGTGCTCTAAAAGCCTTAACTAAGCTATTGCATACTCCTAAATATTTATAGGAAGCAAAAGCTATACCTTCGTCCGTCGTTAGCCCTTTGATGTCGAGTGCCTCAAAACTAGGCCACAGCTCCGCTACGACGCCTGGATCGCTATGCCACTTCCGGATTCCCCACGGGATGCATAGAATTCCCTAGATCTGAGTTAGAAGGCTAAGGAATTGAGAGAGAAGAGAGGAACTGGTGCACTCAAATGTGAGCTCGGCACCCCCTATTTATAGACGACGATCGGAACCTCCGTTCCTCGATCGGAACATCCGATCCCGACATCGAAGCTTCCGATCTCGCTTATCTGCCACGTATCAACTGGTTGACTTCGAATAGAGGTGATCGGAACTTCCGATCATGATCGGAGCTTCAGATCCTGCTACACGTCATGCCTGACGTAATACCATCGGAGCTTCCGATCCGTCCGGTACCCAATCTATTTAATTAGCGTTGATTAATCCCTTAATCACTGATTTTGGTTACGGGCTACTACAAAAAGTCTCGAATGAATCGACGGTAATAACCAGCTAAGCCCATAAAACTTCGAATTTCCGATACAGATGTCGGTCTCTGCCAACTGATCACAGCTTCTACCTTACACAGATGAACTGAAATGTCATCTCCTGAAATTATTTGACCAAGAAAAACAACTCTCTGCAACCAAAATTCACATTTGGATAACTTGGCATACAATTTCTCTTCTCTTAATGTTCTCAGTACAATTCGGAGATGATCAGCATGTTCACACAGAATCTTAGAGTATATCAAAATATCATCGATAAAGATAATCACAAAATCATCTAAATATCTTTGAAATACTCTATTCATCAATCCCATAAAAACTGCCGGTGCATTCGTTAGACCAAAAGGCATGACTATGAATTCATAATGGCCATACCTGGTTCTAAATGCAGTCTTAGGAATGTCTTCGTCTCTAACTCTCAATTGATGATATCCGGATCGTAGATCAATCTTCGAATATACTGACGATCCCTGCAATTGATCAAATAAATAATCGATACGAGGTAAAGGATAGCGATTCTTTACCGTTGCTTTGTTCAATTGCCGGTAGTCAATACATAATCTCATCGATCCGTCTTTCTTTCTAACAAATAATACTGGAGAACCCCATGGGGAAACACTCATTCTGATATATCATTTGGCCAATAAATCTTCGAGTTGGTCTTTCAGTTCTTTCAATTCAATCGGTTCCATTCGGTAAGGTGCTTTTGATATCGGCCGAGTACCTGACATCAAATCAATACCAAAGTCTACTTCACGGTACGGTGGTAATCCTGGAATCTCATCAGGGAATACATCTGCAAACTCATTCACCACCGGTATATCAGTCAATTTCGGACTAGTCTTCAGTATATCAACTGCATAGATCAGAAATCCCTCTGCTCCCTTCTGTAACAAATCAGTCATAGCAATAACAGAGATCAAGGGAATTTTAGATCTAGCACCCTTACCATAAAATTTCTATTCATCAGCCATCACTGGTCTGAACCTCACTATCTTCTAAAAACAGTCAACTGTTGCTCTGTACTTGGTTAACATATCAATACCGATTATACAGTCAAAATCAGATAAACCAAGAACGATACAGTCAAGCTCAACTTCATTACCTTCGTACTGTAGTACACAGTTTCTGACAGACTTCACTGATACTATACCTTTTCCCAACGGTGAAGATATAGACACTACAGTAGCTAATGACTCAACAGGCAATGAATACAATGTAACAAATTGTTCAGAAATGAAGGTATGCGATGCACCAGTATCGAATAAAACATAGGCAGGATAACCATAAAGCGAACAGTTACCTGCAATCACATCATCAGGCGCCGCTTGTGCTTGCTCCTCAGTCAATGCAAACACCCTAGCCTGCTGCCTTGGAGGTTGATTCACTGACTGACCTCCTCCTCCTCCTGCTCTACCCTGTGCTGCTGGTTGTGGTTGAAATGAATTCACAGAAGATCCTGATTGAGCCACTGGTCTCGATGATCCAGCACCCTATGCACCTCCAGAACCACGCTGTGGGCAGACTCGTGCAAAATGACCTGTCTGATTGCAAATGTGACAAGTACCAAAAACTCCTCGGCATTGTTCACTGGTATGTCGACCTCCACATTTGGTGCAATAAACATCTGACTTCTGTCCAGCTCTAGACTGTCGGGAACTATCTGAACTAGAAGAGCTACTACCACCTGATCTCTTGAACTGTCTGCTCCTACCCTTGAAGAAACTTTTCTTTCCACTCCTGCTACCTCCAGCTTCAAATCGAGGTGGCGGTGGAATCTGTGGCTGTTCTTGTTGTTGCTTCATAGGTTGGAAAACAAACTGAGCTCCTCTTTGTTTCAATATTCCTGCTTCTGCACCCTTTGTACGATTCAGAGCATTAGCAAAGGTATTCGGTCTTCCCGAATTCACAAGTGTAAACACATCTGGATTCAAGTCATTGATGAATTGATCGGCTTGAGCTTCATCACTAACAGCAATATGTGGAGCAAACTTCAACAGGCTAGTGAATTTTGCAACATATTCCTCAATATTTAATTGTCCCTATTGTAAACTTGCAAACTCTACTCCTTTTTCCTTGCGATAAGACACAGGAAAGAAACGCTGATAGAAAGCAGTTTGAAATACAGACCAGGTAATAAAAGTACCTTGGTTTTCCAATGCTCTCTTCGTCGCTATCCACCAACTCTTGGCAAGGCCATGCAATTGATGAATTACCAGTCTCACACGACGATCATTTGTATAATCAATGGACTCGAATAACTGCTCAATATCTTCCAACCAGTTTTCGCACTCCACAGCATTCTCAGTTCCTTGCAACTTCGGTGTTTTGAATGATTGGAATCGTTTTAGAAGTTTCTCCATCGGATTAGCATCACTAAAATCATCAGTAGAAGTACTACCCTGTCCATGTTCAGTTGCTGTCACCGGGACCTGTGCAGCATTCGTCTGTTCAGGCTGATTCATGGCCAATGTCTGTCTAACTCTCGGTGCTGGTCGGGGAGGCATATCTGATAATCAAACAGATTAGTGTACAAGTCATCATTACATCATAACACAATTCTGTTTCAGTCCCTCCTCTGATAAGCACACAATGACTTCTCAAAAGATCGAGTTCTGATTCAGTGACAGTCAAGACATGCTTCCAATCACATCAAATAAATAGATAGCATGCTATTCTTAAAGCTGTAAATCATTTCAAATAATAAAAAGGCTTCAATATTAAATAAACTAGAATAGACGACTCGATCTACCCCGCTCATCTATTCCTAGTCCGAGAAACTTAACGCTCTGATACCACCTGTTGTGGGGACCTCGGGTTGCTAATATCATCTTAGGGCAATTAATGAACAATTAAACATTCATTAATCATCAATTAAATAAACCAAAAGCAAAGGAAAATTTTTTTTAAAAAATAAACAGTGCCTCGCTCGATCGGTGAAATCTTACCGATCGAGCGGCTAAAAAATCACAATTCTCGGGTCTGAGTATAATTTGGCCTCGCTCGATCGGTCAACTTCTGCCGATCGAGCGGCCAAGAAAATCCAAATACTCTGTTTGCAAAATACAGGCCTCGCTCGATCGGTGAAATCTTGCCGATCGAGCGGCCTCCAACTCCAGAAAACTCTGCATAAATATTTTTGCTGTCAAAACCATACACTATCAATTCTTGTCACCAAAATCAATACAAGGCATGGTTTAAAAGATCTGGAACTTGTATCTACATATAAACAAGGTCTCAAGCATTTATACATGCATTTATTACATCGAACAAGTCGCTCAAAGGTTAATAGAAAGCATAACTATCTCAAGTTCCATACAATACTTCAAACCAACAAGTTCTAAAGTTTAATGCTTCTAGAGTTCAAGACCTCATCTACAACCCGAGTCCTCACGTGCTAGACTTTCACCCAGCTTTCAATGATGTCGATGATCAGCTCCTGCCCTCTCTGTTGTCATGCACACATACAAAACAAAACAACAACCGGATAAACTCCGGTGAGAAACAATTCTCAGTATAACCAACATATATATATAAAGCGTTAAATAAATCATATCGACTCTATTTAAAACTCGACTCAACAAATCGAGTAATTAACGCTTCGAATAAGAACTGATTCATATAACTTCGAGGCCATCAAGATTCATAAATGATCTTGACATGGATATCCATCTATCGTAGCCATTCTGGGCTAGAAAATAAGGTTAACCGCAACCTTGGCATAGAATCAATTCAATTAACATCGTATCGACTCAAATTCAAAGATCCACTACCTGAGATGGATCGAAAACATCAATTCAAATCAAAAACATAACAAGTATGTGATTTTTACGGGCCAACTCAAGAATAGTCGTTCTTGAGTTTCAAAGTCTCTAACTCGCGATGTCGTCATTATACCTTCGTTTGTCTCGATTCTGAACTCTTAAAATCTGAAAGATACAACAAAAATACATATATCAAACTTCATTCCAATCTATCGTATCAAAATCGAGTTGAAAACATCATAAGATCATCGATCTCATTTCAAACCTCAATCAAACTTCTTCGATACAAAGTTGACGTCTTGATTCGTTGGCCTTCCAAACTCGACTGAAACTGAAGAATAAAAATTCTATAATATTCATAAAATCTAAATAACATCTAGATAAAATCTTCAGCTCAGATATAGGCTATCAAAACTATCTAAAAGCTCGAATCGAGGGCATAGCGATTGAAAATCGGTAACCGACGTAATCCCGAAACCATTTCTAACTTCATTTCAATCATTCATACAACATATATCAGATAATATCTCATCAAACTCTTCATAATATCAGTTATAAACAACAATCATAAGCTGGAAATCATGCTTGGACACATTCCATACAAACTCCTCAATCCGGTTTCGAGATAGGCAGAGGTATAAGTCCAATCTTGGATCGGGTCTGTGAAAATTGCTTGTGTAGATCAAAGTCTTCTAGAAGAGAGTGAATCCTTCCGAGGTGGAAGAAGGGGTGACGTAGGAGATTGAGCTCCGAACATCCAGAAACAAGTCTTTGTGTTATTTCTTATCTGTCAAACACGTTCAACTCACTTCACAAATTCAACCAAGCCATTTGATCTGTGTTCGATCTGTTAGTCAATCTCTTCCGCACTGATTGATTAACATAGACACACGAGAAAGACAAAAGTTCATTTACTAATCCATCTGAACTCCATACAGTTGAGAAAGGCATTTTTCGATCCTAACAAGTGGTATTAGAGCGAGGTACCTTCTCGTCTCTAAACATATTCAAATGGCTGCATTCAGTGAGATCGTTAAAAGCTTCTGGTACACCACCGTGGACAATTGCACTGCCAAAACTATTGAGACATGCTCCACTGCTAAGGATCTTTGGCAGCATTTGATCAAGCTTGGAACATATGAAGAAGCTGAGCAGATCAGGAGTCCAATGATTGAAGATCTTAAAAAACTCTGCTGCTCAGATAGTTCCAGATCAAATGATGAAGAGAGCACAAGTCAACCAATCCATCCATCTGACTTACAAGAAAGTTGCTCAACTAAACCAATCGCTTTTATTGAATAATCTTGTTTTTCAGTGAGCACATCAAGTTCTAATGACAAAGATGAAGATAGCTGCCTCATGGCCAAAAGTGACCAACCATCTATCAGCAATCAATCATCAGATCAACTCTTCTCCAGTGAACAGGTATTTGATTTCAACTCAGATGAATTTACACGAGAAGATTTATCAAATGCATTACATGACATGAGTAATGAGTATCAACGACTGTGCTTAGAATTTGAGGAAGTTAAGGCCAAGCAAAATGATCTGTCGGACTGCTCAACTGAACCCAATTGGGAAACATCAGTTGAGAAAATTAGTCTAGAAGCAGAGATTGCCAAGCTTAAGACTGAAAATGATAAGCTACTAGTGGAAAGTCAGCAGTTAAAGTCAAAAAACTTAAAACTTACTGAACTGATAACCACTTGGAATAAGTCATCAGCATTGTTAACTGAGATGCAAGAGTCACAAAAATCTTTTGGAGATAAGACTGGTCTCGGATTTAGTGACAAGGACTGCAAACAAGCTGAGCCAAGTACTCAATCCTGTCTGGACAAGAACACTTCAAATTATGTGAAATTTGTCAAGTTCAGCACGATATATGAAAATATGGAACCTGATAATCATGTCAGTTCACCTATATCTCAACCAAAAACTCTTTACAATCGAGGATTGGGATATGTGGAACTAGAGAGTTCTAACTCAAGCCAGATAAAAAATAGACCAGTTCATTCTGGATATGGTCAAGCAAGAGAAGACTCTATGAAGGTACAACATAGACCACCTTATTTCAAAAATAGATCCATTCAAAAGAGATATTGGAGGCCTAACTTGTACAATCAATCTAGACATACATATCCAATGCACAAACGACACAATGCATATCATATTTATCATTCACATACACATCACCAGCACACACGGCACAATATACAAACTTTATGGGACACTTTCAATGATCGACCTGGTAGATTAATCAAAGTTTGGGTTCCCAAAGGACTAATCCATCGAGGACCCACATAAGATATGGGTACCATAGCATATTTTTATTTGTATTTGCAGGTGACAAGTACTGAGAAGAATTGAGAAAGGAATTATAGTACAGCAAGCTTCAGAAAATTACAGAGGATGTTAGAGAAAACTATATCCAATCTTCACCGTTCATAATGAATTTTATGATGTTTTTAAGCTTCTGTCCAAATTTTAGTTTGATCCGACGGCTAGATTATGAGATATAATTTTTTGAACATTGTCGCTCAGCAGAACAAGAAAGTAGCGCGATAGCGCCCCTCAATAGCGCGATAGCGCTCCTTCAAAGCGCAATAGCGCTTCAGTAGCTCTCCTCCAAAGCGCGATAGCGCTGTTGCTATGAAAAGCATGCGAACCCGCATCAATCTAGGAGATTAGATAAAGAACTGTGAAAAATAAAAGCTCGATGGGATTTCATCTACATATAAAAGAGATTTTGAAGATCACAAGAACACACCACACAACATAAAATATGGAGAGAAACACAACAGATTGAGGGGGAATGAAGATTCTCTCTGGAATCTTAATTGAAGAAGAAAGCAGATCAATCGAGAAGAAGAATAGAAGAACTGAGCAAAGCAGATCAATTGATAATTTTTGACAGCTTGCAGCGACTTTGGGAAAAATGACATAACTCCTTGCTCGAGTGTCTAAAAGACAAAATGCTTTTTGGGTTGCAAACTAGACTCACAGAGGATCGCAGCGGTATAAAATTTGCGACCTGGTCATGCACCAAAAAAATGCAGTTTATTCTTTGAAGACAGACCATGTGCGCTGCGGCAGAAACTGGACATGGACAAAAAGTTGGGGTTTTTTGTCAAAAAGTTCAAGGACGTTGCACTCATCAATAAAAGGGACTTATTATCTCAAAACACAGCCATACACCATCAAGAAAACTCGAGAGTAGATCAAAGTTGGAAATGTTTGAGCTGGAAATCAAGTTTCTCAAACTGGAGCAGTTCAGTAAATTGATCATATCTCATAGCTCGGTGATCCAAATGACTTGAGGCCAAAACGGTTGGAAATATTACTCAAATATCTAGAAGTCATATCTCAGGCCAGATGAGTTAATTCGGACGTTATCAAGGCAAAAAGTTGGTCGCAACATCGATCTGGATGCAAACCAGATCAAAGTTATAACAACCAGATCAAACAGACCAGCTCTGGTATTTTGGCCATAACTTACAACTCGCTTATTCAAACGGGATGATTCAGTATGAGTTACGAAGATAAGACAATGATCTACAAATAATCTTCAAGAAGTTCAATCTGAATCGTAGTGTAAGAAGCAGATAAAGCATGATGAAGTTTCAAGATCTGCACAAAAATTCTGCAGAACAGAATTTCTGACACAGCTTAGTATTTCGAGTATATCTCTCACATACGAACTCGAAATCGAACCAGAAAAGATCAGATCGAATCATAAACGAGCCAGATCAATTGGAATGATGAAGATCAACTAAGAGACTAGATTAATTGAACCAGATCATATCAGTTAAAGCTCAGACATGACCAGATCAGTCAACCAGATCAGACAAGCTAGCAATTTGAACAATTCATTTGACATCACCTTTTAAGGGGGAACAGATTCAGAGAATGTGAGAGCAGATCAAAGAACAACTAAAAAGAAAAAGATCATCAGTTGATGCGATTGTCAAAAAGAGGGAAAATGACAGATAAATTGCTTACCATTATCAAACACCAAAAAGGGGGAAATTGTTAGGAATTCAAGATCTAAGTTTCGGTGTTTGACAAACTTAGACATCAACTGAGCAGATCAGAAGAGAAACAGAACAGATAAGTTATCGAGCAGATCAATGGAGGCAACAATCAAGTTCACGATGTCTTGAGATCAGATCAATTATGTGAGCATAATTGATCTGCATATAGTACAGATCAAAGCCACATTCAGACCGAATGATTCTCAGAAACAGAACAGATCAAGAACTTATGGAAGAGCCTAGAATGTCAGAGAGCTTTTGTGCTAAAAGACAAAAGGCATTAAAAGAAGATTTGAACGTCGCCAACAAAGAACCAGAAAGTCAAGATCTAAGAGCAAATTAAGGAGACTTGTCGACAACTTAACAGATACTTTCTAAAGGCTATAAATACAAGAAGAGAAGAAAAGAAGAAACAGAGGTTAAGAAGCGTAAGAAAAAGAGAGCTACAAAAAGAGAAGAGAATACACGATCAGAAAGTTAAGAGCTTCAAAGAGAAATCAGATCAGATTAATCAAACACACACTTAGCATCATATCAGATCAAGTGAGGATCATTTGTGTTGAGTTTATCAAGTTGTAAGATTATATCAAATCAGTTGAGTGTTCTGTCAAAACACTATCTTTGTAACAAGAAACAGTCGAGGGCTATGTTCTTGAGTGTCTAGGAGTTCTGAAATAGGCAGAGGTGTAAGTCCAATCCTGGATCGGATCTGTGCAAATTGCTTGTTTAGATCAAAGTCTTCTAGAAGAGAGTGAATCCTTCCGATGTGGAAGAAGGGGTGACGTAGGAGATTGAGCTCCGAACATCCAGAAACAAGTCTTTGTATTATTTCTTATCTGTCAAACACGTTTAACTCACTTCACAAATTCAACCAAGCCATTTGATCTGTGTTCGATCTGTTAGTCAATCTCTTCCGCACTGATTGATTAACATAGACACACGAGAAAGACAAGAGTTCATTTACTAATCCATCTGAACTCCATACAGTTGAGAAAGGCATTTTTCGATCCTAACAGTAAATAAATATTATATTATACGTAAAATAGATTATTATGATAAGGTCAAAATTGACAAAATATGTGCAAATTATATAAGGATTCAGTTTCCAAAAAGATTGAAATACTTAAATACTTTGTTTTTATTTTATTTATTTGTAGATAAAGTGATCAATATTTATATTATATGTAAAATCTATTATCATGATAAGATCAAAATTGAAAAAATATGTGCATATTATATAAAATTCAGTTTTCATAAAAATTGAAATACCAAAATACTTTGTTTTTTATTTTTGTAAATAAAGTGAATATAATTTTTCCACAAATATTTTTAAAAAAAATTCACAAAAATCTTAATTAAATACTATTCAGTTTCTTAAAATATTGAAACACCAAATTCTTGATTTTTATTTGTTCGTATACTGAATAAACATATTTTTTAAAATTTTTTTTATATATTTTAATTCGTGTAAGGACCTATTGAAGTAAAAAATTATATCATGAGTTCATATTTAAATATATACAAATATTAGATTCGGAAAAGTTATTAATATATATATATATATGTTAATTAAATAATATACAGATGCTGAAATAAATCAATTCAAATATAGTCAAGTTTTAATATAAAATAATAAATGAAAAAATATATCAACACACACATATCATATATATAAAAGTTGAAATAAAAAATTATATTAATTTTTTTTCACATAAAAGCTAAAACCATTTAAAAAAATTATGAGATGGTCTTGCAATTAAAAATATCATATTTCTAATATTTTATAAAGTATTATTTATAAAGTCACGTAAAATACCAAATATTTTTTAAGTACTTGAAATACTTATTAGTTGCAATGTTAAAGATTATATTTATTATTATGATAAGGTCAAAATTGACAAAGTGTGTGCAAATTAGATAAGGATTCAGTTTCTAAAAAATTTAAAATACTTAAATACTTTGTTTTTTATTTTCTTGTAGATAAAGTGTTCTCAAAAAAATTTAAATATCAAAACACTTTGTTTTTATTTTCTTGTAGATAAAGTGAATATATTTTTTCCACAAATATTTTTAAAAAATTCAAAAAATCTTAATTAAATACTATTCAGTTTCTTAAAATATTGAAACACTAATTCTTGATTTGTATTTGTTTGTATACTAAATAAAAATATTTTTTTTAAAAAAAATCTTATATATTTTAATTTGTGTAAGGACTTATTGAGATAAAAAATTATATCATGACTTCATATTTAAATATATACAAATATTAGATTTGAAAAAGTTATTAATATATATATATATATAGTCAAGTTTTAATATAAAATAATAAATAAAAAAATATATCAACACACACATATCACATATATAAAAGTTGAAATTAAAATTTTAACTAATTTTCCTTTACATAAAAGCTAAAATTATTTTAAAAAAAATTATGAGATGGTCTTGCAATTAAAAATATCAGATTTCTAATATTTTATAAAGTATTATTTATAAAGTCCCGTGAAATACCAAAATATTTTTTTAAGTATTTGAAATACTTATTAGTTGCAATGTTAAAACTTATATTGATTCCATAACTAAACATGTAATAGTTTTTCTTTCAAATAGTATATATATTACCAATTACTATAAAATATACATTATTTAAAGAACGACAACACTTCAATAAAGTGATGATAATGGACCGGGTCTAAACTTAGTCTTGTATTAAATCCGTCCCGGAGAAACGAGTTTAGACTCGCCTAAACATGTTCACAAACAAGTCCAAGTAGGTCTTCGCGTTTGGTCAGACCCACCATATAAATTGTTGTTAATTAAGATGATAAGAATATTGATTTTTTCATAGAAAATAAATAATGCATGATAAATAAAAAAATCGTGAAATAGATAAAAATTCATTATATAGAGAAAAATATTTATTAATATTTTAAATTAAGGTTTAGAATGCATAATATATGTTATTATTTTTATTACATAAATTAATATTTGTAAAACAAGTAATTAACACAAAAATTAGAATATTACAAAATAAATATTTTATTTAATTTGATTAACATATCTCACTTATTAGAAAATACATAATAAATCATATCGATTCAGAGCAACATACATAAGATAGAAAATAAGACAAATGCATGGTACCAAAAATGTCATACTTGCTCAATAGTAATCAATCAAATAATTGAAATTCGAGTTAATAATTGCATAAGAATCAATATCAATATTGTGCCAAAATAAAACTACATTAAAATTTAAATATTATATCTATAGGCTAACATGAGTTATTGATAATTTATTATTTTAAATTGTTATAATGATGATTGTAAATTGAAACCATAAACTTTTGGTAAAGTGACAAGCGATCGGTCATACAATTGAAATCAAAGCTATGGTCACGTGTTCGATTCTCATTGATTACAAGAAGTGCAATGAAGATTGTTGAGTGCAATAATTGTCCTTGCTGTGTAAAACAATCAAAACATGACGTTTGATTGTTGTGCGGTTTAAAAGATTTGAGTTGCATTATTACCGCCAGTTATAACTTTTGGTAAAGCAGCAAACTCTCGGTCCTCTATATTATTACAAATTATTAATAAAAAACTTCTTTATTTATAGGACAACATCACTTCAAAATAATACAAAATTTTAAAGGCACTGAATTAAAAAGAATATACATTTATTCTCAAAATGGATAAAACGGTTGAAATACAAGATGAAATGTTAACATTTTTAATCAAAAACATTCAAAATTCGAGTAAAAATTTAGCAAACAAATTATTTCAATAGTGGATTTCGAACAACTTAACATTAAATTAAAAATAAAAAAAACGTCTAATAACACATTGATTATTAACGATATTGACTTACAAGTAATAGAAGATAATAACACAAGAATGGAGGTTGGAAACAATGAAATTATTTATAATATTGCAAAGAATTTTTTCAGCATAATCCAACAAAAGAATCAAAGAATATAAATATAAAAATAAAAATAATTGATAGAGAAAATATCACAAAAATTATTATCAAAGATGATGACAAAATTATTTTTTTTATAAATGGACTGCAAACAAAAAATCGTGAAAGAAGACAAAAATTGTTAGGTAAACAAGAAAATATGTTGTAATTTAATTTAAAATTTAGAATGCATTATTTGTATTATTATTACTTTCTCAAAACCAGCAGTTGTAAAATAATTTTTTAAAACTATATATTATTTGATATATTTTTTCTTAAATTTTATTTATTAAATATGTCACGATATCAAATTATATATTTTCCTCTTTTTAAAAAAATTATATATTTTCCTTAATGTCTAATTTATACAAAATTATAGTATTTTTTACAACTATTATTTGCAACACCGTTTATAAATTCAATTAGACTTGTAACATATAAAATCTTTCAACAAAGATTCTTCGCACTCATTTTATAATACATGTTGTAAATATCATATTACATTGAATTTAATATTTACTAAATATCATGAAAATTATTAACTAACTGCATATTTATCTCTTCTCATCTCAACTAATTTAGTTAACAACGTTTATCGATAATAGAAAGTATTCCCACGTGCAACGCACGTCGAATATAAATGCATCAACAAATAATCATGTAGCCAATCGTGCTGTTAGGTATCCACCATGAGCTTGAGCCGATTAGCCATCCTTTAATTACCTATCACCTGCACAATTACAAACCAAAGCCAGCAGCAGAAAACAGACAAGAAAGAAAACCAAAGGAGCAAACAGAAAAATAAAGGAATGGCAGTTCAATAAACGGGATGAAATAAGCGAGCTTCGGGCTCAGATAACTAGAACCGTTTCTCCATTTCAACCGGCAAACCAAGACGAAGACACAACGATTTCCCAACGCAAACACGCTGCCTCAAACACACAGCGAGGAAACCCAACACAAAGTTTAGGTGTAAACAAGGAAAAACGATGACACAAAGTCACTATCCCCTCACGCTTACAAGATCTCTCTCACGTTCACTCAGAAGCAGAGGAGAAGAGAACGCAGATCGCGGCCGCCTCACTTAGAGGAAATCTCATGCTCTCACACTCAATCTGCAGATTAGGCATAGGGATTGGTATTATACAAAGGCCTTGTTTATTGGGCTGGGAAATAATATGAAGTAGTTGGGCCAAAGCCCAACAATTCTCCACCTTTTGGCCCAACGTCGGTTCACTGGTTTTGGAGAGTCACCTACAGTTATCATCATCGTCCCACAACAAAAAACACAAAGTCATTATCAGTCGGAAGCATCAAAGTTTAAAATTTTCAAACCCGATCTAAACTTTTCATTAGATAAACACTAAGTTCCCATATCAGCAGGATTAAATTCAGACGGAATCTTTTCAAGATAGACAATACCTTTAACAACCACATCATGAATGTAGTGGAATCTAACATCAATATGTTTAGTTCTATCATGAAAAACAAGATTCTTACACAGTTGGATGTCGGATTGACTATCAGAAAATACAACAACTTCACCTTCAAGAAAACCAATTTCAGAAATGAGTCATTTCAACCAAATAACTTCTTTTAACGCTTCAGTTACAGCAACATACTCAGATTCGGTGGTTGAAAGTGCAACAATGTGTTGTAATTGAGATTTTCAGCTAATACAAGCACCACACAATGTAAACACATAAGAAGTTGTAGATTTTCTATTGTCCCTATCATTGGCATAGTTAGAATCCACATATCTAACCAATTTAACACCATTTTCAGATCTGAAAAATTTTAAACCATGTTTCACATAACCATTCAAATATCTCAATAGAAATTTGAGAGCTTCCCAATGGTAAAATCCGGGATCAGACATATAACGTCTCAAACAACTCACATAATATGCAATGTAAGGCCTTGTGCTAACCATTAAATACATGACAAAACCAATAGCATTTGAATAAGGCACATTCTTCATGAATTTAACATCATATTCAGTTTTAGGAACTTTCTCTTTACTTAAAACGAAATGACCAGCAAGAGGCACATTAACAGGTTTGGCATTAGACATGAAAAATTTACTCAAAACTTTCTTCACATAAGTATCCTGATTTAATAAAATGATAGACCGCTTTCTATCCCTATAAATATTCATGCCAAGAATCCTTTTAGCATATCCTAGGAATTTCATATCAAATTTAGCACTCAAGCAATTTTTGACATGTTCAACAGTTTTCACACAAAAACTAATCAAAAGCATATCATCCACATAGATGAGCAAGAAAACTGGAGATTTGGAATTTTGTTTGAAATACAAGCAATGGTCATAATTACTCTTAGTAAAATCTAAAGAAAGCATGCATTCATCAAATTTTTTATTCCATTGTCTAGGAGATTGTTTTAATCTATACAAATATTTCTTGAGCAAACAAACATGATCAGGATACTTATTATTAACAAAGCCTTCAGGTTGCCTCATAAAAAATTTCTCATTTAGTTCACCATGTAAAAAAGCAGTTTTAACATCTAACTGTTTCAAATCCCAATCAAACTGAGCAACAAGAGCAAGCATAATTCTAACAGTAGTAAATTTCACAACAGGAGAAATATTTCGGTATAATCTATCCCTTTTTTTTGAGTAAAACCCTTAGCTACTAACCTAACTTTAAATTTGACAGATTCACACTCATTCTTGACCTTGAACAATCACTTACAGTTCACAATAGAAAAATTTTCAGGTTTAGGCACAAGAATCCAAGTATTGTTAACATGAAAAGAATTAACTTCTTCTTTCATCGCATTTAACCATTTTCCAGAATTTTCAGATTTTAAAGCTTCGTCATACGACTTAGGTTCAACATTATCAATAGATTCAAATACACTGAGTGCATAAGAAGTCATGTGAAAGTTATCAAAGTGTTGTGGAGGCCTAATGTTCTTTCTAGATCTATCTCTAGCTAATTGATAATCATTCAAGTCATTTTGATGCACATTTTCAGCAGTTTCCTCATGCACATCAGATTCATCAATAGCATTTTCAAACAGATTATCAGACACTTCATCCACAACAGGCACATTCTGCACATTTTCAGAAACAAGACTTGGACCAGGCAAATGCTCCACCTTGTTTGGAGCAGTGGCAGCTTGGGGAATGGGTAAGGGAGCTGATAAACATGGAAAATTAGATTCATTGAAAACAACATCCCTACTGATTAACACTTTAAAACCAGCTTGATCCCTTAACCGCAATCTATAACCCTTAACCCCATCAAGATATCCAAGAAAAACACATTTTACTGATCTAGGTTCAAGTTTATCTTGTTTCTGGTGCACAAAAGAAGAACAACCAAAAACTTTCAAGTTTGAAAAATCAGTTTGCGTACCAGACCATATAAATTCTGGACACTTACCATTCAAAGGCACAGAAGCGGATCTATTTATCAAATAAGCTGCTGTACAAACAGCTTCACCCCAGAACTTTTTTGAAAGACCAGAACATGCAAGCATACACCTCACCCTTTCAAGTAAAGTTCTATTCATACGTTCAGCAACACCATTTTGTTGAGGCGTACAAGGGACAATCTTGTGTCTTTGAATACCAGATTCAACACATAGGTTGTCAAAAAATTTGTTACAAAATTCAAGACCATTATCGGTTCTTAGAATTTTAATTTTCTTACCAGTTTGATTTTCAATCAAGTTTTTTCAGTTTTTAAACTTCTCAAACACATCATATTTGTTTTTCAATAAAAACACCCAAACTTTCCTTGAAAAATCATCAATAACAGATAAGAAATATTGATTTCCACCATGTGTGGGCACACTAGTAGGACCCCAACCATCAGCATGCAAATATTCAAGAATTTCAGAAGTGACTTATTGTTTGGGACTTGGGGAATGTGAAACTTGACTCTAGACTGTTTGTCAAGAGCACATGCATCACAAAATGGCACACAAGAAAATTTTTCAGTACCAAAGTAACCATCTTTATACAAAATTTCTAAACCTTTAGAACTCATGTGACCTAGTCTTTTGTGCCACAAATCAGTTTTATCACTCAAGACAGCATTCACAAAGTTTTTCATACAAGATTCAGGTTCAGCATGGCTGTAGTGACCCTTACCGAGATCACCTACTAAACAGAACTTAGGCATGCAATTAACTTAATCAAACAGTAAACCAGAATTAAGCTGCGGAAACAATAATAACAATATACAATCCCAAGGAAAGGAATCTGTAAACACCCAAATAGTTTATGCAACCAAATCGAAAGTTGTATCAACCTAATACAACATAATAAAAACCTAGACGAAGCTCCAGCTGGCCAACCACTACCTAGCCCCTCTTGGATCCACCCGCCTCATCCAATCGCAAACCTGCCCCATGGAATAGGGTGTCCAAAAACACAGAGTACGAGATGAAAGCATAAAACGCTCAGTACGAGAGTATGAGTATACATGAATACAAGTGAACTGCCTACTGACTAGAGGTAAAGAATCAGATAACAAAGACAGACCGGGCCCTGGTATGTAGCATGACGTGCCGTCGCTTCAGGAGGTGGCTCACATACCGTTAACCAGTGGATTCGCGGGACCCAAATCGATGGAAGTCCATCCACTAACAGGATAGGGTAAAACCCTACTAACAGACATGTCAAAAGAGATAGCTCAAGATGCAAATGTATGCAGCATAAAATCATGTCATATAAATCATGCAATCACATAATACATGCATACTCAGTCAGGATATCTCGAATAGTACTTTCGTACCTCAAATATTAGGCAAGTGCTACCAGCTCTAAGTTCACGCCTATAACCGCACTACACAGCGAAATGATACTAATATCATTAAAGTTCTCTAAAAGCCTTAACTAAGCTATTGCATACTCCTAAATATTTTTAAGAAGCAAAAGCTATACATTTGTCCGTCGTTAGCCCTTTGCTGTCGATTGCCTCAAAACTAGGCCATAGCTCCGCTACGATGCCTGGATCGTTATGCCACTTCCAGATCCCAACGGGACGCCTAGAATGCCCTAGATCTAAGCTAGAAGACCGAGGAATCGAGAGAGAAGAGTTGAATGGTGTGCTTGGAAATGAATCTTGACACCTCTATTTACAGAAAACGAATGGAACATCCGTTCCTCATCGTTGCGTCCGTTCGTCTGACGAACGTTGCGTCCGTTCCCCTTCATTGCTTCCGATGTCCCATCAAGTGCGTAAGCAATGACGTATTCTGATGGCACGAATGCTGCGTTCGATCCCCGGACGTTGCGTCCGTTCCACCTAACCCTCCAGACCATTTCTGATCATTCCGGGCCTATTCCCGAACCCCGTTAATCCATTAAGAGTTTTCTTAATCATGTTTATTGGATTAATTAGCAATTACTTACTAAAACTGGGTATGTGCTACTACATTCTCCCCCACTTAAGATATTTCGTCCTCGAAATCAGATCTTAAGTACTGAATATAAAACAAGATGCAGAAACATTCTTTAATTCAAATGAAAAATTCAGAGAGTTTACAACTAAAATACAACTCGAAATGAAATCAAAATAACTCAGGATGTTCTGTACGTATCCTGCTTTTGAGCTCCCAAGTGGCTTCTTCAGTGCCTCGACGCTGCCACTGAACTAAAACCAGAGGAATGACTTTATTCCGCAAGACCTTATCCTTATGCTCCAGGATACGAATAGGTCTCTCAACATAGGTCAAACCCGAATCCACCTGAACTTCAGACGGCTGTAGAATATGAGACTGATCTGCCACATACCGTCGCAACAGAGATACGTGGAACACGTCATGAATACTGTACAGATACGGTGGCAAAGATAGCCGATAAGCCAAATCGCCGATGCTCTCCAAGATCTCAAACGGACCGATAAATCTGGGAGACAACTTGCTCTTAAGGCCAAATCTGAGAATCCTGCGAAAATATGACACTATCAGAAACATTTTCTCCCCAACATCAAACTGCAAAGGCCTATGCTTAGTATTAACATAGCTGGCCTGACGATCCTGTGCAGTCTTAATCCGTTTCTTGATCTGATCAACAATATCTGCTGCCTGCTGGATTAATTCCGGTCTCTCAGCCTGTCTCTCCCCCACTTCTTCCCAAAAGAGTGGAGTGCAACAACGTTGTCCGTACAATGCCTCAAAAGGAACCATCCCAATGCTACAATGATAGTTGTTGTTGTACGCGAACTCAATCAATGGCAAATGATCCTGCCAGGCTGAACCAAAATTCATAACACATGCTCGAAGCATATCCTCCAAAGTACGGATAGTGCGCTCTGACTGTCCATCGGTCTCCGGATGATAGGCAGTACTCAAACTGAGAGTAGTGCCCATCGCACGCTGAACACTCCTCCAGAACCTAGAAGTAAACCTGGGGTCTCGATCGCTGACAATGCTCACAGGCACTTCATGAAGTCGAACGATCTCCTGAATTTACAACCGAGCCATACGATCCACATTGTACTCTAGGCTATAGGAAATGAAATGAGCTGACTTGGTGAGTCGGTCCATCATAACCAAGATAGCATCACAGTTCCTCGAGGATACTGGCAAATGGGTCACAAAATCCATCGTGATAAACTCCCATTTCCAATCAGGAATAGGCAGACTGTGAAGCAAACCTCCAGGTCATCGGTGCTCTGCCTTGACCTGCTGACAGACCAAACATTACGAAGTATACTGATACACACTGTGTTTCATTCCCTTCCACCAAAACCGAGTATGTAGATCCTTGTACATCTTGTTGCTCCTCGGATAAATACTCAACTTAGTGCGATGTGCCTGAGACAAGATCTCCTCTAGCAACTCCTCATCCTTCGGGATCACAAGCCTACCAGACAAACACAGAAAATCATCTGACTGATAGTGAAATATAAACGTGTTACCCTCGTTGTCTAGACGAGCCAAACGCTGGGTCTCCGGATCAGACATCTAAGTATCCCGAATCCGCGAATACAAAGCTGGCTCAGATAATACTGCAAACATCTGGATATTCTGCATACCTTTCTTGTGTTTGAAGGTATACCCTGAAGAACAACAATCATCAATCGCACTAGACATCGAACAAGTATGAAGTGCGGATAGTCGCACGTTGCAACTCAAAGCATCAGCAGTGAGATTAGCAGCTCCCGGATGGTACTTAATCTCGCAATCATAGTTCTTAAGCAAGTCCATCCAACGTCTCTTCCTCATGTTCAACTCCGCCTGAGTGAACAAATAATTGAGATTCTTGTGTTCGGTGAAGATCTCAAATTTCTCGTCATACATATAATGACGTCAGATCTTCAAAGCGAACACAATGGCTGCCAATTCCAAATCATGAACTGGATAATTGTCTTCGTGCAACTTCAACTGTCTAGAAGCGTATGCGATCACATGCCCATTCTGAGTCAGGACACAACCTAACCCCTGAAGAGAAGCATATGTGTAAACCACATACCCTCAAAATCCTGACGGTAATGCCAACACCGGCGCAAAAGTCAACCGCCATCGAAGCTCGCAAAAATTCTCCTCACACTCAGAGGACCACTCGAAATCAATACCCTTGCGGGTAAGCTGTGTCAACGGTCGAGTTAGCTGTGAAAAGTTCAAAATGAAGCGACGATAATATACCGCTTGATCCAGAAAACTACAGATCTCAGCAACCGTCGTCGGACGTGACCAATTAAGCACAGCTTCAATCTTGCTCGGATCAACAGAAATCCCCTCCCTGGATATGATATGGCCAAGAAAGATCACTCGATCCATCCAGAACTCACACTTACTCAGTTTGGCGTACAACTGCTCATCCCGAAGAGTCTGCAGTACCAACCGTAAGTGAGAAACATGCTCGTCCGCATTGCGCGAATACACCAGAATGTCGTCAATAAAGACCACGAAAAACTTGTCCAAATACTCCCTGAAAACATGGTTAATCAGATCCATAAATATAGCTGGTGCATTAGTCAAATCAAATGGCATCACTATAAACTCGTAATGCCCATAGCGAGTACATAATGCAGTCTTGGCTACGTCCTGATCTCGGACTCTCATCTGATGATACCCAGACCTCAAGTCAATCTTGGAGTAAACTGAAGTACCCTGCAACTGATCAAACAAGTCATCAATACGAGGCAAAGGATACTTGTTCTTCACAGTAACTCGGTTCAGCTGCCGATAGTCAATGCACAACCGCATAGACCCATCCTTCTTCTTCACAAAAAGAACAGGAGCTCCCCAAGGAGATACACTAGGACGAATGTACCCCTTGTCCAAAAGATCCTATAACTGATTCTTCAACTGTCGCATCTCTGACGGAGCCAGACGATACGGTGCTCGAGAAATAGGCAAAGTACCCGACATCAACTCTATGTCAAACTCGACTACCCTAGCAGGAGGAAAACCAGGAATCTCATCCGAAAATACATCTGAGAATTCATCCACAACAGGAATACTCTATATCCCAACTCTCTCAGAGGACAAATCAACTGCATAGATAAGGTAGCCTTCCCCGCCAGACTCTAGAGCTCGACAGGCTCTCAAAGCTGATACCAAGGGCATCGAGGGTCGCGCTCCTTCACCATAGAAAAACCAGCTATCACTCCCATCTGGATGAAAGCGTACTATTCTCTGATAGTAGTCCACTGAAGCTCGATAGGTAGTCAGCATGTCTATCCCCAGAATACAATCAAAGTCGTCCATTGCAAGAACCATGAGATTCGATATCAGAATGTTCCCTTCGAACTCTAAAGGGCAACTCATCACTAGACGCTTTGCTAAAGCAGACTGACTCGTCGGAGTAGAAACAAATACTACTACGTCTAGTGCAATGCATGGTAACTTATGCCTCTTAACAAAACGTTAAGAAATGAAGGAATGAGATGCACGAGTGTCAATAAGTACAAGAGCAGGTATACCATATAACAGAAATGTACCTGCGATGAACTTTTCATTCTCCTCCACTGCCTGATCGTGTCTCAAGGCAAAAACCTGGCCAAAAGCTCGTGGCCTCAAATGAGAACTCCCAGCAGACTGTCGCTGCGACCTCTGCTGAACTGTGGCCTGAGAACCCGATCCTGAACCAGAATCAGAACCGCTTCCCCAGATAGTGGACAATCCCTCCGGAGATGACCAACCTCTCCACATCGAAAACATGCCCCAGAAGCTTTACGCCATCGGTCGGTCGGATGGTTCTTCCCGCAATGATCACTTTTATCCTTCTTCCCAAAGCTAACAACACCACCGAAACCAAAGGAAGAAGAAGTAGATCCGGACTTCTTGAAACATTGAGCACGGGGACCCAAAGAACTCGCATGCCTCGACTGAGAGAAAGACCTGTTCTACTGAATGCTATCCTCCACCTGGTGACAACGGCTCACCAAACCCTCGTAGGACATATCATCACCGACCTCCACACAGTCATGAATCTCAGGGTTAAGGCCATGAAGGAACAGATTGTACTTCATCTCAGAGCTATCAGCAATCTCTGGGCAATAAGACAACAGATCAAAGAACTTCTGCTAATACTCCTCAATAGACATAGGTCCCTGCTGCAATCTCAGTAACTCACTCGTCTTTTTCTGACGGAGTGCAGGAGGAAAATACAGCTTCTGAAAAACTGTGCGGAACTCGGCCTAGGTGGCCACTCCTCTCGCCGCAACAAAGGGTGCAGAAGTAAACCTCCACCACCTACGGGCTCGCCCATCCAAAAGATAACCAAGCGTCTCCATTTTCTGCTCCTCATTACAGTGGAAATTCTGAAAAGTCGTCTCCATACGGTCTAGCCAGTTCTCCGCATCCTTCGGAGACTCGCCTCCAACCAAGGGCTTAGGACCCATAGATAAGAATCGGGGCACACTGAAATGCTGATCATCATGGCGATGATGATGGAGTTCCCGACGAAGTTCTCGGTCAACATCGCCCCAACGTCCACCTATACTGCCATGGCTACTCTGATCATCGCGATCCACCATCTACAAAATTAACCTCGTGGTTATCTTATGCAAAATTAAATCCCAAGAATACTATGCATGCTCTGATATCATAAATATAGTGACCCTTACCGACATCACCTACTAAACAGAACTTAGACATGCAATTAACTTAATCAAATAGTAAACCAGAATTAATGTAGTGACACTACCCGGATCCACTATCTAATCAGAGTTTAATTAGCGCATGCAATAATACTTAAAGCATAAGGAGCAGATAATTTAAAATACAACAAATCCAATCGGCAGAATACAACCAACGATAACAAAAGTGTATAAATATCATTATACAACCAAATCGAAGGTTCGGGATAAACAAATCCCTACCCTCTAAAACCTCATGCTCTTGGATCCTCAATCCTGTTGAGAGCCGCCTGGACCGTTCAGCCTCAAACCTGCCCCGCCACAAGGTACACCACAATACCCAAACACAGGGGCGTGAGCGACAACGCTCAATACTTAAGCAATGATATATGTACAAATATGCGCACACGGATGATTTAGAAACCCAAGTAAAACACTTGCTCATGGCGCCAGGATTATACAGTACCGGCTAGAGAGCTACTCTACGGGGTACTCGTATATTCTATATCAGGGCTGAGCCAACCCCATCCTGACCCGAATCCAAAACAGGATACAAATCCCATATGGAAACTGTCATACCTGACTCGAGTCCAACATGAGATCATTGTTCCCTATGAAGACTGTCAATGACTCACATCTCTCAGGATGCAGTCATACGTAAAATAGTGCATGTGCTAAGGCGGTAAAACATGCTAAAACCTGATAAAACATATAGCACATACTCATGCAATATACATGCAAATATATCATGCCGCCTATCTTGGTCAGTACTTACGTACCTCTAACACTGCTGGTCAAAACCTAGCTTCGCTGGTCTAGACTACAAGCCTACTAGTCCAGTCTACTGCTACTACAATGCAATTACTCATGCATCAATAATTAAGCTCTAAAAGCCTTAACTAAACTATTGCATACTCATAAATATTTTTAGGAAGCTAAAGCTATACATGCGTCCGTCGTTAGCCCCTTGCTGTCGATAGCCTCAAAACTAGGCCACAGCTCCGCTACGACGTCTAGATCGTTGCGCCACTTCCGAAATCCCGATAGGACGCCTAGATCTCCCTAGATCTGAGATATAAGGGCTAGGAATAGAGAGAAGAGAGGAGATTGGTGCAAGAAAATGAGTTTTCGTACCCTCTATATATAGACACGGAACGAAACGTCCGTTCCCCATCGTGGCGTCTGTTCTGCCTGACGAACGTTGCGTTCGTTCCTCTTCGTTGCTTCCGATGTCCCATCATGTGCGTAAGCAATGACGTAATATTGTTGACGTCACGGATGGCATCACTGCCAGAACGTTGCTTCTGTTCCTGGTCATCCTTCGGGGCTTTTTCGATCATTCTGAATCCATTTCTGAAGTCCGTTAATCCAACCGAAACTTCCTTAATCATGTATTAATAAATCAAAACATGATTACATGATTAATATACTCATTAATTGCTTATTATGGATACGGGTCACTACATTCTCCCCACTTAAAAAATTTTGTCCTCGAAATTTATGTCTTAGAGGAAAACATGAATAGTCAACCAAATGATCTTTATTACAACTGAACAAGTACAAACTTGATACAAAGAAGTACAAAATCTCAAAATAACTCGGGGTGCTCGGCTCGCATCCGGCTCTCTAACTCCCATGTAGCTTCCTCTGCCTCTACGCTGCCACTGTAACATCACCAACGGTATACGCTTGTTATGAAGTACATTGTCCTTCCTGTCTAGAATCCGTAGGGATCTCTCCACATACGACAAATCCTGATCCAACTGCACCTCGGTCGGATGCAAAATGTGTGACTGATCCGCCACGTACTGTCTCAGCAAGGACACGTGGAACACATCGTAAATCCCCAAAAGATCTGGTGGCAATGCTAGATGATAAGCCACGTCACCAACCTTCTCGAGAATCTCGAAAGGATCAATAAATCTCATTTTCAGCTTACCCTTGCGACCAAACCTCATCACCTTTCGGAAAGGTGATACACGCAAGAATACATGCTCTCCTACCTCGAAATGTAACGGCCTCCGATGAGTGTTCGCGTAACTAGCTTGTCGATCCTGGGCCACCTTAATCTTGCGTCGGATCAACTCCACTGCATCAGTCATCTACTGAATCATCTGAGGACCCTCAAACTGACGCTCGCCAACCTCGTCCCAAAACAGAGGTGTACGACAACGACATCCATAAAGAGCCTCAAATGGTGCCATGCCAATGCTGCGATGGTAACTATTGTTGTAAGCGAACTCCACCAATGGTATATGATCATGCCACACAGGACCAAAATCCATCACTGCTGCGCGAAGCATATCCTCAAAGGTACGAATAGTACGCTCGGACTGTCTATCTGTCTCTGGATGATAAGTCATACTAAAGATCAAAGTAGTACCAAGGGCTCGCTGGAAACTACCCCAGAATCTCGAGGTGAATCTCTGATCTCTATCATTGACAATACTCAACGGAATACCATGCAATCGAACGATCTCCCGCACATACAATTGTGCCATCCTATCAAAGGTATAATCGCGGTTATAGGGAAGAAAATGCGCTGACTTAGATAAGCGGTCCACGACAACCCAAATAGCATCACAATTCCTGAAAGACATAGGCAAGTGGATGACAAAATCCATCGTCACATGCTCCCACTTCCATTCCGGAATCTCTAAGCTATGAAGCAAACCACCGGTTCGTCGAAACTCTGCCTTGACCTACTGACATACAAGGCATCGGGATACAAACTGATAGACACTGCGCTTCATCCCTTTCCACCAAAAATGAGTGCGAAGATCTTTATACATCTTCATGCTGCCTGGATGTACAAAGAATCGACTGAGGTGAGCTTGTGATAAGATCTCTTCCCTCAAAGCAGAATACTCGGGTACCACTACTCGACCAGAAAGACACAATAGACCATATTCTTGCAGATGAAAACTAGAAGTATTACCACCCTCAGCCAAACGGGCTAACTTCTGAGTCTTCAGATCAGAATTCTGAGCTTCGCAGATTCGTCGATACAAAGCTGGCTCTGCGAGCACGGAAGAAACACGAATCCCTCGCTGTTCTTTCTTATGACGGAATTTGAATCCCAAAGAACAACACTCCTCCACTGCCTTCGAAAATGAACTGGTACGAAGGGAACTAACATAGACTTTGCGACTAAGCGCATCAGCAATGGGGTTTGATGAACCTGGATGGTACTTGATCTCACAATAGTAATCCTTCAACAGATCCATCCAACGACGCTGCCGCGTGTTCAACTCAGTTTGAGTGAACAGATACTTCAAACTCTTATGATCAGTGAAGATCTCAAATCTTTTTCCGTACAAATAGTGATGCCATATCTTCAGAGAAAAGACAATGGCTGCAAGCTCTAGATCATGTACGTGATAGTTCTTCTCGTGAGTCTTCAACTGTCTGGAATCATACGCGATCACGTGGCCATTCTGAGTCAACACGCACCCCAAACCCTGGAGAGAAGCATCGGTGTAGACTACAAACCCAACTGATCCAGACAAAAAAGCAAGAACTGGAGTTGTCGTCAATCGACGTCTCAACTCACAAAAACTATCCTCACAAGCATCAGACCACACGAAAAAAGCATCTTTCTTCGTCAACTGTGTCAACGGCCTAGCTATCTGAGAGAAATTCTCCACAAAACATCGACAGTACCCTACCAAACCAAGGAAACTACGAATCTCAGAAGCTATAGTCGGACGCGACCAATTCAAAATAGCCTTTGTCTTGCTAGGGTCAACAGATACGCCTTCCTGAGAAATGACATGACCAAGGAATACAACTCGGTCGATCCAGAAGTCACACTTGCTCAACTTCGCGTACAACTGTCTCTCCCTCAAGACCTGGAGTACCGTGTAGAGATGGTAGACATTCTCATCCATGCTGTGAGAATAAACCAAGATATCATCGATGAACACTACCACGAACTTATCCAAAAATTCGTGGAACACTCTGTTCATCTGATCCATAAAAACAGCTGGAGCATTCATCAGACCAAACGGCATCACTAGAAACTCATAGGGTCCATATCGCGTACGAAATGCTGTCTTAGGAACATTCTCCTGCCGAACTTGCAACTGATGATACCCAGACCAAAGATCAATCTTCGATTAGACAGAAGTACCCTACAACTGATCAAAGAGATCATCTATCCGCAGAAGAGGATACTTATTTTTCACTGTCACTTGATTCAACTGACGGTAGTTGATACACAACTGCATCGAACCATCCTTCTTCTTGACAAACAGTACTGGGGCTCCCCATGGCGAAACACTGGGTCGAATATAGCCCTTATCAAGAAGATCTTGCAATTGTTTCTTCAGCTCTTTCATCTCTGATGTTGCTAAACGATAAGGAGCTCTGGAAATCGGTGCAGTCCTTGGTAGTAACTCAATGCCAAACTCGATCTCCCTCACTGGTGGTAAGCCTGGAATCTCCTCCGGAAAAACATCTGGAAAATCACGAACCTACTGGTATCTCCTGGATATCTGGCTCTCCTAAGGATGCGTCAATGACGTAGATAAGGTAGCCTTCCCTGCCAGACTCTAAAGCACGCCGGGCTTTTAGAGCAGAAACCACTGGCATCGGGGGTCGCGCTCCCTCACCATAGAAATACCAAGACTCGCTATCCTCTGGTCGGAACTGAACAAATATCTGATAGCAATCTACTATCGCTCGATAGACAGTCAAGAGATCTATCCCAATGATTCAATCGAAATCCTCCATATCTAGAACCATTAGGTTAGCACTAAGCTGATTCCCCTCGAAATCCAAAACACAACCCACAATTAGATGCTTGTCTAAAACCTCGCTACCCATAGGAGTAGAAACTACTATCAACACATCTAAGGGAATAAATGACAACTTATACTTCTTAGCAAAACGTGCTGATACGAAAGAATGCAATGTACCAGTATCAATCAAAACATATGCAGGAAAACCACATAAACTACAGTTACCTGCGATCATCCGATCACTGTCAGTCTCTGCCTGTTTCTAGTTAAGCGCAAAGACCTGACCTGGGCACGTGGCCGCAAAGAAGAATGAACCCGAGAAGGAGTCTGAGTAGGCTGCCGCTGAGACTGCTGCGGCTGCTGACGCTATTGCGAATACTGCTGCTGATAAGGTGACTGCTGATACTGAGGTGGCTGAACAGATGCCTGAGAACCTTCGGAACCACCTGCTGCTCCAATCATCATCGGACAATCCCTCTTCATGTGACCCTCCTAGCCACACTGGAAACATGCACTGGTCGATCGACCACACTATCTTGGAGGATGCCTGCGTCTGCACTGACTACATCGGTTCGGTCTCTGTCCACCAAAACGATGCACTCCGCCGGATCCAGATGAAGAAGAAGTACCTCCTGGCTTCTTGAAATACTGACCCTTTGGACCAAAAGGACTAGAACTCGCTGGCCTGGAAGAAGAAGAGAAGAGTCCTTTGTTCCTCCGAATACTGTCCTCTGCTTGGCGACAACGGTCCACCAAGCCCTCGTAGATAATATCACTGCCCACAGCAACCATCCGATGAATCTCAGGGTTCAGAACCTGAAGGAAATGGTCGTACTTAACCATAGAACTATCAGCAATGTGTGGACAATAAGGTAGCAGATCAAATAACTTCTGCTGGTACTCCTCGATCGTCATAGTGCCCTGTCGCAGACTCAGTAACTCACTGGCTTTCGCCTGTCGTGGAGTTGAAGAAAAATACAGTCTCTGATAAGCTGTACGAAACTCGCCCCACGTAGGTACTCCTCTCGCTGCTATGAATGGTGCGGAATTAGATCTCCACCACTTCCTCGCACGTCCCTCGAGCATGAAGGCAAGAATCTCCATCATATCCTCATCTGTGCAACGGAACTCCTGAAAACACTGCTCCATCATCTCGAGCCAATCCTCCGCCTCCTTAGGCGTCTCACCACCTGTCAATGGCTTCGGGCTAACCTCCTTAAATCTGCGCATGCTCACTCGTTTGCGCTCCTCAGGCTGTCCTCGACGATGTCTACGATCATTTGGATCGCCCCATCGACCGCCGCCTCCGCTATCATGACTCTCATCGTAATCTGCCATCTGTTGCATAAGAAGAGATAATTACTTAATCCGCTTTACGTAATTCCAAGTGCAATGTGCTCTGATACCAAAAAGTGTGGTGACCCTACCCGGATCCACTATCTAATCAGAGTTTAATTAGCGCATGCAATAATACTTAAAGCGTAAGGAGCGGATAATTTAAAATATAACAAATCCAATCGGCAGAATACAACCGACGATAACAAAAGTGTATAATATCATTATACAACCAAATCAAAGGTTCAGGGTAAACAAATCCCTACCCTCTAAAACCTCACGCTCTCGGATCCTATATCCTGCTGAGAGCCACCTGGACCGTCTAGCCTCAAACCTGCCCCGCCACAAGGTACACCACAATACCCAAACACAGGGGCGTGAGCGACAACGCTCAATACATAAGCAATGATATATGTACAAATATGCGCACACATATGATTTAAAAACCCAAGTGAAACACTTGCTCATGGCGCCAGGAATATACAATACCGGCTAGAGAACTACTCCGCGGGGTACTCGTATATTCTATATCAGGGCTGAGTCAACCCCATCCTGACCCGAATCCAAAACAGGATACAAGTCTCATATGAAAACTGTCATACCTGACTCGAGTCCAACATGAGATCATTGTTCCCTATGGAGACTGTCAATGACTCACATCTCTAAGGATGCAGTCATACGTAAAATAGTGCATGTGCTAAGGCGGTAAAACATGCTAAAACATGATAAAACATATAGCACATAATCATGCAACATACATGCAAATATATCATGCTGGCTATCTCGGTTAGTACTTACGTACCTCTAACACTACAGGTCAAAACCTAGCTCCGCTGGTCTAGACTCCAAGCCTACTAGTCCAGTCTACTGCTACTACAATGCAATTACTCATGCATCAATAATTAAGCTCTAAAGCCTTAACTAAACTATTGCATACTCCTAAATATTTTTAGGAAGCCAAAGCTATACATGCGTCCGTCGTTAGCCCCTTGCTGTCAATAACCTCAAAACTAGGCCACAGCTCCGCTACGACGTCCAGATCGTTGCGCCACTTCCGGAATCCCAATAGGACTCCTAGATCTCCCTAGATCTGAGTTAGAAAGGCTAGGAATCGAGAGAGAAGAGAGGAGATTGGTGCAAGAAAATGAGTTCTCGGACCCTCTATATATAGACACGAAACGGAACGTTTGTTCCCCATCGTTGCATCTGTTCTGCCTGACAAACATTGCATCTGTTCCTCTTCGTTGCTTCCGATGTCCCATCATATGCGTAATAAATGACGTAATATTGTTGACGTCATGGATGACATCACTGCCAGAACGTTGCTTCTGTTCCATGAACGTTGCTTCCATTCCTGGTCATCCTTCGGGTCTTTTCCGATCATTCTGAATCCATTTCTGAAGTCCGTTAATCCAACCGAAACTTTATTAATCATGTATTAATAAATCAAAACATGATTACAAGATTAATATACTCATTAATCGCTAATTATGGATCGGGTCACTACAATTAAGCTGCGAAAACAATAATAACAATATACAATCCCAAGGAAAGGAATCTGTAATCACCCAAATAGTTTATACAACCAAATCAAAAGTTGTATCAACCCAATACAAGAGAATAAAAACTTAGACGAAGCTCCAGCTGGCCAACCACTGCCTAACCCCTTTTGGATCCACCCGCCTCATCCAATCGCAAATCTGCCCCATGGAATAGGGTGTCCAGAAACACAGAGTACGAGATGTGAGCATAAAATGCTCAGTACGAGAGTATGAGTATACATGAATGCAAGTGAACCACCTACTGACTTGAGGTCAAGAATCAGATAACAAAGACAGACCGGGCCCTGGTATGTAGCACGTTGTGCCGTCGCTTTAAGTGGTGGCTCACATATCGATAACCAGTGGATACGCGGGACCCAAATCGATGGAAGTCCATCCACTAACAGGATAGGATAAAACCCTACTAACAGACATGTCAAAAGAGATAGCTCAAGATGCAAATGTATGCAGCATAAAATCATGTCATATAAATCATGCAATCACATAATACATGCATCCTCGGGGATACCGGCAAATGAATCACAAAGTTCATTGTGATAAACTCCCATTTCCACTTAGGAATAGGCAGACTGTGAAGCAATCCTCCAGGTCGTCGGTGCTTTGCCTTGACTTGTTGACACAGCAAACATCTCGAAACAAACTGATAAACACTGCGTTTCATTCCCTTCCACCAGAAACGAGTACGTAGATCCTCAGTCAGGATATCTCGAACACTACTTTCGTACCTCAAATATTAGGCAAGTTCTACTAGCTCTAAGTTCACGCCTATAACCGCACTACACAGCGAAATGATACTAATATCATTAAAATGCTCTAAAAACCTTAACTAAGCTATTGCATACTCCTAAATATTTTTAAGAAGCAAAAGCTATACCTTTGTCCGTCGTTAGCCCTTTGCTGTCGATTGCCTCAAAACTAGGCCACAGCTCCGCTATGATGCCCGGATCGTTATGCCACTTCCGGATTCCCAACGGGACGCCTAGAATGCCCTAGATATAAGCTATAAGACCGAGGAATTGAGAGAGAAGAGGTGAATGGTTTGCTTGGAAATGAATCTCGACACCTCTATTTATAGACAACTAACGGAACGTCTGTTCCTCATCGTTGAATCCGTTCGTCCGACGAACATTGCGTCTGTTCCCCTTCGTTGCTTTTAATGTCCCATCAAGTGCGTAAGCAATGACGTATTCTGATGGCACGAACGTTGCGTCCGATCCTCGGACGTTGCGTCCGATCCACCTGACCCTCCGGACCATTTCTGATCATTCCGGGCCTATTCCCGGACTCCGTTAATCCATTAAGAGTTTCCTTAATCATGTTTATTAGATTAATTAGCAATTACTCACTAAAACTGAGTACGGGCTACTACAATGGCAAACATACAAGTTTCTCAATTTTTCAGCTTTGAACATCACCAAAGAACCTTTCAGTATTTTCATGACCCCATTACCCCATCTACCCTGTAGACCGTCATCTTCCAAAGCAGCACAGGAAATCAAATTATGACATAAATCAGGAACATGTCTAACATTGTTCAAAGTCAGCACATAACCTGAATCAAATTTCAAACATACATCACCAAGACCAGGAACTTGACACATCTTTTCATTAGCCATAGAAACAGACCCATGCTTCACTTCTGTATAAGTAGAAAACAGATTTTTGAATGGAGACATGTGAAAAGTGCACGCAGAATCTATAAGCCATTCATTTTCACACAAAGCACTTGAATGCACAGAATTCACAGTAGGCACATCACATACTTCAGTCACCATAAAAACATCACCCATGTTTTCACTAGAAGAAGCCATATTAGCAATATCATCATGCTGATTTTTGTAATTCTGGTTTTGTTTTTGTTTAGGCCTTGAACAATCTTTAATGTAATGACATGTTTCACCACAATTAAAACATTTTCGGTTTTTAGGCCTCGACTGAGATCTTTGCTTACTCTTACCTCTGTTCTTGGCATAGGATTAATTATGGTTGTTTGAATGTCTTTGAAAACGAGTTTTAGACCTTCCTCTAACAAACATAGCCTCACCAGAATTATTACCACCCCTATTGGTTTTCAAATCGATCTCTTTGCTTTTAAGACCATTCACAATAGTTTCTAATGTTATATTATCTCTACCATACTTAATAGCAGATTTAACATCACTGTAAGAATCAGGAATAGCAATCAAGAGCAATATGTGTGTATTCATCAATGTGTTTATATCCTGTTTTCTTAATATCTTGAATTAGTTTGGTAAACACATCAATATTTTTATCAATTTCCTTGTTCAAATAGAGTTTGAAACGGAAAAAATTTTCAAGTAAAAATAATTTACTCGGCAGTGAAGTCTCCGTATAGAGCTCTTCTAATTTTTCCCAAAGTTCTTTGGCCGATTTCAGTTTACCCGCTTTTCTTAGCACAGAATCAGATAAATTCAAGATAATAGAGGAGTAAGCAAATTCATCCATTTTAGCTTTTTTCTCAGCCGTTTCGGCAGCAGGATATGACAAATCTATTGCTTTGAAAACTTTTTGTTGTATTAAAATTCCCTTCATTTTCTGCTGCCAAATTGAGAAATCTGTTTTCCCATTAAAAGGTTCAAGATTAAAACGAGTGAATGACATTTTTTCACACAGAAAAAACACCAAAGCAAAACCAACTAATTTTTCACAGAAAGGCAGTAAACTCACTAATTAGAGCAGTCACAACGGAAGCCACTTAAAATCACAGAAGTGAAAACACAGCCAACACAAATAAACACATAAGTCCTAGGAATCTACCAGCAAAAAATCCCAGTACCTAATCCGCGGCCAGCGGCTACTACAAATGCAATAAAAGAGGTTCAAGCCAATTTACTAGTGCGAAACTCTAAGTAATAGTTTAGATCCCATGAACCAGTAATACCAACGAGAAGACTCAAAGTCGCGGCTGACCAGCAGAACAAAAACCAGCGACACGGTAGAGCAGCAAGTGCAATGGCCGAACAGACCTAGCTTCATGGCTGCGAAGCCCAGCGGCGACGGTAGTTGCTCTCCTATAGGCGGCAGCGGCTAGGCGGCAGCGGCTAGGCGGCGGACTAGTGGCTTTGATACCACTGTTAGGTATCCACCTGGAGCTTGAGCCGATTAGCCATCCTCTAATTACCTTTCACCTGCACAATTACAAACCAAAGCCAGCAGCAGAAAACAGACAAGAAAGAAAACCAAAGGAATAAACAGAAAAATAAAGGAACGACAGTTCAATAAACGGGAAGAAATAAGCGAGCTTCGGGCTCAGATAACTAGAACCGTTTCTCCATTTCAACCGGCAAACCAAGGCGAAGACACAACGATTTCCCAACGCAAACATGTTGCCTCAAACGCACAGCGAGGAAACCCAACACAAAGTTTAAGTGTAAACAAGGAAAAACGATGACACAAAGTCACTATCCCCTCACGCTTACAAGCTCTCTCTCACGTTCACTCAGAAGCAGAGGAGAAGAGAACGCGGATCGCGGCCGCCTCACTTAGAGGAAATCTCACGCTCTCACACTCAATCTACAGATTAGGCATAGGGATTGGTATTATAAAAAGGCCTTGTTTATTGGGCCGAGAAATAATATAGATTAGGCATAGGGATTGGTATTATAAAAAGGCCTTGTTTATTGGGCTGAGAAATAATATGAAGTAGTTGGGCCAAAGCACAATACGTGCTCTTAACTTTTTTGATATTTAATTAAATAAATGCATCAATATATCATCCCAAAAAATCGAAAATCAAACCGAATAAGTGAAACTACAGTACTCTCCTTGTATTCTGAGAGTTAAGGCCAAAACTTGTTTTCCAATCCTAAGATTTTGTATCTTTCTGGAACTAAAACTCTAGGCGAGCTTGTTCGCAATACCAGCAAATTGATGTTTGATTTTCCCAGTGATTTTCCCGATACTCCCAATTAATAAAGACTAGAAGGGTAAAAAATCGAATATACAATAACAAGAACAGTAAACTGAAATTCAATAATATTATAGTACCACATTTACCCATATTTAAATTGTCATTTGGGTCACGAATGGGAACCATAGCCCGTTACACTTGGATTTACATATAGGAAATATATTAAATCTCCATTAATCAACTCCGAAGGACCAGATTTTCAAATGCAAATCAAAAGGTAACAGCTTCCATGAACTCAGCATCATTTGCCATCGCCTCCAGTGATTCCTTGGTTGAGTAAGCTGTTACGTTGATGCCGTCAGAATCCGCAGCTGCGTGAACTTTGATTCTCCCGTCGAATTTCGACCCCACCCCACTCCTCGCAGCGATCGGTTTTCCCCATCCGAAGTTGTTCCCATACACGTCGAATCTCGGGGAGCTACTAACGATACAAACATTACTATTTCGGCCCACACTAGGCGGCATCGTAGGATTTGCCGCCCAGTGTTCCATGGTTTTGATCGGTTGTTCCATAGTTTGCTGGGCGACCACACCGTGTAACTTCATTGCCGTATATCCCAGCCCACGATGCAAGATATCGTCCTCCGTCGCTGCGACTTTGGCGGCGTAAATCGCGTTGCCGAAGTAAGAATTCTGCAGAGGTATTCTGTCTCTGGTACCAATGGGCATGTAGAAGTAAATTTCTTGATTCTCTGGGTTTCGATTAGTGCTGCTGCTACGCCTCCCGCGCAACAGGGATCGCCATACATGAGCTAACAGAGACTGTAAAGATGAGATCTTTTCAGTGCCCGCCTCAGAATTGGCCCTGGATTTGAGCTTAGCGATGTTCTGTTTGCTGAAATGAAACACCCTTTGTAGCAATGGAGCTGAATCGAAGTCACCGAACATGTTTCGCCTTTCGAATGGCGTTGGAAAACGGATCGGGAGTTTGATGCTTTCAGGAATCCAGCGTTGGAAAACAGGGACTTTCGATATAGTTTCGGAACCACGGGATATTTCAGACCAAGAATTCAAGAAATGCCAGAAAGAATACCCGTCTACTACGACATGATTCGCGGAGCAGCCGACGAAGAACCCGTCTTCTAGCTCCGTGACTTGCACCCCGAGCAATGGCTTGGAAACCCCTTCCACATTGCAAATCTTATTCATTGGGAAAAATGAAGAAACAATATTCTCAGGTACATAGATGGGATCCAAGATGTCGGAAACCGACACGCCCGGGGCGATGGCTTGAGTGAACTCGGCTCCGGCATTGTTGCAGTCTACGAAGAAAGAGCTCGTCCCATCGTCGCTTTCAGTGGCTCCCAATCGGCCCGCCAGGGGAGGGAAGAAGTCTAATGTTCTTGAAAGCGAGGTTTTGAGGTGATTCACCAAGGTTTTCTTGAATTCTTCATCGGATATTCTGGGATTGCAAAACACGAGTCCTTCTTGAATATAGCAGATTGAGAGACAGTAGAGATCCCATGGAGCCAACTCCATCTTCAAAACGGCGGCGGTCGATGAACGATGCATGAACGTAGTATTTCGGTTTCCGGCATACCTGATTTTTAATGTCTTCTGGTAATGGGATATTTGAGTTGGTGAAGGGGATATTTATTGTGAAACCATCACTTCAAAAACTTTATATATTATGTTACTGTTTTGTAGATCTTTAAAGAAACACTTTTTAATTTTTTTCTCGAAGTTCTACAAAATAATACCTATATCGTTGGTGTTAATGGATGCAAGAAAGGAATGAAAGATTTGTGCAAATGTAATAAAAAAAATGATATGGATGAGTAATATATAGAGATGAATTGTTTTGTATGTTTTTTTTTAAAATTTTGTATGGATTATTATGTTTACTATTATATAATGTTTTAAATGTACTTGTCAATTGCAAACAATTGCTACTAGTAAAATTACGTACACATATCAAGTCAATCTTACCTTCGTCACAACCCATACCCAATAACAATATTATGGACCATCAATCATGAGATGAAAAAGTTAACCAAAAAGTAAAATAAATATGATATGAGTAAAAAATTGTGGCTCCTCTTATTTTCGTCTATTATATCAAACAATATCTTTGGGGATGAAAATTTTTTTGGGTATATATAATTATATAAAATAAAAAATTATACTTGCTTTGCATGTGAGAACAACAATAATAGTAGTAATAATAATAATTTAATAAGTGTATCGCTCCCTACTTCAAGTGGTCTAGGGGGAGAAAAAAAAATAAATGTTAACAAAAGAAAATTAGCACATTGTTCATGTGATTATTTTCATTATCCATGCATGTCAAATAAACAATATTCGATGATTTTAGTGGTTTTTTGTCTAACAAAACGCACAAACCCAATCGAAAAAAAATACAAGTTATTTAATGAAAACCAAACATTAACAATTTTTACAGAACTAATATCTAAAACACGTACCAATGTATGCAGCTAAAATTGTAATTTTCCTTTGAAAAAATTGCAAAGCAATACATTTATACTATCTATACTATATAATAAAGTGTCAACCTTTAGAGTAACTAACTTGGTAATTTAATGAATTGACAAAAATATTCTTTATTTCATCAAATAAAAGTTTGTACATGCAACAAACATATTTTAGTAAATTTAAAAAATAACTAAATGATTTGTCAATCATAATCAGTATTTGAAATATTTTCTTAAATTTTAAAAAAAAATTAATTACGTAAACAATTTGTGCACGCGAACTATTGATTTTAAATGAAAAATGTGTTGATTTATATGTCTATTTAAAATATTACTCACCATATTTTACTTTAATGTAGTTTTATTTTATCATCTTACTATATTATTATAATTGATGTCTTTTAAATAACCAACCTGTAATTAATTGAAGAAATTTGATATAAAATTACCATTATATCCTAACTTAATTCACAACAAAAAATAAATTATTATAAAAATAAGACATTTAATTTTTATATGTCTTTATATTTTCTTAGCTATTAAATTTTTTTTATTTACCAAAATGACATTAACTTTATGACTTTTGAATTTTGATATATTTTTATTACGAAAATGTCACACACTATAAAATTGATATATTTTTTGTGTTTTATAAGTGACTATATATTTATGAAAACACTACTTTTTTTGTATTTTTAAATTCTATTTTTTTCTTTAAAAAACACGAACTTTACAAGCACGCAACGTGTGCACGAGAGTACTCATATTCTTTTACACATATGTATATAATATCATACGAACATCGTGTTAAGCAGCAAATTGTTGTTGAGTAGTAGGTTTCTTGTGAGACAGTCTCACGGATTTTTATACGTGAGACGGGTCAACCCTATCCATATTTGCAATAAAAAGTAATACTTTAATTTTAACATAAAAATTAATATTTTTTAACGTGTGACTCAAATATGAGATTTGTTTCACAAATTGATCTGTTGAGACCGTCTCACGTGTATTTTTGTGTTTGTTATTTTATTTAAAAAAGGTTGACCCCGAAGGGGACCTAATTTCACATAAGTCAGAGGCCCATTGGCTCATGCGGAGGGTAAATCAAGGGATGTGCACGAGCGGCAGGGACCTGAAGGAGGCCGAGGGAGCACATGGCACAATCCCCAGAGCATACCCCCCACAATATTTCAGCAGGGAATATGCTCCATACGAGGATCGAACCCGCAACGCTGGGGAATTTCTTCTCATGTCACCTCAGGCCTTACCAACTCGCATATGCCCCTGTGGACGTGTTATTTTATTGCAACCAATACAGGTGGATTCTCTTACCATATGTTTAAAATAAGCTTTTCTATTTCATCAAATGGGATTATTCGTGTCATCCAAGGGAAAAAATTAAATGCATATATATAAAATAAACAACATGTTAACAGGAGGTGATCAGCTATAATCACTATAAATTTGTTGTTGAGTAGGTTTTTTATGAGTCGGTCTCACAGATATTTATACGTGAGAAGAGTCAACTTTATCCATATTTACAATAAAAAGTAATACTTTTAACATAAAAAATAATATTTTTTTAATGTGTGACTCAAATATGAGATCTGTCTCACAAATTGACTCGTTGAGACCGTCTCACATGAGTTTTTGTGTTTTTTTATTTTATTGCAACCAATACAGCTGTCAGCTGGATTCTTTGACCATATGTTTAAAATAAGCTTTTCTATTTCATCATATGAGATTTTCTGTGTCATCCAAGGGAAAAAATTAAATGAATATATATAAAATAAACAACATGCTAACAGGAGGTGATCAGCTATAATCACTATAAATTTGTTGTTGAGTAGGTTTTTTATGAGTCGGACTCACATATCTTTATATGTGAGAAGGGTCAACCTTATTCATATTTACAATAAAAAGTAATATTTTTAACATAAAAAATAATATTTTTTAATGTGTGTCTCAAATATGAGATCTGTCTCACAAATTGACTCGTCGAGACCGTCTCACATGAGTTTTTTTGTTTGTTATTTTATTGCAACCAATACAGCTGTCAGCTGGATTCTTTGACCATATGTTTAAAATAAGCTTTTCTATTTCATCAAATGGGATTTTCCGTGTCATCCAAGCCCAAAGGGAACAAATTAAATACATATATAAAATAAACAACAAATTAACAGGAGGGGTTCAGCTATAATCATTATAAATTTCTTTATTTGATTTTAGTCAAAAGGTTTAAGTGTTTAACACGTTATTTGGATTTTAAATTTAATTGTGGGATGCATGGGATTAATTTCTTAATAAATAATAATCTCCTTCAACAATAATAAACCCGATCTGTCTGGTAGCAAATCGGACTACCCAAAATAACCTTATTCAAAATTATCGGGTATCCGAAAAGTCGGTTTTTTGAGTACTCGATTAAAAAGGGTACCCAAAAATTGTAGTCTGTCTATTAGGGGTGTTCATCGGTCGGTTCAGTTTTAATTTGTCTAATTTCGGTTCGGTTTTTCGATTTTCGGTTTATGAAAAATATAATCCAAAGTCAAACCGTTTTACTTCGGTTCGGTTTGGTTTTTGTACTATAACGGACCGGTTTATACGGTTCGGTTTGGTCGGTTTTATCATTAATAATACATAACACAATAAAAGAAACATAAATTTCATCCAACATGTAATTTAAATACCCCAACACACAACTTAAAGTTATAATCATATAGTGAAGAAATAAAAAATAACAAACAATACAAGAACAAATATCCAACCACAATCTTATAATATTTTCAAAAAAACAAAATAAATTTTAATATGGTTATTCCGATTTTGATACAATTATTAAAATTAATAAAATAAATACATTGTAAAATATAATATGTTTTTTTACATGATTTTTAGTAAAAACTTTAAAAATAAGGTTAAAATTACTGACATAAACTACAATCAACTAAAAATTACATAAACAACAATAATGAATTAAATAAACAACAATCAACTAAAAATTATTCAAAATGACTATTCATTCACTAAATATTATCTCATAACATATATAATATAAATAAAAAATATTAATTTAATTATTAATTTAATTCAATTTCGGTTTTTTCGGTCGGTTCGGTTTTGACATATATAATACAAAACCGAACCAAATAAACTTCGGTTTTAATATTTATATCCGAATTACAAAATACGGTTTTCGGTTCGGTTCGATCTTTGATTTTTTCGATTTGAATTTCCGTTTTTTTCGATTTTATCTGAAATATAAACACCCCTACGGCATGTCAATTTTTTTTTAAGTAACATTTCTCATACATGTAAATCTAACCATTGTCGCTTATTCACTCTCATTAATCTGAAAACATTCCTTAGTATTATCACTCATAAACAAAATAAATAAAGTGATAAACCAATAAATTCATAGATAACAATATCAAGAACCCAAAAAGAGATTAAAACATAATTGCTTAAGGTTTGTGGGCTGGCTCATGATTCGCCATTCACGACTCGAGAGAGTACCGGTCCAGTCGTTCGCAAGACTCGAGAGTGCATGATGGTTCGTGTCCGTTGTCAACTTACATATTAATTTGTAATTTGGATATTAGTTTTCAAATATTGGGTGGATTATCGATTAAAAAAATCGAGATAAAACTCAAATACGTCCTCAAAGTTTCCTAAATTTTCCAAAAATATACTAACACTTTATTCGTTCCTAATTATATCCCTTATTTAAAAAATAGTTTTCTTAATATGTCCCCCAAACTAAAAATTACCTATAATACCCTTGTTTTAGCAATTATAACTAATATTTCATTTGGGCAAAAAAAAAATGGTATCAGAGTCTAGGTAATTTTATTCAAACTTTATATTATTCATTAAATCATATTTTTCTTTGTTGAGGAAGAGATTTTCAAAAAACCATGGATTCAAACGAGAGTTTGAATCAGAAGGATTTCATTTATATGAAATCCCATAAACAAGTGAATCTATTTAAAATAGATTCTTTACAATAGAACTTAAAGAGACTTAGTCTTTTATACTCTCTGAAGAGATTAAGAAATATGATTTCTAATTCTCAATTTCTAGAGATCACACCAGATTCCTCTAAAATCTCCGGAGATCTTAGAGAAATTCAAAAGACGGTACAATATTACAGTAATCAGCTGTATGAAATACCTTGGCAGATTGGAAAAATCATTAAAAAACAAGAAAAAATTCTTGTAACTCTAAAGGATCTTCAAACCAAAATCATAAATCTAGAACATACTTCTGGTTCTAAAAAGGGAAATACAGGAGGAAGGTTACCACTCTCGTTTGGTACCGAACCTCTGTTACATCAGAAAGGTAAAACCAAAATGGTTCAAAAACCTTTAACTGATGATGAATTGATGATTAATCTTATAAAGACAGTATCAAAGAAAAACACTATCTGATGACTACTTTAGAAAGATTAAATCTCGAGAATCTACAAGATCTTGCGGATTCTTTTTCGAATCTCAAAGTAGTAGATCTAAAAATGAATTTCTTTGAGGGTGAACAACCCATAGGGAATCCCCCGAGATATATGGTTAAAACAGAAGAACCACATAGTGAGTTCCATGTTGGAGAAAATTCACATCCAGCAGAAACCAGATCAAGAAGAAGTAATATACCAATACATCAAACTCCTTATGAAAAAAATGTTTTAGACCCGATACATCCTTATGGGGTTATGTTAAACCTGGATGTTCTGGACTTCAAAAACAAAGAAAATCTCATAGATGATTGGACATCAGCCATGAGAATAGCAGCAGGAACTTTAGATCTCAATAAAAAAAGATTTATCAAACTTATGAAAATGAATCTAATGGGATCTGTCAAGATAGCTTGGGAAATGACAATGCTAGAAACCAAGGAATCAATCTTAGCAGGAGAATCACTTAGCGAGATTGTAGGAAGAATGGCCACCCTTTTTAAAGCACAATTCATAGGGGTAGACTATTTCAATAATCAAGATACAGAGAAAAAGAGAAGATATACGCAAGCTCTGTATAGCCTCGAGTTACATGATATATGTTTAGTTGATGAATATATTATGTTATTCACCAAATATAGATGGAATTCAGAATAAAATGTATCCATTCAGCTATTTTTTGCAAAAATGCCAAGCCCTTAGAGAGAAATGCTGATAAAAGAATAAGTTCCAGGTAATCTTGATACATTGGCAAGACACGCCTCCTTTTTGAAAGGAAAATTGGCGGAATGGTGTCATATAGCAGCATTACAGAAGAACTACAAGAAAATAAGGGGTATTAATAAGCATACTTCTCTATGTTGTAGAGAAAATGATCTCCCTACGGTTATAGGGAATAAATCACAGGGATTTAAAAGGAAGAAATTTAAAAATAATCCCTACAATAAAAGAATGAAAAGTTCTTAGAAACCAAGAACATTTTGGTCCAAACAAAAGGCCAGATCCTATAGATCAGGTAGAAGAAGTGGACCTACAAGAACATCTCCAGCAACAAACTCATCACAAGGCAGGGGAAGAACACCATCTAGAAGAACTTTCAGAAGAACTCATACGAGAGCAAGTGAAAGTTTTAAGGATTGCAACTGCTGGACATGTGGAGCAAGAGGACATATATCTACAAACTGTCTAGAAAACGAGAAAAAGGGAGTTAAACTCTTTGAAGCAACACCAGATATAGATGGTGCGGTCTTCTTTCAAGATTTAGTCCAAGTATATCAATTTGAGGATATCCCCCTCAGATGAAAGTATATACGAAGAAGAGATATTGCTTAGCCAAGATGAATCTGAAGATGAATCAGAATCAAAATAAAGAAGAAGTGTTTCGACACGAAACACATGAGAGTTTGGCTGGATTTTTTAGTCAAACCACGATATCTCATAATATGGTACAAAGGATTATGAGAGAAAATCCAACATTACAGAAGTACCAAGGATTTTCGGCAAGACAAGTAAAAAGAGTCTTAGGCAACCTAGGGCTTAGAAAAAGAAGACATCATTTTCATGACCCCATTACCCCATCTACCCTGTAGACCATCATTTTCCAAAGCAGCACAGGAAATCAAATTATGACATAAATCAGAAACATGTCTAACATTTTTCAAAGTCAACATATAACCTGAATCAAATTTCAAACATACATCACCAAGACCAGCAACTTGACACATCTTTTCATTAGCCATAGAAACAGACCCATGCTTCACTTCTGTATAAGTAGAAAACAGATTTTTGAATGGAGACATGTGAAAAGTGCACGCAGAATCTACAAGCCATTCATTTTCACACAAAGCACTTGAATGCACAGAATTCACAGTAGGCACATCACATACTTCAGTCACCATAAAAACATCACCCATGTTTTCACTATAAGAAGCCATATTAGCAATATCATCATGCTGATTTTTGTAATTCTGGTTTTGTTTTTGTTTAGGCCTTGAACAATCTTTAATGTAATGACATGTTTCACCACAATTAAAACATTTTCGGTTTTTAGGCCTCGACTGAGATCTTCGCTTACTCTTACCTCTGTTCTTGGCATAGGATTAATTATTGTTGTTTGAATGTCTTTGAAAATGAGTTTTAGACCTTCCTCTAACAAACATAGCCTCACCAGAATTATTACCACCCCTATTGGTTTTCAAATCGATCTCTTTGCTTTTAAGACCATTCACAACAGTTTCTAATGTTATATTATCTCTACCATACTTAATAGCAGATTTAACATCACTGTAAGAATCAGGAATAGCATTCAAGAGAACAATATGTGTGTATTCATCAATGTGTTTATCTACTGTTTTCATAATATCTTGAATTAGTTTGGTAAAAACATCAATATTTTCATCAATGTCCTTGTTCAAATTGAGTTTGAAACGGAAAAATTTTTCAAGTAAAAATAATTTACTCGGCAGTGAAGTCTCCGTATAGAGCTCTTCTAATTTTTCCCAAAGTTCTTTGGCCGATTTCAGTTTACCCGCTTTTCTTAGCACAAAATCAGATAAATTCAAGATAATAGAGGAGTAAAAAAATTCATCCATTTTAGCTTTTTTCTCAGCCGTTTCGGCAGCAGGATATGACAAATCTATTGCTTTGAAAACTTTTTGTTGTATTAAAATTCCCTTCATTTTCTGCTGCCAAATTGAAAAATCTGTTTTCCCATTAAAAGGTTCAAGATTAAAACGAGTGAATGACATTTTTTCACACAGAAAAAACACCAAAGCAAAACCAACTAATTTTTCACAGAAAGGCAGTTAACTCACTAATTAGAGCAGTCACAACGGAAGCCAATTAAAATCACAGAAGTGAAAACACAGCCAAAACACAAATAAACACATAAGCCCTAGGAATCTACCAGCAAAAAATCCCAGTACCTAATCCGCGGCCAGCGGCTACTACAAATGCGATAAAAGAGGTTCAAGCCAATTTACCAGTGCGAAACTCTAAGTAATAGTTTAGATCCCACGAACCAGTAATACCAACGAGAAGACTCAAAGTCGCGGCTGACCAGCCAAACAAAAATCAGCGACACGGCAGAGCAGCAAGTGCGATGGACGAACAGACCTAGCTTCATGGCTGCGAAGCCCAGCGGCGACGGTAGCTGCTCTCCTATAGGCGGCAGCGGCTAGGCGGCGGACTAGTGGCTTTGATACCACTGTTAGGTATCCACCTTGAGCTTGAGCCGATTAGCCATCCTCTAATTACGTATCACCTGCACAATTACAAACCAAAGCCAACAGCAGAAAACAGACAAGAAAGAAAACCAAAGGAATGAACAGAAAAATAAAGGAACGACAGTTCAATAAACGGGAAGAAATAAGCGAGCTTCGGGCTCAGATAACTAGAACCGTTTCTCCATTTCAACCGGCAAACCAAGGCGATCGAAGACACAACGATTTCCCAACGCAAACATGTTGCCTCAAACACACAGCGAGGAAACCCAACACAAAGTTTAAGTGTAAACAAGGAAAAACGAGGACACAAAGTCACTATCCCCTCACGCTTACAAGCTCTCTCTCATGTTCACTCAGAAGCAGAGGAGAAGAGAACGCGGATCGCGGCCGCCTCACTTAGAGGAAATCTCACGCTCTCACACTAAATCTACAGATTAGGCATAGGGATTGGTATTATAAAAAGGCCTTGTTTATTGGGCCGAGAAATAATATAGATTAGGCATAGAGATTGGTATTATAAAAAGGCCTTGTTTATTGGGGTGAGAAATAATATGAAGTAGTTGGGCCAAAGCCCAACACATAAGTGAAACTACAGTACTCTCCTGGTATTCTGAGAGTTAAGGCCAAAACTTGTTTTCCAATCCTAAGATTTTGTATCTTTCTGGAACTAAAACTCTAGGCGAGCTTGTTCGCAATACCAGCAAATTGATGTTTGATTTTTCCAGTGATTTTCCCGGTACTCCCAATTAATAAAGACTAGAAGGGTAAAAAATCGAATATACAATAACAAGAACAGTAAACTGAAATTCAATAATATTATAGTACCACATTTACCGTTATTTAAATTGTCATTTGGGTCACGAATGGGAACCATAGCCCATTACACTTGGATTTACATATAGGAAATAAATTAAATCTCCATTAATCAACTCCGAAGGACCAGATTTTCAAATGCAAATCAAAAGGTAACAGCTTCCATGAACTCAGCATCATTTGCCATCGCCTCCAGTGATTCCTTGGTTGAGTAAGCTGTTACGTTGATGCCGTCAGAATCCGCAGCTGCGTGAACTTTGATTCTCCCGTCGAATGCAAACCAAACATTAACAATTTTTACAGAACTAATATCTAAAACACGTACCAATGTATGCAGCTAAAATTGTAATTTTCCTTTGAAAAAATTGCAAAGCAATACATTTATACTATCTATACTATATAATAAAGTGTCAACCTTTAGAGTAACTAACTTGGTAATTTAATGAATTGACAAAAATATTCTTTATTTCATCAAATAAAAGTTTGTACAGCAAACATATTTTAGTAAATTTAAAAAATAACTAAATGATTTGTCAATCATAATCAGTATTTGAAAGATTTTCTTAAATTTTAAAAAAAATTAATTACGTGAACAATCTGTGCACGCGAATTATTGATTTTAAATGAAAAATGTGTTGATTTATATGTCTATTTAAAATATTACTCACCATATTTTACTTTGATGTAGTTTTATTTTATCATCTTACTATATTATTATAATTGATGTCTTTTAAATAACCAACCTGTAATTAATTGATGAAATTTGATATAAAATTACCATTATATCCTAATTTAATTCACAACAAAAAATAAATTATTATAAAAATAAGACATTTAATTTTTATATGTCTTTATATTTTCTTAGCTATTAATTTTTTTTATTTACTAAAATGACATTAACTTTGTGACTTTTGAATTTTGATATATTTATTACGAAAATGTCACACACTATAAAATTGATATATTTGTTGTGTTTTATAAGTGACTATATATTTATGAAAACACTACTTTTTTTGTATTTTTAAATTCTATTTTTTTCTTTAAAAAACACGAACTTTACAAGCACGCAACGTGTGCACGAGAGTACTCATATTCTTTTACACATATGTATATAATATCATACGAACATCGTGTTAAGCAGCAAATTGTTGTTGAGTAGTAGGTTTCTTGTGAGACAGTCTCACGGATTTTTATACGTGAGACGGGTCAACCCTATCCATATTTACAATAAAAAGTAATACTTTAATTTTAACATAAAAATTAATATTTTTTAACGTGTGACTCAAATATGAGATTTGTTTCACAAATTGATCTGTTGAGACAGTTTCACGTGTATTTTTGTGTTTGTTATTTTATGCAACCAATACAGCTGGATTCTCTTACCATATGTTTAAAATAAGCTTTTCTATTTCATCAAATGGGATTTTCCGTGTCATCCAAGGGAAAAAATTAAATGCATATATATAAAATAAACAACATGTTAACAGGAGGTGATCAGCTATAATCACTATAAATTTGTTGTTGAGTAGGTTTTTTATGAGTCGGTCTCACAGATCTTTATATGTGAGAAGGGTCAACCTTATCCATATTTACAATAAAAAGTAATACTTTTAACATAAAAAAATAATATTTTTTAATGTGTGTCTCAAATATGAGATCTGTCTCACAAATTGACTCGTTGAGACCGTCTCACATGATTTTTGTGTTTGTTATTTTATTGCAACCAATACAGCTGTCAGTTGGATTCTTTGACCATATATTTAAAATAAGCTTTTCTATTTCATCAAATGGGATTTTCCGTGTCATCCAAGCGCAAAGGGAACAAATTAAATATTATTGGAAATTATATATTAAAATTAGGTTGAAAATTATTGTGATGGTGATGTGATGATATTTTAATTTTTGATTATGTAATGGATGACATATTTATTTTTTGGACATTTCTCAATTGAGGATCTATAAATAGACCTCAACATTTGTGAAAAAATAACAAAAGTTTAGAGAGAAGATTTTATAAGTGTTTGGTTTGATATATATTTTGAGTTTTAGAGTTTTTAGTTTTTACCATAAATTTTTACTTTTCACAACACGTTATCAGCACGATCGCTCGAAGGTTCTCTATAATTTTCGACGCTCCAAAACACAAAGAGAAGACAAAAATATTTAACAAGTAAGTATATTTATTTTATTGTTTATTTATTTGTTGTGTATATATTTAATATATAATATCATGTTATTATCAGACATGATAAAAAAAATAAGTTTTTTTTAAAGAAAACTTGTTATAAATCATGGGAGGATGTTAAGACGACATCCCACACTTCCAGTAAGGGATACGACAAGTAAAAAAGCTTCTAAGATTTTTAAATAATAACGTGATATGATTATACATTACTGCTTATATAATTTTATTGTGTAATCATATTTGTATAATTTCATGTTATTATATAAGAGGCTGTCTATGACACCGACCTTATAATAACATGATATGATTAGACATTACTGCTTATATAATTTTATTGTGTAATTATATTTGTATAATTTCATGTTATTATATAAGAGGCTGTCTATGACACCGACCTTATAATAACGTGATATGATTATACATTACTGCTTAAATAATTTTATTGTCTAATTATATTTGTATAATTTCATGTTATTATATAAGAGGCTGTCTATGACACTGACCTTATAATAACGTGATATGATATATATTTTATTGCGTATATTTAATTATGATTATCATTATATGCATCACATGATTATCACAAATTTTTATTCAACACATACTCGATTTTTTTTCTTACCCCCAACGGTAACAAACGACTAGTTTTTGCCCTATAAATATGTTCACTCAAACTCATTTTCAATCACACCAAATTCACTATTTCTCTCAAAATATTTTCTCCTCGATTTTTCGAAGATGAAGATGATGACATTTATAAGGCTATTTTTCATAACGACTATGATCATCATGTTCACGAGTCTTGTACTCACCAACGATTTCCCACAACATACTTTTTCTCTATTTGTACACGCACTTGTAATCTTCGTTATTCCATTATTTTGTATTGTCGTACTAATAGAAATTAACTAATAAAATGCATTGTTAATTTTCTAGTACCACCATGTCAAATTTGGCAAAGATTGAATTTGTTGTGCTCAATATCACTGGAAAGAATTATATGTCATGGACTCTTGATGTAGAGATGCATCTTGAGTCATTGGGTCTAAGTGATACCATCAAAAAAAATAATATATCATCTTCACAAGAAAAGGCAAAGTCTATGATTTTCTTACGTAGACATCTTGATGAATGATTGAAATGTGAGTATCTCACAGAAAAAATACCCAATGATTTTATGGAAAGGGCTGAAAGAAAGATTTGAGCATATAAGGGAAGTTATACTCCCAATCGCCCGTGATGAATGGAATACGTTGAGATTCCAAGACTTTAAAAAAGTCAGTGATTACAATTCTGCGATGTATCGAATAGTCTCGCAATTGAAATTTTGTGGGAATGTTGTTACTGAGATGGAAATGCTAGAAAAAACATTTTTCACATTCCACGCATCAAATATAACTCTACAACAACAGTATAGAGTGCGTGGATTTTTGAGATATTCTGAACTCATCGCATGTCTTCTTGTGGCGGAAAAGAACAACGAATTGTTAGTAAGAAATCATCAATCCCGACCCACTGGTTCAACGACATTTCCAGAAGCAAATGTCGTAATTAAAAATGAAAACCAAAATCAAAGGCATAGACAATATTTTGGTCGTGGACGAGGTCGAGGAAGTGGGCGTGGGCGTGGACGTGGACGTAAAAATTATCGCGGTCGTGGTCGTGGCCGTGGATATGAAAATAATCGAGATAGTTATTTCAATAACTCATCTCAAAAGAACGTCACGAACCACCCACCAAAAAGGCAGCATGAAAATACGAGTGAAAATGAAAATCACTCAAAAAGATCTGAGAGTGTTTGTTATAGATGTGGCACTCCAGGACATTGGTCACATATTTGTCGAACCCCTGAGCACCTATGTAAGCTCTATAAAGAATCGACAAAGGGGAAAGAAAAAGAGACCAATTTTATTGAAAATAGTGACCATTTAATTGGTTCACTGGTTTCAATGCTGCAGATTTTTTGAATGATTCCGAAGACATTGATTAAAAGATTGGTAGGACTAGATTGTAAAAAATTTGTATTTTTCATGCATTCTTGTATTATAAAGCATGTTATATTTTGCATTTGTATTGTACTTAATTTTTCTTTATTGCATTTTTGTGAAGTTTGATATGAAAAATGCTATGAGCAAACATGGAAATAATATCATGGAAATTTGCATACCAGATAGTGGTACAACGCACACTATTCTGCGAGATGAAAAATATTTCATAGAAATAAAACCAACAAAAACAATGGTGAATACCATATCAGGTCCTGTAGACTTGATTGAAGATTGTGGTAAAGCACAATATTTGTTACCAAATGATACAAAATTTCGGATAAATGATGTTTTATATTCACCACAATCGAAAAGAAATTTGTTGAGTTTTAATGACATATATTCTCATGGATATGATACTGAGACGATAAATGATGGAAATCAGAAATATATGTGTCTTACCACATATATATCAGGAAAGAAATATGTGGTTGAAAAATTGTCAATGCTCCCTACTGGATTGCATTATACACATATAAGGTCAATCGAATCAAATATGGTGGTTAATAATTCTTCAATATTAACCAATTGGCATGATTGATTGGGACATCTTGGTTCAATAATGATGCGAAGAATTATTAAAAATACACATGGTCATCCATTGAAAGACCAGAAGATCTTTCAGAATAATAAGTTTCAATGTAAAGCATGTTCTCTTGGAAAACTTATTATAAGACCATCACCAGCTAAAATCCAAACAGAATCACTCATATTTCTTGAACGTATTCAGGGTGATATTTGTGGGCCAATTCATACACCATGTGGACCATTTCGATATTTTATGGTATTGATCGATGCCTCCAGCAGATGGTCACATGTATGCTTATTGTAAACTCGGAATGTGGCATTTGCAAGATTAATGGCTCAAATAATAAAATTGCGGAATCAATTTCCCAATTATACAATCAAGAAAATAAGACTTGATAATGCTGGAGAATTTACTTCCCAAACTTTCAATGACTATTGTATGTCAATGGGAATTACTGTTGAACATCATGTTGTTCATGTTCATACACAGAATGGATTAGCTGAATCATTGATTAAACGTCTACAACTGATTGCTAGACCAATGATTATGAGAACAAAACTCCCTATTTCTATATGGGGACATGCAATTTTACATGCTGCGGCATTAATTCGCATCAGACCAAGTGCATATCATAAATTCTCCCCATTGCAACTTGCATTTGGTAAAGAACCAAATATTTCTCATCTGAGAATTTTTGGATGTATGGTGTATGTGCCTATTGCACCACCTCAACGATAAAAAATGGGTCCTCAAAGAAAAATCGGTATTTATATCGGTTATGATAGCCCATCAATCATTCGATATCTTGAGCCTCAGACAGGCGATGTGTTTATAGCACGCTTTGCTGATTGTCATTTTAATGAAGAAATCTTCCCAATGTTAGGGGGAGAAAAGAAACACATCGAAAAGGAAATCACATGGTATGTACCATCATTGTTACATTTGGATCCAAGGACTAAACAATGTGAGAAAGATGTATAAACAAATTGTACACTTGCAAAGAATTGCAAATCAAATTCCAGATGCATTTGCAGACACAAAAGGGGTAACAAAATCATATATACATGCTGTAAATGCCCCTGCTCGAATTGAAATTCCAAAGAAACAAATTGAAAACACTCATGATGTCATAAAACGGTTGAAGCGTGGAAGGCCAGTCGGTTCTAAGGATAAAAATCCTCGGAAAAGAAAAGGCATAGAGAAACACGATGATAAAAAAATAGAAAATGGTGTTCCAGAAGAAACACCTGATGATGAAAATATTCTGTCAGAACCACAAACTGACGAGAATCGTGAAATCTCTATCAATTATATTAATACTAAAAAAATATGGAACCGAAAAGATATAAAAGATATTGATGAGATATTTTCTTATAATGTGGCATGTGACATCATAAATGAAAATGAGGATCATGAACCAAAATCTTTTGGAGAATGTAAAACTCGTCATGATTGGGCCAAATGGAAAGATGTCATCCAGGTTGAATTGGATTCGCTAAATAAACGTAATGTTTTTGGACCTCTAGTCCTCACACCTAAAGGTGTAAAACCTGTTGGATACAGATGGGTTTTTATTCGAAAGCGAAATGAGAAAAATGAAATAGCAAGATATAAAGCTAGACTTGTTGCACAAGGTTTTTCTCAAAGGCCTGGAATTGATTATGAAGAAACGTATTCTCCTGTTATGGATGCAATTACGTTTCGATATTTGATTAGTTTGGCCGTGTCTGAAAATTTGAAAATGTGTCTTATGGATGTTGTTACAGCTTACTTATACGGATTACTTGATAGTGATATATACATGAAAATCCCTGAAGGATTTAAGATGTCTGAAACACAAAGTTCAAAACCCAGAGAATTTTATTCTGTAAAATTGCAAAGATCATTATATGGGTTGAAGCAATCCGGCCAAATGTATTATAATCGGCTAAGTGAGCACTCGATGAAAAAGGGATATGTAAATGATCCAATATGCCCTTGTGTTTTCATCAAGAAAACAACATTCGGATGTGTAATTATTGCTGTATATGTTGATGATTTAAATATCATTGGAACGAATAAAAAAATTCAAGAAGCTATGATGTACTTGAAAGAAGAATTCGAAATGAAGGATCTTGGGAAAACCAAGTATTGCTTGGGTTTGCAAATTGAACAGAAAGAATGTGGAATTTTTGTTCACCAGGCAAATTATACAGAAAAGATCCTTAAACGTTTTAATATGGATAAATCAAATCCATTAAGTACTCCAATGGTTGTAAGATCATTAAACATAGAAAAGGATCCATTTCATCCATGTGAAGATGATGAAGTTATTTTTGGTCCAGAAGTACCATATCTAAGTGTCATTAGTGCACTTATGTATCTTGCAAATTGCACTAGACCTGATATATCTTTTGCTGTAAATTTATTAGCAAGATTCAGTTCATATCCAACAAAGAGGCATTGGAATGGAATTAAACATATATTCCGTTATCTACGAGGAACGACAGATTTGGGACTTTTGTACTCAAAAGACACCAATCAAAGTATCATTGGTTATGCTGATGCTGGATATTTATCTGATTCACATAAGGCACGTTCCCAAATCGGATATGTATTTACTCGTGGAGGAACAGCAATTTCTTGGCATTCATAGAAACAAACACTAGTAACAACTTCATCAAATCACGCCGATATTATTGCGCTACATGAAGCAAGTCGTGAATGTGTTTGGCTAAAATCAATGACACAACATATCCAAACTTCTTGTGGATTATTAATAAATAAGAATCCTGTGACGTTGTATGAAGATAATGATGCATGTATTGCTCAAATGAAAGAAGGATACATCAAAAGTGACAGAACCAAACATATCCCCCCAAAGTTCTTTGCCTACACTCAAGAGCTTGAGAAGAATAAAGATATTGATATCTGTTACATTCAATCAAGTGAGAACTCATCAGATCTCTTCACAAAGGCGCTTCCTACGGCAATATTCAGAAAGCATATATATAATATTGGGATGCGAAATCTACAGTGTATGTGAAGAATCGATCGTATTAACATGAGGGGGAGTTTACGTGGCTGCACTCTTTTTTTTTTGCTATGGTTTTTATCCCACTGGGTTTTTCTTAGTAAGGTTTTTAACGAGGCAGTATACAAACACGTAATATCACGATCATCATCACAAGGGGGAGTATTGAAAATTATATATTAAAATTAGATTGAAAATTATTGTGATGGTAATGTGATGATATTTTAATTTTAGATTATGTAATGGATGACATATTTATTTTTTGGAAATTTCTCAATTGAGGATCTATAAATAGACCTCAACATTTGTGAAGAAATAACACAAGTTTAGAGAAAAGATTTTATAAGTGTTTGGTTTGATATATATTTTGAGTTTTAAAATTTTTAGTTTTTACCATAAATTTTTATTTTTCACAACAAATACATATATATAAAATAAACAACAAGTTAACAGGAGGTGTTAAGCTATAACCATTATAAATTTCCTTATTTGATTTTAATCAAAAGGTTTAAGTGTTTAACACGTTATTTGGATTTTAAATTTAATAGTGGGATGCATGGGATTAATTTCTTAATAAATAATAATCTCCTTCAACAATAATAAACCCGATCTGTCGGGTAGCAAATCTGACTACCCAAATTAACCTTATTCAAAATTATCGGGTATCCAAAAAGTCGGTTTTTTGAGTACTCGATTAACAAGGGTACCTGAAAATTGTAGTCTGTCTATTAGGGATGTTCATCGGTCGGTTCGGTTTTAATTGTCTAATTTCGGTTCGGTTTTTCGATTTTCGGTTTATGAAAAATATAATCCGAAGTCAAACCGTTTTACTTCGGTTCGGTTTTTGTACTATAACAGACCGGTTTATACGGTTCGGTTTGGTTGGTTTTATCATTAATAATACATAACACAATAAAAGAAACATAAATTTTATCCAACATGTAATTTAAATACCCCAACACACAACTTAAAGTTATAATCATATAGTGAAGAAATAAAAAATAACAAACAATACAAGGACAAATATACAACCACAGTCTTATAATATTTTCAAAAAAACAAAACAAATTTTGATATGATTATTCCGATTTTGATACAATTATTAAAATTAATAATATAAATACATTGTAAAATATAATATGTTTTTTTACATGATTTCTTAGTAAAAATTTAAAAATAAAGTTTAAATGACTGACATAAACAACAATCAACTAAAAATTACATTAACAACAACATGAATTAAATAAACAACAATCAACTAAAAATTATTCAAAATGATTATTCATTCACTAAATATTATCTCATAACATATATAATATAAATAAAAAATATTAATTTAATTCAATTTCGGTTTTTTCGGTCGGTTCGGTTTTGACATATATAATCCAAAACCGAACCAAATAAACTTCGGTTTAATATTTATATCCGAATTACAAAATACGGTTTTCGGTTCGGTTCGATCTTTGATTTTTTCGGTTTGAATTTCCGTTTTTTTTTATTTTATCTGAAATATGAACACCCTTACGGCATGTCAATTTTTTTTTTAAGTAACATTTCTCATACATGTAAATCTAACCATTGTCGCTTATTCACTCTCATTAATCTGAAAACATTCCTTAGTATTATCACTCATAAACAAAATAAATAAAGTGATAAACCAATAAATTCATAGATAACAATATCAAGAACCCAAAAAGAGATTAAAACATAATTGTTTAAGGTTTGTGGGCTGGCTCATGATTCGCCATTCACGACTCGAGAGAGTACAGGTCCAGTCGTTCGCAAGACTCGAGAGTGCATGATGGTTCGTGTCCGTTGTCAACTTACATATTAATTTGTAATTTGGATATTAGTTTTCAAATATTGGGTGGATTATCGATTAAAAAAATCGGGATAAAACTCAAATATGTCCTCAAAGTTTCCTAACTTTCCCAAAAATATATTAACACTTTATTCGTTCCTAATTATGTCTCTTATTTAAAAAATAGTTTCCTTAATATGTCCCCCAAACTAAAAATTGCCTATAATACCCTTGTTTTAGCAATTATAACTAATATTTCCTTTGGGCTAAAAAAAAAAGGTATCAGAGTCTAGGTAATTTTATTCAGACTTTATGTTATTCATTAAATCATACTTTTCTTTGTTGAGGAAGAGATTTTCAACAAACCATGGATTCAAATGAGAGTTTGAACCAGAAGGATTTCATTTATATGAAATCTCATAAACAAGTGAATCTATTTAAAATAGATTCTTTACAACAGAACTTAAAGAGACTTAGGTCTTTTATACTCTCTGAAGAGATTAAGAAATATTATTTCTAATTCTCAATTTCTAGAAATCACACCAGATTCCTCTAAACTCTCCGGAGATCTTAGAGAAATTCAAAAGACGGTACAATATTACAGTAATCAGTTGTATGAAATACCTCGGCAGATTGGAGAAATCCTTAAAAAACAAGAAGAAATTCTTGTAACTCTAAAGGATCTTCAAACCAAAATCATAAATATAGAACATACTTCTGGTTCTAAAAAGTGAAATACAGGAGGAAGGTTACCACTCTCGTTTGGTACCGAACCTCTGTTATATCAGAAAGGTAAAACCAAAATGGTTCAAAAACCTTTAACTGATGATGAATTGATGATTAATCTTATAAAGGCAGTATCAGAGAAAAACACTATCTGATGACTACTTTAAAAAGATTAAATCTCGAGGATCTACAAGATCTTGCGGATTCTTTTTCGAATCTCAAAGTAGTAGATCTAAAAATAAATTCCCCTGAAGGTGAACAACCCATAGGGAATCCCCCGAGATATGTGGTTAAAACAGAAGAACCACATAGTGAGTTCTTTGTTGGAGAAAATTCACATCCAGCAGGAACCAGATCAAGAAGGAGTAATATACCAATACATCAAACTCCTTATGGAAAAACTGTTTTAGACCCGATACATCCTTATGGGGTTATGTTAAACCTGGATGTTCTGGACTTCAAAAACAAAGAAAATCTCATAGATGATTGAACATCAGCCATGAGAATAGCAGCAGGAACTTTAGATCTCAATAAATAAGGATTTATCAAACTTCTGGAAATGAGCCTAATGGGATCTGTCAAGATAGCTTGGGAAATGACCATGCTAGAAACCAAGGAATCAATCTTAGCAGGAGAATCACTTAGCGAGATTGGAGGAAGAATGGCCACCCTTTTTTAAAAGCACAATTAATAGAGGTTGACTATTTCAATAATCAAGATACAGAGAAAAAGAAAAGATATACTCAAGCTCTGTATAGCCTCGAGTTACATGATATCTATTTAGTTGATGAATATATTATGTTATTCACCAAATACAGATGGAATTCGGGAGTTGAAGAAAATGTAGCCATTCAGCTATTTTTCGCAAAAATGCCAAGCCCCTGGAGAGAAATGCTGATAAAAGAATACGTTCCAGGTAATCTTGATACATTGGCAAGACGCGCCTCCTTTTTGAAAGGAAAATTGGCGGAATGGTGCCACATGGCAGCATTACAGAAGAACTATAAGAAAATAAGGGGTATTAATAAGCATACTCCTCTATGTTGTAGAGAAAATGATCTCCCTACGGTTATAGGGAATAAATAACAGGGATTTAAAAGGAAGAAATTCAGAAATAATCCCTACAATAAAAGAATGAAAAGTTATTGGAAACCAAGAACATTTTGGTTCAAACAAAAGGCCAGATCCTATATATCAGGTAAAAGAAGTGGACATACAAGAACATCCTCAGCAACAAACTCATCACAAGGCAGGGGAAGAACACCATCTAGAAGAACTTTCAGAAGAAGTCATACGAGAGCAAGTGAAAGTTTCAAGGATTGCAACTGCTGGACATGTGGAGCAAGAGGACATATATCTACAAACTGTCCAAAAAATGAGAAAAAGGGAGTTAAACTCTTTGAAGCAACACCAGATATGGATGATATGGTCTTCTTTCAAGATCTAGTCCAAGTATATCAATTTGAGGATATTCCCTCATATGAAAGTATATACGAAGAAGAGATATTGTTTAGCCAAGATGAATATGAAGATGAATCAGAATCAGAATAAAGAAGAAGTGTTTCGACACGAAACACATGAGAGTTTGGCTGGATTTGTTTAGTCAAACCAAGATATCTCATAATATGGTCCAAAGGATTATGAAAGAAAATCCAACATTACAGAAGTACCAAGGATTTTCGGCAGGACAAGTAGAAAGAGTCTTAGGCAACCTAGGGCTTAGACAAAGAAGACATCATTTGATTTACAAAGTATCCAGAAGGGAAATGACAATCCCTATGGAGTTAACAAGTAATCAAATAGAGATGCAGTTAATTCATTTTGAAGAAGTAAGAGAGGAATTACAAAAGCTGAAAAGTGACGTAGCAAGAACGATGTCTTGGATTCATATTGGAACGATCCAAATAATGATCAAGGCAACTTTTAAAGAAGGAATAGATTCACCCATAGATATCGTAGTATGTGATAAAAGAATGGAGAATATCCAAGATGTTGTTCTGGCTACGATCTCAGGGAATCTATGTGCAGGAAAAATTGTAGGAGTTATTTATCCAAGAATAGCCTACAATTTAGCTGGCAAAGACTTTAGTCGAGCCTTAACGTTGCATCAAAACTTCAAGGAAAAAAGATTAATGAAGGAAGGTAATAGACCATATTCTATTACTTATCAAATTTCATATGCTCTTTCTAATACTCATCATTCTGAATTATTTATTAGAAATGAGTTTATTGAAATTCCAAAAATCTTTGGAAAAGTTGCTCAAGCAATATACTCGGAAAGAATCGAGTTTCCTTTAATTCAGGAAACAGACATTCAAATACAAGATAAACCGGTTCTATACAGAGATATTAAAATAGAACCCCGAAGGTTATCTTTTCAAGGTTACCGAATGACAAGTCGAAGGTGGGAAAAATCTCCTATTCAGGAAATTCCACCAGAAGAAAAGTAGTTTTCAATAATAGGAAAACTTAGATCTCCAGAAGGATGGAAAGAAGTCAAAATAGTATTCGAAATTACAAGTCACGGGAACCAATTTCCTTGTAACTCGATTTACTATTTAGAGCAGTAGTTAACAGGAACTTACCAAGGATTAATAAATATTGGAGAATTGGACGTTCAAATCTGTGGAATTCCAGGAAAAGAAGTGGATCAGCTCATTCTTGGCCTAGAGTTTCTGGAGGACCATAAACCATGTAAACGCCTTGAAAAAGGAATAGAGTTTATGGCAAAAGAAAAGACTTGGAGGATTCAATAAGAATTCTACGATATGGAAAACCAAGAGAATTGGATAAGGGACAATCCCTTAATCAGATTCGAAAACTTTGTTTACAAACAGAGGAAGAAGCGACTGTTGAAATTAGTAAGTCATGAACATGATTTACTAGAACGCATTGAAGAAGTGGAAATGAGTAACCATACTCTACCTTCTGAGGCCTTAGGAAAACTAAAGGTGAATAGTCTTAATCGGATTACTGAGTTACAACACAGTCTGTTAAAAATGGCGGGTCCATTTAGTAATCCCTTTAAAAAATGACAACAAGTCCTTTCTCCATATACATTCCGATAGGGATGCTGTATGAACAATATAAGGCTGAATACTTTGCACCTTATATTGACTCGAAAGCAGGAATTTGTACAGCAAAAAGAGGAGTCTTCCCTGAAGAATGTGAATAAGAATTGCCAAAAATTGCTGGACGAGATTTCTATCGAAGAATTTTAATTCTTTGCAAAGGAATAAAACAAGAAGAGATCCTTATGGGAGGAGAAGGTCAAACACCTTGGTACAAGGTAAAGACACCACCAATCTATTTCCATGATACAGGAGCTGATCTTCTGTTAGGAAATAACTTTTTAAAAATGTTTAAGAAGTACACATAAGACAATGAGTCAAGAAGACTTATGTTCACTACAATTTGTGATCATAAAATTATCGTTCAACGACTCAAGGTTGCTTTTTATCGACAATTACCGATAATATTTCGCAGCCAGCGTGGTGATAAAGGACAACTTTTTCGCCCAAAAATGAAAGATCTAAGAAGGTTTGAAGAAACCATGTTGAAAATAACAACAGAACAAGAACTCCAAACGAGGATATTGAGCTTCTCAAGGTAACTCTAAATCACAGAGATATAGAGTTAGAAAATAAGGTATCCCTTGAAGATGTCAAAAAGAGGCTCAAAGAAAGTTACAACGAGCATTCTTTGGCATGGTGGGATAGAAATCAACTCAAAGTCAGTCTTACTCTAAAGGAAGACAAAGAGTATGAATTCAGATATAAGCCTATCCCAATGAACATAACAGATCAAAGGGATATGAGAATGATTATCAAGGAACATTTGTGATATGAATTCTTAATGTATGGAAGGCAAACACGACTATATTAAAATCGTACCCTCAATCCAATAACAAAAAAAATCAATAAATTGCCCAATCTTGAAAACAAGTAAAGGTTTTGGATTATTCACCTCTAGTTTACTTGAAACTAGCAACAAACAATCACGAAGAGAAAACAATTGATCACAACGGGACATTCAAAAAACCTGTTTCTGACAACCCACGAGGATAATCAATCGACAAACGCCACAAAGTTGAAAACTTTGATAAGTTTGATTTTTGAGTAAGCAAAAGCTTAAAAAAAATTCTAGAGAGAATTTTAATTGATCAATATAAAAAATCTGAATTCTATCAATAATGAATGTTTTTGTTATATTTATAATACAACTACAAATAATAAAAGATATCGCAAAATAACTCAAAAATATATATCTAAAGATATGATAATATCTTCCTAAAAGTTTCCTAATAGGAATAAAAGACTTTAATTAAGAAAATAATGCCAAAAATATCAAAAAAAGTCTCGCACACACACAACACGCCGAACTGTGTGTAAAACTCGGAGGCGCGGGCGCGCGTGGATAGGCGTGGGCGCGCATAGCTCTCTGATCGACGCGCGGGCGCGCGTGGGAAGGGGCGTGGGCGCGCATAACATTCTGTCAAACAAGCGCGGGCGCACGAGAACAAGGCGCGGGCGCGCATGCGTCTCGGGTTATGTCACCTATTTTTGTGTTCTTCTTGACATTTTCTCCACTCCCTTGACTTCTTTGGACTTCAATATGATTGTAACATTCCCCAAAGTATTCTTCAGACATTCCAATTCTTTATTGACAATTCATCATGAATGATTGAAGTGCTTCCTTGAACTTCTTAGCTCGACCTCTCGTAATTGGTCCTCGAGGCATCTCCAACGGATCCTTAACCATGTGATCAGCATGAGAGCTATCCGTAATCGCATCATCCTCCCCTTCTTGAAAAGGATTTGTCCTCAAATCTCGATCATCACCTACATCAAATAACGATAAGTCAGAAACATTAAAAGTAGTACTTACATTATACTCACATGGCAAGTCTAATTTGTAGGCATTATCATTGATCCGCTCCAAGACTTGAAAAGGTCCATCGCCTCTAGGTAACAACTTAGAACGTATCTTCTTCGAAAAACACTCCTTTCGCAAATGCAACCAAACCCAATCACCCGGTTCAAATACAACCTTCTTTTTACCTTTATTCGCTTGCTTCGTGTATTGCAAGTTCTTCTTTTCAATATTTGCATTAACTTTCTCATGCAAATTTCTCACAAATTCAGATTTCTTCTTTCCATCCATATTAACCCTTTCAATCATAGGTAACGACATCAAATCCAACAGAGTCAATGGGTTGAAACCATACACAATTTCAAACGGTGAATACTAGTAGTAGAATGCACACTACGATTATAAGCAAATTTAATAAATGGCAAACATTCTTCCCAACTCTTCAAATTCTTTTTAATTATAACACGCAACAAAGTTCCTAACGTCCTATTAATAACCTCAGTTTGACCATCCGTTTGAGGATGAAATGTAGTCGAAAACAGAAATTTAGTACCAAGCTTGCACCATAATATTTTCCAAAAGTAGCTCAAGAAACAAGTATCTCTACCAGAAACAATACTCCTAGGCATGCCATGCAATCTAACAATTTCATTAAAGAACAAGTCCACAACATGAGATGCATCATCAGATTTATGACACGCAATGAAATGAGCCATCCTAGAAAATCTATCAACCACCACAAAAACAGAATCTCTCCCCTTCTTAAACCTTGGTAGTCCTAAAACAAAGTCCATAGAAATATCTACCCACGGTTCACTAGGAACAAGAAGTGGAGTATACAATCCATATGGTTGTGTCTTAGACTTAGCTTTCCTACAAGTCACACACTTCTCACAAATATTCTCAACATCATGCTTCATATGTGGCCAATAAAAATGTTCATGCAAAGTATCATAAGTTTTAGCCATACCAAAATGTCCCATCAAACCACCCCTATGTGATTTCCTAACAAGTAACTCACGTATGGACGATTTAGGCACACACAACTTATCTTCCTTAAACAATTATCCATCATGCACGAAAAATTTATCTTTTGGACCATGCAAACATGACGCATAAATCTCTCCAAAATCAAGGTCACTAGCATATAACTCCTTCACATACTCAAATCCCAAAAACTTAGAATCTAGAGTAGATAGAAGCACATACCTTCGTGATAGAGCGTCTGCTACCATGTTTTCCTTCCCTTTCTTGTACTTTATAATGTAGGGAAAAGTCTCTACAAACGCCACCCACTTGGCATGTCTCTTGTTCAGCTTTTGTTGTCCTTTGAGATGTTTCAAATATTCATGATCCATATGAATCACAAATTATTTTGGCTTCAAATAATGCTGCCACGTCTCAAGCACACGAACCAAGACATAGAACTCCTTGTCGTATGTAGGATAATTCAATGCTGCTCCACTTATCTTTTCACTGAAGTATGCAATTGGTTGTCCACCTTGCATGAAGACATTACCAATTCCTAAACCTGACGCATCACATTCAATTTCAAAAGTATTAGAAAAATCAGGTAATACAAGTAAATGAGCATTAATTAATTTTTGCTTAATAATATCAAAAGACTTCTCTTGCTCCTCGCCCCAATGGAATGGAACGTTCTTCTTGATCACCGCAGTCATAGGAGCGCCAAAGTGCTGAAATCTTTTACAAATCTCCTATAGAAACTTGCAAGACCATAAAAACTCCGAACTTGACCAATAGAAGTAGGCGTTGGCCAATCTCGAATTGCACTTACCTTCTCCTCATCAACTTTGACTCCTCGAGCACTCACAACAAAATCAAGAAACACAAGTTTTTTTGTACAAAACACACACTTTTTCAAATTAGCATACAAATGTTCAGCTTTTAGTGTGATTAGCACAATTCTCAAGTGTTCAACATGCTCATTCAAGTTCTTACTATACAACAAAATATCATCAAAATACATCACAACAAATTTTCCAATATTAGCACGCAAAACATGATTCATCAACCTCATAAAAGTGCTAGGTGCATTAGTTAACCCAAATGGCAAAACCAACCACTCATACAATCCGTACTTAGTTTTAAAAGCAGTTTTCCATTCATCACATTCTCTCATCCGAATTTGATGGTAACCACTCTTAAGATCAATTTTACTAAAGATGCTAGAACCATACAATTCATCCAACATATCATCTAGTCTAGGAATATGATGCCTATACTTGATGGTAATATTGTTAATGGCTCTACAATCAACACACATTCTCCATGAACCGTCTTTCTTAGGCACTAACAAAACAGGTACAGCACAAGGAGACATAGACTAACGCACAAATCCCTTGTCAAGAAGTTCACTTACCTGCCGTTGTAGCTCTTTTGTTTCCTCCGGGTTACTCCTATAAGCTAGACGATTCGGCAATGCACTTCCGGGCACAATATCAATTTGATGCTCAATTCCCCTCAAAGGTGGTAATCCTTGAGGTAAATCCTCCGGAAATAGTTCTTCAAATTCCTGCAAGAGAGAAACAACACTGCTCGGAAGATTTCCGGCTATATCACTGGTGTTAAGGAGAATCTCCTTATAGAAAATCAACACAAGTGGAGTATGCACATGTAAAATCTCTCGTAACTCACTCTTTTGGGACATATATATTTTTTTATCGGCCTCTTTCCTCTCATTTTTTTCTTCATCTTTTTTTCTTTCATTCTTTTTTTCTAAGGTCATCTCACTTTTTTGTTCACTCTTTTTTTCGGCCTCTTCTCTCTTTTTTTTTTTTCAAATGATCCTCCAATACTTGTTTTGGAGTCATAGGCAACAACACAATAGACTCTTTTTTCATAGTAAAAGAATAACGATTCTTAAAACCATCATGTGTCACCTTCCTATCAAATTGCCACGGTCTACCCAACAAGATATAACAGGCTTGCATAGGAACAACATCACGCAACACTTCATCCTCATATTTACCAATTGAGAAAGGCACCACAACTCGCCTAGTCACTCTCTGTAACGACCAACTGTATCAAGAAGGGTCTTTTCAGCGTGCTTATTGTTGGAAAACTGTGTTCAGATCAATTAGAATTGATACCCGGTGCAGCAGAAGTTTAAAAAATTTATTTTATTAATATGGAACGATTCCATATCTGGGTATCAAAACTTTACGATTAAATTTGTGTAAGTAAAACAAATAATCACTATTAAATATTTTACCTTGAAATCTCGAAGCGAGATTATGGACACCAACAGAATTTAATCTGCTCTTGTTGTATATCCTAGGAACTGATGAATAAACGTTTCTTCAATCAGGTTCACGAATAGAAAACAAAACCCTCTGATTGACTGCACTAGAAATCAATCAGAAGTTTGCGTAGAGAATAAACAGATATGATCTGTTAATTCAGATTGTAATTTTTCACAAAAATCACAACCCGAATTTTCTCCAAAAGGGACTGAGGATTTCGAAAATCCCCTTGAATAATATAGGCTGAAATTCGAAAATTGCAAGACTGAAAATCTTATGGAATTTTCGAACACTGCAGTATATTTATAGATAATTTCTAGTTATAATTGTATCAGGACTCTAACTCCTTAAAGCTCACAATCCATAACTTAAACCCAACAAGCCAAGCCTGTTGTTATAGAAATTAATATAAAATTCATCGTGACTCCGATTGATAAACTGATTTCACCAATGTGCACAGAAACCATTTCTGCATCTTTTAGAGTCAAAATAATTTTTCTGAATCCGAATTCAGTGATTTCCAAAAATGCCCATCCCTATGTCATTTTAGGAAATCTCACTCCCTTTAGTTAAGAAGTCCAACTTCTCTTTCATTAAATTTAACTCTTTAAATTTAACTATCTCTACGGGGTTTTAGTAATCTATTACTTGTGTAACCCTCAATGGTTCAGGAATACAGCTAGCCGTGGGCTCACAACTCCTTGTGACTCGGAACAACAATTTCCGACTTACCCATCGAATCATGGTAAGAGCGCCTAGCAACATCGCCCCATGATTCCCTAGGTATTACTGATAGTGCCTGCAAGAATCAGTAGATTTTGGTTAGCATACAGTACGGTCCCTTCATCCATATATCCCGATCGAATCAACAACCATTGGTATATCGAGAGTTGTTCGAGATTCGATAACTATGCATAACATCTTGGAGATCTATTAGTGACATCGCATGTGTTACTAGGAAAACCCATTAACCTAAAACACATCATATACTCTGGCCAGATATTCGTCACACTAATATCTCCTCAGATTGCATAGGATATCCACACTCGCAAGTATGTGGTGAATCCTTGACAACAAAGCATCGACTCCTATATGTGTCGTAACTGTACCCAATCCCGACACCTGATGACCCCAATAGAGTCGGTAAATGAGTCAAAGTACAGTACTAGCATATAGAGTCTCAATGATGTTTCAAGTAATAAGGACTAATGGTGTACAACCAAAACCGCGGACTTTATCCACTCGATAAGTGATAACCACTTGGAAAGTCCGAATAGGGTAGTTCGATCATTCATCATATGAATATCCATTTGCATGCTTTGAATATCTCTATGTTCCATACCAATGAAACGTGGTACTCGGCATCACAAATGCTAGTCTCAATCTCGAGCGATCCTTATCCTTATTTGCGGACGGCTCAATTGACTAGGAACAGTTTAGAATATACAGTGACTATAAGATGTGTTTCATGATAGCCATCCCCATGTTCTACCACATCTTACATACACTATAGTATATTCATGGTCTTTATCAAAACAACAATAGTATATCATAATATAACAATATGAAGAAAGATAAAGTCAATGCCATTATAAAAGTGTAAATTATATTAAACAAAAGATTGTTTTACATAGAGTCATAAAAGCCCTTAGCCACAAGTTGGCTAACCGGGCACCCACTCTTTCATTCTCCCACTTGCCCTAAAGTCAACTAGTCATACTACATAATCTCATTGCTTCGTGATGTTTTTCAAACAATGGTCCTGGCAAGGGCTTAGTAAGCGGATCAGCGATATTGTCTGTAAAGGCCACTCTCTCGACACTGATGTCTCCTCTTTCCACGATCTCCCGGATGATGTGGTATTTCCTCAGTACGTGTTTGGACTTCTGATGAGACCTTGGTTCCTTTGCCTGAGCAACGGCACCCGTGTTGTCACAGTACACCGGGACTGGACCAACAGCTTCAGGAATTACACCCAACTCTTGGATGAATTTCCTTATCCAAACCTCCTCTTTAGCAGCAGCTGATGCTGCAATGTATTCTGCCTCAGTGGTGGAATCCGCTGTGGTGTCCTGCTTGGAACTCTTCCAAGAGACAGCACCGCCATTGAGCACGAATACAAATCCAGAGGTTGATTTCGAGTCATCCACGTCACATTAGAAGCTAGAGTCGGTATAGCCTTCCAACTTCAATTCTCTCCCTCCATAAATCATAAACAAATTCTTAGTCCTTCGCAAGTACTTAAGAATATCCTTCACGGCTTTCCAATGCATTTGACCGGGATTGGCTTGGTATCTGCTCGTGACGCTCAGGCATAGGCCACATCCGGTCTGGTAGATATCATCTCATACATGATACTATCTATGGCTGACGCATATGGCACGTGTGTCATCTTCTCTATCTCTTCGTCAGTCTTGGGACACATAGACTTGGATAGAGAAACTCCATGACACATAGGTAGATGTCCTCTCTTGGACTCATCCATAGAAAACCTTTTCAATATGGTGTCGATGTAGGTTGATTGAGTGAGTCCTATCATTCTTTTAGATCTATCTCTATAGATCTGAATTCCTAGAATATAGGATGCCTCACCTAAATCCTTCATCGAGAATCTACCTGATAACCATATATTTGTTGACTGCAACATCCCTACATCATTCCCCATGATTAGGATGTCATCAACATAAAGTACTAAGAATGTTACCGCATTCTTAACTACTTTTTTGTACATGCATGGTTCCTCCGGGTTCTTGATAAAACCAAAATCCTTTATCGTTTCATCAAATTTCTGTTTCCAACTTCTTGATGCTTGTTTGAGACCATAGATTGATCTCTGAAGCTTGCATACCTTATGCTCGCTTCCCATGGATGTGTATCCCTCAGGCTGCATCATATAGATCTCTTCCTTAATGTTTCCATTAAGAAATGCAGTTGATAAGTGCATTTTGTATGCATTATTTCATGTTATTTTTATGTATATTTTGTGTGCATTCATATTATTTTTATGTGTTTTTATGTGTTTTAGTGCATGTGTGTGTATTTCACTCCTTGGGTTAATTTTGTAGGAAAATATATTGTTGAAGAGTGAATAGCGGACCAGCTTTGTTCAAAAAATCAAATTTAATTTCAGAGAGCTCTAAATCCGATCTCCACCTGTCCGATTAAATTTCACGATGTTTTGAAGCTGTTGTCCAAATTTCAGCTCAATCCAACGGCTAGATCTTGATATATGAATTTTTGAAAATCGTCGCTCGGTGCAGAAAACTTGTACTGCGCGCGCGCGAGAATCAAGCTCGCGCGCGCGCGAGTTTCGTGATCAGATCTCTGTTTTTAACTTCTACGTGCGCGCGAGGCCTATGCCGCGCACGCGCGCGTGTTTTGGGGTCATATGTGCTCCGAAAAGTCCTATTTTGTGGAGGAAATTAACTGGTAGGCGTTCCGGAACATATATATAGAAGATATAACATATTTTTGAGGGGTTCGGAAGCTCCAGAGCGCAGACAACGCAAGAGGAGGCGGCTACAAGGCTTGGGAGAGAAGATTTCTTCTTTCTTTTCTTCTTTTTATTTTTATTTTTGAATTATTGTTTTTAATTATTGAGTAGTTTATTTTCAACCAAGACGGCGTGATTGGACCGAACAAATTTATGTAGAAAACTTGGATGTTTGTTTGAGATTTTTTAGAGTTAAATTGAGTTTATTGATTATCAGATTTATCTTTGCCTTACAAATTTCTTGGCCAGTTATTTGTTTGCTTGTTAATCGATTCCAATTTGTACAGAGGAGGTTTCGATTTTGATCACTCTGATAATTAACATATTGTAAAACCGACTAGAAATAGAATTCGGTTTCAGTGTGCGGTTTAGGTGTAAACTGAATTTTCACAAATATTTAATGCATTAAAATTTGATTAGAATTACGAAAGATTAGTTCATCAATATTTGAATAGGTTTGATTGTTCTAGAAATAGACCTTTGAACAAATTAGGAGAATTCCCGTGAATTAAAATTAAATCTGAGTCCTGAATCGACTACATGTTACGTGATTTGTTCGGTACCTACGTGTGTCTTGGTTGTCTTTGTCTTGATTATTTTTATCTTCAGTTATTTTTATTCTTATTTCTTAATCAGTTTTTATTTTATATTCTTATTTTATTTAATTCAAAATCCTTCTATTATTTTGTCTAGATTAAGTAAAATAATTAATTCTTGAGAATTGACTGCAGTCTCTGTGGGATCGATACTTGGACTCTCAGTCCACTTTACTATTACTTGACCTGGTGCGCTTGCCAGTAGATTTATATCACACCGATTTAGCCGGTCAAGTTTTTGGCGCCGTTGCCGGGGACTGTTTAGTTGATATTAGGATAGATTATTTGCTTGAGGCTAGACATTTTTTATTTATTTCTATCTTTTCGTTCTTTTCGTTTTTTTTTATTTTATTTTAATTTTGATTTTTTTTCTTTTCTTTTGCTTGTGAGGTACTTGGAGATGGATCATCATCAGGTGTTCACAAGATTTGGCCAGCAATACTTGGAGCCATTCTATGCTGTTTGGGGGAGATTCAATGATTTGGCGAACAGATTTCGATGCCATAAATTTTTGAGTTACACCCTCACTCAATTTTTTTATGGTGGTTTGGATGAGATTACAAGAAGTTGGGTGGATTATGGAGCGTTGGCCACTGGCAGTCAATTGTTTAGAAGAGATGAAGACAGTGCGATGCACTTGTTAAATGATATGGCAGATTTTGACTATCATTGGCATTGTGATCCTTCACTGCAGGGTTGGAGTCACCAATATCCTCCAGATATCAACTCTAAAAATTCTGCAAACCAGCCACCGGAGCATCAAGAAGAGTGCATAGGGCGTTCCGAAGATTATGTGGCTCAGTTGGAAAATCTTGTGCGACAGCAGACAGAGTCAAATCAATTTTTAGAAAGCCGCATAAGTCTTTTGGATGAACAGATTGCGCTTATTAGAGAACCAATTTTGGATATCTGCCAATTGAGTGAAGTAACTGAGCCAGAGCATGAAGAAATCATTTTTGAGGAATCTTCTTGTGAAGAAGAGCCAAACGTAATAGTAGAGGAGGAAGAACTATACAAGGAGAGAGATTTTACCTCGTCAGTGGTCGTTTTATGTACACCGTTAGAAGATACTTTTTTGACATTGACGCCACCTCCACAGTATTACATCCTCTTTGAGCTTCAGCCTAGAATCAGAGTCTCTTTCCAAAGGAAAAATTTCATGCCGAGTACTGTTGGACCGACAAGCTTAAACTGCAAATATCACGCCAAGCTTGAGGGCGAAGAAATTCAAAACCCATACGTAGAATCGTATGATTCTTACTATGGGCGGCAGCCGCTCTTTGATGGTAGCTTCTACATAGTCGGGCTATAGACTATAATTTTAGCGCTGACTGGGAGGCAACCCAGTGTTTTTGCTTTTGTTTTTATTTTGTTTTTTTTATATTTTGTTTTTATTTGATTTTGTTTTCTTTCCCATGCCAGTTGGTCATGCCTGCCGATATATCTAGACTGATGCTACTGTCCCAGCTGATGCCGTCAAGAAGGAAGAGAATGAAACGAAAACCAGGGGAGTGTAATTTCTGTTTTCATTGTGTTTTTGTTCGTTTTGAATTCTGTTCATTTGTCTGAAGCATTGAGGGCAATGCTTTGGATAAGTATGGGGGGGTAGACTAGTTTATTTCATTATGTTTTGTGTTTGTGTTGCATAAATTTCGTTTCATGTCTGTTTGCATATAGTGTGTTTTTGTTGTTGTTCGCATTGCATGAGTAGGATGAGTCATGATAGCCAATGATGATGAAGTTATGTTGAAAAAAAAAAAAAATTTTGAAAAATTTTGCTCTTGACTGGACATGAGAAACTGTAGGTTGAACCGTGAATATTTTTAAGCACTAATGTTAGACCAGTGAATTGTAGCGAAAGATTTGATGAAGTTTCTGTCTGTTTGACCATTGCACGATAATAGGTGGTTTGTGGATCTTGATTGTGTTCTATGAATTTTGATGAGGCTCTAGTTTACACTTATGATCTTGGGCGCACCTAGAAAAATTTATATACAATTCCATCCGGGCCTTGAAAGGATTAAAATCCTAAAAAAAAAAAATCAAATTTAAGGCTAAGTATGCGGATTCAATGGGATTGATGCTCCATCCGGGCTATAGACGAGGGGATTAGAAAGAAAAAATAGAATGATTTTTCGTATCCTAGCCAGTTATAGCTAAGTCAGCGGGTAATTATTGGGGCTAATGCAATACCGGGTGCAAAATCCGGAGGTGTGTAATTCATTATCTCAAGGGAGGTGGGTTTAGTCTAGAGGTCGTTGAAAGGAATGGGTACTTGAAGAGTGAAACTTGCACTGATTTGTCATAGGTCGCTAAGCAGATTTGAGACGAATTCGGTCTAAGTTGTATGAAACTGGAATGACATTTCACACACACACGTTCACGTTCAACCGAAGGTGTATTATGAAAAGTTGAGAGCATGTCTGTGTTTTATGTTTTGTAATTAAACTTCTCGGATGCTGTGCACTCTCATGAATCATCATTACTTATGTTTTTGTTTGCATTTTGTTTTTTCATGTCTTGCTCGAGGGCGAGCAAGAGTTAAGTATGGGGGTGTTGATAAGTGCATTTTGTATGCATTATTTCATGTTATTTTTATGTTTATTTTGTGTGCATTCATATTATTTTTATGTGTTTTTATGTGTTTTAGTGCATGTGTGTGTATTTCACTCCTGGGGTTAATTTTGTAGGAAAATATATTGTTGAAGAGTGAATTGCGGACCAGCTTTGTTCAAAAAATCAAATTTAATTTTAGAGAGCTCCAAATCCGATCTGCACCAATCAGATTAAAGTTCACGATGTTTTGAAGCTGTTGTCCAAATTTCAGCTCAATCCGACGGCTAGATCTTGAGATATGAATTTTTGGAAATCGTCGCTCGGTGCAGAAAACTTGTACTGCGCGCGCGCGAGAATCAAGCTCGCGCGCGCGCGAGTTTCGTGATCAAATCTCTGTTTTTAACTTCTGCGCGCGCGCGAGGTTTATGTCGCGAGCACGCGCGCGAGGCCTATGTCGCGCGTACGCGCGTGTTCGGGGGTCATATGTGCTCCGAAAATTCCTATTTTGTGGAGGAAATTAACTGGTAGGCGTTCCGGACCATATATATAGAAGATATAACATATTTTTGAGGGGTTAGGAAGCTCCAGAGCGCAGACAACGCAAGAGGAGGTAGCTACAAGGCTTGGGAGAGAAGATTTCTTTCTTTTCTTCTTTTTATTTTTATTTTTGAATTATTGTTTTTAATTATTGAGTAGTTTATTTTCAACCAAGACGGCGTGATTGGGCCGAACAAATTTATGTAGAAAACTTGGATGTTTGTTTGGGATTTTTTAGAGTTGAATTGAGTTTATTGATTATCAGATTTATCTTTGCCTTACAAATTTCTTGGCCAGTTATTTGTTTGCTTGTTAATCGATTCCAATTTGTACAGAGGAGGTTTCGATTTTGATCACTCTGATAATTAACATATTGTAAAACCGACTAGAAATAGAATTCGGTTTCAGTGTGCGGTTTAGGTGTAAACTGAATTTTCACAAATATTTAATGCATTAAAATTTGATTAGAATTACGAAAGATTAGTTCATCAATATTTGAATAGGTTTGATTGTTCTAGAAATAGACCTTTGAACAAATTAGGAGAATTCCCGTGAATTAAAATTAAATCTGAGTCCTGAATCGACTACATGTTACGTGATTTGTTCGGTACCTACGTGTGTCTTGGTTGTCTTTGTCTTGATTATTTTTATCTTCAGTTATTTTTATTCTTATTTCTTAATCATTTTTTATTTTATATTCTTATTTTATTTAATTCAAAATCCTTCTATTATTTTGTCTAGATTAAGTAAAATAATTAATTCTTGAAAATTGACTGCAGTCTCTGTGGGATCGATACTTGGACTCTCAGTCCACTTTACTATTACTTGACCTGGTGCGCTTGCCAGTAGATTTATATCACACCGATTTAGCCGGTCAGCAGTCTTTACATCCATTTGTCATATCTCATAGTCATACCATGCTGCTATGGCAATAAGGATTCTTATGGACTTGAACATTGCGACTGGTGAAAAAGTTTCATCATAGTCAACTCCTTGTCTTTGAGTATAACCTTTTGCCACCAATCGTGCCTTGTAGGTCAATACCTTTCCATCAGGCCCAAGCTTTCTCTTGTAGATCCATTTGCACCCAATTGAAACAATTCCATCGGGAGGATCTACTAAAGACCAAACTTGGTTAGAATGCATCGAGTCTATTTCCGATTGCATAGCTTCAAGCCATAAATTCGAATCCGCATCAGAAATTGCTTCCTTGAAGTTTCTTGGATCACATCCAATGTCGGGTTCACTTTGATCCCCTTCAATAAGAAGACCATATCTAATAGGAGGCCTAGAAGTCCTCTCGGATCTCCTAGTAATAGGCGTGTCTTGTGATGATTCTTGAGGTGTAGGATCACTATTTTGTATCTCGGGTTCTTCTCGAATTTCTTCGAGTTCCATCATCTTGCCTTTCTTATCCAATAAGAACTCCTTCTCCAAGAAGGTGGCATTCCTTGAAACAAACACTTTTGTTTCAGCAGGATGATAGAAATAATATCCGATTGAATTTTTCGGATACCCTACAAAATAACATAAAGTGGATTGACTATCCAACTTATCTCCCACTATCTGCTTCACGTAAGCAGGACATCCCCAAATCCTCAAGTACGAATACTTAGGAGCTTTGCCATTCCATAACTCGTATGGTGTTTTATCTACTGCTTTAGTGTGGACGTTGTATAACAACAATATCGCCGTTTCAAGCGCGTAGCCCCAAAACGAAGGTGGGAGCTCAGTGAAGCTCATCATGGATCGAACCATGTCCAACAAAGTTCGATTGCGACGCTCCGAAACACCATTAAGCTGAGGTGTCATAGGATGAGTCCACTGAGAGAGAATCCCATTCTCTTTTAGATAGTCCAAAAACTCGGTACTTAAGTATTCTCCACCTCGATCCGATCGAAGTGCCTTAATACTTTTACCTAGTTTGTTTTCTACTTCAGCCTTGAATTCTTTGAACTTTTCAAATGCTTCAGACTTATATTTCATTAAATATAAATATCCATACCTAGAATGATCATCAGTAAAGGTAATGAAGTAGGTGTTGCCACATTTAGTACCAATCCTAAATGGACCGCAAACATCTGTATGGATCAAATCCAACAGATTTTGACTACGCTCAGGTTTCCCTTTGAAAGGAGATTTAGTCATTTTTCCCTTTAGGCAGGACTCACAAGTAGGTAGAGAGTTAATATCAGACATATCAAACATGCCCTCTCCCACTAGCTTGTTCATCCTCCTTGAGGAAATATGACCTAGCCTAGCATGCCAAAGTTTTGCCGGGTTTTGACTATCGTCCTTCCTTTTAATTGTTGTTACCGGTTTATCAACATAATTAATTGGAACGTCTTTTAATTTTAAGCTATATAGATCGTTTTCAAGTTGTCCATTTCCAATCAAACATTCATTCTTGTAAATATTGCAAATCCCATTTACAAAATTGCAAGAAAAACCATCTCTATCAAGCATAGAAATAGATATAATGTTTTTGACCAAATCCGGAATATATAAAACATATCTCAAAAATAACTTAAAATTGTTCTGCAAAACTAAATAAATGTCTCCTATAGCTTTGGCTTCGACTCTAGAACCATTCCCGAGCCTTAGCTGGGTCTTACCCATCCTTAGCTTACGACTTCTTGTCATCACCTGCATATCATTGCAAATGTGAGATCCACATCCGGTATCCAATACCCAAGAAGAAGTATTAAGCGAAACATTTATTTCAATGTAAAACATACCCTTTGCAGTTCGCAACTGTTCGAGGTATTCCTTGCAGTTACGTTTCCAATGATCGGGTTTCTTGCAGTAATGGCAAACGTTTTCATCTTTTATCCCAATTGAAGCCTTGGCCTTTACCTTCTTATTTGGTACAATCTTCTTGGGCGGGGCAGAACGTTTCTTACCCTTTCCACTTGGTCCTTTCTTAGAGTTAGAAGAGGAGCCAACCAAGAGTACCGGTTTATCCTTCTTTAGTGTGGCTTCATATGTGACAAGCATATTGACCATCTCTTCAAGGGTGACCTCTATCTTGTTCATATCGAAGTTCATCACAAAACCATCAAACGATGAAGGAAGTGATAGAAGCAACAAGTCCGCGCTAAGTTCATGCTCCAAAGTCAAGTCGAGTGTTACCAACTTTTCAATGAGCCCAATCATGCGCACCCCATGCTCACGGACCGAAGTCCCATCTCGCATGCGGCTCGTCATGAGCTCTCTGACGGTGGCATACCTCTCCGATCTTGACTGAGCTCCAAAGAGTTCCTTGAGGTTCTTGTGAATGTCAGCAGCATTCACGGTATCCTCGAATCTCCTTTGAAGCTCATCAGACATCGAAGCCTGCATGTAGCATTTGGCCTTGATATCATGGTCCTACCATAAATCAAGTTTGGCCAACTCTTCCGGACTTGTATTAGCCGGGGCTTCCTTCGGAGGCGGCTTCTCTAACACATAGAAAGCTTTTTCCGAAGTAAGAATAATTTTCAACTTACGGAACCATTCCGTATAGTTTGCGCCAGTCAATTTATTTTGTTCGAGAATTGAAAACAGTGGATTGCGAGAAGTCATTGTAATAGTATACTGAAAAGGAAACAGACAATAATCAATGATTGTTTAATTAATTTACTAAGACATAAAATATGGCGAATTTTAATTTTATGAATTACACTCCCACTATTTTAACGATTTCACTACCCTCTAGTGAAAACGGGAAACTGTTTTCCTTAGTGAGAACATGGAGTCCAATTGACAAATCATGATCCTGAATAATATCAGCCAACCATAATTTTCAAAAGGTAGAGCCCAATTACTTCCAAAGTAACCCCCATGTTTTTACCTCATGTCCAATAAGGGCCCAATAATATGACGCCGTTTATTGTGACATGTCAAGATAACCCATCAATATTAAGTTGTGATGGACGGTCTCCATGTGGATCCCCAATAATATGAGCCAATCCCATGGGAGTTCCACCCAACTTACAACATGTGTCGATCCAATGTACAACTTTCCGACGAACGGGCCCCCCCAATAATATGAGCCGGACCGTATCCGCGGGTAGCATCTCATACATTGATCGTTGATGGAAGGTAGGAATATTTAAACAATATTTAAATTCCCTTTTCATTAATCTTGATATCAATTTTAAATCATATTTAAAATGAGGGATTTTTAATTTTTGAAAATTTGTCTCATCATGCAATTTATGTATGCTTGTGGGATTCATACAATTTTGTCTAAACATGCATACATCAATAATATCATATATTATTTAAGGATGATCGATCTCATTTACTAATCGACCTGTGGTTGCCAATCACGAGTCTAAGTCCAATCCTAGGTGATATGCAAGTATGCAATGCAATCCTATTACATTGTGCTTCCAATTTACATTTCTTCGGTCTTCATTGTCTGCTGGGCCCACCATTTTTTCAAATCTTTGTCTCCCACTAAGTCTAATAAATTTACAATAAATTTCAATGACAAATATGGGATACATTTTTAGGGGTGGGAACGGGCCATAAACCAGGCCCACTTTTATTACATGTGACAATCATATTGGGCTATAAACTAAAACCATTAATAAACACCAACAACAATAAGACAAATGTAAATCACCTAACATACACCTAAAACATTGGTCATGGCAATCGATCATCCTTTATCCATTAATTAATTCAATAATTAAATAATTGGATAAACATGCAAAGGCATCATAATTTAAAAGATAAAATCAGATTTTATCTTATCCATCCATAAGATCATATCTTATCATCAATTGTACCAAAATAATTAATTTTATAAAATTTAATTTAACGGATAAAATTTATAAATTTTCCAAAAATTCAAATTTATCCAAAAATCAATTTTAAAATTTTTGGACTCGAACAATTCGATCCGATGCCTCGTGAACCAATCAAAAACAATTTTCGATCGAATCAAAAACTAGAATTTCAAAAATTAAAATTTTAATTAAAAATTAAAATATTAATTAAAAATTAAAAAATAATTTTTTCGGGCTGCCCGAGACAATCCCGGGAAGCCCGCTCCCCAAAAAGGGGCCCGGGCTGGGCAGCCCGTCGCTGCCCCTTGGGCAGCGACGCTCGCTGCCCGATTTGCAGATTAAAATTTCAATTTTAAATTTTCGTTTTGTTTCAAAAATCGAGGCTTAAAAATTTTGTACAATCGATTAATTTAATCGTTTGATCTGAGCAACCTGGCTCTGATACCACTGTTGGAAAACTGTGTTCAGATCAATTAGAATTGATACCCGGTGCAGCGGAAGTTTAAAAAATTTATTTTATTAATATGAAACGATTCCATATCTGGGTATCAAAACTTTACGATTAAATTTGTGTAAGTAAAACAAATAATAAATATTAAATATTTTACCTTGAAATCTCGAAGCGAGATTATGGACACCAACAGAATTTAATCTGCTCTTGTTGTATATCCCAGGAACTGATGAATAAACGTTTCTTCAATCAGGTCCACGAATAGAAAAAAAAACCCTCTGATTGACTGCACTAGAAATCAATCAGAAGTTTGCGTAGAGAATAAACAGATATGATCTGTTAATTCAGATTGTAATTTTTCACAAAAATCACAACCCGAATTTTCTCCAAAAGAGACAGAGGATTTCGAAAATCCCCTTGAATAATATAGGCTGAAATTTGAAAATTGCAAGACTAAAAATCTTATGGAATTTTCGAACACTGCAGTATATTTATAGATAATTTCTAGTTATAATTGTATCAGGACTCTAACTCCTTAAAGCTCACAATCCATAACTTAAGCCCAACAAGCCAAGCCTGTTGTTATAGAAATTAATATAAAATTCATCGTGACTTCGATTGATAAACTGATTTCACCAATGTGCACAGAAACCATTTCTGCATCTTTTAGAGTCAAAATAATTTTTCTGAATCCGAATTCAGTGATTTCCAAAAATGCCCATCCCTATGTCATTTTAGGAAATCTCACTCCCTTTAGTTAAGAAGTCCAACTTCTCTTTCATTAAATTTAACTCTTTAAATTTAACTATCTCTACGGGGTTTTAGTAATCCATTACTTGTGTAACCCTCAATGGTTCAGGAATACAGCTAGCCGTGGGCTCACAACTCCTTGTGACTCGGAACAACAATTTCCGACTTACCCATCGAATCATGGTAAGAGCGCCTAGCAACATCGCCCCATGATTCCCTAGGTATTACTGATAGTGCCTGCAAGAACCAGTAGATTTTGGTTAGCATACAGTACGGTCCCTTCATCCATATATCCCGATCGAATCAACAACCATTGGTATATCGAGAGTTGTTCGAGATTCGATAACTATGCATAACATCTTGGAGATCTATTAGTGACAACGCATGTGTTACTAGGAAAACCCATTAACCTAAAACACATCATGTACTCTGGCCAGATATTCGTCACACTAATATCTCCTCAGATTGCATAGGATATCCACACTCGCAAGTATGTGGTGAATCCTTGACAACAAAGCATCGACTCCTATATGTGTCGTAACTGTACCCAATTCCGACACCTGATGACCCCAATAGAGTCGGTAAGAGAGTCAAAGTACAGTACTAGCATATAGAGTCTCAATGATGTTTCAAGTAATAAGGACTAATGGTGTACAACCAAAACCGTGGACTTTATCCACTCGATAAGTGATAACCACTTGGAAAGTCCGAATAGGGTAGTTCGATCATTCGTCATATGAATATCCATTTGCATGCTTTGAACATCTCTATGTTCCATACCAATGAAACGTGGTACTCGGCATCACAAATGCTAGTCTCAATCTCGAGCGATCCTTATCCTTATTTGCGGACGGCTCAATTGACTAGGAACAGTTTAGAATATACAGTGACTATAAGATGTGTTTCATGATAGCCATCCCCATGTTCTACCACATCTTACATACACTATAGTATATTCAAGGTCATTATCAAAACAACAATAGTATATCATAATATAACAATATGAAGAAAGATAAAGTCAATGCCATTATAAAAGTGTAAATTATATTAAACAAAAGATTATTTTACATAGAGTAATAAAAGCCCTTAGCCACAAGTTGGCTAACCGGGCACCCACTCTTTCACTTATGTCCTCACTCACACGCACCCTGGAAAACTTCCAAGGGTCACCCATCCTATAATTGCCCCAAGTCAAGCACGCTTAACTTTGGAGTTCTTATGTGATGAGCTTCCGAAAGGAAGATGCACCTTCTTAATATGAGCAGTACATATGAAATCTTTTAAGCCCTCCTCAACTATGTAGTCCCATACCTACACAGTCTCATAATTCCCTCTCATTCCGGCACGGGATCGGTTCATTCATGTCTCCCTCCGCCTAGAATCCTACCAGGAGCCGCTCATTGTCCGTGCAACCTCTTGGCACCGGCGATCACTCCCTGCCTCTTCAGCCCCGAGCGTCACATGCCCACCAGCTTCCGCTTGGTTCGTCCCCGAAGCATACCGTACTAAGAAAGGTCGGCTCTGATACCATTTGTAACGAACCACTGTATCAAAATGGGTCTTTTCAGCGTGCTTATGTCCTCACTCACACGCACCCTGGAAAACTTTCCAGGGGTCACCCATCCTATAATTGTCCCAAGTCAAGAACGCTTAACTTTGGAGTTCTTATGTGATGAGCTTCCGAAAAGAAGATGCACCTTCTTAATATGAGCAGTACATATGAAATCTTTTAAGCCCTCCTCAACTATGTAGTCCCATACCTACAAAGTCTCAGAATCCCCTCTCATTTCGGCACGGGATCGGTTCATTCATGTCTCCCTCCACCTAGAAGCCTACCAGGAGCCGCTCATTGTCCGTGCAACCTCTTGGCACCGGCGATCACTCCCTGCCTCTTCAGCCCCGGGCGTCACACTCTCACTTCAGAACTATCATTAAACCACTGCAATTTATATGGTTGAGGATGTCTTAAAGTAGGCAAACTCAATTTTTCAACAAGCTCACTACTCGCGACGTTGGTACAGCTACCTCTATCAATGATGACACTATACACTTTATTCTTCACAAAGCATCTAGTGTGAAACAAATTTTCCCTTTGATTTTCTTCCTCCTCATTTTATTGCACATTCAACACTCTCCTAGTCACCAACAACTCTTCAACCACCGCATCATATTCCTCATCATCGGTATCCTCCAACGCAGGCATACTATCATAATTCTCCTCCTCACTCTTCGACTCAAACTCACCACAAGCATTCATAATCATAATTTTTTTATTTGGACACTGACTAGCAATATGACCAACACCTTGACATGTAAAGCTTTTGATATCTCTAGAACGATTAATAGGAGTTTCAGATTTACCTTGCACTCCTTGCTTTGGTGTTTCTTGCTTGATGTCGATTTTTGGTTTGGACACCGGCTTGACATCCTCTCATTTGCCAACGTTTGGACTCCAAGGAGTAGAAGAACCTCCAACAGTAGAGTTTCGACCCATGCCTCTTCTTTTGAGTTTTTGTTCTACTTTCATGGCAATTTGCACCATCTCCTCAAGATCCATGCAATGTCTAAGCTCCACTTGGTCTTGAATCTCCCTATTCAAACCGCATAAGAAATGAGCCATAGTTGCTTCACAATCCTCTTCAATATTAGCCCGGATCATAGTAACTTCCAATTCCTTGAAATAATCCTCTACACTCTTTGGACCGTGCTTCAAATTTTGTAGACGCCTAAACATGTCACGATAGTAGTAATTAGGCACAAATATCTTCCGCAATATTTGCTTCATCTCCTCCCATGTCTCAATAGGACGCTCTCGATTCCTCCTCCTAGAAATAACAAACTGATACCACCAAATAAGAGCATAATCCACAAACTCAACAACCACAAATTTTATTTTTTTTGCATCACTGTAGTTGTGGCAGTCAAATATGGACTCCACCCTCATCTCCCACTCTAAGTAAGCCTCCGGATCAGATTTCCCATGGAATGAAGGAATCTTCATCTTAATTCCACTAATATTCTCATCCTCTCGAACTCCTTCGATGTATCTTCCTCTCACAGCTCCCCTTCTATTTTTTTCACCCTCATGATCCCTTCTATTTCTACCCCAATTTTCACCCAAACTCTCTTCATCATCCCCACCATCATCATCTTCTTCAAATATTTTATTTTTATTTTTACCATCACCCCCACTAACTTCAAGCCTATCCAACTTCTCATGTATTGGCCCCAAAGCTGCCATCATCATCTTGGTCAATTCATCCATTTGGCCTTGAGAAAAATTTTGGCTAGAAGAACTCATTGTACCCACAAGAAAACGTTAGTAATAAAAATTCCTCACACAAATTCTCACTAGTCACTCCAAAGAATTCACTCAACCACTCTTTTTTTTTTCACTAAATTTTATTCAGGCTTTTGCTTTATGTAGAAGTTAATCAAACTCTCAAGTTTATAACTTGTAGACACTTGAAGCTTGACTCTCGAAGACTGACAAAAACAAGATGAAGAAATTTATGAACTTAAATTTCTGACTCGCACCCAAGGATGAACAAGAGCGAAATAATTAATTGACCACAAGCTATCTTGCTTCTTCTATATATTTTTTTTTCTTTTGAAGCTTTCGGTCGTTCTATTTTTTTTTGACCGATTTTCTTTTTCTTTTTTTTTTCAAAATAACTTGTAGCACAAGACACAAAAACTTGGGCGACAAGATTGACACAGAAACGACTTAAAAATTTGAAATATAATAGACTCAGATGAAGAACGAAAGATGAAGAGCGAAGAATACGAAGAACGAAAAGATATAAGATACTTACTTGATTCAAAACCTTGGTTTTGATACCAAATGATATGAATTCTTAATGTATGGAAGGCAAACACGACTATATTAAAATCGTACCCTCAATCCAATAACAAAAGAAATCAAGAAATTGCCCAATCTTGAAAACAAGTAAAGGTTTTGGATTATTCACCTCTAGTTTACTTGAAACTAGCAACAAACAATCACGAAGAGAAAACAATTGATCACAACGGGTGTGGGGACCTCGGGTTGCTAATCTCATCTTAGGGCAACTAATGATTAATTAAACAATTAATCAAACATTAAAATAATAAATAAACCAAGAGCACAAAATTTTTTTAAAAAAATTCCATCACCTCGCTCGATCGGTCAAACTTCACCGATCGAGCGAGCTATAAAAATCAAGCTCTCGGGTCTGCATCATTTTTGGTCTCGCTCGATCGGTCAAATCTTAACGATCGAGCGAGCAGGAAAATTCAAGTTTTCTGCCTAATAAAAACAGGCCTCGCTCGATCGGTAACATTCACCCGATCGAGCGGGCTCCTTTTCCAGAAAATGACAGCAATATTATCTTGCTGTCAAACCTTGCCTCATCAGTCCAAATGCATTCAATATCAACTCAATTCATGGTTTATAAATTCTAAAACATGCATATCAACATGTATAAAGTTTCAAGTATCAAATCATGCATTTAATACATCAATCGAATAGCATAAGAACATGAAACGATAAGCTACACTAAGTCTCAAAAGTGAGCTTCTAAATCACAAGTTTCATGTCAAACTCAATGCTATCTAACTACCATTCTTCAGCTTAAACCCGAGTCCACACTTGCTAAATCTCGCTCCCGAGCTATCAACGTCATCTCAGACTAGCTCCTGCCCCATCTGTTGCAATGCACACATACAAAACAAAGCAACAACCGGATAAACTCCGGTAAGAAAACATTCTCAGTATAATCGACATATAAAGCGTTAAATAAATCATATCAACTCTATTTGTAACGAATCAACAATAGAGTAAATAACTCATATCTCGATTAAGAATTGATTCATATTTCATCATTGCCATCAAGATTCGTATCCGATCTTGACATGGAAATCCATCTATCGTAGTCATTCTGGACTAGAAAATAAGGTTAACCGCAACCTTGCCATAGAATCAATTCAATATAGCCTCGTATCATAATCGTATCGACTCAAATCAAAGATCCACTATCTGGGATGGATCGAAAACATCAAAATCAAATCTAAACATAAACAAGTATGTGGTTTTTGCGGGACAACTCAAGAATAATCGATCTTGAGTTTCAAACTCCCTGATTCGCGATGTCGTCATTATACCTTCGTATTTCTTCTGTTTTGAACGCTTCAAATCTGAAACATAGCATCAAAACATTCAATTTAATCTTCATTCTATTCAATCAATTCAAAAATCTATTCAAAACCAGTAATATTTCTTCAATACAATTCATTTCAACCTCACTTCATCTTCTTTGGTTTGAATTCGGAGTCTTGAGTCATTAGCTTTCAAAAGTAGTCTGAAACTGAGAAATAAAATTGACATATCGTCAATAACATCTAGACGAATATCTTATCTCAATTATAGGCTATCAAAACGGCTCCAAAATATTAATCAATGGCGTAGCGACTGAAAATCGGTAACCGACAAAATATCGAATTCGAATCTAACATCAATTCAATTCACAAGTCTATTCAAATAAGCAAAACATACTTCTAATCTTCATACCAGCGGTTATAAACATCATATATAAATTGGAAATCATGCTTCAATACAAATACGATAAATTCTTCGATCCGGTTTCGATATCGAATCGTATAAACGTTGAAGAACATGATCATACAATCCAAAAGCTGATCTTTGCAATATTTCGCTCCATAAAGCATACCGAAGTAATCAGAAACTTACATTAGATCGAAGTCCTCGTCGTAAGGATTCCAGAACTCTTTTCGGAATCAAAATCGGACAATCGTATCAAAAGTTACGGGATTTTGAAAATAAAGAATTCAAAGAAAGAAAAAGGCTTCGGCTTTTGCACTCTAAATTCTGAATAAAATCTGAAGCATACACGTTGACATGCTGATAATCTGATTAGAAATCGGATATGTGTTGCATAATTGCAATTTAGTCCCTCAAGTCTTCATTAATTGCAATTCAGTCCTCAGCCTTCTTTTTAATTCATTTTCAATCCTAAATAATTTAAGAATATTAGAATTTAAATCGAAACTCTAAATATTCTCAAATTAAATATACTCGGATTAAAATTAAATAAATTTGAATTAATTAAATAATCTCGGCCTTTTGCATTCTAGCCCTTCAAACTTCGATATTTGCAAACCAGTCCCTGATCGGGTTGTATATTCAAAATTAATCTTCTTTAATTTCCAAAATATGAAATTTAATCTTAAATTCCATAAATATTCAAATCGACTATTTATTCTTTTAATTTAAGAATTCTCGCAATTTAATTCTCAAAATCCGTAAATTCTCAAATTAAATATTTTCGACTCGAAAATTAAATCTATCATTTCCATAACCTCTCAAATCAATATTATCCCATAATATGGAATTTAATTCTCAAATCCCATAATAATAATTTAATATTTTCGGGCCTTACAACGGGACCTTCAGAAAACCTGTTTCTGACAACCCACGAGGATAATCAATCGAAAAACGCCACAAAGTTGAAAACTTTGATAAGTTTGATTTTTGAGTAAACAAAATCTTAATAAAAATTCTATAGAGAATTTTAATTGATCAATATCAAAAATCTGAATTCTATATCAATAATGAATGTTTTTGTTGTATTTATAATACAACTACAAATAATAAAAGATATCGCAAAATAACTCAAAAATATATCTAAAGATATGATAATATCTTCCTAAAATTTTCCTAATAGGAATAAAAGACTTTAATTAAGAAAATAATGCCAAAAATATCAAAAAAAGTCTCGCACACACACAACATGCCGAACTGTGTGTAAAACTCGGAGGCGCGGGCGCGCATAGCTCTCTGGATCGACGCACGGGTGCGCGTGGGAAGGGGCGCGGACGCGCTTAACATTTTGTTAAACAAGCGCGGGCGCACGAGAACAAGGCGCGGGCGCGCATGTGTCTCGGGTTATGTCACCTATTTTTGTGTTCTTCTTGAAATTTTCTCCACTCTCTTGACTTCTTTGGACTTCAATAAGATTGTAACATTCCCCAAAGTATTCTTCAGACATTCCAATGCTTTCTTGACAATTTATCATCAACGATTGAAGTTCTTCCTTGAACTTCTTAGCTCGACCACTCGTAATTGGTCCTCGAGGCATCTCCAACGGATCCTTAACCATGTGATCAGCATGCGAGCTATCCGTAATCGCATCAATTTGTACATTGGTCTAATCAAACAAGAAGTTTCACCATATAGCAGCCCAGGTTTTCTGGTCAGAAATCATGGTGAAATAAAAAGAGGGAAACACAGGTTAGTTATTAACTACCAAGGTATTAATAAAATCCTGGATTTTGATGGGTACTTCATAAGCAGTAGAGATCATCTAATTAGCTGTGTACGAAATGCTAGAGTGTTCTCAAAATTTGATTGTAAGTCTGGATTTTACCAGATTCGAATGGAAGAAGGCAGTAAGAAATTCACAGCCTTCTCTACACCACAAGGACATTATATCTGGGAAGTTATGCCTATGAGATTGGCTAATGCACCCCAAATATTTCAAAGAAAGATGGATAATATTTTTAAAGATTATTTCAACTTCATGTTTGTTTATATTGATGATATTCTTATTGCATCAAAAAACATAGATGAACATGTTAAACATTTAGAGATTTTCTCTAAAATTTGTAAACAAGAAGGACTGGTTTTATCTGAAAAGAAAGCAGTCATAGCAACAAGGAAAATTGAATTCCTTGGAATTGAGATTGATGAAACTGGAATAATTTTACAACCCCATATTGTGGAAAAGGTAAAGACTTTTCCAGATAAACTCAAAGATGTAAAACAACTCCAAAGTTTTCTAGGAGTAGTTAATTTTGCAAGGATGTTCATAAACAATCTGACAATGTACAGAAAGGTGTTCAGTCATTTGTTAAAAAAAAATGCAAGGTTTATATGGACCGATGACCATACTAAAGGGGTGAACCAATTAAAGGATATATGTAAGAATCTCCCAAAAATGGCTATACCCGTGGTTGAAGATGATCTGGTGTTATTTACGGATGCCAGTGACGAATGGTGGGCAGCAGTCCTTACTAAGATCAATCCGTATGGAGAAATACCATGCAGATACTGTAGCGGTGTTTTTTCAGAATCTGAGGCTATCAGGTGGCATATCAACGAGAAGGAATTTTATGCAGTTAAAAGGGCTTTCGAAAAATGGCCATTATTTTTACTTGCTAAAAAATTCACTTTGAAGATTGATAACACTCAGGTAAAAGCTTTCCTAAGAAATAAGATTGAATCTAAACCTGAGAAAGCTAGGTTATTAATATGGCAAGCTTTATGTCAAAATTATATTTTTGATATTGTTATTATTAAATCTCATGAAAATATTCTTGCAGATTTCTGAACAAGACATGGAAGGCAGTGACGTGGATTCCATCATGAAAATGCAGAGGAATCTCAGTGAACACCTTGGGTTGCTTCAAACCGAGTTCAACCAGCTTGTCATAAGTGCCGATATGGCGGGCAGGTTATAACAAGATGATCGGATCAAAGTATCCAATCGAATCACAGGATGTATGCAAGCTCAAACTCAACTATGAGCTGCTATTCAAGGGCCAATTATGCATGCCATAGAAAAACCATTGGTTTCTCAGAAACAAGAAATGTTAAAACCATTGGTTTTACAAGAACAAGAAATACAGCCATCGGTTGTAAAACAATATGTTGAGGATTCTAATACTCAAGAAACAAGCACTAATCTATCATCAGCTTTTGATGATCTAGATAAAGCAACAATCGATGAGGATAACTCATCAAGTCAACCCTCCGCCTCTGGGGTAAAAGAGGAAGAGATCAATCTTAGGCCCAACACTGACAAGGGCAAATCTAATATTGATACTAACCCAGCTGTCATTTTTCCATTTCAGGTTTATCAACAAAGATGAGAGAAATTAAGTACAAGAAGTAAAATCAACCCAATCACTTGCAGGGTTGATGTTGCAGGAATATATCCAAGGGTTTGGCTAAAAAACAATGTCAATCCTAAGGATGTAAAGCTATGATATGAATTTGGGGCTTTAGCCTCAGTTTACACAACTTCACCAGGCTTCCAGGAAATATCACAGCTACCAAAATGGATTCAGGAAGCAGTCCAAGAAACATGGGCAAATAATGATCATTTGTCCAAAGGAGATGTGCTCGAGTTATACTTCTTTAGTGCAGCCCCAGAACCAACAGGAAAAGGATCACACGAGCCCTTTCATTTCATCAAGCTAAGGAGACCTGACATGAATAATCAAAGATTTATCAAGGATCCTATATCTGAAGAAATACCATTGTTGTCCACTTTTGGAGAAAATGAAATCTCAACCAGAAGGGCATGGGGTATTTGGGTTTGTCTCGCCGATATGGACAAGGTCAAGTTTCCGTTCAAATTTTATCAAAATTCTATGAACGGATCATTCCTGTTAAACACAATGACAGGAAAAACTACGAATTTTGCGGAAGAACTCTTCGAAAAAAAGAGAAACTTTTTGTGGAACAACAAGTTGCCGAAAAATAAAAAAACTCGCCGAAAATTTTGTAACATGGCTCGGAAGATGGTCAGAGAATATCTGCCCAAAATGTCCAAACCAAAAGGAACCAGAATTCGGAAAAACCTTCAAACCCCGAACGAATCGAAAAAAAAATTTCGAGACAAGCAAAGGTGGACAGGGACCACCAAAACCGCGTTTTCCCAAGAGCCCACTGCAAAAGCAAAAGATGCCCCGACAACAATAAAGAAAGCATGTGAGGAGAATAAATTCAAAAAAAAAAATTCAAGCATGTGACTCTCCCACTAGCAAAAGATGCCATCAATAATGACATAAAAAATTCAAGACAGCTGTAAGATTCCCCGAAGTTTCTCGGTGAAACGAGTGGAACTTCAGCTATAAATACAGGCATTTGAGGAAGCTGAATATATCGATCATTCCCTTCAGTTTTTTTTACAAAAAAAAAAATCATTGTAATATTTCTCTTTCCACAATTATATTAAGTTTCTGTAATTTTATGTATTTCAAGAACAAGACTACTATGAGTAGCTAAACTAGTTATCTCCTCCTCTTTAAAGGAGTTTGATTTATGTAATAATATGTTGTCTGAATAAATTTTCGAAGCTCTTCCCTATCATGTTATTTTATTTTAAAAATTAAGCTTTTACTATACGTCCTAAGGTAGGAAACGAAATAGGGCTGTGCTAGCTGCTGCTGAAGGAGTCTGTGTCAGAAACCATATGTTGCGATTACGTGGTTTGGTTGTGAGGAGCAACCTATAAAATCCGGTGGACATTACCCGGCAACAGTGTGGTCAAAAAGGTATTCTGCTTTAATTTACTGACAGAAGCATGATGGGATTAAGCCTTTAAATATTAAATAGGAAAATAAAGGGTAGAATGAACATTATTTAGTTTTAAGGACAAATTCAAGAAATTATTTAATGAATTAGGGATATATTTGGAACATGAAAAGTGAAAGAGATATAATACGGAAAATGGAAAAGATACAAGGATATATTTAGGAATTATCCCAAAAAAATCATTTGAATTCCGATACTAACAAATGAAAAAACATTTTTTTAAAAAAAAAAATTCACACTTTCATGATCGACAAACACAATAAACTTGGATAAAAAGATCAAAAATAAAAATAGTATACAAGTTAAATGACTGAATATGAAAGTAATTAATATACAAGTTATAAGAAACTACAAATGAAAATTTACTGTAACAAGATCAAAAATAAATAAAACAAAACACATGCAAGTTACATGAGTGAAAATACAAATTCTCCATTAACATAACAACAACCAGTGAAAAAGTAATACAAATAACAGGACTGAAATATATTTATTTCTTTTATAAATTAGCTAACAAACCCGTTACACTTTTAGTTGCCTTTAAACAAAGATCTAATTGTGGTAATTACACCAAGTCCAGAATATTGTAATATATGTGTGAATCTATATTATATTATTATACTTGAGACATTTTAATTAGTATCATGGTCCGTTATCGGAATATCAAAGTTATCACAATTTAATTTATTATATTATATTAAGCATGAATGAGACTTTGATACATTGGTATGCCCCTATAAAATGTCACATTTGTTTTTTGTGTGATTTTTTTTTTTTTTTTTTTACATTTGGTGGATATTTGTGTAAGAAAACTTAGTGTTGTATTTTTTTTTATTTCACCGTTGATTTATTATTTTATTTTTCATTAAAAAATAGAATACAAGCTCATGCATCGCGCGCGTGCATCCGAGTATTAGTTATAATAATAAATAAAATAAAATAATAAGATACAGTTTGATTTTAGTGATAAGATAAATAATATAATATAAAATAAATAAAAAATGATAATTAACAATCTGGTGAACGAGGCATGAACATGGTATTTCGGTTTCCGGCATAGCTGATTTGCAATGTATTCTGGTAATGGAATCGGTGAAGTTTTCGGTTGAAGGGGAATATAGTGAAACTTTGTTGACTTTATCACTTCAAAAACAATTTATTCCACCTCACCTCACCTCACCTCACATTTCTTTGCTGAAACAATTTATCGTTATTAAATTTATATCATTATTATTTTTATATATATTTTATATTATTTATATTTCCAAAAAACTATTCTATTCTGAATTTGCGGTCGTTGTCTTTCGAATTGATGTGTCCTAGCTAATTATTACTTCACGAGACTTGGCCGTGCAGGCCCGCCCTGACAAAGACGAAAAATAATAAAATTTAACAAAATAAAATTTAGCACATTGTACATGTGACGGTAATTTGTTGTTCACTTCCTGCATCCAAATATAAATATATGATCAGTTTCTCTCGCAAAAAAAATTGTTTAAATTCTCTGAATTCAAATGTTTTTTCTTGAATGAAATTTGATACAAAACATTGAAATTATGGTATGAATACATGATTTTTGAGTATCAACTCTTTGAGATCTGATATTAATATATGATTTTTGAGTACTCAAATATGTAAACAAATATTGATATTAATGACACATTTATCTGCTTTGGATGAAAATCATTACAAAATATTATAAATATGGTACTAATATATGATATTTTAGTATTAAATATGTTAGATCTGATATAAATATATGATTTTGGGATACTATGAAAATATTGATATTAATAATACATTTATCTTATTTGGATGGAAATCGATACAAAACATTGAAAATATGGTACTAATATATGATATTTGAGTATCATATGTGTTAGATCTGATACAAATATATGATTTTTGAAAGAGTTGATACTCAAATACAATGTATTCATACCATATTTTCAATGTTTTGTACCGACTTTCATCCGAAAAAAAAACATGTGATCCCAGGAAGTTTAAACAATTTTTTTTTCTGACAAAGACTGATCATGTATTTATATTTGAGTGCTGGGACTGAACACCAATTTATCCCTTCATGCGATTCGTTCCATCAAATTTATCTTTTGCAGTATACATGAAATCACTTGATTAATAATAAATTTTCTGATTTGTTGAATATTTCTGATTTGTTGAATATAATAAGGCACCGTTTGGTTTGAGTGATAGGATAAGTAATCCATAGATAAGTAATATAATGTAAATTAAAAATAAATAAGAGAAAATAGTTAATACATTAATTGATTTGATAGATAGATTATAATTTATTTGATTTAATTGATGTAAAATTATTAATTAATAAATAGATAAATAATATGACGAAAATAAGACGAAATTAATTGAGATAAGTTATACATATATTAATAATACATCAAACCAAACAATGCCTAATAGTTCAACTCTCGCACTCCTAAATGTTTCTCGGGTTGTATCTGATCATTTATTTTTTACAGGGATTTCTGCTCTTTTTGGTTTTCATATGGGTAATAAATAAAATTTACCCATTTTAAGGCTTAATTTATGTTATATTAATTAACTTTTTATTTTGTGGAATCTAATGTGAGATTTTTTTAACGTTCTTGAACAATTTTCCCTTGTATTCTTTTTTGGAGAATGGATTTTCCCTTATTTAAATGTTTATTTGGGTCATCTAGTGGATTCTTTCGTGCGTAGAAGAAGGGGAGGGGAGACGTAGAAGGATTCAACTTTCAAACTTCCATATGTCTTGTGTTTCTTACCTTATTTGTTTTACATTATCTTGTATATTTACTCTTGGTTTAAGTGTGCAAGTTTCATTGAAAATTCCTGAACTGTTTATGCATGCATTTTAAAGTTGTTCAAGTAACTTTAAAAGTTGAGAAAGTTGGTTGAGTAGAATAACATCTACTTGACCGGTTGTTCATTTAAAGAAAAATTTAAAAGTGTGTATTCACACCTTCTATATACATCCGATCCCAACATTATATATTATAATTATATTTAATATTAATTTATTAAACTTTACGTCGTAATGTATTTTTATTTTACTTGCTATCGATATTATTAATATTTTTTAAATTTATTTATTTTATGATTATTTTATTATTTATTTATTGCTTTTGTATATATTTAAATTAGGTAATTATATAAACATAATGGTGATATTTTGGTCATTTCATGATAATACACAAAAATAACCCATAATGTTAAAATTATTTCAAACATCATATATTTTATTCTACCATTTTATTTATACCTAAATCCCATTCCCATTTGCTCTTATAGTGAGTTTAGTTAGAGAAACTTATTGAAATTTAAAAAGTTGTGGTGTTTGGTTTTAAAAATTGTTTTAAAAATAATTTAAAAAATACTTTTTTAAAGCTAGCAGCACTTCTCGTGTTTTAGCTTCTAGTTCTACTTCTATTTAAAAATAAACATAAATCATTTTTCACCATTCCAATTGTCAAATTGGTGGAGTAGGTGAACTTTTGGTCATAGGTCAGAAGTTCGATTCCCCATGTCAACACCTTCTTGGAGTAGCCTGTCATACAGGGCTTGCCTAATGTGATTTACCTGACTAGCATAGTTTGCAGGCTATTGCGTTAGTCCGAGGGTTTACCCAAAGCGCACCGAAAAATAGCGACAGTGGGTTCCCATGTCACAAAAAATATAAATAAATAAAAGCTATTGTAACTTTTTTTTTAATCTACAACTTTTGTATCCAAAGTGTTCCGATCAAATTATTTTTGGTCATGTAGTTTTATTTTATTTTTTGTTATCAACATTGTGAAATTTCAATATCCGTTAACTTTGTTTTGTTCGGCAATATTTCTTTTTCCAACATGGCTTCGATATGATTCCAATATGATATTAACATGCGTAATGTCATATCATTATTCTCAATTAATAAATACTAGAATTCTCAAAAATCAAATATACAAAAACTAAAATTTAATAATATAAATGACCAAAATAGCAAGTTACACGCACACATTTTCCCTTAATTAAATGATCATTTGGGTGACACTGACGAGTGGGAACCATAAGTACATTGGGGTAGACCTGGCCAAGGGCCGGGTTGGGCCCGGACCCGGCCCGTGGTCAACGGGCCGGTTAACCAGGTCAACGGGCTCGACCCAGGAACGGACCAGCCACTAGGCGGTCCGGTCCCCATTTTCCCAAGGAAAAACCGGCAACCCGGCGGGTTGGAACTAGCAAGTGGCCGTTGGATCATTCAACGGCCACGATTTCGTGGCCGTTGAGATCAACGGCCACGATCTTGTGGCCGTTGTCAACCGGATATTTTTTTTTTTTTTAAAAACCTACTTTTTATCTATAAATATCCCAAACCTCCTTTCATTTTGTTTACACAATTCTCTCTTCATTCTCTCTATTCTCAATTCCTTTTAATTTCTTGAATTATCAAAAATATCAAGTTTCGATTATTGGTTTATTGTCAATTGTTGATTTATTTTCATATTTATACAATTACAAATGTCCGGAGAGGGATCAAGTCGTAGGGGTGACAAAGGAAAAGGAAAGGAAAAGAGCATCATACCATCCGAGGTCGAGTATCCTCAATTCAATGTCGATGGATTTGATCTTGAATATTCCGATGATGAAATTCAAGAAATTCGACAAGAGGCGCAACAAAGATAGCAAGTTGAACAACCATCACCACCACCACTTCATCATGCAAGTCAAGAAAGTATGAACGATCCGGCGGCCTCTCAAAGACAAACTCGAGCGGTGCCTCGCCCGACATCCGATATCTTCACCAAACACTTCGACAAGGTGACGCTTCCCTCCAGTGATTTGCAAGCCAAATGCAAATATTGTTCAAAATGTTACAAATTTAAACAAGGAGGTGGTTATGGAACTTTGACGCGGCATATCGAGAAAAATCATCCGGTGGAAATTGGTATTGATCGTGTTCAAACTCAAATTCCGGCATTCTCTTCTCAATCGGATAATGAATCTCAACTATTTAAATATAACGAATCTAGATTTAGAGAAGAAACGGCTAAATTTTGTGCGGTTGAACAACTTTCTTTTAGTTTTAGCGATAAATTATCTTTTGAAAATTGGCTTTCTACAAGTGCAAATCCTTTTATTAGACGTATTCCAAGAAATAGTCTCAAACGCACAATGAAAAATTTAGTCGTTGATCAAAAGAAAGAATTAATTAAGGAATTTTATAGTTTGAATAATAAAGTTTCTTTGTGTTCCGATATTTGGAGTGATCATTGTCAAAGTTGTTCATATATGGGTATTACATGTCATTGGATTGATAATAATTGGAACATTCAAAAAAGGTTGCTTGCATATAGATGTTTCAACGAATCACACACGACACAAAATATTTCGCAACTTATATTTGTTATTTTAGAAGAATATGGTCTAACTACCAAAGTTTTTTCAATGTCTTTTGATAATGCTAGTGCAAATACTTCAAGTATTAGTGACCTTATTGAAATATGTAAACCATCACTAGGTGGCAAATTTTTTCATATTAGATGCACATGTCATATTTTAAATTTGTGTGTTCAAGATGGACTAAAAAGTTTAGGCATACATATTCAACCAATTAGGAACGCTATTCATTATTTATGGACGCATCCTCAAGTTATGAAGCAATGAGAAAAATTTTGTAGAGTAAATGGTATGAAGCCTAAGCGGTTTGCACGAGATGTTCCAACTCGTTGGAATTCAACATATAAATTGTTATTATCCTCTTTTGAATATAAAGATTTATTATGTACATTTTTTCATCAATTTGTTCAAGATCGTGATATTTATTTGTTTTCAAATCAATGGAACATATGCACTAGTATTTGTGAAATTTTAAAAGTTTTTAATGATGCTAGTGACCAATTATCCGGTGTTTATTACACTACTTCACATTTAGTTTTAACACATTGTTGCAACATTTCTTGTATTTTTCATGAACATGTTAATTCTAATGATAGTGCTTTATCTCAATGTATTCTCGTCATGAAAGCAAAATGAAAAAAATATTTTTTGCTCATTCCTGAAATTTTTTTTATGTGCTTTTGTTTTAGATCCTAGACTTAAATTAGATGGCTTAAGCGACATGTTAACATTATATTATGAATCTTTGGAGCCTATTGCGAAAACGATTCCTTCTATCTCATTGATTTTGTTTAATATTAAAACTCATTTACTTGATATTTATAATGAATATAACATCAAATATGGTGGAAAAATTGTTTCACATGAAACACAATCCACTGCAACTAGTAATGTTACTTCTAAACTTACTAAAGCACAACTTTTATTAAGGGAACGGACGAAACGTCCACGAGGATCCTCAAGTTCCAGTCAGGAACTTGAGAATTATTTTACCACTACTTTTGATTTTAGTGATACAGATGAGGAAAACTTCGACATTTTGAGATGGTGGTCGCAAAAAACACAAATATATCCAATTTTGGCTATAATGGCAAAAAAAATTCTAGCTTGTCCGATTTCAACAATTGCAGTGGAGCAAGCATTTAGTATTGGAGAAAATACATTGGATGAGAGACGTTCTAGCTTAAGGCCGAAAAACATGGAAGCCCAATATTTGCTCAATGATTGGTCAAAAGCCGCTACTCGAACACAACATATTCAAAGTGATGAAGAAGACCAAGATGATACCGAAGGAACATCCGGAACTACGACGGGAGGAAATGCGAGTGAAGTAGAATAAAATGTAATAGATTTGTAATATTAAGTCATAAGATATTAAGATGTTGAAATTCTAATATATTGTTTATTTAATAAATGTAATAGATTTTTATTATGGAGATATGAAATATTTGATTGAGATTATTTAAAGAATATGTCTTATTAAAAATTTGTTTAAAAATTTAAAAATAATTAAATTTCGAATGTGCAGCGCCCCAGCACTCCGGCAGCGCCCTTCGAATATAATTCGAAGGTTTAGCGCCCCAGCGCCTACAATGCAGCGCTGGGGCGCTGCAAATTTTTTTTTTTTTTTTAAATGACACGGTTTAGCCCGAACCCTGAACCGGCGGTTAACCGGACCCGGACCCAAACCCGAACCGGAACCGTCGGTTCACCGACCCAGACCGGAACCGGCCATTGGCGGGCCGGTTAAGAGTTGGCTAAATTCCAACCCGGACCCGGACCGGACCCCGACCCGAACCGGACCCGGACCCGGACCGTGGCCAGGTCTACTTTGGGGCAACATAAAGCCCTTTTTTTATGGTACAAAATAAAGCCCGTTACACTTGGATTATGGCAAAGTTTTTTTTTTTTTTTTGAAATAATGGATTATGGCAATATATTAAATCTACATTTATTCCGGACCAGTTTTTCAAATGTAAATTATATTAAGACAAATTAGGTACGTAGTTGCAGTTGGCTGAAATCTTGTTCCGCTTGGTCATCAAACTCCCCCAACTGATCTTCTACCTTGTCTTTGTTCCGTGCAACCTAATAAATCTGAACCGAGCCGAATCGAACCCTTGAAATTCAAGAACCTTGATATAGTCCTCTCCATAACATATAACGTCTCTTCTTCTGAAATCCTTGAAACCGGTCGAGAAAATGTTCGTGCTGAAATTTGAAATTTTAGTGGTGATGTTTTTCGCGATCGCTTTCGGATACTTCATCAACGGCCACGAGTGCAAGGTAGTTCGGGGATTCTTAATCGGACATTGGGAAAAACAATAATCTCGCGAAGAGTCTAGCTAGCTCGAGCTAGCTTGCCTTGGCATGACATCGATTTAACTAAACTGAAGAGGGGCTAGAAGGCTAAAAGTTATATATAAAAAATAAATATTTCTTATAGAAATAAGGGTAAGGAAAAGAGGCCCAAAATTAAAATATAAACCCGAGAAAATAGCTAAAATAATTATATAATTAAGCTTTCCCATTTTGAATTTTCATCCTGTAATTCAGTTTTGGGTTCTTGTCAAATAAGTTAAGCTATGTTTTTTTTTAATCAGTTTTTCATGGAGTGCTAACGTGCATTGGGAAATGTTAATATGACATCGAAAAATGCTGATGTGATATCCAGAATTATTAATGTGTATATATATATAAAAGCCAAAACTAGCTTGATCATCAAATCTTCACATGTATATATATTTTTTTTTTTATTTTGCAAATCGCCTGTCGATTTTTTAAAGAATTTATAGAGATTTGATGGATGATTGTCTAGTAAATTTATCATGTAGTCTAGATCCAGAGATTCCAATCAAAAGGTAACAGCTTCCATGAACTCCGCATCGTTTTCCATCGCCTCCAGTGTTTCCTTGGTCAAGTAAGCTTCCATGTCAATGCCGTTTGAATCCGCAGCCGCGAAAACTATGATCCTGCCGTCAAATTTCGACCCGATCCCACTCCTCACAGCGATCGATTTTCCCCATCCGAAGTCATTCCCATAAACGTCGAACCTCGGCGAATTACTAAGCATACAGATATTACGATTTCCACCCACACTAGGCGGCATAGTAGGCTTCGCCGCCCAAAGTTCCATGGTTTTGATCGTTCATTCCATAGTTTGCTGGGTGACCGCTCCGTGTAACTTCATCGCCGTATATCCCAGCCCATGATGCAAGATATCGTCCTCCTTCGCCACGACTTTCACCGCGTGAGTCGCGTTTCCGAAGTAAGAAATATGCAGAGGTATTCTTTCTCTGGTATCAACGGGTATGGAGAAGTAAATTTATTGGTTTTGAATAATGTTGCTGCTGCTGATACGCCTCCAACACAACACGGATCGCCATACATGAGCTAACAGAGACAGTAAAGATGAGATTTTGGTTGGAATAATTTAGGTGTGAATGGAATTCATTAATTCCCTCCCACGCAACACGGATCGCCATACATGAGCTTAAAGATAAGTCAGATTTATGATCTCTTTAATGTATAATCAATCACTACTGCCAAGAGTGACACTTTGATTACACCAAAAATATTATATTGTCTTGGTGAGTCAGTACACCACAATCCTAACTGTACCATAATTTTCTGAGAATACTGGCAATTGGTTCACAACTTCTTTGTGAAAATTCTTTGTGAAAATCCCTATTTTCACTCAGAAATTAATACTTCCGATACAATCCTTCGGATTGTCGATATTCAATCTAAATCGATTGAATCACTCAACAACAAGAAACATTCTAATACTCAAAATGCTTCTTTCCTTTTTATCAGAACCTGTACAACAATCCTCATACTAAGGACTTGTACTAAGTCATAATACTTGTGACAACACTATTGTTCACAATTCTTGATTTTCTGAACTCTGCAGAATTCCACCGAATCCTGACTAACTGTTTTCGGATATCGTAATCCACAAGAAACATCATCTAGTAATTACAAAATTCGTAATTTTGCTCGTAATCGTTCTATATCCAATCATATGACTATTTACCGCATCCAATAGACAACCTGGAAAACTAATGACAACAATCCTACCAGACTAGATATATCCATATCTTCGGCTGTTGTCTTTTTTTATGTCTAAAACACTTGATGCAATCCTGCTAGATTTCATGATTAGTCATAAAATCATCAGATATCTTAACTGATATCATTGATTTTAAATCATTGTTTGAAAAAAGCATAAGAAACTTGATTACTTCTTTGCAGTGACATCCCACCGATCCAAACACCGGTCAGCATCACTGGAATTCTTTTAAATCTGATACTCTGATCCTGAGTCAAATCTCAAAAAATTGGATTGACATTTAAAACATCACATCTCACAACTAGATATATCTCTTAATCACGATACCAGATCGTAAATACTTGATGACATCAGTTTAATAATGTTAGATGTAATTATCAGAATAAATCATCCTGACAACTCTATCACATCTTTAATCACTATCTCGAAACACATACTTGTTTCATAATATCTTATATCCATTCTGGAATCAATCCCATCTATCTCTGAATGCATCAGATAGTCACAATTATTCATTGGGGTACTAATCTTGCACTAGTCTAACTAATTATAAAACCAACATGAACACCTAAATTTCACTATCCAAGTGAATTCTCATACTGCGAAATCCATGTTATAACTTAGCAGACTCATGTCATCCGTCACACTAACTAGATCAATCATCTGATAGATCTCAAACTCTTATGATGCCAAATGTTCCTAAACATGAAACACTTATCCCAATGCAGTTCTATTCATTGATAAGATCAAGGTTATCATATTGACACTAATTTACACTTTAACGGAACTATTGCAATGATCTCTAGATCACTTGAGTAAATTTTTCCATCACCCTCTGAAGTATAAAAGACTTTCAGAGTAATATTGGAAATACATTCCACCATGTCTAGTCCAGATCACAGTTCATGTTCTCCCAGTATAAATAATTTCGGTGTCCTGATGTAAACTTGTCTTTACTTGACAATCCAACAATCAAATTTCAATTCTTACAGGGAAACTTATCTAAGTAAATCCATCACTTAGAATTTTCTTTCATCAAATTAATCAAGATCCTGATTATTAAATGTATCCCTCATAGAATCAGTCAATACTGGTCAAACCTCTTGGTTCTCCCCCAGTATCACGTGCGACAACTATCCGTCCAAAATATACACTTGTCAAAGAATTCTTTCCAAAACTATTCTATCCACGGAAAAAAAATTTGTACCTATGACGAAGTCAGACGATAACTCATTATATCCCTTGACACTAACACAACATCAAGAATAATCTCTAAAAGACTCAAATAAATCTTGAATGTTCTCCTGATAGTTATACTCATTGCTATGACGGTACATATATCGAGACTGAGGTAAATTTTCCTAAAATGCCAAACTGGAATAAAACAATTCTTCCATAGTACACCGGTATAAGGTCGCACTTACTATACCATCTCAAAACCCAACAGTCATCAGCACCCTGACATAACTCATCCCTAAGTCTCTGATGAATCCATCATTACTGAGAAACATTCCTATCTGGACCAAAATCATTGGTCAAGGAAAACTTGCTTAACTTTACAGAAACACGACTCAAATCCCGAGTCTGCAAGCATCTGAAAATTCAATCCCATTTGATACCAATTCAACTAAACTCTTGGATTAAATCCTGAAATCCCAAATCAAAACCGAAACTTATCTGCTCAGAACGATTACCTGTCAAGGAAAATACCTTCCAAGACTGTTCTGACAACAAAAATTCTTATTACGTATCTTTGAAGAAATTGGACTAAAACAAATTACTTTAAATACTGAATCTCTTAAATCTTCACGAGATACTTCCAATAATATTATACTTTTACTATGACTATTGAAAAGTACTAGACTAAGGTAGCCCCCCCCCCCCCCCGAATAACCATCTGAAACAAGAAAACTTCCAGATTAATACAAGCCTAGGGTCGCATTTTTCTTAGTATAATTATCTATTTACACAGTCCACAGTATTTAGTATAATTTCTCATTATGCCCCAGATGATTCAAATCATCCCTGGAAAACACTGGAATATTCTAGGTAAAACATCTAGAATATTCGGGTTTTTTTATTTTTACCGTAAATTAAATAATAAATGTCAAAAATAATGTAAAATTAAAAAATTTTTACAAATACCGTAAAACTCCAAATCTGACAGCGGATACTCAGTACACGTGGGCAGAGTCCGCTAACATTTGGAGCGGATGCTGCGTCGTGGCGTGGGGGTGTGCCACGCCAGCAGCATCTGCTCCATTATTGATAATGGACCGACTTGACTACCTGCTTCCCAGCACAAATCTTTCAAATGCACATCTTTGAACCTGGAATTAAAATTTGAGCACACGTGCCGCAAACAAAAACGATGCACACCTTGTGGAGGTTTGAAATAGGGTAGATCTTCAACGGCTCGCACGATTCCCTTGTGCTTATCAGATATTAGACACACACCATTTTCGCCACATACAACATGCCGTCCAACATTTTCCAAAAACCACTTCCAGGAATCAGACGTTTCTTCATCGACAATTGCAAAAGCCAATGGTAGAACTTGATTGTTAGCATCGAGAGTGACATCGATCAACATTTTGTGTTTGTACTTTGTGTACAAATGTGTACCGTCGACACTAATGATTTTTCGACAGTGTCAAAATCCATTAGTACACGGCTTGAATGCCCAAAAACAATAGTTCAATGTTTTTATTTCTTCATTGTTTCTGAGATGCTTCCAGTCGACAATTGTTCCAATATTGTATTTGCAAAGAGCACGCATATATTTTGGCAGTAATTGAACAGAGCTCTCCCAAGTTCCATAAACAATTTCCACTGCACGTTTCAGACTCCGCCACGCCTTCGTATACGAGATTTGATATCCATATTTATCTTTCACACTCTCTATTATATATTTAATCTCGTACGAAGGATCACATCGTACAATGCCCAATAGTGTATGTGCAACCATATCACTATTTAAGTTGTGATGATCTATGCCGACGTTGGTTGATATACATGTATGAGGCCCACCATATCTGGTTATTTTCCAATAACCTGTTTTCTCCTTGAAAGATGCGCGAAGACCCCAACGACATCTGACGGTGGAAGAATCATTTTTGCATTGAATTTTCCACAAAATGCATGTGCTCTCAACAACAAGATATTCACGCCTAGAAACTCTGACCGAATAATCCTTCACAGATGCAATCAGATCTTTTTTATCCTTGAAAACCATGTTTACACATAGTTCTCATCTCTCCTCATTATAGTATCTTGTCCGCATGTCATGAGGTACGCCAATAGAATCAGGAATCTCTTCTCCAAAATATGTATTAAAGAAAGATGGCATATCAGAAGTGGTAGAAAAGAAAGGAACATCTTGCCTCTGTAATTTCTGACGAGGTGGTGGACGAGATGATGTTCCCTCATCAGTATTTGCATGGATATTCACATGTACATCATCATTCACATCTTCAACATCGTCATCATCTTCTTCCTCAGACTCCCCGTATGACAGCTCTGGCTCTGTATCGCTTATCTGGACATCTTCGTTTTCACTCCTAGGATCATCAACACGTGGCACAAAGTTTTGAATTTCTGAATTCCAATTTGCTTCACCATAATTTTGTTCCCAAATACGTGTACTTTGCGGCCAACTTGCAGGATCAGGTTCTGATGTGCCGGCGATATATTGATCTCACGATCCACTTTCAGGATAAAGATACATGTTGTCCATTCCTTCGGTGACGTGTAAAATATCCGATTCTTGGTCGACATGACCAACGTGATGGTCAATTTGGTTTGCTTCCACGTACAAATGCAATATACGTATATTGGGAGATTGCATCATAAACTCTAAAGCGTTGTCATCGACAAGATTGACTTGAATTTCATGCCAAGATGAATTTTCCATGAAAGAATATTTCGTTGACAATTTGAGAGTAAAAGTAGTTGGATCAATCCTCAATATTTGATGCACAACTTCAACCAACTCGGACAAAGTAATGGTACGTAGAACTCGCATCGGTCTAGTATAAGGAATACTATACACAATCGATCCACTATCCACAATAATATGACCACCAAAATATAAAAATATATCAATGTTTTCCATTCTCGATATATTTTTTTGAAATAAAAATGAAAAACGGATAAAAGAAAAGAGAAAATTTTAAAGAGTTTAATATTTGTATGAGTGATATCCGAATAACATTTGTGAACATATATATATATATATAGTAATACAATTACGCGTAGAATTAATTGTTTACGCGTTAAATTAATTCTTTACGCATTATATAATATATTTAAAAATTTATTACGCATTCAATACGCGTTATATAATATATTTAAAAATTTATTACGCGTTCAATACGCGTTTTTTTTAATTAAGTCAGTGTTAGATGATTTAAAATAAATTTAATTCTCCACCTAGGCATAGCGTCCGCGGTCCGTGGCGAAGGACGCTGCCAAATAGGCAGCGTCCGCGCCCCGTGGCGGAGGACGCTGTCGGAGGACGCTGCCAACTAGGCAGCGTCCTCTGCCACGAGGCGCGGACGCTGCCTATTTGGCAGCGTCGTGGCGCGGACGCTGCCTATTTTGCAGCATCCGCGCCTCTTGGCGGAGGACGATGCTTACGTGTAAATAAAAGTCCGCTGTCAGATTTGGAGTTTTATAGTATTTGTAAAAAATTTTTAATTTTACATTATTTTTGAAATTTATTATTTAATTTACGGTAAAAATAAAAAAACCCCAGAATATTCATTTGAAACATGCATAATATAATCCCAAGTACACATTTTAAACAAATGATTAATCTTTTATTCAACATAACCAAGATAATCTCTATGATTACAATACTTGAACCACTAATTCAGGTTCAAATACAATCTTTATTACAATCCCATGTAATACATAACTTAATCAAAAGATTACACTGAAAGATGTACAATACAACAATAACTGAGTACATCAAATAACTGAAATCTTTTAATACATCTGATTACAACTGAAATACTGTTTACAACAAAACTTAATACAGTATTTAAATTTTTGCAAAAATCTTTCATTCCGTCTACTGATCTTGAACTTGAAGTGTGGGGACCTCGGGTTGCTAATCTCATCTTAGGGTAATTAATGATTAATTAACAATTAATAAAACAATAAAGGAATATTAAAACCAAGAGCTCAAAAAAAAAGTTTTTTAAAAAAATTCCATCATCTCTCTCGATCGGGCAAACTTATCCGATCGAGCGAGCTAGGAATCCAAGCTCTCGGGTCTGCATCATTTTTGGCCTCGCTCGATCGGTTTAATTCGTCCGATCGAGCGAGACCAAAAACATATCTCTCGGGTTTCAATATTTTCAGGCCGCGCTCGATCGGAGGAGTTCACCCGATCGAGTGGCCTTCCTGTCCAGAAAAATCTGCAGAACAATTTTGCTGTCAAAACATGGAACAAGACATGATTCATCATCAAACATGGATTTTAAACATGCTATAAAATCTGGAAACATGCATACATACAAGTATTAAGCCCCTAGCATCAAACCATGCGCTTATTACATCAAACTAGTCTTTCAAAAAGTGATAAAAGTCACAACGACATCAATACTTATACATCAACTTCAACCCAAAATAGTTTTATGATGTTTGATTCTTCTAGACATAAAATTTCAGCTATAACCCGAGTCCACACTTGCTACATCTCTCTCCCAAGCTGTCAATGACGTCTTTGACTAGCTTCTGCCCCCTCTGTTGTCATGCACACATACAAAACAAAGAAACAGACGGATAAACTCCGATGAAAAATCATTCTCAGTATAATCGACATATAAAGCGTTAAATAAATCATATCAACTCTAATCATAATCGACTCAATAAGAGAGTAAATAACGCATAAATCAATCAAGAATTGATTCATATAACGTCTTTGCCATCAAGATTCGTAAACGATCTTGACATGGATATCCATCTATCGTAGCCATTTTTTACTAGAAAATAAGGTCGCCTCCGACCTTGGCAATAGAATCAATTCCATACATATCATATCATAATCATATCGAATTCAAAGATCCACTACCTGAGATGGATCGACAAAATCAAATAAAATCAAAGCGATAAACAAATATGTGATTTTGGCGGGACAACTCAAGAAGCTTCATTTTCGAGTTTCAGATCCCTGACTCGCGATGTCGTATTATACCTTTGTATATCTCGGTTTTGAACGCTTCAAATTTGAAACATAACATCAAAACATTCATATCAAACTTTTTTCAAATCTATCATTTCAAATCAATTCAAAATCATCAATAGATCTTCAATCAAAATCACTTCAACCTCAACTTCTTCTTCTTCGGTTTGAATTCAAGTTCGTGAGTCGTTAGCCTTCAAAACTAGTCTGAAATTGAAGAATAAAATTGTTACAACATCAACAACATCTCAAAGAACATCTTAGCTCAAACCTAGTCTATCAAAACGGTCTCAAAACATGAATCTACGGCGTAGCGATTGAAAATCGGTAACCGACAAAATATCGAAACCATTTCCAACTTCAATACAATTCATACGCATATTCAAATCAGCAAAACATCATCATAATCCTCATAACCGCAGCTATAATAATCTAATATACTTCTGAAAATCATCATAACTTCATATGAGATTCAATCTTCGATTCATTTTCGATATCGGAATGTATAAAAGCGCACAAACACATATGTATACACATAATCTGATTTCTCCAACATACAACATCTCAAAACAGATTGAATCATGAAGATACTTACACCAAATTAAAGCCCTTGTTGTAAGGATCGTAGCTCTATTTTTGGAATTAAAATCGAACAATCGGATCAAAAGTTACGAGGATTTGAAAATTGAAATATCAAGAAAAACGAAGAAGGTCTCGACTTGCTCTGTTCAATTTCTGAATATCATTAAGGAAGCTACACGTATTCATGCTGATAATTCACATAATAATCGGATATGTATTGTCATATTTGCAATTTAGCCCCTGAAACTTCAAAAATTGCAATTCAGTCCTCGATCCTCTTTTTAATTCAATTTCAATCCTAAATAATTTAAGAATATTAGAATTTAAATCGAAACTCTAAATATTCCCAAATTACATATACTCGGATTAAAATTAAATAATCTCAGATTATTTTCAATAATCTCGGGCCTTACATTTCTCCCCCACTAAGTCATAAGTTCGTCCTCGAATTCATAAGTAATCTAGATATGCAGTATGTACGCACATAAGAATAAAGAATAACAGAAAACTGAATAAGAAATCACATCAATGGAATAACTCTGGGAATCTCTGTCTTATATTATCTTCAACTTCCCAAGTATCTTCTTCAACTCCGTGCCGACTCCATTGAATCTTCACCAATGGAATGGTCTTCGTTCGGAGTTGCTTTTCTTTTCTATCAAGTATCTGAATAGGCTTTTCAAAGTAACTAAGAGTTTCATCTAATTCAGCTTCATCAGGTTGTAAGATATGAGATTCATCAGTTTGATACTTTCGAAGCATCGAAACATGAAATACATCGTGGATACCAGATAAAGATGTAGGAAGAGCGAGGCGATAAGCAAGATTGCCTATCTTCTCGAGTATCTCATACGGCCCAATAAATCATGGAGATAACTTTCCTCGTTTGCCAAATTTGATTGTGCCCCTGAACGATGAAATTTTCAAGAATACTCTATCCCCTTGTTCAAAAAATAACGGCCGCCGTCTGATATTCGCATATCTGGTCTGTCTATGCCGCACTGTTCTCATTCTTTGCTGTATCAGTTTGACATTCTCAGTCATCTGTCTGATCATATCCGGTCTCAATTCAGGTACCTCTGACACATCATCCCAATATAATGGCGATCGACATTTCTTTCCATATAACGCTTCGAATGGAGCCATCTCTATACTCGTTTGATAACTGTTGTTATAAGAGAATTCCACAAGTGGTATAGAATCTTGCCATGTAATACCAAAATCAAGTATCACAGCTCGAGGCATATCCTCGAGAGTTTGAATGGTTCGTTCAGATTGACCGTCAGTTTGAGGATGATAAGCGGTACTCAAATGTAAACGCGTACCTAGAGCTTGCTGTAGGCTATGCCAAAAGTGCAAAGTGAATCTCGGATCTCGGTCAGATACAATTGACTTTGGCATACCGTGTAGTCTTACCACTTCTCGAATATAAAGATCTGCCATTTGATCATGACGATAAGTCATTCGATATGGAATAAAACATGCAGATTTCGTCAACCTGTCAATGATCACCCAAATAGCATCGTATCCTTGGGATGATCATGGCAATTTCGTCACAAAATCCATGGAAATGTGGTCCCATTTTCATTCAAGAATAGATAAACTCTGCAATAAGATACCTGATTTCTTTCTCTCAGCCTTCACCTGTTGGCAACTGAGACATTTGGATACAAATCCAGTCACATCAGACTTCATTTGTTTCCACCAGTACCGATTCTGCAAATCGTTGTACATTTTTCTGCCTCCAGGATGAATACTGAATTGACTACAATGAGCTTCTTTCAAGATATTCTGTCTCAAATTTGAAAGATCGGGAACAACAATTCGGTTATTCACATACAAACTACCATCAACACTGACCTTATACTCAGACTAATGTCCTGATTTGATCATTTCAATCGAATTCTGAACATTCAAATCAGATTTATGTGCTTCTTTAATTCGAATCAACAATTCTGGCTCAGCACTGATAGCACAAACCCTCATCGGCCTTCTATCTGTCTCAAATGTTAATCCAGAAATACAGCAATCTTCAATCAAATTAGATACACCTATAGTAGACAAGGACAAAACACATATCTTTCTACTTAGGGCATCAGCTGCTGCATTTGACTTCCCTGGATAATAATTGATTTCACAATCGAAATCCTTCAATAAATCAAGACATTTTATTTGTCGCATGTTCAATTCAGATTGCGAAAATAGATACTTCAAACTCTTGTGATCAGAAAAGATTTCAAACTTTTCACCATACAAATAATGTCGCCAAATTTTCAATGCAAAGACAATAGCTGCCAATTCAAGATCATGAATTGGATATCTGACTTCATGTGGTTTCAGTTGTCGTGAGGCATACGCAACAACATGTCCTCTCTGCATCAAAACACATCCCAAGCCTCGGTGAGAAGCATCGCAATAAACAACAAAATCACCAATACCTGAAGAGATTGTCAAGACTGGTGCTGTAGTCAATCTTTTCTTCAGTTCAAGGAAACTAGATTCACATGCTTCAGACCAAACAAACGGTTCATTATTCTGTGTAAGCTGTGTAATAGGCTTCGCAATAGATGAAAAATCTCTGATAAATCGACGATAATATCCAGCTAAGACCATAAAACTTTGAATTTCTGGCACATATGTCGGTCTCTGCCAATTGATCACAGCTTCAACTTTGCTTAGATCGACTGAAATACCATATCCAGAAATTATATGACCAAGAAAAACAACTTTCTGCAACTAAAATTCACATTTTGATAACTTGGCATACAATTTCTATTCTCGCAAAGTTCTTAATACATTTCTGAGATGGTTGGCATGATCACACAGATTCTTAGAGTAAATCAAAATATCATCAATAAAGATAATCACAAAGTCATCTAGATATTTTTGAAATACTCTATTCATCAATCCCATAAATACTGTTGGTGCATTCGTTAGACCAAAAGGCATGACTATGAATTCGTAATGGCCATACCTGGTTCTAAATGCAGTCTTAGGGATATCTTCGTCTCTTACCCTCAATTGATGATAGCCGGATCGTAAATCAATCTTCGAATATAATGACGAACCCTGCAATTGATCAAATAAATCATCTATACGAGGTAAAGGATAGCGATTCTTTACCGTTGCTTTATTCAATTGCCGGTAGTCAATATATAATCTCATCGATCCGTCTTTTTTTTCTGAAAAACAAAACAGGAGCGCCCCAAGGAGAAACACTCGGTCTAATATATCATTTGGCTAACAGATCTTCAAGTTGCTCTTTTAACTCTTTCAATTCAATTGATGCCATACGGTAAAGTGCTTTCGATATTGGTTGTGTACCTGACATCAATTCTATATTGAAGTCTACCTCTCGAAACGGAGGCAATCCCGGAATCTCATCAGGAAAAACATCAGCAAATTCACTAACCACTGGAAAATCAGCCAATTGCGGGCTAGTTTTCAGTACATCAACTGCGTAAATCAGAAATCATTCCGCTCCTTTTGGCAATAAATCAGTCATAGAAAGAACAGATACTAAAGGAATTCTGGCTCGTGACCCCTTACCATATAATTTCCATTCGTCAGTCATGTCAGGTCTGAATCTTACAATCTTCTGAAAACAGTCAACTGTAGCTCTGTACTTGGTTAACATATCGATACCGATAATACAATCAAAATCAGATAAACCAAGAACAATACAGTCCAGCTCAATCTCATTACCTTCATACTGTAGTACACAGTTCCTGACAGACTTCACAGATACTATACCTTTTCCCAACGATGAAGATATAGACACTACAGTAACTAAAGGTTCAACATGCAATTCATGTAATGCAACAAATTGCGCAGATATAAATGTGTGTGAGGCACATGTATCGACTAATATATATGCAGGATAACCATAAATAGAGCAGTTACCTGCAATCACATCATCAGGTGCGGTTTGTGCTTGCTCCTCAGTCAATGCAAACACTCGAGCTTGTTGCCTTGGAGGTTGATTCACTGACTGACCTCCTCCTCCTGCTCTACCCTGTGCTGCTGGCTGTGGTTGAAACGAATGAACAAAAGATGCAGATTGAGCCACTGGTCTCGATGATCCAGTAACCTTTGCACTTCCAGAACCACGCTGTGGGCAGACTCGTGCAAAATGACCTGTCTGATTGCAAATGTGACAGCTTCCAAACACTCCTCGACATTGCTCAGTAGTGTGACGACCCCCACATTTGGTACAATACACATCAGATTTCTGTCCAGCTCTAGACTGTCTAGATCCACTCGAACTAGAAGAACTACCACCTGGACGTTTAAACTGTTTGCTTTTTCCTTTAAATAAATTTTTCTTACCAATACTGCTACCTCCAGCATCAAATCGAGGTGGTGGTGGAATTTGTGGCTGCTCTTGCGGTTGTTTCATCGGCTGTGGCACAAATTGAGCTCCTCGTTGCCTCAATATTCCTGCTTCAGCTCCCTTTGCAAATTTAGAGCATCAACAAAGTTATTCGGTCTTCCCGCATTTACAAGAGTGAACACATCTGGATTCAAGCCATTTATGAATTGATCGGCTTGCGCTTCATCACTCCCAGCGATATGTGGAGCAAACTTCAGTAGACTTGTAAACTTCGCAACATATTCTTCAATATTCATTTGGCCCTGTTGTAAACTTGCAAACTCCGCTCCCTTATCCTTGCGATAAGAAATAGGAAAGAACTGTTGATAAAAAGCAGTTTTAAATACAGACCATGTGATAACTGTACCTCGATTTTCAAACGATTTCTTCGTCGCTACCCAGCAATTCTTTGCAAGGCCATGTAATTGATGAATCACCAGTCTCACACGACGATCATCTGTATAGTTGAGGGATTCAAATAACTTCTCGATATCCTCCAGCCAATTCTCACAATCAACGGAGTTCTCAGTTCCTTGTAATGTCGGTGGTTTGAAGGACTGAAATCATTTCAGCAATTTTTCCATAGGATTTGCACCACCACTCATCGTATCAACAGACGTACTACCCTGTCCTAGTTCAGGTGCTGTCACTGTTATCTGTGGCACTGTCTGTGCAGCATTAGTCTGCTCTGGCTGATTCATTGCCAATGTCTGTCTAGTGGTCAGTACTTGACGGGGAGGCATATCTGATAATCAAACAGATTAGTGCACAATTCGTCAATATATCATATACACAATTCTGTCGCAGTCCCTCCTCTGATTAGCACTTTAATGCGTCGTCAAGAGATCGAGTTCTGATTCATACTCATTCAATACATGCGGCTACTCAATTCAGATATTCGGATAGCATGTAAGTCGATCAGCATACTCTTACCATTTAATCACATAATCATGCGATAATAAAATTGAACAACAGTAAAACATATTCCATGCGAGCATGCAGTCAGTAACTAAAGCAATCATAAGGACTCGATCTACCCCGCTCATCTATTCTCAGTCCGAGAATCTTAAGCTCTGATACCACCTGTTGTGGGGACCTCGAGTTGCTAATCTCATCTTAGGGCAATTAATGATTAATTAATAATTAATCAAACAATAAAGGAATATTAAAACCAAGAGCTCAAATTTTTTTTAAAAAAATTCCATCACCTCCAAGCTCTCGGGTCTGCATCATTTTTAGCCTCGCTCGATTGGTTGAATTCGTCCGATCGAGCAAGCCCAAAAACATGTCTCTCGGGTTTCAATATTTTCATGTCTCTCGGGTTTCAATATTTTCAGGCCGCGCTCGATCGGAGGAGTTCACCCGATCGAGCGGGCTCCCTGTCCAGAAAAATCTGCAGAACAATTTTGCTGTCAAAACATGGAACAAGGCATGATTCATCATCAAACATGGATTCTAAACATGCTATAAAATCTGGAAACATGCATACATACAAGTATTAAGTCCCTAGCATCAAACCATGCGCTTATTACATCAAACTAGTCGTTCAAAAAGCGATAAAAGTCACAACGACATCAATACTTATACATCAACTTCAACCCAAAATAGTTCTATGATGTTTGATGCTTCTAGACATAAAAGTTCAGCTATAACCCGAGTCCACACTTGCTACATCTCTCTCCCAAGCTGTCAATGACATCTTTGACTAGCTCCTGCCCCCTCTGTTGCCATGCACACATACAAAACAAAGCAACAGCCGGATAAACTCCGGTGAGAAATCATTCCTAGTATAATCAACATATAAAGCGTTAAATAAATCATATCAACTCTAATCATAATCGACTCAATAAGAGAGTAAATAACACATATATCGATCAAGAATTGATTCATATAACGTCTTTGCCATCAAGATTCGTAAACGATCTTGACATGGATATCCATCTATCGTAGCCATTTTTTACTAGAAAATAAGGTCGCCTCCGACCTTGGCAATAGAATCAATTCCATACATAACATATCATAATCATATTGAATTCAAATATCCACTACCTGAGATGGATCGACAATATCAAATAAAATCAAAGCGATAAACAAGTATGTGATTTTGGCGGGACAACTCAAGAAGCTTCATTCTCGAGTTTCAGATCCCTGACACGCGATGTCGTATTATACCTTTGTATATCTCGGTTTTGAATGCTTCAAATCTGAAATATAACATCAAAACATTCATATCAAACTTTGTTCAAATCTATCATTTCAAATCAATTCAAAATCATCAATAGATCTTCAATCAAAATCACTTCAACCTCAACTTCTTCTTCTTCGGTTCGAATTCAAGTTCTTGAGTCGTTAGCCTTCAAAACTAGTCTGAAATTGAAGAATAAAATTGCTACAACATCAACAACATCTCAAAGAACATCTTAGCTCAAACGTAGTCTATCAAAACGGTCTCAAAACATGAATCGACAGCGTAGCGATTGAAAATCGGTAACCGACAAAATATCGAAACCATTTCCAACTTCAATACAATTCATACGCATATTCAAATCAGCAAAACATCATCATAATCCTCTTATCAGCAGCTATAATCATCGAATATACTTCTGAAAATCATCATAACTTCATATGAGATTCAATCTTTGATTCGTTTTCGATATCGGAATGTATAAAAGCGCACAAACACATATGTATACACATAATTTGATTTCTCCAACATACAGCATCTCAAAATAGATTGAATCATGAAGATACTTGCACCAAACCGAAGCCCTCGTTGTAAGGATCATAGCGCTATTTTTGGAATTAAAATCGGACAATCAGATCAAAAGTTACGAAGATTTGAAAATTGAAATATCAAGAAAAACGAAGAAGGTCTCAACTTGCTCTGTTCAATTTATGAATATCAGTAAGGAAGCTACACATATTCATGCTGATAATTCACATAATAATCGGATATGTATTGTCATATTTGCAATTTATCCCCTGAAACTTTAAAAATTGCAATTCAGTCCTCGGCCCTCTTTTTAATTCAATTTTAATCCTAAATAATTTTAAAATATTAGAATTTAAATCGAAACTCTAAATATTACCAAATTACATATACTCGGATTAAAATTAAATAATCTCGAATTATTTTCAATAATCCCGGGCCTTACATGAAGTTTCCCGAAATCATCAACATGTCAGCAGACCTCTTCCTCGAAAGAACCAAAAGATTTAATCTACCTGATCTTTATAATATTGTTGGGTTCCTTATCTGGTATATGAGACAAGGTCCTTCTGACAATCTTTCCAACCGCTAGTTGAAAAACTTCCGGGGTGGCTTCCTTGGTCGAAGCAGAATGAATGACTACATGTCACACATTCCATTCAATCCTGAGAATTGTCTGGCGTTGAAAACTGGATCTTCTCTTCCAGCTCCATCCTGCTGGGATCCATATAATACGAACTTCCGATGCTAACCTTGGCAATGAAGATCTTGGAAAAGCCTAGATACCTTGCTATTCCAATTCCTGATACTGCTATCGTTATTGAACCCAACTTGTAATCCTACAAAGGATAACCCAAATATTAACACTATGTCCCAAAGAATTTCATTGCATGCTCTGATACCATGAATGTAGTGACTCGCACTGTGATCACCTACTAATCAAAATTTAAGCATGCAATTAAACATTAATAAACTTAAATAGAGCAAAAGCGGAACTTAAAAATAAACTAAATACCAGGTAAGCAAAACTTAGTGGTCAACCATGTCATCTACCCTTGGTCACCACCTAATCTCCCTGTCCCCAGGAGAACTACATGCATTTGTCCCATGAAATAAGGCGTCCAGCCAACAAAAAATAACCGGAAGTGAGCTTTACATGATCATTACGAGAGTATGAGTATACAATATTATATGCGCATGAATGCAAATGAACTGGGTACCAAGATACTCAGGCCAATAAAACTAGCTCATAGATCGGGCCCAGGGTATATAGTACGCTGCACCGTCGCCTCGGGAGGTGGCTCATATACCCAGTGGATAATGGTGACCTGATACTAGTACAAGTGTCCAACCATCACGGTGACCTGACACAAGACTTACGTATCCAACCATCCACAAACTCGTAGGGTGAGCTCTCTACTACAGGATACCTCTAAGGTAAAGACTCAATATGCTCATGTATGCAACATACAGACATGACATGCTGTATATAAAGGCATATAAAACATGCAATCACATAATCAATGCAAACACATAATACATGCATACTCAATCTGGATATCTCGAATAATACTTCCGTACCTTCTAAGGCAGATCCTAGAAGCTCCCCTCTAGATCCAAGCCTACCATGCAGCACTACAATGAATAAATACAATGCATTATCTAACATGCCAACTATCACCTAACAGGCTCTAAAAGCCTTAATTAAACTATAGCCTACTCCATATTTACTATAGGGAACCAAAGTCATATCTTCGTCCGTCGTCAGCCCGCTGATGTCTCATTCCCCAGAACCTGGGAATAGCCTAGCTACGATCCCTGGATACCTCGCCAAAGCTCCGCTGCCTGGCTGTTATTACGGATATTGTCCACTATAAAAATGCTACTTTCTACTCCAACTCTTATAGAAAGAGTCTCGAAGCCCTTAAAATAGAGTCATCACGGGAGAGGAGAGGATTCTGAGCGATTTGAAAATGAGCCTACACACCCCTATTTATAAGCTTGGGATTGGACGCTCCGGTCCCTTGATCGGATGCTCCGATCCGTGCATGGGTGCCACGTTCCGATCGGGTGAGATCGGACGCTACGATCCCACTTCGAAGGCTCCGATCTCCTTGCATGCAGCTACGTGTGCAAGCCTTCTGGCCATGTGCATGTCATTGAGATCGGACGCTCCAAACTCGCCCGTAGCTTCCGAACTCCATCGGTGGCTCCGATCTAGTTCGGATTCTCCGAACTGCCCGAGCCCAATAAGCCATTAAGCATTTTCCGGGCATTCTGGACCCAATTCCTTGGTCCGATAGATCAAATTCAAATTTTTTAATATTTTATTAAATCTAAACATGATTAGCAACTTAATTTTGTAAAATAGAAATGAACTACTACAAGGTGTCTGCTTCCTTAAGTGTTTGACTGTCGTACAGAGAAAAAAGGCATGACAAGTAGTGTCCCGCGAGAAATTATACAGACTACAAGAAGCACTACCCGGAACATGATGACTTGCCTAGATTGTGGTTAGTGGGAATACAATCATTGAAAAACTCCACCAAAATAGAGGGACCTTTGGAGGAATAGAAAGGCTCCATATAAAAGTCCACCATCCTTCATCAGGATGTGCCGATTGTTGTCTCGGCATGTTTTGACATTTTTTTCTTAACAAAATTTTAATTATTTTGTTATGAAAAAGCTGACAAAACACTACCTTAGTCATTTTGATTTGATTTTTTTTTTGTTTTGTTTTTTTTTTACAATAATTCTAAATTTATTCTGAAATCAATGACTAAATTAATGATGTGACAAAAAAATTATGGATTTTTTCAATTTTGAGAGTAATATTCCAAATTGAAATGCAACATGCATTTCACCCCATCAAACTAAAATTATGGATACATAAAATAAAATATTTAAAAATGCCAATTCATAGAATTTAGGGGAAGGAAACACTTCCTGTTACTTTTAAAAGATTAATGGTCTGACGTGGAAGCTAGCTATTTAGGTGGCTTTTTCATTTGTTGCCATTTCATCATCTTACTCACCAATTTCCGATCAAAAGGTAGATGAGATCCTAGCATATGGGTAATACCCAAATCATGCATCCAACAGTTCGTATTTTTACACATAGGCGTAATTAATTATATATTGTTGACGTGACAAATCATGAGACATTAGATCTATCATTGAGGTATTACCTATATGCTAGGTTGAAATCTACCCAAAATTATAATTCCGTAAAGATAGGATCAAAATAGAAAAAAACAATTTAAAATTTAACGGAGGAATATCAACTTTGACTGATTATAAGATCAAAAGAAAAAAAAAAAGTAAAGCTAGATTATCAAAATAAATATTAAAAGTGAAAATAAAAACAATTTATCGTAATAAGAATATGATAAAAATAAAGATTGACCAAATTACAAAATGATATGATGTTTATTTGTGTATAAAGTACATATGTCAACAAATAATATCTGTATATATAAAATCAAAAAGGTATACCTATTTCTTTGAAAAAAAATAATAACTCCTCAAAAAACTAGGGGGTGTATTTGTTCTAGACTTTTAATGACTTTTGTGGAGTTTAAAAGTCTAGAGATATTCAATCTAGATGTTTATATACTCCATAAAATTTAGTAGTATTCAAGATGAACATTTCTAGAGTTTTAAAAAGTCATGTGATATTCAAACTTGACTTTTAAAAACTCTACAAAAGCCTAGAGGTATTCAAAATGTCAATAGACTTTTAAAGACTCCATGAAATTCTATTAAGTATAATAATTAAAGTCTAAGGTACAACAATAAAATGTCAATAATTGTTTTTGGTTCAACCTAAAGATTTAGATGGACATTTAATTCAAATCATACACAAATGTGTGTTTATATATATAGATATTATATAAATAAGGATAATATATAAAATTAAATATATTCAAATTTTATAGAGTTATATTAATTTATTAATTGCAATAAATTTAATACTACTTACCCATTTTTGTAAACCAAATTGATAAGTAAAATTTATTTATTTGATAGATAAAAATATTTTAAAGAAATAGAATTATTTTAAATAAATATAAGATAGTGTTTGTAACCTCTAAAAATAAGTGATTATGGAGATTTTCTTAACAAAATTTGTTAAGAGAATCTCCATAATCATTTATTTTTAAAGGTTACAAACACTACCTAAATAGAAGTTATTGATCGATTAATAATTCTAAGAAATAAATAAATACTAAAATCATGAAATACAAAATTCATGGGTTCTAAAAAAAGTTTACAAATGTCAATAAAAGTCATGAAAAATAAATTTGCACGATTCTGTCAAAATCTTTAAATCTGTGAGAATCTATAAAAGTATGTAAAAGTTTATCAACTCCACAAAAGTCTGTTATTTTAAAAAAATAAGTAACTCTCTGCAATAAATACACCCCTAAAACAGGTGTACACATAATATATCAATATGCAAATCGTGTTAATAATATATATGTACGTCTGTTTACAAAATATTGGAAGATCTTTTTGTAAGAAAATAGGTTTCGTTAAATGTCATACATTGACTCAATTAAGGTATTAACAGTTGTATGTAATATGTATAGTATTTGACAATTTTTTATTTGAGATAGTTTCAGAAATGAGTTATATTCTAATTCATAATTTTAACATGATATCAATATGAAGTTTGACAATCTTTTCCACATTAGCTAAATTCAAAGTCATAATCTATGAAGTTTGTTATATTCGTTACACAAATGCAATATAAATTTATCCATTGCACTGTATTGATTTTTTTTTTAATCTAAACAAATTTTTATGGTTATTTTATTTTTATTTGTAATTAATTTATAAAATTTTGAATTAAATCAGTACAATGATGTAACAAAATAATCTCAAGACATTTCTCTTCCTCGATTGACCACATAACCTTACCTTTATTACGATGAACCTTTTTTTTTTTGTTTTGCACCCGAATCATCATCTTCGAGGTTAATATTTTCTATCCCAGGCTGTGTCTAATGTGATGGAATTTGAGAACATTACAAAAAAACACTGAAAGACTACGGTGGAAAAAACGTAGTTAAATGGGGTTGTAAAACCGATGTTAAAAGTCATGTAGTTAAAAGTGCGGTCATAGACAACTGTGAAAAATCGTAGTCTTCTGTCGTAAAAGACAACGGTTTTAAACCGTAGTCTTTTGTCATAAAAAACCGTAGTCTTTTGTCGTAAAATACAACGATTTTAAACCGTAGTCTTTTGTCGTAAAAGACAACGGTTTTGTCTTTTATAGTAAAATTGTAGTCGTTTGTCGTTAAAGACAACGGTTTTAAATCGTTGTCTTTTAAGAAATAAAACCGTTGTCTTTTGTCGTCAAAGACAATGGTTATATTCAAAATAAAATCGTTGTCTTTAGTCTCTATGGGAATTCAATGCCCAGTTAAGGATCAATTTACAAAAAAATAGTTGTTCATAATGTTTAAAACATCATAAAATGTGCAATTAGTTTATCAAAACTATGTACAATTTCTACAAATTGGTCATAATCTACGTACGTACCAACAACAAAAACACTACTCATAAACCACAAACGTCCGAGTAAATTAAGTTTAAAACATCAATTTTGTGCCACAACATTGCACAGATAGCAACTCATCTACTATATCAAGACAACACAAAAGACCTTCTTTCCCTTTGGGAAGTAGCGATGCATCAAAAATTAGACATCACAAAACAACGAATAGGCCTATAACATAAAAGAAACAAATGCAGGCCGCTATTAATAAATTTATAACAACAGCAAAACTATGGAGCTAATTAAAGACGGAATCCAATAATATAAGACATTGTAAAAATATCTAAACACCTAGCCAATAAATGTAAGCAACAATGTCTGATCACGCAAGAAACTTAGATTGCAAGAAAGATGCCCAAAATTGATATTTCAGGACTACTCATGGATGCTTATCGAAGATGAAACTTTTGAAATTAAACAAGTATCTCAATTACAAAGTACATATAATCTTCGTTGTACTTGTAAACGTAAATCGAGACACAATACATACACATTTGAAACCAGGCTAAACAATGAGAAAATGACAGTAGAAACAAGAGAATTAAATGGGGTTGCATTCCCCTTATGAGAATGTAAACATCCAAATATCATATTATTTAACACTAAAATTCGAAAATTCTACATAATCTGGAAATTCGAAATTTATTATAAATAAATTCTGAAAAATTAGTAATACCTCCAATCGGCTTAAATATTGCACCTACAACCAACAATAAATTAAATAGCAATTTTCGGACGTCAATTAAATTGAAATCCCAAATTTCCGAAACCCTAGTCTCGAAATTTACCTCAAAGCTTCGAATTTGAGCTTCAAAAAAGCTAAACCACTTTATTCCTAGTATAGACGGCGATCGGCGGCAGCAAAGGAGCGGCGAAATGAAGGCTGCCAGAAACGGGTTCGAAGGTGTCGCGAGAAAACTTTACAAAATCGGTATCACTAGCTAGGTCTCTTCGTGAGGATTCTGAAACTATGCTTATTTTCGAAAATCGATCACCGACGACAAAGATAAGGCAATTTGAAGCAAAGATAAAAATTTGGAAAAGAAAAAAAAAATCGAGAAGCAGACGATGAAGATGAATAGAAATAGGAAAGAAAAATGATATATATTATCACAATATAACAATATAATTAAATAAGTATGTTCTATTATTTATTTGAGGTTAAAACTTGACCTAGTTCATTTATTTCAACTTTTGTGTGCTATAAAAATCAAATATGTATTTTAATATCGTATACAAACCGACATTTATTAATACATATTTTCAACACACAATTAAATTATTTGACTTAATTATTTTAATTTATCACTTTAAAATAATTATTACTAGATCGTGCCAATTAATTAGGAAATTATCATCGGGTCCTTACACATGAAACGAATGGGGAAGCCCTAAATGGATTTGCACTTGAGATCGAGAGAAAGGAGGAGACGTGTAAGTTAATGAAAAAAAAATGAAAATATGAACTTTTAATCGGATCAACCTATTACTTCACCAAATATAAATAAAAAAATTTATAAGGTTCATATTTTTACTTCATCAATTATCTACATAAATTTGACTACGGTGAAAAAGCGTAGTTTATTTATAAAAAAAACCGCTCATACACTCTGGTACAAAATAACCGTAGTCTATTTATTTTAAAAAAAAACGCTCATAGACTACGGTACAAAAAAACAGTAGTCTATTCATTAAAAAAAATGTTCATAGACTACGGTACGAAATAACCGTAGTCTATTTACAAAAAAAACTTGCTCATAGACTACGGTACAAAATAACCATAGTTTATTTATTAAAAAACGCTCATAGATTACGATTTTTAGAAACCGATGTTGTAGAATACAAACAACAATGGTTTTCACAAAAATGTAAACGTATATTTTAAAAAAACGCCCATTAACTACGATTTCTGTAAAAACCGTAGTTAATTATAAAAATACTATGGTTTTATTAAAAATCGTAGTCCTTCTGGTGTAGTCTATTACCAAATTTCTTGTAGTGGAACCAAACATTGAAATTGGTGTTGTTGGCTCTCTATCGGATCCAGATCCTCCGAAACTGTAGTTTTGAGATTCACTTAGTGAGATGTTCCATGGTTGTGGATGAGAGAATGCGCGAGAATGATATGACATCATATGGGGGCCACCCCTTGTAGTATAATAATCATCTGGGATCATGGGGTGATAAAATTGAGGGTTAGGATCAACATTCGTACCAGTGAGAATATTTTGTGGAAAATTAGGAACAAAATTCGAAACAGTGTGAAATGTTTTGTGAAAAATTAGGAACAAAATTTGAACCAGTGGGAATATTTTGTGAAAAATTAATAACAACATTCGAACCAGTTGGAATATTTTGTGAAAAATAAGATGAGTAAGGAAATTCAAAAGGACGAGGGTTGAGACGAGAACGAGATTGCGAATTTTGAAATTTTGAATTTTTCTCTTTATTTGGAGAACCCAAATCATTGTTGAATGAACCAGAAAATTTATCTGTCATTTTATTTGTGGAGTAAAATGTGCGAAGCTTAGAGGAAGAATTGGAATGAATGTACTAAAAGCAAAGTCATCTATTTATACTTTATTTTATATTTTATTTTTTTAAATAAAATAAAATTATTTTTTTAATTTTATATCCTATCAAAAATGTCTTGCCCCAGGCCCGCTCGACTGCACAAAATGGGCTCCTATAGCAACTATTTCGTATTCGTTCTCGCTTTACGAAAATAATTAACCTAAATTGCTATAGAAGTCCATTGTAGCCCATTTTAAAGTCATTTTAAACATTTCATTTTTCCCAAGTGGGACAAAGGTATCACAATCTATAGCGACCCTACCCGGATCCGCTACCTAATCAGAGTTAAGAGCATAATTAAACATGCATTAAATAAATCGCTGCGGAAGACTTAAATAAAAACAGACCGGCAGAATACAACCGGTTAAATAAATTCGATTATACAACCCAATCGAATAAATAAACCCTAAAGGCAAAACCTACAACTAATCCTGCTGTCTTCACTGGTCACTGGCTACTCCAAGCTCCTGGTGCTCAATCCTGCACCTACACCTGTCCCGTAGAATGGGGTGTCCAGATACACAGAAAAGACTGGACGTGAGCTCTAAGCTCAATACGAAAGCACTGGGTAAAACATACAAATATGATGCATGCAAATGATAGGGTATCCATATCTGGGATAACTGTATATAACTGCTCAGTAATGGTGCCTAGAACATGAGTGGTACAACCCGGGGAGCAAACCCTGTCGACACTGCTCATTCCTATAGGACGTGGACCGTGTCCCCCGATGCTAGCCACCCATGACCTGTCAGTAACTGGGCCCTAGACATCAACCGTCAGAACAGGGCTGAGCGGCCCTACATGGCTCATCTCAAAAAATGGACAAACACAATATGATATGCACATGCTGCATAATAATATGACACACAAATGCAATATATAAGCATGCAAAACCCGCTGACTATCTCAGTCTGTACTTACGTACCTTTCTACAGGCAGTTCCTAGCAGTCCCACTCTAGGTTCCAAGCCTATATCAGCTCTACAATGCAAATACTCATGCATCATTATTTATGCTCTAAAAGCCTTAACTAAGCTATTGCATACTCCTAAATATTTTAAGGAGACCATAGCTATACCTGCGTCCGTCTTCAGCCCGCTGATGACAATTGCCTCAAAACTTAGGCACAGCTTCGCCTCGACGTCGGGATCGCTATGCCACTTTTGGATTACCAATAGGATGCCTAGAACTCCCTAGATCTGAGTTAGAAGGCCTAGGAATTGAGAGAGGAAAAGGAGAGATGCGAGTTGAAAATGAAATTTCGGACCTCTATTTATAGGCGAAGTTCGGTCCGTCCGAACTCGACTTCGGATCCTCCGAACTGGTTCGGATCCCCCGTTCCTGACTTCGAAGCCTCCGTTCCTGTTCGGAGCCTCCGATCCTGACTTCGGATCCTCCGAAGTCCCATCAATGATGTCACCCATGACGCATTTTCTTCGGAGCCTCCGATCCGAGCTCGGATCCTCCGAACCCGTTCGGATCCTCCGATCTTTGGTTCGGATCCTTCGATCTAGTTCCGAGCCTCCTAACCCGGTTCGGAGCCTCCGAACCATCCGAACCCTCGGAACCTTCCCAACCATTTTCGAGTGTCCTGAATCCATTTCTGGACTCCGTTAACACGTTTGGAATTTCCTTAATCATGTATTACATGATTAATTATTCATTAATCGTTAATTCTGGATACGGGTCACTACATTCTCCCCCCCTTAAAAGATTTCATCCTCGAAATCTAAGGTAATACCTCGAGAACGTAAGATAGACCACTACTTGAGTGTCTTGGTCGAAATATCTTCCAACATACTCAGACTCTCGTCGAATTACTGTCGAATCTAACCATCTAATGGTTTCAAAATTTCTCGATGTTCAACACCTCTAGTCAGGAAAACACTAATCCCAACATTGTGCTGACACATTCTAACATGAATCTCGTTTTAAGATAATCCAGTTGACTCAAGTCTATACTCCAACGTAACTGCTCACAATGTTCCCTAGACTGGTTATCCTTCCCACTCTCCCTGAAGCACAACCAGCTTCCCAAGAAATACTGGGAACTTAAACCATCATGTCTAGTACATTCTGCTGTCCACGTTTCTTAGTATAACCTCAACACTGTGCCCTGATGATAACTATCATCACTTGCAATTTATGACGCTACGTCATCTCCTAGCCATTGGCCTGCGAAATCACGCATACATTGCAATGGAAGTCATCACGCCTCTGATGATCTACATCATCTCGATCATAGGTTATTCATCTCATGAATTTGATCGATGGACGTCCTCATGATAGTTATACATACTCGCAATCACTGTACATACATCAAGACTAAGGCAAGCTTCCACCAATATGCTCGACTGGAACATTCCACAGTGCACAGACATATGGAAACGCTTCCTATTCCGTCTCGAAACTCGACAGTCATTGCACCTGGTATAACTCAACTCAGAGTCTCTGATAATACCATCAGCTCATACCAACCTCCCAAGGTTGAACATACTGATCCTGGAACTAAATCCCAACGAATTCTCAATAGTCAAATCGCTCCCTTGCCGAACGCATCAGTCTCAGCACTGAACGATCTAATTCGTCGATTCCCTAGTCAATCCTGGGAAATAATTGTGCTCGAAGTAACTTGCCACTCGACGCACATCCAAATATCGTCCATTGCTAAAGCACAATATCCTTGACGAATGGTCCGCACTGATGTGGCTTGTCGACTGGAAAGAACAAAGTTGCTTTATCGCTATCTTGCGAAATCTTCAATTCCCACAACAATCTTGTTGGCTACTAAGTTGAAATTCTACTATCTCTGTCATTTCAGAGACATCGTTCATCACACGCTAGAAGACTAGTGACACATCCTGCTAGATCTCGAGGATCAGATCCTAGCTAATGTCACACAGATCAGACAACTGATGTTTCCTTGCTAATGTCCATTAGCATTTCCAACTATTCGTCGGATCCAAACACAACGGTACACATAGATGCCATCACTTAACCGAAATGTCCGGTCAACAATCTTCACTATTGTTGTTCAATGGAAAACTCTCACATGAAACAACAACATGATCCTTTCCTGGCCTATTTCTATCACTAAGCAATTGATTGGATCAATATCAGCTTCCTTCTTAACAAGAATGCACTATACTAGAAACTACCAACTCCCTTGCTTGTCTTCACTGTCAAGTTATCACCTAACTTGATCATACAAGTCTACTTGCAATCGTTCCCGATTACAGCAATCCCAGAAGATTCATCTTTTGCGATCATTGAGACTAAATAACTCAAATCTCCGATTTCTCTGAGATGGTATTCAGTACTCATCCCATAAGCATTTACTCGCCAAAATACTATCCCAGGTATTTCTTAATTGCTACATCCTGATCAACCCTGATTGGCTCAACCAATCGAATTCGTCGATCTACTTAAGCTCACACTTATCAGATCAGACCATATCACCACTGATCTTCTAAACCTACATGTCTTGGTCAATAACCATGACTCAGCTACCACAAAGAACCATTTCCAAACGGTGTCAGATCACGGTACATAAGTAGTTTACTTGGCACAAGTCCTGCGCCTTTTCAGCACTACTAACCGCTGCTTCGTATTCTGAACTTAATCATCCTAACTCTGACAGAGTTACCCAATAACCACTAGTAGTCACTAGCACAGATCCCGTGCCACCTTAGCACTACCAATAGTTGTCTTGTTTATCCAAGGCAAACATCAAGATAAACTAAGCCCATTTCCATCCCATGGAAAATCCTACGCTCAATCTCTGAAAATATCAGGCAGTACTTAGCGCAATCACCGGACTCACTATCCTTGCCTCGTTCATTCAGGATGAACATCGCGATTCGTCAAGTCCAAAGTTATACCTAAGGAATTCCAAAGATTTCCAACATTCCCGGACATGCTCCTGATTATATCCCACGCTAAGATTGTGCAACAAATTAAGACTGAGGTAGCTTACCACGATAACCCACCTGGACAATCAACAAGATTTCATGGGTATAGGCCACGCTTCCCTTACATCTCAATTAATGCTTATACAATCCTTAGCATACGGTATAAACCATCACAGATGAAGTCCATCATCATGAAGTAATTCTCCTATTCGAGTCTAAGTCTTAAAACAATATTCTATCCAATATCTTGGATAATTCCTATCACAAGGAAATTCTAACCACAACTCTGATGACAACCCCTAGTCATCGCTGGTAGAAATCCGTCCACCTACTAGATCCACACGTCTAGCAGTAACCCAAAGGTTAAAACCTATCTGCTCAGAGTATACACTTGTCAAGGAAATCCCTCCATGACTGGTTCCACAGCAGAAAACTCAAACTATATCTCTGGCACACCAGACCATATCGTACCATCGATATCAAACCTGATATCTAATCCAAGGTCATACCTCGTCGTGACTGCTACCAAATCCCTAGACTGAGTAGCCTTCCCACCGCCAATCCTGAAGCACCAAGGCTCCCAGATAACCTCTGAAGTACAAGGACTCCCAGAGTAACACTGGCATAGGGTCGCGTCCCATCACGTCTGGTCATGGTCATAGTCCACAACTCTCGGCATATACTGGACCTGGTATCCCTGATGAAAACCTATCATCACAAGCCTCAACCTAACAAAGGTCAGATAGCCTGTTCTAAGGAAACAACCTAGAACAAAGCCCAAATGTTCTAAACCGAACAATATGCCTAATGCCTCTAGATGAGTCCACTCATCGCTGGCACTATCTTAGTCCACTGACTAACTAGGTCAATCCTAGGAAAACGCCTAGACTAACCACAAGTCAAACAGTCACAATCGGCCCACTCCAATCCCATGAGCTATAGCAGTTGAACACTAATCAACTAGAATCAAGCCAAACCTCAGCAAAATCATGCAACCATACACGAATTGCTGGATAAATAAAACATGTATCACTTATTTCAAGTTATGTACAATTCTCTTTATTACAATCTCATGTAATACATACAGTATTCAAAATACAATGAAATGTACAATCGAACTTGAAAAGATACAACCAAAGTATGATGATTCATTACAACTAAAATACTGTTTACAACTACAACGATACAGTATTTAAAATCATCGTACAAGTCTTCGTTTCTTGAGCATGAACTTCCGACCAAGTCTCTCTACATGTCCTCCTACGAAGAACTCCGGAGAAATGGCACGTGATAGCTAACCAGCTATGCTCTGCGTCAGTGCATGTCAGTCGACCCCTTTTGCTCACGATCTACCATCATCATTCTTCTTGTAACCAAATCATGCTTCTGAACATGAAGTTTCCCGTGTGCCTACCGAACGCATCGATACAAGCATCCCGGCAAAACTGTGTTCCGCATGAAAATCTCTCCAACTACGACTGGAGAATCTTCAGAGTAGTGTCATCATGGTAATGACTGTACAGATGCAAGCATCAAGTAAGTCCCCACCAATCCTCTGCCACTGCCTCTGGCATCCGGTACTCGATCCAAAACTAGGATCCACCTGAGTAGAAATCTCGAAAACTCGGACACGGTCCATCACTCCTGTCCGCACTCGCTGGAATCCCATAAGCCAAATCTTCAGAAATTCTGTCGATGATGATAGTCTCTGGGCAAACTAATTGCCGCATCATCACCTCTTCCAAGGTCTCATCAATCCTATAAGGATAACCCAAAGTCTTATTACTATATCCCAAGTCTCTTGCATGCATATGCTCTGATACCAATAAATGTAGCGACCCTACCCGGATCCGCTACCTAATCAGAGTTAAGAGCATAATTAAACATGCATTAAATAAATCGCTACGGAAAACTTAAATAAAAACAGACCGGCAGAATACAACCGGTTAAATAAATTCGATTATACAACCCAATCGAATAAATAAACCCTAAAGGCAAAACCTACAGCTAATCCTGCTGTCTTCACTGGTCACTGGCTACTCCAAGCTCCTGGTGCTCAATCCTGCACCTACACCTGCCCCGTCGAATGGGGTGTCCAGATACACAGAAAAGACTGGACGTGAGCTCTAAGCTCAATACGAAAGCACTGGGTAAAACATACAAATATGATGCATGCAAATGATAGGGTATCCATATCTCGGATAACTGTATATAACTGCTCAGTAATGGCGCCTAGGACATGAGTGGTACAACCCGGGGAGCAAACCCTGTCAACACTGCTCATTCCTATAGGATGTGGACCGTGTCCCCCGATGCTAGCCACCCATGACCCGTTAGTCACTAGGCCCTAGACATCAACCGTCCAGACAGGGCTGAGCAGCCCTACATGGCTCATCTCAAAAGATGGACAGACACAATATGATATGCACATGCTGCATAATAATATGACACACAAATGCAAACATATAAGCATGCAAAACCCGCTAGCTATCTCAGTATGTACTTACGTACCTTTCTACAGGTAGTTCCTAGCAGTCCCACTCTAGGTTTCAAGCCTATATCAGCTCTACAATGCAAATACCCATGCATCATTATTTAAGCTCTAAAAGCCTTAACTAAGCTATTGCATACTCCTAAATATTTTAAGGAGACCATAGCTATACATGCGTCCGTCGTCAGCCCGCTGATGACAATTGCCTCAAAACTTAGGAACATCTTTGTCTCGACGTCGGGATCGCTATGCCACTTTCGGATTCCCAATAGGATGCCTAGAACTCCCTAGATCTGAGTTAGAAGGCCTAGGAATTGAGAGAGGAAAAGGAGAGGTGCGAGTTAAAAATGAAATTTCGGACCTCTATTTTTAGGCGAAGTTCGGGCCATCCGAACTCGACTTCGGATCCTCCGAACTGGTTCGGATCCCCCGTTCCTGACTTTGGAGCCTCCGTTCCTGTTCGAAGCCTCCGATCCTGACTTCGGATCCTCCGAAGTCCCATCAAAGATGTCACCCATGACGCATTATCTTCGGAGCCTCCGACCCGAGCTCGGATCCTCCGAACCCATTCGGATCCTCCGATCTTTGGTTCGGATCCTCCGATCCAGTTCGGAGCCTCCTAACCCGGTTCGGAGCCTCCGAACCATCTGAACCCTTGGAACCTTCCCGACCATTTTCGAGTGTCCTGAATCCATTTCTGGACTCCGTTAACCCATTTGGAATTTCCTTAATCATGTTTTACTTAATCTAAACATGATTACACGATTAATTATTCATTAATCGTTAATTCTGGATACGGGTCACTACACAATCACCCCTCCTTTCGGACGCGACGTCGCGACCTGAACTCTTGATCTAGAGGTGGTGGCTCCTACGAGTTCAAGAGGTGATCCATCAGCACCGAGACATCGCGACCTGAACTCTTGATCCACCAGCACCGAGAATCTAGAGGTGGTGGCTCCTACGAGTTCAAGAGGTGATCCACCAGCATCGAGAATCTAGAGGTGGTGGTTCCTTCAGAACGCGACAAAGTATTCTTCAAGGCCCAATGTCCAAGCCTATTCTAGCGAGCTTCAGAAGCCAAAAATTTTATCATTGTTTTATGACATGAGAACCCGTCGTCATTATTGTGATTGTGTGTTAGGTAAATCTTCAGGGTGACATAATATTTTGTAAATCATGCTAGTTAAGTAAATGTATTGAGCAAACTCAGTGCGACAGATTTGTTCAAGAAGATAATGATAAGATGAATCAAATTCTAGATCATTTGTCAAATGCTCATGGGTATCATTATTGACTATAAAATTTAGTGGATATAAAGAAATCTATAAATTCTAATTAGATAATTAGAAGATACCTTTTCGTATTTTCTTCCCCAGGGAACTTTCCAGAATGGTCCTTTAAGCTGTCAAATGATTCATCATATAATTGAAATAAACACACAAACAAAAACTTTATAATGTAATAGAGAACTGAAAGACATCGGCGGCGACGCTTACGACAGAGAGGACATCACGAGCCACCAAAGCCAAGATATCAGCACAAGAAACAACACTGGGGCACCGCTTCTCCACCGCGGATTTTACTCTATTCATCGATCTGAATCCTCTTAGGGATAGGTTCGGGATTGCATCTTTTTCGGCTTGAGAAGTTCTAGTCGAATTTAGCAGCACAGACCCATCGCACCCCTACAAAATAGGGATATTTAATTAGCATATATATATATATATATATATATATATATAACATTAAGGTAGCGTTCGGGAGAGCTTGTAGAAAACACTTATCAGCTTTTCCAAATACTATATTATGTAGATACATCCGTTTGGATCATGCAAGCATGCACTTGCATAGAACATGAACGTACCCTAACAAAACAATCATGAAAGTGCATTATGAGTAACGGAGCAGCAAGAGTGGGAGCTGTAGTAATAATCTTTGTAGTTTCTTTTTTCACGATCGCCTCGACTTTAGGACATGTTTTACGATAGTATCCGATCTTCAATCCTTGGCCATCACAGATGTTGAAAACCACCAAGAAGGCAAACACTACAAGAAGATGCTTGGCGATAAGAGCCATGAGTTCAAACCCTGCTTTTTGCCGAGTTTCTGTTTGGTAGGCATTTCTTGTGGTTCGTGAATACATATATATAGACTATAGTCTAGTAGTTCAAATCATGGAAAACTGTCATTGCATGCACAACAGTTCATCCCAGGTTCTTCTATGATCCATCGGGTGAATTTCACCCGGTGGATCTGGGCCATTCATTGGCCCGGGCCCCACACACAAATTGTGTGGGTCCCGGGCCAATGAATGGTGGATGCTGCACCGGGTGAAATTCACCCGGTGCAGCATAGAATGGCCCGTTCATCCCATGGTTGGTTAGTGAATATAATAGTATTCTATGTAACGTTGTTAGATTTAAATATTGCATAGGGTTGACTTGTAGTGACCCTTACCCGGATCACCTACTAAACAGAACTTAGGCATGCAATTAACTTAATAAAACAGATATCAGAATAAAACTGCGGAAACCAATAACATTATACAATCCCAAGAAAAGGAATCTGTAATTATCCAATAATATACAACCAAATCGAATAGCTGTATAAACCCAAACAACAGTAATAAAGCCTAGACGAAGCTCCAGCTGGCCAACCACTGACTAGCCCCTCCTGGATCCACCCTCCTCGTCCAATCGCAAACCTGCCCCATGGAATAGGGTGTCCAGAAAATACAGAGTACGAGACGTGAGCATAAAACGCTCAGTGCGAGAGTATGAGTATACATGCATGCAAAGTGAACTCTCTATAGACTCGAGGTCAAGGATCAGATAACAGAGACAGACCGGGCCCTGGTATGTAGCACGCTGTGCCGTCGCTTCAGGAGGTGGCTCCCATACCGAGATAACCGTGGATACGCCGGACCCAAATCGATGGAAGTCCATCCACTAACAGGATAGGGTACAACCCTACTAACAGACATCTCGAAGGAGATACAGCAAGATGCAAATGAATGCAGCATAATATCATGGCATATAAATCATGCAGTCACATAATACATGCATACTCAGTCAGGATATCTCGAACAGTACTTTCGTACCTCAAATACCAGGTAGGCACTACCAGCTCTAAGTCCAAGCCTAAAGTCCGCCTACACAGCGAAATGATACTACTATCATTAAAGTGCTCTAAAAGCCTTAACTAAGCTATTGCATACCCCTAAATATTTATAGGAAGCAAAAGCTATACCTTCGTCCGTCGTTAGCCCTTTGATGTCGATGCCTCCAGAACTTGGGCACAACTCCGCTACGACTATCGAACGCCTCTCCAACCTCCGGACCAAGCCTAAGAAGACTAGAACAGCTCGAATATGACTAGAAATAGGGAGGAAATCCGGAATTGGCAAGGAGAAATGAAGTCTCGGCCTTCTATTTATAGACAACGATCGGAGCCTCCGATCCTTGATCGGAATGTCCGAACCTGGATCGGAACGTCCGATCCTGCCATCGGAGCTTCCGAAGATCCTGATCTTCCACGTGTCAAAATATCACTTGATGACTCCGGATAGGGGTGATCGGAGCCTCCGGTCCTGATCGGAGCTTCCGATCCAGCCACACGTCATGGATGACGTAATATCATCGGTGCCTCCGATCCTCATCGGAGCTTCCGATCCCGATCGGAGCTTCCGATCGTCCCTTCGGAGCTTCCGATCCGTCCAATCCCCAATTTATTTAATTAGCATTAATCCTTTAATTACTCAATTAGGGTTCGGGCTACTACATTCTCCCCCACTTAAGATATTTCGTCCTCGAAATCAGATCTTAAGTACCGAATGCAAATACAGAAATCAGAAACATTCTTTATTCAAACAAACGTTTACAGAGTTTGCAACTGAATACAACTTAAAGAATGAAATCAAAACAACTCAGGATGGTCTTTACGCATCCTGTCCTCAAGCTCCCAAGTAGCTTCCTCAGTGCCTCGGCGCTGCCACTGAACTAAAACCAAAGGAATGACTTTGTTCCGTAAAACCTTATCCTTATAATCCAGGATACGAAGAGGTTTCTCAACATAAGTCAAATCCTTGTCTACCTGAACCTCAGACCGCTGCAGAATATGAGATTCATCCGCCACATACCGTCGCAACAGAGATACGTGGAACACGTCGTGAATACTGGATAGATGCGGTGGCAAAGCTAGTCGATAAGCCAAATCGCCAATACTCTCCAAGATCTCAAACGGACCGATAAATCTGGGAGACAACTTGCCCTTAAGGCCAAATCTGAGAATCTTGCGGAAAGGTGACACTCTCAGAAACACTTTCTCCCCGACCTCGAACTGCAAAGGCCTACGCTTGATATTAGCATAGCTGGCCTGACGATCCTGTGCAGTCTTAATCCGTTTCTTGATTTGATCAACAATATCTATCGCCTGTTGGATAAACTCCGGTCCCTCAGCCTGTCTCTCCCCCACTTCTTCCCAGAAGAGTGGAGTACGACAACGTCGCCCATACAACGCCTCAAAAGGTGCCATCCCAATACTAGTGTGATAGCTGTTGTTGTAAGCGAACTCGATCAACGGCAAATGATCCTGCCAGGCTGAACCAAAATCCAAGACGCACGCTCTAAGCATATCCTCTAACGTACGGATAGTGCGCTCTGACTGACCATCAGTCTCTGGATGATAGGCTGTACTCAAACTGAGAGTAGTACCCATCGCACGCTGAACACTCCCCCAGAACCTAGAAGTAAACCTGGGGTCCCGATCGCTGACAATGCTCACAGGCACTCCATGAAGTCGAACGATCTCCTGAATGTACAACCGAGCCATGCGATCCACAGAGTACTCTCGGCTATAGGCAATGAAATGCGCTGACTTGGTGAGTCGGTCCACCACAACCCAGATAGCATCACAGTTCCTCGGGGATACCGGCAACTGGGTCACAAAGTCCATAGTGATAAACTCCCATTTCCATTCAGGAATAGGCAGACTGTGAAGCAATCCTCCAGGTCGTCGGTGCTCTGCCTTGACCTGTTGACACACCAAACATCTGGAAACAAACTGATAAACACTGCGTTTCATTCCCTTCCACCAGAAACGAGTACGTAGATCCTTGTACATCTTGTTGCTCCCAGGATGAATACTCAACTTAGTGCGATGTGCTTGAGACAAAATCTCCTCTCGCAACTCTTCATCCTGTGGAATCACAAGCCTACCAGACAAACACAGAAAGCCGTCTGACTGATAATGAAATCCAGACGAGCTACCCTCGTTAGCTAGACGAGCTAAACGCTGGGTCTTTGAATCAGACATCTGAGCATCTCGGATCCGCGAATACAAGGCTGGCTCAGATAATATCGCAAACATCTGGATACTCTGCATACCTTTCTTATGCTTGAAGGTATAACCTGAAGTACAACAGTCACTGATCGCACTAGACATCGAACAAGTCTGAAGTGCGGATAGTCGCACCTTGCGACTCAAAGCATCAGCGGTGAGATTAGCAGCTCCCGGATGGTACTTAATCTCGCAATCATAGTCCTTAAGCAAGTCCATCCAACGTCTCTGTCTCATGTTCAATTCTTCCTGAGTGAACAAATACTTGAGACTCTTATGGTCGGTGAAGATCTCAAATTTCTCGCCATAAAGATAATGACGCCAGATCTTCAAAGCGAACACAATGGCTGCTAACTCCAAATCATGGACTGGGTAGTTGTCCTCGTGAAGCTTCAGCTGTCTAGAAGCGTATGCGATCACATGCCCATTCTGAGTCAGGACACAACCTAACCCTTGAAGAGAAGCATCCGTATAAACTACATACCCTCCAGATCCTGACGGTAATGCTAACACCGGCGCAGAAGTCAACCGCCGTCGAAGCTCACGGAAATTCTCCTCACACTCGGAGGACCACTCGAAATCCACACCCTTGCGGGTAAGCTGCGTCAACGGTCGAGCTAACTGAGAGAAGTTCAGAATGAAGCGACGATAATACCCTGCTAGACCCAGAAAACTACGGATCTCAGCAACTGTCGTCGGACGCGACCAATTAAGTACCGCTTCAATCTTGCTTGGATCAACAGAAATCCCATCCCTGGATATGATATGGCCAAGAAAAACCACTCTATCCATCCAGAACTCACACTTGCTCAGCTTGGCGTACAACTGCTCATCTCGGAGAGTCTGTAGTACCAACCGCAAGTGAGAAACATGCTCTTCCGTATTACGCGAATACACCAAGATGTCGTCAATGAAGACCACGACAAACTTGTCCAAATACTCCCTGAAGACACGGTTCATCAAATCCATGAATATAGCCGGCGCATTAGTCAAACCAAATGGCATCACTAGGAACTCGTAATGCCCATAGCGAGTACGGAATGCAGTCTTGGCTACGTCCTGATCACGGACTCTCAACTGATGATACCCAGATCTCAAGTCAATCTTGGAGTAAATTGAAGTACCCTGCAGCTGGTCAAAAAAGTCATCAATGCGAGGCAACGGATATTTGTTCTTCACAGTGACTCGATTCAGCTGCCGATAGTCAATGCACAGCCGCATCGACCCATCCTTCTTCTTCACGAAGAGTACAGGAGCTCCCCAAGGAGATACACTAGGACGAATGTACCCCTTGTCCAAAAGATCCTGTAGCTGATTCTTCAACTCACGCATTTCTGACGGAGCCAGACGATACGGTGCTCTAGAAATAGGCGAAGTACCCGGCATCAACTCTATGCCAAACTCGACTTCCCTAGCAGGAGGAAAACCCGGAATCTCATCATCAGGAAACACATCTGGAAATTCATCCACAACAGGAATGCTCTCTATCCCAATACTCTCAGCGGACAAATCAACTGCATAGATAAGGTAGCCTTCCCCGCCAGACTCCAGAGCTCGACAGGCTCTCAAAGCTGATACCAAAGGCATCAGGGGTCGCGCTCCCTCACCATAGAAAAACCAACTCTCACTCCCTTCCGGATGAAAGCGTACTAATCTCTGATAGCAGTCCACTGAAGCTCGATAGGTAGTCAGCACATCTATTCCCAGAATGCAATCAAAGTCGTCCATCGCCAGGACCATGAGATTCGCTAACAGAATGTTCCCTTCGAACTCTAAAGGGCAACCCATCACTAGACGCTTAGCCAAAGCAGATTGGCCCGTCGGAGTAGAAACAGACATCACTACGTCTAGTGCAATGCATGGTAACTTATGCCTCTTAACAAAACGTGCAGAAATGAAGGAATGAGATGCACCAGTGTCAATAAGTACAAGAGCAGGTATACCATAAAGCATAAATGTACCTGCGATGACTTTCTCATTCTCCTCCACAGCCTGATCATGTCTCAGGGCAAACACCTGGCCAGAAGCTCGTGGCCTCAAATGAGAACTCCCAGCAGACTGTCCCTGCGACCTCTGCTGAACGGTGGCCTGAGAACCCGATCCTGAACCAGAACCAGAACCGCCTCCCCCAGACTGTGGACAATCCCTCCGGATATGACCAGTCTCTCCACAACGGAAACAAGCTCCAGAAGCTCTGCGGCACTTGTCGGATGGATGGTTCTTCCCACAGTGATCACACTTGTCCTTCTTACCGAAACGGACAACACCTCCCGAACCAGAGGAAGAAGTAGACCCGGACTTCTTGAATGACTGGGCACGGGGGGCCAAAGAACTAGTAGGTCTCGACTGAGAGAAAGACCTGTTCCGCCGAATGCTGTCCTCCGCCTGGTGACAACGGCTCACCAAACCCTCGTAGGACATGTCGTCACCAACCGCCACACGGTCATGGATCTCAGGGTTAAGGCCCTGAAGAAACAGATTATACTTCATCTCTGAGCTATCAGCAATCTCGGGGCAATAGGATAGCAGATCAAAGAACCTCTGCTGATACTCATCGATAGACATGGTTCCCTGTCGCAGACTCAGTAGCTCGCCTGCCTTCGACTGTCGGAGTGCAGGAGGAAAATACCGCTTTTGGAAAGCTGTGCGGAACTCGGCCCAGGTGGCCACTCCTCTCGCCGTAACAAAAGGTGCAGAAGTAAACCTCCACCACCTGCGCGCACGCCCATCCAGAAGATAGCCAAGGGTCTCCACCTTTTGCTCATCGGTGCATTGGAAAGTCTGAAAAGTCGTCTCCATGCGGTCTAACCAGTTCTCCGCATCCTCCGGAGACTCACCTCCAACTAAGGGCTTAGGACCCATAGCTAAGAATCGACGCACAGTGAAACGCTCGTCGTCATGGTGACGATGACGCCGTTCTCGACGAGGCTCCCGGTCGGCATCACCCCAACGCCCACCAACACTGCCATGAGAACTCTGGTCGTCACGATTTGACATCTACAAAAATACCTCAAGATGAGACTAAATCCCAAGAAATCTTTTGCATGCTCTGATACCATAAATGTAGTGACCCTTACCCGGATCACCTACTAAACAGAACTTAGGCATGCAATTAACTTAATAAAACAGATATCAGAATAAAACTGCGGAAACCAATAACATTATACAATCCCAAGAAAAAGAATCTGTAATTATCCAATAATATACAACCAAATCGAATAGCTGTATAAACCCAAACAACAGTAATAAAGCCTAGACGAAGCTCCAGCTGGCCAACCACTGACTAGCCCCTCCTGGATCCACCCTCCTCGTCCAATCGCAAACCTGCCCCATGGAATAGGGTGTCCAGAAAATACAGAGTACGAGACGTGAGCATAAAACGCTCAGTGCGAGAGTATGAGTATACATGCATGCAAAGTGAACTCTCTATAGACTCGAGGTCAAGGATCAGATAACAGAGACAGACCGGGCCCTGGTATGTAGCACGCTGTGCCGTCGCTTCAGGAGGTGGCTCCCATACCGAGATAACCGTGGATACGCCGGACCCAAATCGATGGAAGTCCATCCACTAACAGGATAGGGTACAACCCTACTAACAGACATCTCGAAGGAGATACAGCAAGATGCAAATGAATGCAGCATAATATCATGGCATATAAATCATGCAGTCACATAATACATGCATACTCAGTCAGGATATCTCGAACAGTACTTTCGTACCTCAAATACCAGGTAGGCACTACCAGCTCTAAGTCCAAGCCTAAAGTCCGCCTACACAGCGAAATGATACTACTATCATTAAAGTGCTCTAAAAGCCTTAACTAAGCTATTGCATACTCCTAAATATTTATAGGAAGCAAAAGCTATACCTTCGTCCGTCGTTAGCCCTTTGATGTCGATGCCTCCAGAACTTGGGCACAACTCCGCTACGACTATCGAACGCCTCTCCAACCTCCGGACCAAGCCTAAGAAGACTAGAACAGCTCGAATATGACTAGAAATAGGGAGGAAATTCGGAATTGGCAAGGAGAAATGAAGTCTCGGCCTTCTATTTATAGACAACGATCGGAGCCTCCGATCCTTGATCGGAACGTCCGAACCTGGATCGGAACGTCCGATCCTGCCATCGGAGCTTCCGAAGATCCTGATCTGCCACGTGTCAAAATATCACTTGATGACTCCGGATAGGGGTGATCGGAGCCTCCGGTCCTGATCGGAGCTTCCGATCCAGCCACACGTCATGGATGACGTAATATCATCGGTGCCTCCGATCCTCATCGGAGCTTCCGATCCCGATCGGAGCTTCCGATCGTCCCTTCGGAGCTTCCGATCCGTCCAATCCCCAATTTATTTAATTAACATTAATCCTTTAATTACTCAATTAGGGTTCGGGCTACTACATGACTTGTGTCATAGGATGCATGTGGTTGTATTTTCTTTCATCTAATATGAAGTTTGACAATCTTTTCCACATCAGCTAAATTCAAAGTCATAATCTATTAACACTTAATTTTTTTTGAACATTTAATATAAGGATTATTCATTAATATAACATCATGGTGTTACGTTATTACTACGACAATTAAAATAGGATCGAAAACCAAAAAATTAATGCTTCAAAATAAAATTTTAAAAATTTATATTTAAAATTACTGTATCAAAACCAAAATTAAAGAAAGATGAATTATAACGAAGAAAAAAAATCATATTTCTCCTAATAAATTTGTTTTAAAATGCAATATATAAAACATGTGGCAGTGAGTTTTAAAAAAAAAACATGTGGCAGATGATTTTTCGGGTAATTCGATACTGCAGTGGGGGTAATACCCCACTGCAGTTGTGTGCCCATTATGTGGCCACACATGCATTTCATGTGGGCCCCATATGATTTTCATGTGGGGCCCAAATGAAATTGGCCAATCAATGGCCTTGATCCTGCAGATGGGGTATTACCCCATGGATAATTCTATGCTACACCTGGAGTACTTCTCCCCACATGTGGTCAAATATTAGTCCTTGGATCATCCACACACATGTCAATTTCCATAAAAATACAAGGACCCACATGATCTAATGGTGTTGAATTAGGGGGTGAAACACTCCCGGTGTAGCATAGACTAACCCATTACCCCATCTGTAGGATAGAATTACCCGGATTTTTCCAACCACGGACAATAATTTAATCATGGCCTACAAAACTTAGAACATCATCTGCAACAGAGCATAGCAGAGCAGCTAACAATCAATCATGGCGGAAGTAAAGTTGATTTCTTCATGCCTTGTTGCAGGGGGAGACTATGCTGCACCTGAAGTTCTTCTCCAGGTGCAGCATAGCCCTTGGATCAATAGGGCCCACATGAAAACATGTGGGACCCACATGTTATCATGTGGGCCCTTCCTTGATCCAAGGGCTTAGCTCCACCAGGTGTAGCACACCTGGTGGAGCATAGTCTCACCCCTTGTTGCGATGTCCAACACTAATGGCGGATCCAGGATGGAGCTATCTCCATGGGATCTTCAGTTCATACTACAGCCCCCACTTCAGACAGGGCTCGTGTACAAAAACCCAGATGATGAAACCCAAGAATTCAAGAAAACCAGCTTCATCGATCGCCTCAAGAACACTCTTTCACGGACCTTGGATGACTTCCCTCCATTATCAGGCCGCATCGGTACCGAGAAGAACAAGGAAGATGACACCATGATCTGTTTTTTCATCGATTGCAACAATGCCGGAGCTGAATTCGCTCATGCAATCACACATGGCGTGTCTGTGTCCGATATCATGGATCCAGCCTATGTGCCGGAGATCGTCTCTTCGTTTTTCACCTTGAAAGGGGTTTTCAATTGCGACACTTGTAAGCCTTTGCTGGGCGTGCAAGTCACGGAACTTGTGGATGGATTCTTCATCGGTATCACAGCAAATCACGCCGTTGTAGATGGGGAATCCTTCTGGCATTTCGTCAATTCTTGGTCGGAGATATCCTGTGGGTTTGATGCAATATCAAAGCCACCAGTTCTCATGTTGAAATATGCTTCTATCAGATTGAATGGGAATAGAGAAGATCAGATCGAATAGTACAGATCAGATGAGCTCGGTGATCAGATGAGTTCATGGCCAGATCGTATACTGGGATTAGATCGATGTGATGGTCAGACGAGTCTTCGGATGAGTTCATGCAGATAGATTGCTTGAGTACTGTGACTTGGTTAGAAGTCAGATGAAGTGTCCAAAAAGCTATACGCTTGCAGGCAGATCGATGCAGATCAAAATACAAGGGCAGATCAAACTGATGAATGAAGACTTATCGGGCTGGACCAGTTTGACTTTATATTTGGGTCGTAAGTTACTGTTGACCTAAAGCCCAAGATAAAAGTCGGTCTAAATTATCTATATAAGCAGATGGAAGCTGGCCGCAATGAGAAGAACAGAAAATCAAAATTCTTCAGAATATATTGAGAGAGAAGAAGAAGAGATTTCGGAGGAGAAAACTAAGCGTAGATTGTGACGGAAAGATTCAAGTATCAATAGCTTGAATCCTGTCTGTATCTAGCTTGATAGTTTGTCTGAGTCCATCTCTGTAATAAGCTCTGTTCTTGAGCTTGGATTGTTCTGTTGGTGATTAATAAAAGTGTGTGTGTTGCACTCCCGTGGACATAGGCAAGTCTTTTCCGAACCACGTAAATACTTGTGTTGTTTAATCGCTTTCGCGTGAGTTGGTTGATTGATTTGTGTGTGTTGGGTTTATCTGCTTTCTGGGATTATTGTTCTTATCTGAGTATCGTTTGTCTGTGAATTCTCGGAACATCAAATTATCGGATTGATTCCTAACAAGTGGCGCCGTCTGTGGGAAACCAAGCAAAGATGGTGGGATCAATGAAGTTTGATATTGAGAAGTTTACGGGCAAGAACGATTTCTCGCTCTGGAGGATTAAGATGCGTGCAATCCTGATACAACAAAGATTGGTGGAGGCTCTTAAGAAGAAGGAGGAGATGCCCGATGAGATAAAGAACAAGGATGAATTGCTCGAGAAAGCACACAGTGCAATTATTCTCTGTCTGGGAGATAGACCTCTTCGGGAGGTGGCCAGAGAAGAATCTGCAGCGGCGGTGTGGCTCAAAATCAAAAGTTTATACATGACGAAATCCTTGGCTAATCGTCTGTACATGAAACATAGATTGTATTACTTTGTGATTAAGGATAAGAAGAACCTTGAAGACCAGATCGAAGAATTCACCAAGATATTGGATGACTTGGAGAATATTGAAGTAAAGCTTGAGGATGAAGATCGAGCTTTGATACTTCTGAATGCTCTTCCTAAAGCATATGAAAATTTCAGGGATACTTTGCTATATGGAAGAGAACAGACGATAACATTGGAAGAAGTTATGTCTGCTATTCAATCCAAGGAACTTCAGAGAAAATCGAACACAAACACTGAATCACATGGAGAAGGTCTTACGGCGAGGGGCAGAAGTGATAAGAGGACATCCAGTGGGAAATACAGGCCAAAGTCCAGATCGAAGAGTCAAGGACGATACAGAACAGAAACTTCGATAATATGAAGTGCTATGCCTGTCAGAAGGTTGGACATCTGCGAAGAGATTGTCCTGAAAGGAAAGGGAAGCAACAGGAAAAACCCAAGGATGATGGTACTCTGGCCATAGCTACAGATGGATATGACTCAGCAGAAGTATTGGTAGTTTCTAAAGGTGATCAAAACCACGAGTGGATACTGGATTCAGGATGCTCCTTTCACATGTGTCCTATAAGATCTTGGTTTGAAAAATTGGAGGAATCAGATCAGGGCATGGTACTGTTGGGGAATAATCAATCATGCAGGATAAAGGGCTCTGGAAATATTAGAATAAGGATGCATGATGGGATCGACAGAGTACTCACCAAGGTGAGGTATGTGCCCGAGTTGAAGAGAAACTTGATATCATTGGGAACGCTTGATGCTCAGGGATATTCATTCAAATCAGGAGCATGCAGTATCTCAGTGTCAAAAGGATCTCTTGTTGTGATGAAGGCTGTCAAAAGGAACCTCCTGTATGTACTACAAGGTGATACGATTATTGGAAGTACAGCAAGTATTCAGGAACAGCAAGACAGAACCAAGCTATGGCATCTGAGGCTTGGACATGTAAGTGAGAAGGGATTACATGAGCTGTTTAAACAGGGTCTTTTAGGTGGAGATAAGATCGAATCACTTGAGCTGTGTGATAGTTGTGCTCTTGGTAAATCTAAAAAAGTATTATTTGGTCAAGGAAGTCACACAACTGAGCAACCATTGGCCTACATTCATTCAGATCTATGGGGTCCTTCTCGGACAGAAACTCATGGTGGAGGCAGATACTTCATGTCTTTGATAGATGATTACTCAAGGAGAGTATGGATATTCATCTTAAAGACTAAGGATGAAGCTTATGACAAGTTCAGAGAATGGCTGCTGGCAGTTGAGAACAAGAGTGATCGAAGAGTGAAACACCTGAGAACAGATAATGGGCTGGAATACTTATCAGATAAGTTTGTCAAGCTATGCAAGGAGAAAGGCATTACCAGATACAGAACAGTGGCAGGAACGCCACAGCAAAATGGTCTGGCAGAGAGAATGAACAGAACTCTTCTGGAAAGGGTCAGATGTATGTTCATGATTGATATTGGTTTTGTGAGAAGCCAATATGACAGATGTGTCTATCTGAAGAAGGATGATGGGCAGGTTATCTTGTACCTACTGATTTACGTTGATGATATCTTGATCGCAAGTAAAAGTAGGACAGAGATATCATCCTTGAAACAACAGCTCAACACAGAGTTTGAGATGAAAGATCTGGGTGAAGCGAAGAGAATTATGTGCATGGACATAGTGAGAAACAGAAAAAGACAGGAGATTCATCTGAGTCAGAAGAACTATTTGAAGAAGGTTGTTCTGCGGTATAATATGAATCATGCAAAATTTGTCTTGACCCCTCTGGGACAGCATTTGAAGCTATCTGCGAATCAGTCACCTGAAAGTGAGGAAGACAAGATGAAGATGGCTGGTATTCCATATGCTAGTGGAGTGGGGAGTCTCATATATGGAATGGTGTGTAGTAGGCCTGATCTGGCATACGCAATTAGTGTAGTGTCAAGATTTATGGCTAATCCTGGAACATATCTGTGGGGACCTCGGGTTGCTAATCTCATCTTAAGGCAATAAATGATTAATCAACAATTAATCATATAATAAAAGAATATTCAAACCAAATTTTTTTTTTCCAGAACCCCACTCGCGCCCGCACCCCACTTCAGGCGCGCCCTCGCATAGGTTTCGGACAGAATCTGGTAAAATGATAAACATAAAAGTTGTAGATCTTTGTTTTAGCTTTCCAATGCCGCCAACCTCACCATAATCGGAGTTTTCAGTAAAAAGTTATGCTCATGCTACCAAGAAGGGTTGGTGCAGAAATTTACAAAAATTATCAAAGGCTACAACAAAGATCAAAGTTGCTAGGGCTATTTCAAATCTGAAAAATTGCATACATAATCTCAATATGTTCGAAGCATAAATACATGCATATCTATACATAACAATAATCGCATACATGTTTCTAAGATGCAATACAATAAACTCAATTCTAAGTTTTCTAAGCTCAAACTAAATCAACACTTTCTAACATGCATTTGACAGTAATCTATTCTTAGCCCGAAGTCACCACATGCTAATCTTTCTCAATCTTGAACTATCCAAGCCACATCTGACTCGCTCATGCCCCAAACCTGATGCAATGCATACATACAAACAAAGCAACAACCGAATAACTCCGGTGAGAATAAATCTCAGTATGAACAACATGCATATACATCAGTTAAACATATGATATCTATATGCCAAATGAATCATAAATCTTCAATCATGTAATAGGAGATAAAACATGATAGTATGTTCATCTTTAATACCAAGTATATAAACTCATTCAAATCTTGAATGTCATAACATAACATGCTAGAATTTATAAACGCATATTCTAATCCCTAGAAAACTCTAGGTTAATGCATAAATGCAATGCATGTGCCAAGGAATAGGCTATCGAATCTGATATCAATAAGTCGTAATTCTGGGATCCCGGGGAAATAAAATCTTTAAATAACCACCGACTCTCCCAATCGAGGTGGCGTCAAATCTCTCAATCCCCTGACATTGGTTCAACTATAGTGAGTTATCTAGCTCTGGAAATAAATCTATATTCCGTGCCATGAGTCATCTGACTCTGGAAGTAAATCTACATTCCGTGCCACTCAACTACAGTTCTACAAACGTCCTCTGCATTCTAGGCCTTTCAACCCTCTGTGCTTTTCAGGCTGGAGTTCAAGATGAATGCAACATAATCTGAATGCATCAAATCATACATAAGCTAAAACAACATCTTGAACACATCAATCATATAATCATATAGTCACTCAAAGATACCGACAAATCTGTAAGCATCATATGGAATATGTAAGACATGTTCAATACAGAACATAATATAAATCAAAGAAGACAAATAAACATTGACATAAATATTCTGGAAATTCAAGAAGATATCTATCTTGAATAATCTATCCCATTTATGTAAACGTAAACAATAACAAATATTAAACATGCATGTATGTGATTTTAGGCAACTCGATAATCAACAACAATCTCGAGTTATTCTGCCCATCTTATTAATGTCTATTCATACCTGCATTTATGATTCAAATAGCTGACACTCTGTCAATTCTTGATCAACTACAAGTTGTCCAAATCTGACATCAAATTCTGCTTATTTCAATCAGTGCTACTTGAAGGTATTCTTGATTCAACTTCAAACACTTTAAGTCATTCGAACTCGAACTCGTCAATTCAACTTCGATAATCTTCAAGTCAAATCTGAAATAATGTATAACATATCTAAACATCAATTTCCAATCTGAATCGATGTTTCTTTAAAGCTGATACATTTCAAATCTGACTAACACAATCGGAATTCAAACCGACGTCACAACTATTCGAATTCGATAAATCTTTCGATTCAAATATCATTATACCTTCATTCTAAATATAACCACATATTCAATTCATCCACTAAACACTTGAATATGAGCTCTAGACATATAGAATGAATAACAATTCAAAATATTGAACCGGCGGCGTAACGGATTAAAACCGGAAATTCTAAAAGCTTAAACATCAATTAGACAATCTTATAAGTATCAGAACATCCATAATTCAGCAGCCTAATCACGTGAATTGCAGCCCTCAAAATTCAGAATTTCGATAATTCTTTCAATATTCCAAAACATGTCCAAACGACGATCTTTTCTCGATCCGTCTTAGATATGCTATCATCGTATATGCTAGAACATGTTTATACAATCAAATCTTAATTCTAACAACATCATAAAATTCAAACATGGTAGAACTTCATAAAACTTACGTCAAAACGTAGCATTCGAGCTGTGATCGCAAATATATATTCAATCGGAAATTCTACCGGGCGGATCAAAAGATATCGGAGTTTGAAAAGGTAAAAATGGCTTAACCCTTCTTTTTTTCTTTTCTCACGGTTTCTTCTGTTTCCCCTCTGAATCCCACGTGAATTCTGCTGAAAAGAGTGAATATTAGATATATATTGGCCTATTTGCAGTTTAGTCCCTGAATTCTTCAATAATTGCAATTTGGTCCTCGGCTAATCTATTCTCGAATTAAAATTAAATAATTTCGGACCTTATCGCATTTTAGTCCTTGAACTACTCAATATTTTCAAATGGGTTCTTGCTCGGATTTCATCCTCAAATTAAATCCTTGATATTTATCATCTTGGAATTCACATCTTAACTTCCATAAATATCAATTGCAACTATTTTTAATCTTTTAATTTAAGAATTTCGGATAATAAACTTCTTAAAATCCGAAAATCCTCAAATTAAATATTTCTGACCCGAAATTGCAATTCCACATTTCTTAACTTCTTCAAATAAATATTTTCTCATATTCGGAATTTAAATCTTAAATCCTTACATTTCCTCCCCTCTAAGGAATGATTTCTTCCTCGAAATCGCATCGATCTTACTGCTGATTCTTGTAGGCTGTGTAGCTGACTGAAGTAATACTAACTTCAATTCTCTGAGCTATCGATATCTATTCTGATATCTTCTCTTCTATCATAGCTTAATCTTCTTTCTGATTGTTTCTGCAATCATATCTATTCGCATTCACATATAATCGCTGAGTCAACTTATATCTAAGTTGCTCTTTCTTGTTATCTAACTCTGCATCAATTACTTTGTCTTGCTTACAATCTTATCAACTTCTGTTGCATCTGAATTGAATACACATACATGTTCTAACTGATATTATTCAGCCAATGCATATAACAATTCATCTATCTGATACTTCATGCTTGAGTATTAATCAATAAGCTAGATCAAATACTCATAGAAATCAATTCTGAAATTTCTTTCTAAATCTACTGATTCTCGATAAACAATTTCTGAATTGATCATTCTGCTCAGGCTTCAAATCTCTATATCTGTTGCCCATTTTCTAGCTCAGTCACTGCTGTTCTATTTCTGTTCAAAACAATCTTCACATTCTCTATCATTTCTTGACTCATAGCTGGTCAAATAGCTGATAGTTCTGAAAGATCATTTCTATATAAAGACATTTCTGTGTTTCTGATCAATCAATCATCAAAATATTGTCTTTATATCAATCAAATAGCTGTCACATGAATCATAGTAATCACGTGGCAAATAATCAAGCAACTAGTACCGAATCTAGTACTATAGTTCTGAGCATATCCTCGGAAATCTGGATAATCACATCTGATAGTCCACTAATCAGAGGATGGTATAATGAAATCTCATACAACCAAACACTCAGAACATCTGACAATCAATGCCACAATCTAGAAAACAGATCTAAAGTTTCTATCTTGACAATAGATTTCCATAATTCCTGTAATCTGATCATCTTGCTAAATGCATGACAAGTATCTTTTATGTTTGTATCATATCTAATACAACATATTCATAAATCTGTAGAAATCTACTACACTCTAAACCGCAAAATCATGACGATTCGAGTAGATTCAAACTAAAGTCGTTCACAAAGTTGATCTGTTTTCAACTCTTATGTAACTAATCTGTTACATAAACCACTTGCGTTCTTCTTCTCTGCTTCTTGTACTGGAATTTTAGTATTGGTACTGTCAATTCTGTCGTATCTGTTTTCAGTTCGTCTTCCAATACTAATTTCCAAGTACTGACTACGTGTAAGTCATACATGTTTAGACAACTAAATGGATATTAAATCTGTTGTCATATGCATCTTTCAGAATCTGATATTCCATATCTAGAATATCTGGCATAATCAAACGATTATTCACTGCAAAAATTCATCTGTTCTGCTCTGCTATCTTATCTCTTATCTTAATCTAGCGCTCTCAATCAATATTCTATTGCTTGATCTTAGATCAATGTTACTTTTATCGTTCCAAACCAATCGAGTTTAGCTTGGATCGCAACAATTCTGATCGTTTAAGTATCTGTCAAGCATAAATATTCAACAAGTACAGATCCGTACCCAATAAATTCATCAATTATCTAAAACCCATAAATCTTGCTGATGGTCTGGATCTGAATTTCTATCAGTTACGAGCCAAATACTTCAAAATATACTGAATAAACACATCAAATCATCAAGAATTCTCAAATTTCCAAACAAAGGAACTCGCTCAAGGAAACGTCAGTCAAAATCAAATATTCTGAATGACAGCGAGTGAATCAAAGCAGACTCTAGCAAAATAAGAGTCGATCAATATCAATCGAGGTCAAATAACACAACCTCTGAATCGATATCAAGAAATTCAAGAATCGTGATTTCTATGATGTAATAGCTTCAGCAAAATTGAAGATAAAGCTCAATTGTAACTAATTTTTCTGATTCTCTAATGATATGAGTTCATTTATTAATTCTGAGCTGACAATAGTCGAATATAATATTTTCGACATAACTTATCGTCATAGCATCATTTCGGTACTACATAATTCTTTTCTACTCAATCTGCTAGCTGTTTCTGAAGTTCTTCAGATCAAGTAATGCTCTTCTATACAAGTTGTCATAATACTTTCGTACTAGATACCACTCTAAAAAGAAATGCATTCATGTCATCGAAAATTCGAAATAGGCTTGAACTATTTCTGTACATTCTAACCACTGACATAGCTGTCAATTCTAGGTTAATGTTGTACTAGTTCAGTATATCGACTAGAATTCTACTGACATTCTTCTACAGCCAACATGATCTAATTAGTACCAAAATAACAAAATCTTATGTCTGAAACTCATATCATACATTTCTATACATTTCTATTGCTTTACCATTGCACAAATTTCTAGCTTAATATCCCATATCTGATATCAGTACATTCAATCTTATTTCCTCAATTCTGTATTGCATCGTCTATAACTAATCTTTCACATGCATTCCATCTACTTAAAGACAAAATCTCAGCAAATACAATAAATAAAGTCTCATCAGATACAAATTATAGCATAACAAATCACTGATCTATGAATGTATGCTATATAAGCAATATACAAGTGGTTAACTAGAATTAACTCACTTACCTGTAAGATTCTTATCTAATACAACTTGAGCCGCATTTTCTGTACTTGCTTATTGCCTAAACAATTATATGTCATTCAACTGTTCTTGATCTGTTTCAGCTAGGGGACTTATGCTTATAGTTATTCATTTGCTGACGTTGAGATTGAATCAATCTTTGCTGATGTTGCCACTATTTCTTGTTGTTCTTGCTGCATAGCTATACTGCTATGGAATATCTGGTGATTATCATGATTGTGAGGCGTGAATAAGAATTCAACTCTGCCTCATAATACCGGTTCATGATTTTGTTTTGTTTTGTTTTTTTTTTTTTCTGGCTTCACCAACTTCTAGCTAAGTCCTGGAGTTGATATAAAATCAAGCTGATTCTATGTTCATCTGAATATTCTTCACTTGAACAACTGATTCAGTTTTTCAATTCAACCCCTTTCTAGACATAGCATATTCTGTATCTTTCTGAGTTGGCGAGTACTAGCTTTGGAGTTGTTCAACTAACATACTCCTCAGGGCAATCATCATATCGATCGGCTCAAAAACTTACCTCAACTCTGTTCTGTTCTGTCTGCGGTTATGTTCTGTATGAGGTTCTCATTCTATCTGTACAATCTGTCTTATGCAATAACAGAAGCAATATATATGGCAGATATTATAACATACAATGTCAGTATATCGTACATATAATCTCATGCTTCTTAATAGAACACATACTTGCAATTTCTCATGCTTTTTCACATATTACAGTGCTTAGAACGAATTCACTTATTCTAATGAATTCAAGATATCAGGCATACATAACAACATATAAGCATGTAATTCTTATCTCAATAAAGCAAGTAGTGTTCAATCAAGCAATCATAGTCGCATACAATTCTGTAAAGCAAGTAAAGCATACTCATGACATACTATAAATGCATGCGACTCAATCTATCCCGCTCAACTTCTATCTTAGTCCAAGACTTTATGCTCTGATACCACCTGTTGTGGGGACCTCGGGTTGCTAATCTCATCTTAAGGCAATAAATGATTAATCAACAATTAATCATATAATAAAAGAATATTCAAACCAAATTTTTTTTTTCCAAAACCCCACGCGCGCCCGCACCCCACTTCAGGCGCGCCCGCGCATAGGTTTCGGACAGAATCTGGTAAAATGATAAACATAAAAGTTGTAGATCTTTGTCTTAGCTTTCCAATGCCGCCAACCTCACCGTAATCGAAGTTTTCAGTAAAAATTTATGCTCATTCTACCAAGAAGGGTCGGTGCAGAAATTTACAAAAATTATCAAAGGCTACAACAAAGATCAAAGTTGCTAGGGCTATTTCAAATCTGAAAAATTGCATACATAATCTCAATATGTTCGAAGCATAAATACATGCATATCTAGACATAACAATAATCGCATACATGTTTCTAAGATGCAATACAATAAACTCAATTCTAAGTTTTCTAAGCTCAAACTAAATCAACACTTTCTAACATGCATTTGACAGTAATCTATTCTTAGCCCGAAGTCACCACATGCTAATCTTTCTCAATCTTGAGCTATCCAAGCCACATCTGACTCGCTCATGCCCCAAACCTGATGCAATGCACACATACAAACAAAGCAACAGCCGAATAACTCCGGTGAGAATAAATCTCAGTATGAACAACATGCATATACATCAGTTAAACATATGATATCTATATGCCAAATGAATCATAAATCTTCAATCATGTAATAGGAGATAAAACATGATAGTATGTTCATATTTAATACCAAGTATATAAACTCATTCAAATCTTGAATGCGATAACATAACATGCTAGCATTTATAAACGCATATTCTAATCCCTAGAAATCTCTAGGTTAATGCATAAATGCAATGCATGTGCCAAGGAATAGGCTATCGAATCTGATATCAATAAGTCGTAATTCTGGGATCCCAGGGAAATAAAATCTTTAACTAACCACCGACTCTCCCAATCGAGGTGGCGTCAAATCTCTCAATCCCCTGACATTGGTTCAACTATAGTGAGTTATCTAGCTCTGGAAATAAATCTATATTCCATGCCATGAGTCATCTGACTCTGGAAGTAAATCTACATTCCGTGCCACTCAACTACAGTTCTACAAACGTCCTCTGCATTCTAGACCTTTCAACCCTCTGTGCTTTTCAGGCTGGAGTTCAAGATGAATGCAACATAATCTGAATGCATCAAATCATACATAAGCTAAAACAACATCTTGAACACATCAATCATATAATCATATGATCATATAGTCACTCAAAGATACCGACAAATCTGTAAGCATCATATGGAATATGTAAGACATGTTCAATACAGAACATAATATAAATCAAAAAAGACAAATAAACATTGACATAAATATTCTGGAAATTCAAGAAGATATCTATCTTGAATAATTTATCCCATTTATGTAAACGTAAACAATAACATATATTAAACATGCATGTATGTGATTTTAGGCAACTCGATAATCAACAACAATCTCGAGTTATTCTGCCCATCTTATTAATGTCTATTCTTACCTGCATTTCTGATTCAAATAGCTGACACTCTGTCAATTCTTGATCAACTACAAGCTGTCCAAATCTGACATCAAATTCTGCTTATTTCAATCAGTGCTGCTTGAAGGTATTCTTGATTCAACTTCAAACACTTTAAGTCATTCGAACTCGAACTCGTCAATTCAACTTCGATAATCTTCAAGTCAAATTTGAAATAATGTATAACATATCTAAACATCAATTTCCAATCTGAATCGATGTTTCTTTAAAGCTGATACATTTCAAATCTGACTAACACAATCGGAATTCAAACCGACGTCACAACTATTCGAATTCGATAAATCTTTCGATTCAAATATCATTATACCTTCATTTTAAATATAACCACATATTCAATTCATCCACTAAACACTTGAATATGAGCTCTAGACATATAGAATGAATAACAATTCAAAATATTGAACCGACGGCGTAACGGATTAAAACCGGAAATTCTAAAAGCTTAAACATCAATTAGACAATCTTATAAGTATCAGAACATCCATAATTCAGCAGCCTAATCACGTGAATTGCAGCCCTCAAAATTCAGAATTTCGATAATTCTTTCAATATTCCAAAACATGTCCAAACGACGATCTTTTCTCGATCCGTCTTAGATATGCTATCATCGTATATGCTAGAACATGTTTATACAATCAAATCTTAATTCTAACAACATCATAAAATTCAAACATGGTAGAACTTCATAAAACTTACGTCAAAACGTAGCATTCGGAGCTGTGATCGCAAATATATATTCAATCGGAAATTCTACCGGGCGGATCAAAAGATATCGGAGTTTGAAAAGGTAAAAATGGCTTAACCCTTCTTTTTTTCTTTTCTCACGGTTTCTTCTGTTTCCCCTCTGAATCCCACGTGAATTCTGCTGAAAAGAGTGAATATTAGATATATATTGGCCTATTTGCAGTTTAGTCCCTGAATTCTTCAATAATTGCAATTTGGTCCTCGGCCAATCTTTTAATTCAATTTCAATCCTAAATAATTTAAAAATATTAGAATTTAATTCTCAACTCTAAATATTCTTAAATTAAATATTCTTGAATTAAAATTAAATCATTTCGGACCTTATCGCATTTTAGTCCTTGAACTACTCAATATTTGCAAATGGGTCCTTGCTCGGATTTCATCCCCAAATTAAATCCTTGATATTTATCATCTTGGAATTCACATCTTAACTTCCATAAATATCAATTGCAACTATTTTTAATCTTTTAATTTAAGAATTCCGGATAATAAACTTCTTAAAATCCGAAAATCCTCAAATTAAATATTTTTGACCCGAAATTGCAATTCCACATTTCTTAAATTCTTCAAATAAATATTTTCTCATATCCGGAATTTAAATCTTAAATCCCGTCATTAAGAACTTAATATTTACGGGCCTTACAATATCATTGGGAAGCTCTGAAATGGATTCTCCGATATCTCATAAACACAACTGGGTTGGGATTGAAGTTTGAGAAACAGCAAGATGGGATTGATCCGGTAGTTGGATATGTGGATTCAGATTTTGCTGGGAACTTAGACATGAGAAAGTCGTTGACTGGTTATGCGTTCACCTTTTATGGTACAGCGATCACCTGGAAGTCTAATTTACAGTCAGTGGTTGCTCTTTCTACCACTGAGGCAGAATTCATAGCTGTGACTGAGGCCATAAAGGAAGGATTGTGGTTAAAAGGAATGATAGCGGAGTTGAGTGTAAAACAAGATCAAGTTATGGTGCACTGTGATAACCAAAGTGCAATACACTTGACGAAACACCAAGTCTATCATGAACGATCGAAACACATAGATGTGAAAATGCATTTCGTGAGAGATGTAATTGAAAAAGGAGATGTGATCCTTGTGAAAATAGCATCAGAAGAAAATCCTGCAGATGCTATGACTAAGTCACTGCCGTATGCTAAGTTCAAGAAATGTTTGGACTTAGTTAATGCGGTGATTGGAAATTATCCAAGGCGGCTAGGATGGAGAGCAGCATTCCTTCTGAAAGAATCAAGGTGGAGATTGTTGAAGTATGCTTCTATCAGATTGAATGGGAATAGAGAAGATCAGATCGAATAGTACAGATCAGATGAGCTCGGTGATCAGATGAGTTCATGGCCAGATCGTATACTGGGATCAGATCGATGTGATGGTCAGACGAGTCTTCGGATGAGTTCATGCAGATAGATTGCTCGAGTACTGTGACTTGGTTAGAAGTCAGATGAAGTGTCCAAGAAGCTATACGCTTGCAGGCAGATCGATGAAGATCGAAATACAATGGCAGATCAAACTGATGAATGAAGACTTATCGGGCTGGACCAGTTTGACTTTATATTTGGGTCGTAAGTTACTGTTGACCTAAAGCCCAAGATGAAAGTCGGTCTAAATTCTATATATAAGCAGATGGAAGCTGGAAGCAATGAGAAGAACATAAAATCAAAATTCTTCAGAATATATTGAGAGAGAAGAAGAAGAGATTTCGGAGGAGAAAACTAAGCTTAGATTGTGACGGGAAGATTCAAGTATCAATAGCTTGAATCGTGTCTGTATCTAACTTGATAGTTTGTCTGAGTCCATCTCTGTAATAAGCTCTGTTCTTGAGCTTGGATTGTTCTGTTGGTGATTAATAAAAGTGTGTGTGTTGCTCTCCCGTGGACGTAGGCAAGTCTTTGCCGAACCACGTAAATACTTGTGTTGTTTAATCGCTTTCGCATGAGTTGGTTGATTGATTTGTGTGTGTTGGGTTCATCTTCTTTCTGGGATTATTGTTCTTATCTGAGTATCGTTTGTCTATGAATTCTCGGAACATCAAATTATCGGATTGATTCCTAACATCTCCAGCGATGGCTTCCTCCCAATCTCGGCAGTAAACATTGTCTGATCCGGATTCCGGCAACATCGGTCGACCAAAGAAGTTCCTTGGAAACGACGATTAACCCACCTGCAATATTGCTTCAAAGAATTTTCCATTTCAGCAAAGAAAGTATGGCTAAACTCAAAGAAAAGGCAAACACCGAAGCCGGAACCAGCCGAATCTCGACTTTCCAATCACTTTTAGCTCATTTATGGCGATCCGTGAAACGGGTCAGCTTGGAAAATGCTCCTGAAAACAAGGAAATACCCTTCGTTCTGATAATCGGCGCAAGATCAAGAATTCCCCTGCCCCAAGGCTACTTCGGAAATGCAGTTTACATCGCCGTGACTCTCCTGAACGTGCCCGAAGATCTCTCGGAAAACGGGCTGGGGCGTGCTACGCTGAAGCTGTACTGGTTGGTGTTCCAGCAAACGAGCCAAGTAGTCGTGAAATTCTACGAGAATTGGGTGGAAAATCCGGCGGTAGCGAGTCGGTCTGAGAAGATTGACTTTGTTGTAGGAAGTTATCCCCGGTTTAACGTTTACGGAAATGATTTTGGGTGGGGGGAAACCAGTCGCCGTAAGGAGCAGAATGGCGAATCGATGCGACGGGATGATGACGATTTCCAAGGGACGGAACCCGGCAGCGTAGATATGGAGGCATGCTTGGTGCCGGAGACGATGCATGCTTTGGAGATGATGCAGAGTTCATGCGAGCCGTCACAATTTGAGTATATATACAATAAAAATTGAAAAAATCAATTGTATTCGTGATTTTCTATTTTTTTTTAGAATTATATTTCTATATCTTGTACTCGTCTATCTATTAGTTCGATTTTTTGTATTATTGAAAGAGTTTGTGTCGTGATTAACCGTGAATGATCAAACAACATGTATTAATTAATATAACTACGAAAAAGATCTAAAATTTTCGTTTGGGGTTTACAATAATTTCGAGAGGTCATAAGTTTTCAGCATGACTTTTTTGTGAGTAGAACATCCCAAAAACCTGTACAACACAACTAAACTCGAAAAGAGAGTCATATCACCAATCTTAAACCCAATGTTCTAAAAAACGCTAGGTGGTAGGCGGGCGGTGACCTACTGCCTAGCACCTAGCCGCCTAGGTGGACGCCTAGGCGGGGACTAGGCGGTTTTTTTTAAGCTTAAATAATAAATATTTTGAGATATTCATAAGTTTTATTAAAAAAATATAATTTTATGTCTTATATTTAGTATGAAATTCTTATAAAATTGTAATAATAAAATTATTATAATAATAAATTTAAAAATAAATATATCTAAATCCAATCTACATATAAATAAAAAATATTATATATTATAATAAAGTTAAAATAATGAATTGGGAAAAGGGTTGACAAAATGGTTGTCCCACATTGCTTTTGAGAAAAAAAAAAAAAAAGGAATCTTGAGTATATATATACACTAAAGCTACTAATGTTTCTTACTCACAAGAGATGGATAATTAAGGCCTATGTGGATTAGGCCCATTTGTATCCACCTAGGCCCATTTGAACCCACCTAGGCGGCGCCCGACCCGCCTAGGTGGGCGATTAATATGGCAATGCCCAGGGGTGTCGCCTAGGAAGAAAACGGCGCGGTGGGCCACCGCCCACAGCCTAGGCGGTGCTAGGCGACTCCTTTTAGAATACTTAAACCTATAGCAACACTGGTTAAGACTAAACACATGCAAAGCCGACAAAAATCAACCACATCGACATCAATTCAAAACAAAGTTCAAACTCTCAATTCAGATACACGAGACATCTCTTCGGCAAATATAAAACTCAGTAATCTAATATAAACATAAATCTGGGAATGCAACTCCACACTCTGACTCACTGGTGGAATTAGATGACGCTCCGCCAGATGCATCAAACCTGCTATGGCATCACAAACAACTACAAATATTTTAAAAAAAAACATGGGTTAGAACCCAGTACGAAGAACTAGTAAAATCACAACAAATATAACTGACATAATATAAAATCAAGTAAGATGCAATGAAATGCAATGCATGACAGATAACAATAGAATAAGGGATACCAAATGGAGTCCAAACGAAACCTATCACAAAAATATCAGTGGCCACCCGTGCCAAGAACGCAGCAGACCTCATAGCATCACTGTTCATCCACGCACGTAGCATCGAGGGCAACGGGAGCGACCCGGCCTACCTCATGTTGTCATCAGGAGCCTGATGGCGAAGAGAGCGACTCGGCCTGCCTTATGCTCACATCTGAAGTATGCTAAATCCTATAAGACTCACTCCAGAGATGACTCAATATATCTCAACATATCAATATAAAAAGCAATAAGGGCTTAACATTTTTCAATAAAATGTGTTCGAAATAAAATGAGAATTTATTTTATTTTATAAAAATAAAATAGATGTGTACATTAACAATCAATGTAAATTCGTGAATACAATCATATAATTCACATAAATACATAGAGCATGTCACAACTCATTACAAAATACTTAACATCATCACAGGTCATTACAGGTCGTAATAAAAACAGTTCATAAATACATCAATCCAACAATTACCAATAATTTAAATCCTCAAGAAATGCCTAGAAGTGTCAACTCTGACAAATCATCTAAATATCAATTTAAATGACCTTATTATAAGATACAAATCTTATAATCATTTAAATTCAACTAAATTTATAGCTTCGACTATTTAAGCACTTTAAATCCCTAAAATCTCAATCCATTAAGATTAGTTTTAAATGTTCGTCTAAAGCTTCTACAATCATATATATTGTAGTGACATGCACCGTGATCACCTACTAATCAGACGCTTAAGCATGCAATTAAACAATAAATAAACTAAATCAGAGAATCTGGGGAATTAAAAAGAACCATATACCAGCAAGTAAAGCATAGTGGTCAACCCTGTCATCCAGCCTTTGTCACCACCTAATCTCCCTGACTTAAGGAGTAACAACATGCATCTGCCCCAATGAATGTGGTATCCAGATAACAGAAAACAACCGGAAGTGAACCTAACACACTCAGTACGAGAGTATGAGTATACACTATTATATGCGCATGAATGCAAATGAACTGGGTACCAAGACACTCAGGTCAAGAAACTAGCTCATAGGCGGGGCCTAAGGTATATAGCACGCTGTGCCGTTGCATCAGGAGGTGGATCCTATACCCGGGGGATAATGGTGACCTGATACTAGTACAAGTGTCCAACCATCACGGTGACCTGACACAAGACTTATGTATCCAACCATCCACAGACTCGTAGGGTAAACGTCCTACTACAAGATACCTCTAAGGAAAAGACTCAATATGCTCATGTATGCAACATACAGTCATGACATGCTGTATATAAAGACATATAAAACATGCAATCACATAATTCATGCAAACACATAATACATGCATACTCAATCTGGATATCTCGAATAATACTTCCGTAACTTATTAAGGCAGATCCTAGAAGCTCTTATCTAGGTCCAAGCCTATTATGCAGCACTACAATGCATAAATACCATGCATTATCTAACCTTCCAAACATCGCCTAACAGGCTCTAGAAATCTTAATTAAACTATAGTCTAATCCCTATTTACTATACGGAATCAGAGTCATACCTTCGTCCGTCGTCAGCCCGCTGATGTCGAATGCCCCAGAGCTGGGCATAGCCTAGCTACGACCCCTGGACGTCTCGTCAGACCTCCGCCGCTCGGAAGCTACTACGGACACTGTCCGTTATATAAAAACTACTACCTACTCCAACTCTTAAAATAAGAGTACCCAAAAGCTATTAAAATCGAGCTAACATGAGCAAAGGAGACGTGAAATAAGCATTTGAAAATGAGCCTCGGACCCTTATTTATAGACGACGATCGGAAGCTCCAAACTGCTTCATTGCTTCCGATCTGATCGGACGTTCCGATCTTGGTTCGGAATTTCCGATCCTATTTAAGTCCAATAAGCCCATTAAACATTTTTCGGGCATTCTGAACCAAATCCCCTGGTCCGATTGATCATATTCAAATCTCTTAATTATATTTTATTAAATCTAAACATGATTAGCAACTTAATCTTGTAAAATAAAACTGAACTAATATATATATATATATATATATATATAATATCTCTAGTTCACCGTAATGGCCGATGATCGAATATATGACTATAAAAGCCGAAAAATCTAATGTGTTTAACAAACTCAAATTTTTTAGAGTTATACCTCCAAGCAGCCGAATTCCAGAACTTACAATATTAACGACTAACAAGCTAATAATCAACAGTAACTTAAATTATTGGAAGAAGCTAGGTAACTTCTTTACTTGAGGTAGCCTACCAACCAATTCAAGGCTCAACTCTAACACAACATCACTAAATCATCCAAGAAAATCAAAGGATAATCGAACACAAGTAAAACTGCGAGCTAGGCTTCGGGTTCAGCCTAGAATCACGATTTATACCTCAGTATAGAAAGCTTATGCCACGGGGAATAAAACCCCCTTCTGAGTTCCCGGCGACGTACAGCGGCGGCACATGGCGACAAGAGCGACAGGTCCTTTGGGTGGTATAAAATATGGATACTGATAGATAACCCAACGAGAGCTTTCTGAAACTATATTTATCTTTGAATTTGGGTAACAGGTAGCCACACCAAATTTGGGTTTTTCTTTTAATTTTTTTAAATACTTTTTATTTGTTTTTATAATTATAAAAATAATTTAATATTATTTTAATGTTTTAATAATTAAATATTAGAACAAAATTTTTTATTATAATTATTCATTTAATTTATTCAATAGATATTTAATTATTAATTTAATTTAATATTTATTTATTTAATTAAATTTTAAATAATTAAATAATGATTTATAAATAATAAAATCGTATAATACAAACGCAAATAATTAAAATTTAATAAAACTGCCGCATGATCATCAATCGGGGAAATAAATATCTTTTGGGTGAACTGATTTGATTTGGATTTTGGTTCATTGAATTTTTAAAATTTTATTTTGAAGCGTTAAATTTTTGGTTTTCGATCATATTTTAATTGTCAGGACTCGAAATAATAACGACACGTAATACCATAATGATATATTACTATTACTAGAAAATACTTATTTGACCTCGGAAAAAATTGATTATCGAATGACGTATCAGCAATTAAATCAAATAAAAACTAAAAATTAGTGTATCAAATCTAAAATTAAAAATTTAATTATGGGATCAAAATCCGAAATTAAAGAAGATGAATTATAATGAAGGAAAAAAACCATATTTCTTCTTATAAATTTGTCAAAACAATTTTAAAATGCCATATTATTATAAAGAAATATATTATAAACATATAGCGGAGGATTTTTCCAACCATGTTTATTCAATCATGGCCTACAAATTTAGAACATCTAGCACCTCATATGCAACAAAGCAGCTTAGACCATGTTCAATGGTGTGAGGCAAGGGCGGGCCGGACAATCGTTCAGGGCCCCACCTTAAGATTTGTCTTCGATTATTTTTAAAAAATTAATATTTAAATTAATATCTAAATAAATTTAATTAATAAATAATGATATAACAAAATAAATAAATCGTGAATAAGTTTTTATGTATTAAATATTATTGGTTGTTGAATAATTTATTTTGAAAAACTATGTGTAAAATTCTTTTTAATGTGTTTGTTTTTTAATATTATATGTATATATGTATATATATTATTAATTATGAAAGGGGGTCACATTTTTAACATCTTTCCGGACCACATTTTTCTCAGGACCGCCCCTGGTGTGAGGATGCTAGTGTAATGAAATTGATAACTCTATTGCATGGTGATGTCAACGATGATAACTTAATTACTTGGTTCTTTGAGGATGAGATGATGTTGTAGAGAGGATGTTGAAATATTAATTTTATATTTCATTAAATATATGAGTAATTAAACACAATAAAATTACATATCGAAAAAATTTAATATTACACAAAAATTAAAATTTAAAAGCTTACACATAATTTTAAAAACATAATTTAAAAAATAACACACATAATATAAAAACACACATAATTAAAAAAAAATACATTATTAATTATTCATCCCTATATAAAATCCAGATATATTCGATCAAATCCTTCTGAAACCTATTATGCAAATCTCTATTCCAAATGCTAACATGTCGCTCTAAAAAGATGTTAAACTCTACGGTAGAATCTCTCAAAGGAACAATATTCGATGGCACATATTCATAATCTTGAGTAGGAAAATCATGATCTTCAAGCATATCCCCTCTTTCATGTCCACAATCATGTGTTAGTCTTATTTAAGCATCTTTTGAATTTTGATAATTTTAAACATTTTTATTGTAATTTATCGTTATATACACGTCAACACTTCGCAGAACTAAAATTGTGAAAACATAAAAAACAAAATTAAGGGATAAAGGTAGTGTTTGGTATCGCTTTTAGAAAAAACTTATCGGTTTTTTCTTAATAAAATTTCACAAAATTTCAAAATTTTTTTAACAAAAAATTTGAAAAGTGCTTTTAACAAGTTCTGACTCGAATTTGATAACATAAAACAAACCAAAAATACGATTATTTTTTCAAAATTTTATCAAATGGTGACGGCTTGCATGAACTCTGCATCATCTTCCAAAGAATGCATCGTCTCCGGCGCCAAGCATGCCTCCACATCTACGCTGCCGGGTTCCGCCCCTTGGAAAATCGTCATCATCCCGTCGTATCGATTCGCCATTCCGCTCCTTACGGCGACTGGTTTTCCCCACCCAAAATCATTTCCATAAACGTTGAACCGGGGAGAACTTCCTACAACAAAGTCAATCTTTGCAGACCGACTCGCTACCGCCGGATTTTCCACCCAATTCTCGAAGAATTTCACGGCTACTTGGCTCGTTTGCTGGCACACCAACCGGTACAGCTTCAGAGCAGCACGCCCCAGCCCGTTAATATCCGAGAGATCTTCGGGCACGTTCAGGAGAGTCACGGCGACGTAAACTGCATTTCCAAAGTAGCCTTGGGGCAGGGGAATTCTTGATCTTGCGCCGATTATCAGAACGAAGGGTATTTCCTTGTTTTCAGGAGCGTTTTTCAGGCGGACCCGTTTCACGGATCGCCATAAATGAGCTAAAAGTGATTGGAAAGTCGATATTCGGGTGGTTCCGGCTTCGGTGTTGGCCTTTTCTTTGAGTTCAGCCATACTTTCTTTGCTGAAATGGAAAATTCTTTCGAGCAATGCAGGGGAATCAATCGTCGTTTCGAAGGAATTCATTTCCTCGACAGATGTTGCCGGAATCGGGATCAGGCGATGTTTACTGCTGAGATTGGGAGGAAGCCATCGCTGGAGAACTGGTGGCTTTGATATTGCATCTAACCCACGGGATATCTCCGACCAAGAATTGACGAAATGCCAGAAGGATTCCCCGTCTACAACAGCATGATTTGCTGTGATACCAATGAAGAATCCATCCACAAGTTCGGTGACTTGCACGCCCAGCAAAGGCTTACAAGTGTCGCAATTGAAAACCTCATTTAGCAGGAAAAACGAAGAGACGATCTCCGGCACATAGGCTGCTGGCTCCACGATATCGGACACAGACACTCCATGTGCCATTGCATGAGCGAATTCAGCTCCGGCATTGTTGCAATCGATGAAAAAACAGATCATGGTGTCATCTTCCTTGTTCTTCTCGGTACCGATGCGGCCAGATAATGGAGGGAAGTCGTCCAAGGTCCGTGAAAGAGAGGTCTTGAGGCGATCGATGAACCTGGTTTTATTGAATTCTTGGGTTTCATGATCATCTGGGTTTTTGTATAGGAGCCCTCTCTGATTTGGGGGCCGTAGTATGAACTGGAGATCCCATGGAGATAGCTCCATCCTGGATCCGCCGTAAGTGTTGGACATTGCAACAAGGCATGAAGAAATCAACTTTACTTCCGTCATGATTAATGTACAGTAAGCCCAAATCGCACATTTAATTTTTGAAGGGACGAGAAAGTTGGACAAGGGAAAGCCCACGTGCAATGTTGCAGGTACTCACGTTTCGAAAGCGGTTGGGACCGGAAGCCAGCAACAGCTTATATTTTATTATTTAATTTTTTTTTAAATAATGTGCAATGGTGTTGGGGTGCGTGCAATTGCCCCATATGTAATATTTTTTTTTATTTAAAACATAAAATAAAATTGGTTTATTGTGCTCAATTCAGAATCAAATATCGAAATGTGTATAAGATAGATTTTTTGTGATACATTGTCCCACGTCCAAAAAACGAAATATTTAAAATCACTTTAAAATGGATTATAATTGATTTTTATACCAACTTGGTAGTTGGGTTAATTATTTTCGTAAAGCGTGGACGAATATGAAGTAGTTGATATAGGGATCCATTGTGCGCAGGCCTGAGTTTAAAGAGTGACATAATGGTATCAAAGATGGTCACCAACCGTCAGACCTCGGGAAATAAGTGATATGGGTAAAGTGCTACGTGCGTGGGAACACCTAAGTTTGGAACGTGACAGAATGATATCAGAGACGGTCACCAGTCGGCAGACCCCGAAAATAAGTGATATGTGGGGCTAAGTCTGCTACGTGCGTGGGAGCCACCTAAATGCTACGTAAACTGCATTTCCAAAGTAGCCTTGGGGCAGGGGAATTCTTGATCTTGCGCCGATTATCAGAGCGAAGGGTATTTCCTTGTTTTCTAGAGCATTTTCCAGGCGGACCCGTTTCACGGATCGCCATAAATGAGCTAAAAGTGATTGGAAAGTCGAGATTTGGCTGGTTCCGGCTTCGGTGTTTGCCTTTTCTTTGAGTTCAGCCATACTTTGTTTGCTGAAATGGAAAATTCTTTCGAGCAATATTGCAGGTGGGTTAATCAAGGAACTTCTTTGGTCGACCGATGTTGCCGGAATCGGGATCAGGCGATGTTTACTGGCGAGATTGGGAGGAAGCCATCACTGGAGAACTGGTGGCTTTGATATTACGTCAAACCCATGGGATATCTCCGACCAAGAATTGACGAAATGCCAGAAGGATTCCCCGTCTACAACGGCGTGATTTGCTGTGACTTGCACGCCCAGCAAAGTGTCGCAATTGAAAACCTCATTTAGTAGACGATTGCTGGCACATAGTCTGGCTCCACGATATCGGACACAGACACGCCATGTGCGATTGCATGAGCGAATTCAGCTCCGGCATTGTTGCAATCGATGAAAAAGCAGATCATGGTGTCATATTCCTTCCTCGTTCTTCTCGGTACCGATGCGGCCTGAAAATGGAGGGAAGTCGTCCAAGGTCCGTGAAAGAGAGGTCTTGAGGCGATCGATGAAGCTGGTTTTCTTGAATTCTTGTGTTTCATGATCATCTGGGTTTTTGTATACGAGCCCTCTCTGATTTGGGGGCCGTAGTATGAACTGGAAATCCCATGGAGATAGCTCCATCCTGGATCCGCCATTAGTGTTGGACATTGCAACAAGGCATGAAGAAATCAACGTTACTTCCGCCATGATTAATGTTAGAGCATGTAATTTCTCAAGTGACGAGAAAGTTGGACAAGGGAAAGCCCACGTGCAATGTTGGAGGTTCACGTTTCGAAGCGGTTGGGAAGCCCGCAACAGCTTATATTTATTATTTAAATTTTTTTTAAATTATGTGCAATGGTGTTCGGGTGCGTGCAATGGCCCCATATGTAATTTTTTTTTTAAATTTAAAACGTAAAATAAAATTGGTTTATTGAGCTCAATTCAGAATCAAATATCGAAATGTGTATAAGATAGATTTTTGGTGATACATTGTCCCACATGCGAAAAATTAAATATTTTAAGTCACTTTAAAATGGGCTACAATGGACTTCTATAACAACTTGGGTTAATCATTTTCGTAAAACGTGGACGAATACGAAATAGTTACTATAGGGGCTCATTGTGCGCAGGCCTGGATTTGGAGCGTGACATAATGGTATCAAAGACGGTCACCAACCGACAGATCTCGGGAAATAAGTGATAAACCACCTAAGTTTGGATTGTGACTGAATGGTATCAGAGACGGTTACCAACCGGCAAATCTCGAAAAATTAAGTGACCTCGGGAAATAAGTGATAAACCACCTAAGTTTGGATTGTGACTGAATGGTATCAGAGACGGTCACCAGCCGCCAAACCCCAGGAAATAAGTGATATGTGAGGCGAAGTTTGCTACGTGCGTGGGAGCCACCTAAGTGCTACGTACGTGAGAGCCACATTGCTTTCTAAAAGAGGAGTGATTGTGATGCCCCTGTCTCATATGAGAAAAATGAAATGTTTAAAATGAATTTAAAATGGGCTACAATGGACTTCTATAGCAACTTAGGTTAATCAAAAAATGAAAATTTTAAAATGAATTTAAAATGGGTTACAATGGACTTCTATAACAACTTAGGTTAATTATTTTTTGCGTGGGAGCCACTCTAGATTCTCGGTGCTGGTGAACTCGACGAGGACGTCGCCTTTTGAAGGATGGGTGATTGTGATACCCCTGTCTCACATGAAAAAAATGAAAATGTTTAAAATGACTTTAAAATGGGCTACAATGGACTTCTATAGCAACTTAGTTTAATCATTTTCGTAAAGAGATTACGAATACGAAATAGTTGCTATAGGGGGCCATTGTATGCAGTCGTGCAAGCCTGGGGCGTGACATTTTTGATAGGATATACAATTAAAAAAATAATTTAATTTTATTAAAAAATATAAAATATAAAATAAAGTATAAATAGATTACTTTGCTTTCTGTACATTCATTCCAATTCTTCCATTAAGATTCGCACATTTTACTCCACAAATCAAATGTCAGATAAATTCTCCGGTTCATTCAACAATGATTCGGATTCTCCAAATACAGAGGAAAATTCAAACTTATAAATTCGCAATATCGTTCTCGTCTCAACCCTCGTCCTTCTGAATGTCCTTACTCAACTTATTTTCCACAAAATATTCCAACTGGTTCGAATGTTTTTATTAATTTTCCACAAAACATTCCCACTAGTTCGAATTTTGTTTCAAATTTTCCACAAAATATTCTCACTGGTACGAATATTGTTCCCAACCCTCAATTTTATCACCCCATAATCCCAGCTGATTATTATACTACAAGGGGTGGCCCCATATGATGTCACATCATTCTCACGCATTCTGATCTCATCCAAAACCATAGAACATCTCACCAAGTGAATCTCAAAATTACAGTTGCAGAGGATCTGGATTTGATAGAGAGCCAACAACACCAATTTCAAGGTTCGGTTATCAAATTTCATCACATTCGACACATGGGATAGAAAATATTAACCTCGGAGATGATGATTCGGGTGCAAAACAAAAAAAAATTTCATCGTAATAAAGGTAAGGTTATGTGGTCAACCGAGGAAAAGAAATGTCTTCAGATTATTTTGTTACATCATTGTACTGATTTAATTCAAAATTTTATAAATTAATTAAAAATAAAAATAAATTAACCATAAAAATTTGTTTAGATTAAAAAAATCAATACAGTGCAACAGATAAATTTATATTGCATTTGTGTAACGAATATATTATCTTTGAATTACGTGCAATGGATAATATTGCATTGAATTGCATGCAACGGATAGTATTGCATTGAATCGCGTGCAACGGATAATATTACATTGAATTGCATGCAACGGATATTATTGCATTGAATTGCATGTAACGGATTTTTTGAAATTTAAACTTTTACTCTATAACTACACGAATGAAAATTTCATTTCTTTCATTCAATTTTTTCATCCTTTCAACAGTTTAATAAAAATGTCTGAAGATCCACATCGTGCTACAGAACGTGTCATTCGTGATTTTTGGCGAAATAAGATGTGGGAAGATGCGGAAGATGATGTAGAACGAATGCTGATTACGTTGCTTGAAGAGGAAGAGCGTAGACTCCAAACTACCCAAAGGAATCTACGATCTGGAAATTCAAGTAGATATGTGAATCGGGATCGTGAAGACGGAATTTTTGCATTGTCGGTGATTATTTCACCGAAAATCATACATTCTACGCCGAAGTATTCTGGAGGTGGTTTCGAATGCGCAGAGATTTATTCGTCGCATAGTCGATGCTCTTACAAATCATTCAAACTACTTTAGATGGAGTATAGACGCTATAGGAACACAAAGTTTGTCGCCTCTACAAAAATGCACAACGGCTATTCGTCAGTTGGCATATTTAGCTCCAACCGATTCTCTCGATGAGTACATACGGATGGGTGAAAGAACTGCATTGGTCTGCTTGATCAAATTCTGTCGATGCGTGATTGATGTGTTTGGGGCACGATATTTGAGAAGACCCAATGATGCAGACACTCAACGATTACTTCAAATGCTTGAAGATAAACACGAATTTCCTAGAATGTTGGGAATTCTTGATTGCATGCATTAGGAGTGGAAGAATTGTCCTGTATCTTGGAAAGGACAATATACTAGAGGTGATTATGGTGTCCCAACGATAATTCTTGAAGCTGTCGCATCTATAAAATTATGGATATGAAATGATTTTTTTTGGCGTTGCAGGATTGCGTAATGATATAAATGTTCTTAACGAATCGCCGTTATTCAACGTCGTCCTACAAGAAAATGCTCTGAATGTTCATTTCACAGTGAACAAAAAAAAATATACAAAATGATATTATATTACGGATGAAATCTATCCAGAATGGGCTTCTCTCGTCAAAAGCTTTTCATGCCCCGAGGATCCCAAGAGGAATAAATTCATGAGGAATATTATGTACACATGTATTATTTTTCACAACATGATTATTGAGGGCGAGGGAGATGAATTAGTCAACTAGTCGGATGAAGACACTCCTCCACCAGCTCGAATTGTCATGGGATCTACCCAAGAATTTCGAGAATACCTCAACAATTATAGTGAGCTACATGACAGAGAAGCACATCACCAACTTTGAGCCGACTGTTATGGATTATGCCAGAGCGAACATGACAATAATAATAATTGCGGAATAAAACAATCAATAAGAACACCAAGATTTACGTGGTTCACCCAATATAGGCTACGTCCATCGAGCTGCTGCAATATTTATAACCGGAGAAATATTACAAGTGTATACAAAACACTATATCTCTCACCAATCCAAACCCCGAGTATTACCGAGAAATAATTCTCTAACTCACAAGAGATCTCTAAAAAAAACACTCCTTTTTTTTTCTCTCTCTTTATTTTCTTCTGTCTTTGTTAATACAAAAGAAGAGAAAAATGGGATGATATAAACTGAAATTGGGGAAGCCTATTTATAGGCATTCGAATACGCGTGAATTAAATGCATTGCATTTAATCACGCCTCTCCACTCACCAACCCCCAACCACCATCTGACAACTAACAATTCTCCCACTTGAAGACGTGACATCAATCATGGCTTCACACAGTCAATGTAGCAGCTCATGCCTCCTCTCTTATACTTGCAGTTCAATTGAAGTTGAACATAACTTCAGTTTGTCAGTGGTCACTACCTTCGTGAACATATCAGCTGGATTTTTGCTTCCAGAAATCTTTTCAAGCATCAAGATTCCATCCTCCAAAACTGATCTGATGAAATGGTATCGTACCTGTATATGCTTCGTCCTAGCATGATAAACATGATTCTTTGCCAAATGAATAGCACTCTGACTGTCACAGTGTAATGTGCTATCCTCAAGCTTCTGACCCAACTCCTCAAGGAATGATCTCAACCAGATCATCTCTTTGCTAGCTTCTGTCACAGCAACATACTCAGCTTCAGTAGTCGAAAGTGCAACAATCTTTTGCAACTTGGATACCCAACTTACTGCCGTACCACCCAATGTAAACACATATCCAGTAGTACTCTTCCTGCCGTCTAGGTCACCACCCATGTCGGCATCTACAAAACCTTGTAAGCCTGAATTTGACTTTCTGAAGCACAGAGATGAACTAACAGTACCTTTCAAATATCTGAGAATCCACTTCACTGCTTCCCAATGTTGCTTCCCTGGATTGCTCATAAACCTGCTCACAACTCCCACTGCATGTGCTATGTCTGGTCTGGTTCACACCATTGCATGCATGAGGCTTCCGAAAGCAGATGCATAAGGAACCTTATTCATATAAACATGCTCCTGCTCCGTCGATGGTGATTGGGCTTTGGTTAGTTTGAAATGACTAGCCAAAGGAGTACTAACCGGTTTAGCTTCATCCATGTTGAATCTGCTAAGAACTTTTTTCACGTACTCTGCCTGAGATAACTTCAGGACTCCGTTCACCCAATCTCTCAAGATCCTCATACCAAGAATTTGTTTTGCAGCTCCCAAATCCTTCATTGCAAATTCTTTTGATAACTCTCTCTTGAGCTTATCAATCTCCTCCAGACACGATCCTGCTATCAACATGTCATCCACATATAGCAGTAGAATGATATAAGAACCATCAATCTTTTTCACATAACAACAGTGATCCGCCTGGCACCTCAGGAAACCGTTGTTATTCATGAATCCGTCAAAATTCTTGTACCACTGTCTTGGAGCTTGTTTGAGACCGTACAAGCTCTTTTGAAGTTTGCATACCATTTTCTCCTTCCCTCGTACTTCAAATACCTGTGGCTGCTTCATATAAATTTCTTCATCTAGGTCACCATGAAGAAACGCCGTTTTTACATCCAACTGCTCCAGATGTAAGTTTTCATTCGCCACTAATCCAAGTACAGTTCTGATAGTGGTCAGCTTCACTACTAGAGAGAAAATCTCGGTTTAATCAACGTCTTCCCGCTGTTGAAAACCTTTTACAACAAGTCTTGCCTTGTACCGTTTGCTGCCATCAACTTCTTCTTTGATCCGGTACACCCACTTGTTGTGTAATGCCTTCTTACCTTCCGGAAGTTCTGTCAGCTCCCAAGTCTGATTGGATGACAGTGAATCCATCTCGTCTTTCATGGATAACTCCCACTTGATTGAATCATCATTTTGCATCGCTTCTTCAAAGGTCTCCGGTTTACCTTTATCAGTCAGCAAAATATAGTGAAGTGCAGGGGAGTATTTCTGATGTGGTCTGATTGTTCTCGACGATCTCCTGAGTTCAATCACCGGAGATTGTGGATCAACTTCTTGTGCAGTTTCTTCTTCCTGTTTACTATCCTCCGACTCATTCATAGGAATATCTATCAATGGCAGTTCATTTGACTTCAGGACTTCGGGACATTTATCTCCTGCTGCAATGTCTGACTTGTCCTTGTACAAAATTTGCTCATTGAAAATGACATCTCTGCTCTGAATAATCTTTCGATTTTGGTCATCCCAGGACCGATAACCAAACTCATTATCTCCATAACCAATAAAGAAACATTTCTTTGATTTCGGATTAAGTTTCGTTCTGTTGGCTGAATCGATGTGAACATATGAGAGACAACCAAACACTTTCAAGAACGAAAGGTTTACTCCTTTGCCGCTCCAGACCTCCTCTGGTATTCTACAATCAAGTGGTACCGAAGGTCCTCTGTTGATCAGATATGCTGCAGTGTTAACTGCATCAGCCCAAAATGATTTCGGCAGTCCAGCGTGCAATCTCATGCTCCTGGCTCGCTCATTCAGGGTCCTGTTCATTCTTTCAGCTACACCATTCTGTTGAGGTGTACCAGGAATGGTTTTTTCCATCTTGATCCCGTTCTATGCACAATACTTCTTGAACTCAAAATCTTCATATTCTCCACCATTATCAGACCGTAAACACTTCACTTTCAAGTTGGTCTCATTCTCCACCATGACTTTCCATCTCTTGAAGGTTTCGTAAACATCATATTTTCAAAAAATAAACCCAAACTTTCCTGCTTGAATCATCGATAAATGTCACATAATATCGTGAGCCGCCAAGGGATGTCACAGGAGATGGCCCCCACACATCAGTATGAACCAGCCCCAACTTTGATGCTTTTGGTTCCCTACCGCCTTTCGAAAAGCTCACCTTTTTCTGCTTTCCAAGAATACAACTTTCACACAGTTTGTGTTCGACAGTTTTTAACTCCGGTAGCTTTCCTGTTGATATCAGCATATTCATTCCCTTCTCACTCAAATGTCCAAGTTTACAGTGCCATAAACTTGAGTTAGCTCCAGCATCCACAGCTGCTAACATGTCTCTGCAACTGGAAGTCATGTAGAGGGTTCCAGTTTTTGTTCCTCGAGCAATAATCATGGCTCCTTTGCTCACTTTCCAAGATCCATCACCAAAGGTCACTTTATGGCCTTCGTCATCGAGCTGTCCCACTGAGATCAGATTTCGGGTCAACTTTGGTACATGCCTTACTTTGCTGAGTTTCCAGATAGATCCGTTTGACATTTTCAAACTGATATCACCCATACCAGCTATTTCCAAAGGTTTTCCAACTGCCAGGAAAACTTTTCCGTAATTATCAGCAGTGTAATTACTGAATACCTCACGATCACCGGTGGTATGAAATGAAGCTCCCGAATCCATAACCCAAGGATCAACCGGGTTTCCCTGGATAGTACTAAGGCATCATGTACATCCTCAGTAACAGCATTTGCATTATTCTTGGGTGATCCGCAGTCCTTTTTCATGTGACCTGTTTCACCACAGCTCCAGCACTTTAGTTTCTTTTCAAAGGTATTTTTGTCTTTTCCACTCCTTGATTTGGATCTGCCACGCCATCAGTTAGAACCTTTTTCGCTACTCCTGCCCCTACTTCTGTTTTCGAGATTTAGGGCAGATCTCGATGATGTTGCTTCTCCCGAATCCCTCCTGCGAACTTATTCACCAAGGATACGATCTTTGACATCATTGAATTGTAACTTTCCTTTTCCAGCAGAATTGCTAACCGCTGCCCGCATCGGCTCCCAAACATTTGGTAAAGATGCCAAAAGAATAAGTGCACGGATCTCATCATCAAATTTGATTTCAACCGATGTTAGCTAGGAAAAAATCGTGTTGAATTCATTGATATGTGCCGCCACCGAAGCACCTTCCTCCATCTTCAAGTTGAATAACTTTTTCATGAGGAACACTTTATTATTTGCTGATGGCTTCTCGTACATGTCCGACAAAATGGACATCATCTCTTCTGTGGTTTTTGCCTCCGCCACGTTGTGTGCCACGTTCTTTGTTAGGGTCAATCGTATTACCCCTAACACCTGTCGATCAAGGAGCTCCCACTCATCATCTTCCATCTTTTCTGGTTTCACCCCGGATAGAGGTTGATGTAGCTTCTTGCTATACAGATAATCTTTAATCTATAATCGCCAGAACGTGAAATCTGTACCGTCGAACTTATTGATTCCAGGTCCCGATCCGTCATTTTCGGCCATCTCTTCACCTGCCTTAATAAAATTTCAAAAAATCTTTTCTGATGTGGAAGATCAGACAAAGCTGCAACCACAAAGCATACTCAGAATTTTAAGAAATTTTTCACCAAGGCTCCCGGACACCGTAACAGCTTTGATACCAGTTGTTATGTATTATGCCGGAGCGAACATGACGATAATAATAATTGCGGAATAAAACAATCAACAAGAACACCAAGATTTACGTGGTTTATGAAAGAGTGGGTGCCCAGTGAGCCAACTTGTGGCTATGGGCTTTGATGACTCTTTGTACAAACGATCTTTTGTTTAATATAATTTACACTTTTATTAATGGCAATGACTTTATCTTTCTTCATATTGTTATATTGTGATATACTATTGTTGTTTTGATAAAGACCTTGAATATACTATAGTGTATGTAAGATGTGATAGAACATGGGGATGTCTATCATGAAATACATCTTATAGTCACTGTATATTCTAAACTGTTCCTAGTCAATTGAGTCGTCCGATAATAAGGATAAGGATCGCTCGAGTTTGAGACTAGCATTTGCGATGCGGAGTACCACGTTTCATTGGTAGGGAACATGGAGATGTTCGAAGCATGCAAATGGATATTCATAGGATGAATAATCGAACTACCCTATCCGGACTTTCCAAGTGGTTATCACTTATCGAGTGGATAAAGTCCGCGGTTTTGGTTGTACACCATTAGTCCTTACTACTTGAAACATCATGGAGACTCTATATGTTAGTACTGTGCTTTGACTCGTTTACCGACTCTATGGGGGTCATCAGGTGTCGGGATTGGGTACAGTTACAACACATATAGGAGTCGATGCATTGTTGTCAAGGATTCACCACATACTTGCGAGTGTGGATATCCTATGCGATCTGAGGAGATATTAGTGTGACGAATCTCTGGCCAGAGTACTTGATGTGATTTAAGAAATGGTTTCTTAGTAGCACATGCGATGTCACTAATTTGATCTTCAAGATGTATTGCATAGTTATCGAATCTTGAGCGACTCTCGATATACCAATGGTTGTTGATTCGATCGGGATATATGGATGAAGGGACCGTACTGTACGCTAACCAAAATCTACTGGTTCTTGTAGGCACTATCAGTGATACCTAGGGAATCATGGGGCGATGTTGCTAGGCGCTTTACCATGATTCGTTGGGCAAGTCGGAAATCGTTGTTCCGAGTCACAAGGAGTTGTGAGCCCACGGCTAGCTGTATCCCTGAACCATTGAGGGTCACACAGTGTAATGGAGTTTTAATCCCCGTTGAGATAGTTAAATTTAAAGAGTTAAATTTAATGAATAAAGAAGTTGGACTTCTTAAATAAGAGTAAGGGAGCAGGATTTCCTAAAATGACATATGGATGTACATTTTTGGAAACCACTGAATTCGGATTCAGGAAAATTTATCTTGACTTTAAAATGTGCAGAAATGGTTTCTGTGCACATTGGTAAAATCGGTTTATCAATCGGAGTCACGATGAATTTTATATTAATTTCTGAACATGCGGGCTTTGCTTGTCGGGCCTCAACTTATGACTAATGGGCCCTAAGGTGTTAGTGGCCTGCATTATAAATAAGTTATTACAGTACAGAAATAAAACACAACAGGTCATTATTTTTGAGACAGGATTTTCGAAACCCTCCTCTCTCTCTCAAACATATTTCGGCCGAACCCCTCCCTCTCTGTCAGAGAAATTCCGGTCTGTGATTTTGAATTGCAGTCAGGAATAACGAATCAGATTCGTTTAATCTCTTCGCAGAAAAACTTCTGATAGATTTTCTAGTGCAATCTATCAGAGGGATTTAAACCCCATTCGTGGACCTGATTGAAGGAGTTCATCAGTTCCTGGGAGAGACAACAAGAGCAGATTAATTCTGTTGGTGTCCAATAATCTCGCTTCGAGATTGAAGGTAAAATTTAATTAATTGTTATTTGAATTTTACACACACAATATAATTTAATCGTTGAAGGGTTGATACCCACACCATGGAATTGTTCCATGATAAAATTTTTAAACTTCCGCTGCACCGGGTATCAATCGTGATTGATCTGGGAACACGCCAGTTTTCCAACAGTGGTATCAGAGCCAGGTTGCTCAGATCAAACGATTAAATTAATCGATTGTACAAAAATTTTTGAGTCTCGGTTTTTTGAAACAAAATAAATATTTTTAAATAAAAATTTTTTTTTTTCGGGGCAAAACCCGGGCAGCGATTGGATCGCTGCCCGGTGGGGCAGCAATTGTTGCTGCCCCGGGCGGCGCACGGCGGCGCTCAGCGCCGCCAGGGCAGCGCTCGGCGCTGCCCAGCGCAACGCAGGGCGACGCACGGCGCCGCCCAGGGCAGCGCTCGGCGCCGCCCAGGGGCGGCACCAGGTGCCGCCAGGGCAGCGAGAGTCGCTGCCCTAAGGGGGCAGCCGGGCTGCCCCCGGCCCGCGCCCACGGGTGCGGGCCAGCCCGGGAGTGTCCCGGGCGGCCCGCGGGAAAAATTAAATTTTTATTTAAAATTAATTTTAATGTGTTAAAATTTTATTTTTGGTCCGGTCAAAAATTGTTTTTGATTGGTTCACGAGGCATCGGATCGAATTGTTCGAGTCCGAAAATTTTAAAATTGATTTTTGGATAAATTTGAATTTTTGGAAAATTTTAATATTTTATCCTTAAATTGAATTTTGAAATCAATTATTTTGGTACAATTGATGATAAGATTTGATCTTATGATATATTAAGTAAAATATGATTTTATCTATAAAATTGGATTTTGTAGATAAAATATGATTTTATTTGATAAAGAGATAAAATATGATTTTATATGTGAAATGAGATTTTATATGTAAAATATGATTTTATCTTGTTTAAATTTGAATTGTCACTGCATGTTATCCAATAAATTAATTTTGAATTAAAAGTTATTGGATAAGGATGATCGATTGCCATGACCAATTTTGTAGGTGTATGTTAGGAATTTACATTTTGTTTTATTGTTGTTGGTTTTATTAATGGGCCTGGTTTATGGCCCAATATGAATGTCATATGTAATAAAAGTGGGCTTGGTTTATGGCCCGTTCCCACCCCTAAAAATGTATCCCCTACTTGTCATTGCTATTTATTGTAAATACATTAGATTTAGTGGGAGATCAAGATTTGAAGATGGTGGGCCCAGCAGACAATAAAGACTGAAGAAATGTAAATTGAAAGCACATGTAATAGGATTGCATTGCATACTGCATATTACCTAGGATTGGACTAAGACTCGTGATTGGCAACCACGGGTCAATTAGAAATGGAATCGATCATCCTAAATAATATATGATATTATGATTGTATGCATGTTTAGACATAATTGCGTGAATCCGGCAAGCATGCAATAAATTGAATATGATGAGACAAATATTTTTATAATTAAAAATCCCTCATTTTAAATATGATTTAAAATTGATATCAAGATAAATAAAGGAAATTTAAATTTGTTTAAATGTTCCTACCTTCCATCAACGATCAATGTATGTGATGCTACCCGCGGATACGGTCCGGCTCATATTATTGGGGGGGCCCGTCCATCGGAAAGCTGTACATTGGATCGACAAATGTTGTAAGTTGGGTGGAACTCCCATGGGATCGGCTCATATTATTGGGGGATCCACATGGCGACCGTCCATCACAACTTAATATTGATGGGTCATCTTGACATGTCACTTTAAACGGCGTCATATTATTGGACCCTTATTGGACATGAGGTAAATACATGGGGGTTGCTTTGGAAGCAATTGGGCTCTACCTTTTGAGAATTATGGTTGGCTGATATTATTCGGGACCATAAGTTTGTCAATTGGACTCCATGTTCTCACTAAGGAAAAGTTTCCCGTTTTCACTAGAGGGTGGTGAAATCGTTAAAATAGTGGGAGTGAGATTCATAAAATTAAATTCGCCTATTTTATGTCTTAGTAAATTATTTAAACAATCATTAATATATGTCTGTTTTTCTTTTCAGTATTTCATATGATGAATTCGCGTAATCCTTTATTCTCGATCCTCGAACAAAACAAGTTGACTGGCGCCAACTATACGGAATGGTTCCGGAAGTTGAAGATTGTCTTGACTTCGGAGAAAATGCTCTACGTGTTAGAGAAAGCACCTCCGAAGGAAGCACCAGCTGATGTAAGTCCGGAGGAATTGGCCAAACTTGATGCATGGTGGGACCATGACATCAAGACCAAATGCTATATGCAAGCCTCGATGTCTGATGAACTCCAGAGGCGATTTGAGGACACCGTGAATGCTGCTGACATTCACGCTCAACTCAAGGAACTTTTTGGGGCTCAATCGAGGGCTGAAAGGTTCGCTACTGTGAAGGAGCTAATGACGTGTCGCATGCGTGAAGGGACTTCGGTCCGTGATCATGGGGTACGAGTGATTTGGCTCATACAGAAGTTAGCGACCCTAGATTTGGTGTTGGAGCATGAACTCAATGTGGATTTACTGCTTCTGTCTCTTCCTTCTTCGTTTGACGGATTTGTGGTAAATTTTAATATGAACAAGATAGAGGCCACCCTTGAAGAGATGGTCAATATGCTCGTTACATATGAATCCACACTTAAGAAGGATAAGCCAGCTTTCTTGGTGGGCTCCTCATCTTCTGCTAAGAAGGGGCCAAGTATGAAGGGCAAGAAACGTTCTGCCCCACCCAAGAAAGTCGAGCCCGAGAAGAAGCACAAGACAAAGGCTTCAAACAATGGAAAATCCAAGGATGTTTGCCATTACTGCAAGAAGCCCGGTCATTGGAAGCGCAACTGCAAGGAATATCTAGAGCAGTTGGGAACTGCAAAGGGTATGTTCTATATTGAAATAAACATTTCACTTAATACTACTTCTTGGGTATTGGATACCGGATGTGGATCTCACATTTGCAATGATTTGCAGGTGATGACAAGAAGTCGCAGGCTTAGAATGGGTGAGACCCAGCTGAGGCTCGGGAATGGTTCCAGAGTTGAAGCTACAGCCATTAGAGATGTTTGTTTAATTTTGCAGAATGGTTTTAAGTTATTTTTAAGAGATGTTTTATTTGTTCCGGATTTAATTAAAAACATTATTTCTGTTTCTATGCTAGATAGAGATGGTTATTCTTGCAATTTTGTGAATGGGATTTGCAATATTTACAAGAATGAATGTTTGATTGGAAATGGACAACTTGAAAACGATCTATACAACTTAAAACTGAAAGACGTTCCAATAAATTATATTGATAAACCGGCAACAACAAACAAAAGAAAAATCGATAGTCAAAACCCGGTGAACCTTTGGCATGCTAGGCTAGGTCATATTTCCTCAAGGAGGATGAACAAGCTAGTGGGAGAGGGCATGTTTGATATGTCTGATATTAACTCTCTACCTACTTGTGAATCCTGTCTAAAAGGGAAAATGACTAAATCTCCTTTTAAGGGGAAGCCTGAGCGTAGTCAAAATCTGTTGGATTTGATCCATACAGATGTTTGTGGACCATTTAGAGTTGGGACTCAATATGGCCACACCTACTTCATTACCTTTACTGACGATTATTCAAGGTATGGGTATTTATATTTAATGAAATATAAGTCTGAAGCATTTGAAAAGTTCAAAGAATTCAAGGCTGAAGTAGAAAACAAGCTAGGTAAAAGTATTAAAGCACTTCGATCGGATCGAGGTGGAGAATACTTAAGTACCGAGTTTTTGGACTATCTAAAAGAGAATGAGATTCTCTCTCAGTGGACTCCTCCTATGACACCACAGCTGAATGGTGTATCGGAGCGTCGTAATCGAACTTTGTTGGACATGGTTCGATCCATGATGAGCTTCACTGAGCTTCCACCTTCGTTTTGGGGCTATGCGCTTGAAACGCCGGTATTGTTGTTGAACAACGTCCACACTAAAGCAGTGGACAAAACACCATACGAGTTATGGAATGGCAAAGCTCCTAAGTATTCGTACTTGAGGATTTGGGGATGTCCTGCTTACGTGAAGCGGACAGTGGGAGATAAGCTGGATAGTCGATCCAGCTTATGTTATTTTGTAGGGTATCCAAAGAATTCAATCGGATATTATTTCTATTATCCTGCTGAAACAAAGGTGTTTGTTTCTAGGAATGCCACCTTTTTGGAGAAGGAGTTCTTATTGGATAAGAAAGGCGAGATGATGGAACTCGAAGAAGTTCGAGAAGAACCGAAATACAAAATAACGATCCTACGCCTCAGGAACCATTACTGGACACGCCTGAACCTAGAAGATCCGAGAGGACTTCTAGACCTCCTGTTCGATATGGTCTTCTTCTTGAAGGGGATCAAGAGGAACCCGACATTGGATGTGATCCAAGAAACTTCAAGGAAGCAATTTCTGATGCGGATTCAAATTTATGGTTTGAAGCTATGCAGTCTGAATTGGATTCAATGCATACAAACCAAGTTTGGTCTTTAGTAGATCCTCCTGATGGAATTGTTCCAATAGGGTGTAAATGGATCTACAAGAGAAAGCTTGGGCCTGATGGTAAGGTATTGACCTACAAGGCGCGATTGGTGGCGAAAGGTTACACTCAAAGACAAGGAGTTGACTATGATGAAACCTTTTCACCAGTTGCAATGTTCAAGTCCATAAGAATCCTTATTGCCATAGCTGCATGGTATGACTATGAGATATGGCAAATGGATGTGAAGACTGCTTTTCTTAATGGAGACATTAAGGAAGAAATCTATATGAAGCAGCCAGAGGGGTTCACATCCATGGGAAGCGAGCATAAGGTATGCAAGCTTCAGAGATCAATTTATGGTCTAAAACAAGCATCAAGAAGTTGGAACCAGAAATTTGATGAAACAATAAAAGATTTTGGTTTCATCAAGAACCCGGAGGAACCGTGCGTGTACAAGAAAGTAGTTAAGGATGTTGTGACATTCTTAGTACTTTATGTTGATGACATCCTACTCATTGGGAATGATGTAGGGATGTTACAGTCAACAAAGATATGGTTATCAGGTCGATTCTCGATGAAGGATTTGAGTGAGGCATCCTACATTCTAGGGATACAGATCTATAGAGATAGATCTAAGAGAATGATAGGACTCACTCAATCAACCTACATCGACACCATATTGAAACGGTTTTCAATGGATGGGTCCAAGAGAGGACATCTACCCATGTGTCATGGAGTTTCTCTATCCAAGTCTATGTGTCCCAAGACTAATGAAGAGATAGAGAATATGACACATGTACCATATGCGTCAGCTATAGGTAGTATCATGTATGGGATGATATCTACCAGACCGGATGTAGCATTTGCTCTGAGTGTCACGAGCAGATATCAAGCTAATCCCGGTCAAATGCATTGGAAAGCCGTGAAGGACATTCTTAAGTACTTACGAAGGACTAAGAATATGTTCATGGTATATGGAGGACGAGATCTGAAATTGGAAGGCTATACCGACTCTAGCTTCCAAAGTGACGTGGATGACTCGAAGTCAACCTCTGGATTTGTGTTCATGCTCAATGGCGGTGCTGTCTCTTGGAAGAGTTCCAAGCAGGACACCACAGCGGATTCCACCACTGAGGCTGAATACATTGCAGCATCAGCTGCTGCTAAAGAGGCCGTTTGGATGAGGAAGTTCGTCCAAGAGTTGGGCGTCATTCCTGAATTTGTTGGTCCAGTCCCGGTGTACTGTGACAACACGGGTGCCGTTGCTCAAGCAAAGGAACCAAGGTCTCATCAAAGATCCAAACACATACTGAGGAAATACCACATCATCCGGGAGATTGTGGAAAGAGGAGACATCACTGTCGAACGAGTGGCCTCTGCAGACAATATCGCTGATCCGCTTACTAAGCCCTTGCCAGGACCATTGTTTGACAAACATCGCGAAGCAATGGGTCTACGTAGTATGACTAGTTGGCTATAGGGCAAGTGGGAGATTGAAAGAGTGGGTGCCCAGTGAGCCAACTTGTGGCTATGGGCTTTGATGACTCTTTGTACAAACGATCTTTTGTTTAATATAATTTACACTTTTATTAATGGCAATGACTTTATCTTTCTTCATATTGTTATATTGTGATATACTATTGTTGTTTTGATAAAGACCTTGAATATACTATAGTGTATGTAAGATGTGGTAGAACATGGGGATGTCTATCATGAAATACATCTTATAGTCACTGTATATTCTAAACTGTTCCTAGTCAATTGAGCCGTCCGATAATAAGGATAAGGATCGCTCGAGTTTGAGACTAGCATTTGCGATGCGGAGTACCACGTTTCATTGGTAGGGAACATGGAGATGTTCGAAGCATGCAAATGGATATTCATAGGATGAATAATCGAACTACCCTATCCGGACTTTCCAAGTGGTTATCACTTATCGAGTGGATAAAGTCCGCGGTTTTGGTTGTACACCATTAGTCCTTACTACTTGAAACATCATGGAGACTCTATATGTTAGTACTGTGCTTTGACTCGTTTACCGACTCTATGGGGGTCATCAGGTGTCGGGATTGGGTACAGTTACAACACATATAGGAGTCGATGCATTGTTGTCAAGGATTCACCACATACTTGCGAGTGTGGATATCCTATGCGATCTGAGGAGATATTAGTGTGACGAATCTCTGGCCAGAGTACTTGATGTGATTTAAGAAATGGTTTCTTAGTAGCACATGCGATGTCACTAATTTGATCTTCAAGATGTATTGCATAGTTATCGAATCTTGAGCGACTCTCGATATACCAATGGTTGTTGATTCGATCGGGATATATGGATGAAGGGACCGTACTGTACGCTAACCAAAATCTACTGGTTCTTGTAGGCACTATCAGTGATACCTAGGGAATCATGGGGCGATGTTGCTAGGCGCTTTACCATGATTCGTTGGGCAAGTCGGAAATCGTTGTTCCGAGTCACAAGGAGTTGTGAGCCCACGGCTAGCTGTATCCCTGAACCATTGAGGGTCACACAGTGTAATGGAGTTTTAATCCCCGTTGAGATAGTTAAATTTAAAGAGTTAAATTTAATGAATAAAGAAGTTGGACTTCTTAAATAAGAGTAAGGGAGCAGGATTTCCTAAAATGACATAGGGATGTACATTTTTGGAAACCACTGAATTCGGATTCAGGAAAATTTATCTTGACTTTAAAATGTGCAGAAATGGTTTCTGTGCACATTGGTAAAATCGGTTTATCAATCGGAGTCACGATGAATTTTATATTAATTTCTGAACATGCGGGCTTTGCTTGTCGGGCCTCAACTTATGACTAATGGGCCCTAAGGTGTTAGTGGCCTGCATTATAAATAAGTTATTACAGTACAGAAATAAAACACAACAGGTCATTATTTTTTAGACAGGATTTTCGAAACCCTCCTCTCTCTCTCAAACATATTTCGGCCGAACCCCTCCCTCTCTGTCAGAGAAATTTCGGTCTGTGATTTTGAATTGCAGTCAGGAATAACGAATCAGATTCGTTTAATCTCTTCGCAGAAAAACTTCTGATAGATTTTCTAGTGCAATCTATCAGAGGGATTTAAACCCCATTCGTGGACCTGATTGAAGGAGTTCATCAGTTCCTGGGAGAGACAACAAGAGCAGATTAATTCTGTTGGTGTCCAATAATCTCGCTTCGAGATTGAAGGTAAAATTTAATTAATTGTTATTTGAATTTTACACACACAATATAATTTAATCGTTGAAGGGTTGATACCCACACCATGGAATTGTTCCATGATAAAATTTTTTAAACTTCCGCTGCACCGGGTATCAATCGTGATTGATCTGGGAACACGCCAGTTTTCCAACAGTTTACCCAATATAGGCTACGTCCACGGAGCTGCTGCAATATTTATAATCGGAGAAATATTACAAGTGTATACAAAACACTATATCTCTCACCAACCCAAACCCCGAGTATTACCGAGAAATAATTCTCTAACTCACAAGAGATCTCTAAAAAACACACTCCTTTTTTTTTCTCTCTCTTTATTTTCTTCTCTCTTTGTTACTACAAAAGAAGAAAAGAATGGGATGATATAAACTGAAATCGGGGAAGCCTATTTATAGGCATTCGAATACGCGTGAATTAAATGCATTGCATTTAATCACGCCTCTCCACTCACCAACCCCCAACCACCATCTGACAACTAACACCGACTTGGTTGAGAACATGTATGGGCACGAGACGGAAGCAATTAGTGAGGAACAACTTCATCATTCAATATTTCAGTTGTGCACATTTATGCTTTTTTAAATTTATCTCGGGTTTTATCAATTGTGCACTTTTATGTTTTTAAAAATTAATTTATGTTGATCTTTATTTGTTTTGTACGATCGTGATTCATGAATTGATGTTTTAATATTAATTATTAATATTTTCATTATATTGTTTCTATTTTATTAAAGATTCATCATAACATCTGAAATTTTAAATAAAAAATATTAAAACAAAACTAATAAAATTATTTTACATTAATTTACATAATCCATACAAAATACTAAAACATAATCAATTAAGAGTGAATTGACCTAAAATCCCTAATACCCTTCCTAACTTTATTAGAACTCCCTAGGCAAAAGATTATTTACTATAACTCCCTAGGACCACCAAACTTGAATTTTTTAATATTTAATTCTTGTGCTGGATTTATGCTAATCTATGCTTGAAATCTATAGGTTCTATGCTTAACTTGTAAAGGTTTTATGCTTGAATATAGAGATTTTGTGCTCATTTGCAGTATAAAGAATTATGCGGAAAAATGAAATTTTGTGCTCATTTGCAGTATAAAGAATTATGCGGAAAAATGGTATCAGAGCTTTAGGTTAATTATTCAGACATAATATTATTTGTTAATTCATGCTTTCTTTGTTGAGAAGAAGATTTTACAAAAAGATGACTTCAAACGAAGGTTTGAATCAAGAGGATTTTATTCATACGAAATCCTATAAACAAGTTAATCTATTCACAATAGATTACTTACAACAAGTTGCGACTAATGCTCTCAAATTTGAAGAGATAAAGAAAAATGATTTCTAACTCTAAATTTTTAGAGATTACCCCAGATTCCTCTAAACTCTCCGGATATCTTAGGGAAATTCAAAAGACGGTACAATATTACAGCAATCAGTTGTATGAAATACCTCGGCAAATTGAAGAAATCCTTAAGAAACAAGAAGAAATTCTTGGAACTCTAAAGGATCTTCAAAATAAAATCCTAAACCTAGAACATACTTCTGGTTCAGAGCTTTAGGTTAATTATTCAGACATAATATTATTCGTTAATTTATGCTTTTCTTTGTTGAGGAGAAGATTTTACAAAAAGATGACTTCAAACGAAGGTTTGAATCAAGAGGATTTTATTCATACGAAATCCTATAAACAAGTTAATCTATTCACAATAGATTACTTACAACAGGTTGCGACTAATGCTCTCAAATTTGAAGAGATAAAGAAAAATGATTTCTAACTCTAAATTTTTAGAGATTACCCCAGATTCCTCTAAACTCTCCGGAGATCTTAGGGAAATTCAAAAGACGGTACAATATTACAGCAATCAGTTGTATGAAATACCTCGGCAAATTGAAGAAATCCTTAAGAAACAAGAAGAAATTCTTGGAACTCTAAAGGATCTTCAAAATAAAATCCTAAACCTAGAACATACTTCTAGTTCTAGAAAAGGAAATACAGGAGGAAGGTTACCATTTTCGTTTGGTACCGAACCTTTGTTACATCAGAAAGGTAAAACCAAAATAGCTCAAAAACCTTAAACTAATGATGAAATTATGATTAATCTTATAAAAGCAGTATCAGAGAAAAACACTATCTGATGACTACTTTAGAAAGATTAAATCTCGAGGATCTACAAGATCTTGCGGATTCTTTTGCGAATCTCAAAGTTGTAGATCTAAAAATGAATTTCCCTGAGGTGAACAACCCATGGTAAATCTCCCAAGATATGTAGTAAAAACAGAAGAACCACATAGTGAGTTCCATGTGGGAGAAAATTCACATCCAGCAGGAACCGGATCAAGAAGGAGTAAAATACCACTACATCAAACTCCTTATGGAAAAACTGTTTTAGACCCGATACATCCTTATGGGGTTATGTTAAACCTTGATGTTTTGGACTTCAAAAACAGAGAAGATCTTATAGATGATTGGACGTCATCTATGAAAAATGCAGCAGGGACATTAGATCTCAATAAAAAAGGATTCATTAAACTTCTAGAAATGAGTCTAATGGGATCTGTCAAGATCGCATGGGAGATTACTATGCCAGATATGAAGGAATCAATCTTAGCAGGAGAATCCCTCGGCGAGATTGGAGAAAGAATGGCCAACCTATTTAAAGCACAATTCATAGGGGTAGACTTACTAGTAGAAATTTGATGTTTTACTTCGCCAATTTTTACTTCGGCAGTTTCAAATTTCGAAGTAATAGATAGTAATATACTTCGGTTGCAAAATTGACGAAGTAAAATGCTTCTTAAGACTTCGCATATAAAAAAAACGGGCTTCACTTTAAATTTTAACTAGAATTTTACTTCGTCATTTGAAATTTACCGAAGTTAAAATTTTTTAAAAAAATCTGTGTAGTGAAAAACCCTTTCTCTAACTTGACATATTCTCTCCCTTCTCTATATGGGAACGTGAAAACATTTTCGAATCCACCCACATCTCACGAATTTTCCTACTGATTGTTACACTATTTTCGTTTGATTCAATATTGAGTTAACTTCTAATCACCTTCATTATCTCCCAAATCAAGTGATTAATCGCAAGGTGCACTGTTGGTCGCGATTTTCCAATCGCGTTTTTTCAAATTTGCGCATCTTGGGCTCTTATTTTCTTGATTTCTGGGATTTTGGTTGTGATTTGCTGCAATATTATGATGTTCTTGGTTCGTTTCCATGGCTGTTAACTTTGTGAGGGACATTGGTCGCGATTCTGTTCAAATCGCGAGTGTACATCTGCGTACACTTCGGTTTTTCAATCTCTCAATTTTTAGGATTTCATCTCGTGATTGAGCTTCATTTTCAGAGTATTTTGGGGTCGATTTCACTGCTGGACTCCTGCTACTGCATCTGCGTGAGGTAATTCGCTTGAACTTGGATTTCCACTGCTAGGGTTAATTTTTCTGCGATTTCTGGATTTTGCTTGGGGTTTTGATTGTATCGGTTGGAATATTGGCTCCATTTGAGCGTGTGGTGACTGTGGGTTGTGGTTTTGGGGCTGCATTTCATCTTCAAATTGGTTTGTTCTCGGCCAGCTTCATTTATGCACATTAGGTGTTTGTTTCTTTGCCTCAATTGATTACACTCAATTTTGACTAACGTCTAGTATGATTGGCTTGAGGCATTTGTAAAATTGTGAATGACATGAGATAACATTAGAGGTTGGTATGAAATTTTCAATTTGTTAGGCTGTAAATAACAGTGGCCATTGAGCTTACATTTTAAGAAGAGTTTATATGACAAATTTGATTCCTTTTATTTCAATTTCGTTGTCCGTGTTGATCCACAACTGCTTATTAGCATTTTTAGTAACTTAATTTTCTTTCTGCAAACATACACGCTGACTCACCTTCACAAAGCCAACTATGGATCTGCGAGAGTCAATCCTCAACCAAACCGACGTTTCCTTGTCTCTGGCGAAGCACGTCATCATCACCGAAGCCAAGGACGCTAATCTTGTGTTCTCCCCGCTATCGATTCATGTTGTTCTGGGCTTGATTACCGCCGGGTCGAATGGGCCGACCAGAGATCAGTTGCTGGGATTTCTCAAGAAAAAATCACCAGAAGACCTGAATTCCCTATCGTCCCAGCTTGTGAGTCTTCTGTTCGCCGACGCTGGGCCGCTTGGTGCTAAAAAGATGCGTGAATTGCGAGTTAATTTGGTGGTTTTCATGACATGAAATAAGATTAAGTGGATATTAACTTATGACTTTTCTCTAGAATATCTTTTTTTTTTACTTTATTACACATTCATGTAGTGGAGTCTGAATTGATTTGTGTTTTTACCTTGCTCATGGTTATTATTTGGATATTGTTGCAGTTGAAAGGATATACTCATGTGGGTTGTGGCCCAAAATCTCTTATTGCATCATCAATCACGTGATTTACATCAACAGGTTTGGAGTTGCTTCTTTCTTGTTCCAGTTTCAAAATTGTGTTGTGTTCTCTTATTGCCTCATCAATCACGTGACTTACATGATACGATCAGTTTTTCATGTTATGTAAAGACGACATTTGATGGTATTTTGTTGAAGTTTTTCACTTATCAGGTTCTTAAGTTTTTTGGATTTTTTTTCAAATTGTTGGGATTAAGCTCATAGTTGTCTTATTTTAATGCTTAATTGTATTATATCTATTTGTTAAATTGTTTATAAAGTATTACCGATAAGATGAAAAGTTAAAATTAATTCATCATTGTGAAATTTATAAATAAAAACAATGTTCAATTTAAAATTAAATTTGTTCTTAACAGTAAAAAAAATTAATTTACATGTGGGATGATAGAATGTATCATTAATCCAATGATCAATGAAGGAGTTTTGCAGAACTTTCAATGTTTTCCAGAGCCTTTTGGTGGTAAAAAAATTGAAAACATCATAATTGCAGTCTAAACTTTACAATGCAATCTGTGGGCATTTACATTCATAAGACACTGGGTTGTGTCTTGTATTGAGAACATGGTCCATGTGTCCTAATTGTGGGTTGTGTCTTGTACCACATTTTCCACTTTCTCGATTCACTGAACCAGCATACCAAGATTGTGGGTTCTGGAAACGCTTGACATACCAGTACATGTATGGTTTTACTCATCGGTGGAAAATATTATTTCATTTCTTCCTGTTCAATTTTGTGGGTTTCTTTTTTAAGTCTTATCATATAAATATTGCATTCCTATATCTTTGTTTATTAATTCAATCCATTTCATGAACATTTGATATGTTCAATAAAATGAGTATATGAAATGTGCTGCCATAGAATGCTATGAGTCATTTAAACTCATTCTTAATGCCTTGATTGTTGGAGAAACTGAGAAAAGGTTGTGTTCAGTTTTATTCATGGAGCTTATATACTAAATTCATATTATTTTGTCCTCACAAATATTCGTGTTATATAACTGAATTGTTTGTCACTAGGATCTTGGATGCCAGTTTTTGGCATATGTCTATTTGCCTTTTTTCCTATCAGTCCCATGTATGGATAAAGTGAGAATCTTCTGAATGATTGATAATATATGGTTTTATTGTCGGATGCAGCGAATTGGCCGAACTTGTTCATAACAGCCAGGATACAAGAAAACAACTTTTTGCCAATATTGTGTTCCCTCCCCCAAATACAGCGCAATGGGAAGAACAGGTACACTTAAATTCAGTTATACCAACTTCTAGTTCTTATACAGAAATCGAGCACTGTCACATGTGTTTCTTTAATAGATTCGACGTCTCTATCTTCTCCTAACTGTAAAAGAATATGCAATGGATGTGCCAACAAACCTTGAAGCACACCGGAGGATAGCATTTTTCTCAAATTCACTTTTTATGAACATGCCACGCGCACCTCGAGTTCGCAAAATGCTCTCATTCAGGTCTGATTTAATAGCCTTGGCGTGTGCGTTTGGAGGCGTTCCTCCGGGGCTGAATGTTATAATATTGAAACATGCATTTACTATATATGAATGTTTGTAAGATTTGAGCAGCAGGTGTAAATATTGAATGTGGAGCAGGAGCAAAGAATAAGTGATAAGATTTGGGATACCTTTTTTCATGCAAACTTTTGTAAGAATATATTCCTTTCTAATTTCTTCATTCACGCTAACGTAAATTGATCTGTTCGATATATCTCCTAGATTTTTTTTTTACTCTTATATCAATTTTATCATTATTAGTATTGTTATATGTTTCTATTTATTATTTTTGGACAAATGTGTCGGTTTAAATTTCTGTAAATGATTAGCTTCTTAAAACAAACATGTATTAGGATCCTTCGATCGATAATATTCTATTATATGTTCTTTAATATCATTTTTTAAACCAAAATGAACGATGCATGCCCACTTGTGTTATATATGATTGCTCAGTTTAATCTTCCGATGAATTGTGATTTTTAATTAAATATCGTGCAAAGTATAATATTATGCTTATTTATGCAACTTATAATTCTATATAAAATATATATTGACCTGTTTTCACAAAATATATATATATATAGACCCAATTTTATTATCATTGAGGGATGTTATTGTTTCTCAAATAATATAGGATTTTGAAATCCTTCCAACAGAGCATGTACCAAGGGAATTGCCTAAGGTTTATTGTGTCGACGTATATATGATTTTTGTTGTCGTACTTGTTATTTCTTCTGAGGACAGAGTTGATAAGTTGCTTCTGTCTGTGGTTTTTGTAGGTATCTGTCACACTTGGTGGCCGTTGGAGCCGGTTTAAGACATACTCTACAATTCAAAGGACTTTGGAAATATGGGGATTTGCCCTGACTTTTGTATTCAGAGTATGGTTGAACAATCAGAAGTTCTCTTACAAAGGTTAGCCATCGGCCAAACTGATTATAATTGAACATTAAGTGGTGAGTTTGGTGACTACTTGTATCATGTTAATTAATTTATGGGATTAATTAGCTTCGTCTGAAGGTTTTCAGTATTTATCATCATAAGTCTAGTTCGTGTTTTATGGGATTAAATGTCTTATGAATCTTGTCAGTACCTATCATAGTGATTAGATCAAGTGGAAGGATGAAATCAAGAAAAAATAATTTTTGATTAAAGTCTGTCATTGTTATTAATTATTTTTTCAGGACCTGAATATAGGCGTTGCATTATATATGGATTGCTTTTGGAGGTGATGGTTGGCTTTACGAGTGGGTGGGCGAAGTACAGGGCCGACCTGAATGTGTTTGGGTTTTGCGTGCTAAGTTTAGAATATGATTTGCATCCATTTACTTGTACAATTCTATGCTTTGTTCACGCCTCTAGTCCCTAGTTTCTGAATTTTTTTTTTGTATTTTTTTGTAGTGTGCATTGCATTAGAATTTAATTTCGAGTGATTTGTAATACTAAAAAATTGTATATTAAATTTTATTTTTGAAATTTTAAATTTTGGTTTATTTATAATATTGAAAATTTTATATTATTTTTAATTTTTTTTTTGTTTTTGAGAATGTCTTTTACTTCGTCAATTAGTGAAATTGCCGAAGTATAAGCATATCTTTTGCTTTGAAAATTTCATTAAAAATCGAAGTAAAAGAATACATTTTACTTCGGCAATTTCTTTAATTGATGAAGTATAAGCATATGTTTTACTTCGTAACTTATGAAATGAGCGAAGTAAAATATATGTTTTTACTTCGGCACCGGTCCAATTCTGCTTCCAAAAAATGACCAAAGACTTCAGTAATTTAAGGTATAAGACTTCAGCGATTCAGCGAAGTAAAAAGGTACCCTATTACTTCACGTGACACTACTTCGGTAATTAAGTGCCTACGACTTCAGTTATTAACCGAAGTCTTAAGCGATTTTTCTACTAGTGACTATTTCAATAATCAAGATACAGAGAAAAAGAGAAGATATACTCAAGCTCTGTATAGCCTCGAGTTACATGATATCTGTTTAGTTGATGAATACATTATGTTATTCACTAAATACAGATGGAATTCGGGAGTCAAGGAAAATGTAGCTATTCAGCTATTTTTTGCAAAAATGCCAAGTCCCTGGAGAGAAATGCTGATTAAAGAATACGTTCCAGGTAATCTTGATACATTGGCAAGACGTGCGTCCTTTTTGAAAGGAAAATTGGCAGAATGGTGCCATATGGCAGCATTACAAAAGAACTACAAGAAAATAAGGGGTATAAATAAGCGTACACCTTTGTGTTGTAGAGAAAATGATCTTCCAACGATCATTGGAAACAAAACACAGGGATTTAAAAGGAAGAAATTCAGAAATAATCTCTATAATAAAAGAATGAAGAGTTCTTGGAAACCAAGAACATTTTGGTCTAAACAAAAAGCCAGATCCTATAGATCAGGTAGAAGAAGTGGACCTACAAGAACGTCCCCAGCAACAGGCTCATCACAAAGCAGGGAAAGAACACCATCAAGAAGAACTTTCAGAAGAACTCATACAAGGTCAAGTGAAAGTTTCAAGGATTGCAACTGCTGGACATGTGGAGCAAAAGGACATATATCTACAAATTGTCCAGAAAACGAGAAAAAAGGAGTCAAACTCTTTGAAAAAACATCAGATATGGATGATGCGGTTTTCTTTCAAGATCTAGTCCAAGTATATCAATTTGAGGATATCCCCTCAGATGAAAGCATATACGAAGAAGAATATTATTTAGTCAAGAAGTTTCTGAGGATGAATCAGAATCAGAATCAGAATCAGAATCAGAGTAAAGAGGAGGTGTTTCGACATGAAACACATGAAAGTTTGGCTGGGTTCTTTAGTCAAACCACGATATCTCATAATATGGTTCAAAGGATTATGAGAGAAAATCTAACACTACAGAAGTACTAAGGATTTTTGGCAGGACAAGTTGAAAGAGTTTTAGGAAACCTAGGGCTAAGACAAAGAAGACATAATTTGATTTATAAGGTATCCAGAAGGGAAATGGCGATTCCTATGGAATTAACCAGTAATTAAATTGAGATGCAGTTGATTCCCTTTGAAGAAATTCGAGAGGAATTACAGAAATTAAAAGCAGAAGTAGCAAAGACAATGTCTTGGATTCATATTGGATCAATCCATATTATGATCAAAGCTACTTTTAAAGAAGGAATAGATTCACCCATAGATATCGTAGTATGCGATAAAAGAATGGGGAATATACAAGATGCGGTTCTAGGAACTATCTCAGGAAATTTGTGCGCAGAAAAAATTGTGGGAGTTATTTATCCAAGAATAGCCTACAATTTAGCTGATAGAGATTTTAGTCGAGCCTTGACGTTGCATCAAAACTTCAAGGAAAAAAGACTAATGAAGGAAGGTAATAGGACATATTCTATTACATATCAAATTTCATATGCTCTTTCTAATACTCACCATTCTGAATTATTTATTAGAAATGAGTTCATTGAAATTTCAGAGATATTTGGGAAAGTTGCTCATGCAATATACCCAGAAAGAATCGAGTTTCCTTTAATTCAGGAAACAGACATTCAAATTCAAGACAGACCTGTTCAATACAGAGATCTTAAAATAGAACCCCGAAGGTTATCTTTCCAAGGAGACCGAATGACAAGTAGGAGATGGGACAAATCTCCTATTCAAGAAATTCCACCAGAAGAAAAGGAGTTTTCTATAATAGAAAAATTTAGATCTCCAGAAGGATGGAAAGAAGTGAAAATAGTATTCAAAATTACAAGTCATCGGAATCAGTTCCCTTGTAACTCGATTTACTATTTGGAACAACAAGAAAAAGGAACTTACCAAGGAGTGATAAATATTGGAGAATTGAAAATTCAAATCTGTGGAATTCCAGGAAAAGAGATGGATCAGTTCATTCTTGGCCTAGAATTTCTGGAGGACCATAAATCATGAAAACGCCTTGAAAAAAGAATAGAGTTTATGGAAAAAGAGAAGACTTGGAGGATTCAATAAAAATCCTACGAGATAGAAAACCAAGAGAATTGGATAAGGGACAATCCCTTAAACAGATTCGAAAACTCTGTTTACAAACAGAGGAAGAAGGAACTATTGAAATTAGTAAGTCATGAACATGATTTACTAGGACGCATCGAAGAAGTAGAAAGAAGTAACCATACTCTACCTTCTGAAGCCTTAGGAAAACTAAAGGTGAAAAGTCTTAATCGGATTACTGAGTTGCAACACAGTCTGTTAAAAATGGCAGGACCATTTAGTAATCCCTTTAAAAAATGACAACAAGTCCTTTCTCCATATACATTCCAATAGGAATGTTGTATGAACAATATAAGGCTGAATACTTTGCAGCTTATATTGACTCGGGAGCAGAAATTTGTACAGCAAAAAGAGGAGTCTTCCCTAAAGAATGTGAAGAAGAATTGCCAAAAATTGCTGGACGGAATTTCTCTAGAAGAATTTTAATTTTTTGCAAAGGAATAAAACAAGCAGAAATCCTCATGGGAGGAGCAGGTCAAACACCTTGGTACAAGGTAAAGACACCACCAATCTATTTCCATGATACATGAGCTGATATCCTATTAGGAAATAACTTCTTACAAATGTTTAAGAAGTATACACAAGACAATGATTCAAGAAGACTTATGTTCACTACAATTTGTGATCATAAAATTATCGTTCAAAGACTCAAAGTTGCTTTTTATCGAAAATTGCCGATAATATTTCGCAGCCAGCGTGGTGATAAAGGACAAATTTTTCACCCAAAAATGAAAGATCCAAGAAGGTTTGGAGAAACCATGTTGAAAATAACAACAGAACAAGAACTCCAAACAGAGGATATGGAGCTTCTCAAGGTGACTCTAAATCACAGAGATATAGAGTTAGAAAATAAGGTATCCCTTGAAGATGTCAAAAAGAGGCTCAAAGAAAGTTACAACGAGCATCCTTTGGCATGGTGGGATAGAAATCAACTCAAAGCTAGTCTTACTCTAAAGGAAGGCAAATAGTATGAATTCGTCAGATATAAGCCTATCTCGATGAACATAACAGATCAAAGAGATATGAGAATAATTATCAAGGAATATTTGGACCTTGGTCTAATCAAAGAAGGCGTTTCACCATATAGCAGCCCAGGATTTCTGGTCAGAAATCATGGTAAAATAAAAATAGGGAAACCCAGGTTAGTTATTAACTACCAAGATATTAATAAAATCCTGAGTTTGATGGGTACTTCATACCGAGTAAAGAACACCTAATTAGCTGTGTACGAAATGCTAGAGTGTTCTCAAAATTTAATTGTAAGTCTGGATTTTACCAGATTCGAATGGAAGAAGGAAGTAAGAAATTCACAGCCTTCTCTACTCCACAAGGACACTATATTTGAGAAGTTATGCCTATGGGATTGGCTAATGCACCCCAGATATTTCAAAGATAGATGGATAACCTTTTTAAAGATTATTTCAACTTTATGTTTGTTTATATTGATGATATTCTTATAGCATCAAAAAATATAGACGAATTCGTTAAACACTTAGAGATTTTCTCTAAAATTTGTAAACAAAAAGGACTGGTCTTATCTGAAAAGAAAGCAGTCATAGCAACAAGGAAAATTGAATTCCTTGGTATTGAGATTGATGAAACTGGAATAATTCTACAACCCCATATTGTGAAAAAGGTAAAGAATTTTCCAGATAAACTCAAAGACATAAAACAACTTCAGAGTTTTCTTGGAGTAGTTAATTTCGCAGGGATGTTCATTAACAACCTAGCAATGTATAGAAAGGTGTTCAGTCCTTTGTTAAAAAAGGATGCTAGGTTTATATGGACTAAAGACCATACTCAAGGGGTAAACCAATTAAAGGAGATATGTAAGAATCTCCCAAAAATGGCTATACCCGAAGATGAAGATGATCTGGTTTTATTTACGGATGCTAGTGACGATTGGTGGGCAGCAGTCCTTACCAAGATCACTCCGGATGGAGAAATACCATGCAGATACTGTAGCGGTCTTTTTTCAGAATCAGAGGCCATCAGATGACATATCAACAAAAAGGAATTTTATGCAGTTAAAAGGACTTTCGAAAAATGGCCATTATTTTTACTTGCTAAAAAATTCACGCTAAAGGTTGATAACACCTAGGTAAAAGCTTTCTTAAAAAATAAGATTGAATCTAAACCTGAGAAAGCTAGGTTATTAAGATGGCAAGCATTATGTCAAAATTATATTTTTGATATTGTTATTTTTAAATCTCATGAAAATATTCTTGCAGATTTCTTAACAAGAGATGGAAGGCAGTGACGTGGATTCCATCATGAAAATGCAGAGGCATCTCAGGGAACACCTTGGGTTGCTTCAAACCGAGTTCAACCTGTTAGCCATTAATGCTGAAATGGCCAGCAGGTTACAACAAGCTGATCGGATCAAAGTATCTAATCGAATTACAGGGTGTATGCAAGCTCAAACACAACTATGGGCTGCTATTCAAGGGCCAATTTTGAAGGCCATAGAGAAACCATTGGTTTCTCATAAACAAGATATGATAAAACCATTGGTTTTACAAAAAAACAAGAAATACAACCACCGGTTGGAAAACAAGATGTTGAGGAAGCTAAAACTCAAAAAACAAGTGCTAATCTATCATCAGCTTTTGATGATCTAGATGAAGCAACAGTTGATGAGGTTTCCTCATCAAGTCAACCCTCCGCCTCTGGGGTAAAAGAGGAAGAGATCAATCTTAGGCCCAACACTGACAAGGGCAAATCTAAGATCGATACTAATCCAGCTATTATTTCTCCATTTCAGGTTTACCAACAGAGGTGGGAGAAATTAAGTACAGGAAGTGAATTAACCCTAACACTTGCAGGGTTGATGTTGCAGGGATATATCCAAGGGTATGGCTAAAAAACAATGTCAATCCTAAGGATGTAAAGCTTTGGTATAAATTTGGAGCCTTGGCCTCAGTTTATACAACGTCACCAAGCTTTCCGGAGATATCACAGTTACCCAAATGGATTCAAGAAGCAGTCCAAGAAACATGGGCAAATAAAGACCATTTGTCCAGAGGAGATGTGCTTGAATTATATTTTTTTGGTGCAGCTCCAGAACCAACAGGGAAAGGATCACACGAACCCTTTCATTTCATCAAGCTAAGGAGACCTGACATGAATAATCAAAGATTTATTAAGGACCCTATTCCTGAGGAAATACCATTAGTTTCCACTTTTGGAGAAAATAAAATCTCAACCAGAAGGGCATGGGGTATTTGGGTTTGTCTCACCGAGATGGACAAGGTCAAGTTTTCGTTCAAATTTTATCAGAATTCTGTGAACGGATAATTCCTGTTAAACACAATGACAGGAAAAACTACGGCTTTTGCGGAAGAACTTTTCGAAAAGAAGAGAAACTTTTTATGGAATAACAAGCCGCCGGGGAGTAAAGAGACTCGCCAAAAATTTTGTAACATGGCTCATATCGGAAGATGGTCAGAGAACATCTGCCCAGAGTGTCCCAACCAGAAGGAGCCAGAATTCGGAAAAAACTTCAGACCCCGAACGGATCAAAAAAAAAATTTCGAGACAAGCAAAGGTGGACAAGGACCACCAAAGATGCGTTTTTACAGGGGCCTACTTCAAAAGCAAAAGATGCCCCGACAACAATAAAGCAGGCATGTGAGGAGAATAAAGCCAAAAGAAAGTGGCAGGCATGTGATTCCTTCACTAGTAAAAGATGCCATCAATAATGACATAAAGAATACAAGACAACTGCCTCCTCCACTAGTAAAATATGTCATCAATAATGGCATAAAGAAATAGAAGATAGCTGTAAGATTGCCTGAAGTTTCTCGGTGAAACGAGTGGAACCTCAGCTATAAATACAAGCGTTCAAGGAAGCTGAAAATATCGATCATTCCCTTCAATTTTCTTACAAATAAATTGTTGTAATATTTCTCTCTCTATTGTATTAGGTTTTCTTTATGTATTACAAGAACAAGGCTACTATGAGTAGCTAAACAAGTTGTCTTCTCCTCTTCAAAGGAGTTGATTTATGTAATAATATCATTTCTGAATAATTTCTTTAAAGACTCTTGTTCTTTCATGCTCATATTTTATAATTAAATTTATATACCATATGCCTTAAGGTAGAAAACGAATTAAGGCTGTGCTGGGTGTCGTTGAAGGAGCTTGTGCAGAAACCATCTGTTGCGACTGCGTGGTTGGAGTGTGAGGAGCACTTCGTAAAACTCGGCAGGTATGACCCGACGACATTTTGGTCAAAGAGGTATTTAAATTTATTTCATCTTACGGAAGCATGTTGGACCCTAATTTGGAGTATATCGGCTGGAAACCTTGTGTAACTGATAGTCTTGCATGGCCGGGACTGGTTCGATAGGTTAACAATGCCACGTACAAAGGATTAGTTGCTAAATAATATTTAATTCAAAAATGGGGACCACTATGGAGTTGAAATAAAAAAAATTGTGGTTAGGGAGTTAAGATAAAGTTTGAAGGGTTGGTAGGGATTTTTAAATTATTTACCCATCAATTAATATTAATTAATTACATAAAAAATTAAAATTTGGGTAGAAGAATTTTTTTACGTATTTAGCATTATTTAATTAAAATTAATTTTATTTTATTATATAATTTAAATTTAAATGTAGATAATAAGTAATAATTATATAATATGTATAGAATTGATTAGTAGGATCCAAAAAAAGTTAGTTTTTGGATTTAAGATTGTGAAGAGAACTTATAAAAGTTTTGTTTTGAGGTTTGAACGACGTTTTATAATAGGTCTCCCGATGAAGTTGAGATTATAAGTTGATGCGAGTACCCTTAAGATGAAGATCCAAATCATAAATTTTACTTTTATATTTAGCATTTATTTTTATTTCTATTTTTCTTCCCCATTTTTATGCTACCATAATTAATCAATGTGCTAATCGAACATGTTCACGATCTTGTTTAATATATAATATGGCTTTCAAAAAAATGATTCAATATTATGGTACTATTACCCAAGTTAAAATTTTCCCAAGTTTGTACAATGATAATTACTCAAGTCTTTTATTAAATCGTAATGTTTTTTTGCTCTCGTATCAACCATATATTGTTTATTTAAAATCGAGAATCTCACTTATATGGCGAGAATAAAACCTATATTATTCACATTAAAATCTATATGAATAAAAATAAAAGGAAAAAAATAATCTCTTTTCCTCTCGTTTTAAAATATTGGATATCGTTTATTTTTCTCCTTTGCTTTTGATTATAATATATATTTTATTGTGTGTAATATAGGTTTATTTTTACTAAAATAATTAAATAAGACTCTTAAGAGAACATCAATGTTCAATAAACAAAATTAAAATATTAGATAGATTTAGTAGCTTCTAGAAAAAACAAAGACCAAATTAGAAAAAAAAAATGTTAAGTTGGACGAAAGCCAAATAATATAATAGGTTACGTACTTACATGACTAATATAAAAAATAAACGAATTTACACGGCTAAAATTGTAATTTTTCATATGAAAAAAATTACAAAACAACACATTTAATGAAAAACGTAAAGGAGATATACACAGAATATGTTGGGTTGTGAAACACAAGCAATCTTGATTTTGATAATAATAAAACTTTTTATTATGTTTCTAACATATTTCATCAAGTGTTGTAGATATTAGATCAAAGTTGGAAATCTTTGAGCTGGAAATCAAGTTTCTCAAACTGGCGCAGTTGAGTAAATCGATCATATATCATAGCTCGATGATTCAAATTACTTGAAGTCAAAACGGTTGGAAATATTACTCAAATATCTACAAGTCATATCTGAGGCCAGATGAGTTAATTCGGATGTTATCAAGGCGAAAAGTTGGTCGCAATATCAAGCTGGATGCAAATCAGATCGAAGTTACAGCAACCAGATCAAACAGACCAGCTCTGGTATTTTGGCCATAACTTACAGCTAGATTATCCAAACGGGATGATTCAGTATGATTTACGAAGATAAGACAATGATCTACAAATTATTTTCAAGCAGCTCAATCTGAATCGGAGCGTAAGAAGCTGATAAATCGAGATGAAGTTTCGGAATCTGCACTGAAATTCTGCAGAACAGAATTTCAGACACAGCTTAGTATTTCGAGTATATCTTTCACATACAAACTCAAAATTGAGCGATTCTTGATTCCATGGAAAGCCAAGACAAAGGAATACAACTTTCATGTTCATCACCTTGCCCAAAAATCAGTGAATCAAGATCTATAAGCAAGTGAAAAGATCAGATTGAATCATAAATGAACCAGATCAATTGGAATGATGCAGATCAACTAAGAGACTAGATAAACTATGAACCAGACCAGATCAAAGCTTGACCAGACCAGATGAGTTTTACCAGATCGAATCGGTCAAACCAGCCCGATGAACAGTAAATTCAGCTCAAACTCAGAAAAGTATCAGCTACTCAAATATGACCGTTGCAACTTCATAAAATGTCCAGAAACATCCCAAACGGTCATATTCTTGAATCTAACGTTTATATAATTCTTGGAGATATAAATACAACACTTTGAAGGCAAAACAAGAGAAGATAATGGAGATTCAAAGTGTGGGCAGTCTACTTGAAGAAATTAGCTAGTTGAGAGCATTGCCCTTCGTGTGAAGAACATCATCATAATTCTTGAGCGTTAACAGCTTAGTTCTTCACACACAATCACTCACAAATATACAAGAGAGATGAGCTTCAAAGATTAGTTGAGTGAGTCTTAGCACAAAGACATTAAACATTGTGTTGTAGTCTTGGCATAAGAGACGTTAAACAATATGCGGATTGTGAGGTTGAGACCTACAATCGAAAGTGGCTAGGAGTTGTTGTTTAGGTATTGGATAAGTTCTAAATTGGATTGGGTTTGTACAAATGAGTTTGTATAAATCAAAGTCTTTTAATGGATCCTTCCGAGGTGAAATAAGGGATGACGTAGAGATTGAGCTCCGAACATACATAAACAAATTCGTGTCTATTTGTTTATTGCATTTACTTTATTATTGCCACTGTTTTAAGATGCATTGTTGAAGCATTTTATATGTTTTTCATACACCAAAATATTGCATATAAAGTATTTTATAAAATGCTTCAACCAAACTGTTTTTAACATTTCAACTTGCATCCTTTCAAATGATTTATAAAATGTTTATTCGGTTTCTACGAAGGATTATTTCGAGTGTATTCCGCTTAGTTTGAAAACCAAACTCGATATAATTCATCGATTCTCGGTTGATTTTTTAAACATTTCAAGAATGAACTATTGTAGCTCTAAAATATTTTAAGTGTGTATTCACCCCTTCCCCCCCCCCCCCCCCCTCTCTACACACCTATTTCGATCCTAACAGAATATATGAACGTTAACGTGCTCATCAACATGCACATCGTTTGATTAATGAAGAAAAATATTGGAAGAATATTTTTGCTTTCAAGTTTCAACATTATATGTACGTTCAGCCACACTCTGGAGCAAGTCTGAGGTCTATAGGAAGTTTGGGAAGCCAATACTGCTGCAGATGAAATGGCGAATATGGATAGACCAATACGGGGCAACCGTCGTTTGAGCCATATTTGGAATGGTCATCTCCGAAGCTCATCCCGGAGAGCCAATTCCTCTATTTTTTGAGTCGCGTTTGGAAATACCGTCCTTGGAGCTCATCCCTAGGAGCCATTTCCTTTATCTCTTGAGCCGTATTTGGATAGGCCCTTCCAGAGCTCATCTCGAAAGTCCAAATCCCGTCGTTTCCATCTCGTTTGCCACCATAATGCCACATACACCATCAAAATATATTTCATGCATCATCATACCATATCTGTTAGGGAAAAATCCCTATAAACTTAAACCCAGAATCATCATGCTAAACCATCAAGAATAAATCTGTAAACTTAAGCGGAAGCGTACCTTAATTCATAACAATTGATACCGATGTAGATCTGCATGGTTTGGCCTTCCAGATCAACACGATTTGCCTTGAGAGTTCCTTCAGTTCTCTCACGCTCTCTAACTATTGATGGGAATAGAATAGAATGACTGTGTCGATGTAGACGTCGTGTGATCTGGAGACCATAACCCTATATTTATATTTTGGGATTCTATTTAAGCCCATCAATAAAATAGAAAAGCCCACTAGTATCTACACATTAAAGGTCACACCCTATTAGATACATTAAAGCCCAAATAAACCGAAATCTTATTTAGATCACTTTTATGGGCTAACTTTATTTGACAGTTCACAACACATAATTATTACATATAAGCCCAACATTGGATTTATGATCCAACAATCTCCCACTGGGCTATATGTGAAACTTTATAATTATGTTTTGCAAAATAACCAAATGAGCTCAACTTTGCTGTCATTATCGAAATGTATCTACTGCTAATCCGGTCCATCAATCATACTAACATAGGATCAAAGAGGCCTTTGTCACATTCATCGTAACTCGACTCATCAATGGTCACATATGCCAGATAACTGAACGACATGGATTATGATGTGGATGTGTAGCATGAAAATTTCATGTAATGTGATCTTAACATGCCTATTTCCAACTGATCCACCCTTAACTTTAGTGAGATCAACCAAAACAGAGTCAGAGTGTGAATAAACCAAAACCTTTATTTCTGCAGAAATAACTTTTTTTTATGTATCCATAAACCAAAAACCGAATAACCAAACATGTCTATAAAAGCATTTAAAATTACAAACTCCCACTGAAACTGAATATTCTTGATTGACAAGTCACCCATACAAATAATGTGCACACAAAACCTTTTGGGTGATAGTCCCTAAGCAAATGGATCCACAATCATGGAGTTTGTATCGATGTGCTTTATAGACATTATTCACTCTGAACTCTTACTTCAATAATCAGAAACATGATTGGATGCCTTGTAACACACTATAAAATCTACTGTCATGACAAAAGAGACTATAACAAGTGACTTTTTAGTACTCTTTTGTTAAATGACACCTTTTGATAGTAGATTTAAATAGTCCAACATAGTTTCACACTATCTAGGCATCCCTTAAATTAGAGTCAGTATACCAAATGATCTCAAACCGATCTGACCTCTGATATGTGAGCATATAATTCCTTCTATTTTCTGTAAATTTCATAATACATAATTGAATATCTTTCAATAGTCTACTCCTGGATTATTTAAATATTTGTCCAACATCCTAATCACGTATATAAAATCTGTACGTGTATATACCTTAGCAATACATTATATTCTCTACTGCTAAGTCATAAAAAATCTTTTGTATTTCTTTTCTTTAAATCATTATTAGGGCACTGATTGAGACTAAATTGTCTCCCTCAACTTAGGGGATCAACTGGTTTACAATCTTGCATCACATATCGCTTTAAAACTTTCTCGATATAGCTTTTCTATGATAATCCAAGAATATACCGAGAGCGATCCCAATGTATCTGGATACCCAGTACAAAAGATGCATCACCAAGATCATTCATCTCAAAATTCTTAGCTAGAAATCTCTTGGTGTCATGCAACATATCTATATCGTCACAAGCGAGTAGGCTATCATTACATAGAAAACCAGAAAAATATTTACTCCCACAGACCTTATGATATATACAATCATCGACCAAATTCATCTCAAAACAAACGAGATGATCACATGATGAAATGTAAAAATATCATTTATTAATTAAAATTCAGTACTATGTCAATATATATTCCTGAAGAGTCTTTCAAAGAAACCAAAGAGAAAAACCCTTTACAATTGTATCCTCTTACTGTGTAAAATCTCATTAATGACAAGGCGAGCCTTATATCTTTCCACATTACCTTTTGAGTACTCATGGTTTTAAATATCCATTTAGAACCAATGAACTTCACACTTTATAAGGCAATGAGACAAGATATCAAATGTCATTGTCTTTCAAAGATTTTATCTCTTTATATTGACATCAATCCATTTCGAGAGTTAGAATTTTTATGACTTGATAGAAATTTATAAAATCATTTTCTATCATGTCAATGTTGACCTTATTATCTTGGAGAAATACAATCAAATTACCTAAGACTGTATTTCTTCTCTCTCGAGTGGAACTTCATAATGACAAGGTTATTGAGATGTAAGAGTTTGTTCTTTTAGAATATTTCTTGAATGAGAGATTTACCTAAATTGTCTTACCGTATTATGTTTTTGAACAAAGTCAAAAATATAATTTTGATCAATGTCAATAACACCTGTGAGAATATTAAAATATTCTTCTTTAAAGACAATTTTTAAACTTTATCTCCCCCCACAAACTCGACATCCTCAAAAAACAAGCATTTTCCTAACTGATAATCAAATTAATTGTGGGACCATAAAACTTTTACCCATTAGATCTTTAAGAATCACTTTAATCAAACTTTGTGAAGGATATATGCTGCAGTCATTAGTGTTTGTCCATAAATGAGATATAAAAGTCATATCTGAAATAATCATCTATGAACAATATAAATTATTGTTGATTATTCCAAAAAATAATTTGGAAGACCCACTAATATCCATATTTATAAGTTCATGACATCCAAATTCTTATTGACTTCAGATCTCCTTTAATTTGTTTGTTTTCCCTTTATACATTTAACACAAATATCAAAATATGTTAAATTTAAAGGATTGAGAATTTCGTCATACATAATTTTCTTTATTCTCCATCCGGAGATATAACATAATATCTCATGTTACGACGTAACTGAATTCTCATTACTGGAATTTTATCTTTGAGACTTTTAAATTTAATTACAGGGACTCATTAAATGAAACAATTGTATCAACCGAATAAAGATTATTTTAACGAGATGAAGAGCCAGAGCCAACCAATTTTGAATCATGAAACAACCTAAATTATCATTTTCAAATAAGCAAGAGAAACATAATTTGCCCAAAATAGAAATAAAAATTATTCCGCCTTAAAGTCGGTACAATAAATGTTTCATTTAGATTCAAATAAAACTCAGGCCTTAACAATAATCTAAAATTTTCAATTATTTCAACTTTAACTGTTTTGTCATTGTACACTGATGAATCTTTCATCATCATTTGAACTTTAGCAATAATAATAATAACCCCGCATAGACACACTGATGATAACACCAAAATCTATCCATCATATGTGACATCAAAGATAAATTAACCTTAAAACAAACCAAATTTAGAAACTTTATTTTCATGAGCCTTTTAGCTCCACAGAAGAAACAACTATTATTTTCCGATTAACTCGGTTTCTTTTGTTGTTTCTTTTGAAGTGCTATATCTGCAACTTACTGTATCCTTAATCATTTATCTTTATACCTCATTGAAAGTGAAATTGTCAAGAACGTACAAAATTCACCCTTCCATTCTTGACAAACCTCGTTTCCAATATTCTTAAGGTGATTCTTAACTGTAGTTATATTTTTTCGACATATTGCCCTAATGATTCCTAAATGACTACCTTAATGATCATCAAACATGCAATTTAATTTTTCATACCTTTCCATATCCCTCCTTTCAAAAAAGGTACTCTAGTTCATAAAGGTATACTTGAATCAATCTTTATTGCAATATCTTTGATCCTTCTTCCAAGAACTATCAAGATGTTTACTTTTCCATAACTTGAAGTAACAAGCATCTTTGAAAGTAAGAATAAAGTTGATGTGGACAGTAAAACTAACAGAAATATTCAAATAATAACTGAACAGAAAATTATCAATAAATTAAATATGCTCACAAAAAATGCCCAAATAAGCAATATTAAATTCAAATAAAGGCACTCCCCATCTCAAGATATCAGACGCTCCATTAATATTCCATCTTTGGACAAAATATTAACTTGTAAATGATATCTTGATGTAGTAATAAAATACTGATCATAAGAACATATCAAATAATAAATCTTCCTTTGGGCTGATTTATTATTCATATGTAAAACCAAATAATAATCACATATTTATTACCACAACTGCACATGTAATTATGTTAAATAATAACCTTCCTTTGGGCCGATTAATTATTCACATAAGTTACATGTACAAAACCTTTATATTTCAAAACAAATTAATTTTCATAATAGAGGTCACTTTGGCGACATGTTGCTTCAATCAATTTATCCCAAAATATATATACCTTAAATGTTCCTTTATTCAAATTTAATATAAAAAAAATTGACCCCTTTCTTAAAAAATAAATTTTAAGTATTTTTTGGTCAAATTTATTTATTTAACCATTGATCGTACGATCAATGTCGACTGGTGGGCAAATCAGATAATTTTCTGGTCATGGGTGATCTTTTCGGGTTGGATTCCCGTATATTCAAAAATTAACTGACCCATGTATATTGACCCGATAAACTTAATCCATATAAAATAATCAATTAATTCAAATAATGCAAACCTCATAAGGGATACCGAAAATTGATAGTAAATAACATGTCAAATAATAATCTTCCTTTGGGCCGATTATTATTCACATGAAAACCGAATAACTATCACAATTTTGCTCTTATATAAACACATTTGTAATCATATTAAATATTAATCTTTCTTTGGGCCGATTAATACTCATAAAATTACATATACAAAACTTTTTATATTTCAAAATAAATTGATTTTAATCAACTCATTTTAAAATATATAAAATAACCTTATCATTATTTGAATAATTGAAAATTTAAACCTTTAAACCCAAAATAAAGATATTGGGTTTATAACCAAATTAAACTTTATCCAAAAATATGTGATGGGTTAGAAAAAATTTACTAAAAATTTGAATATTTTCGTTTCCTTAGAATTTTCGAAAAATCGAAAATTTCCCAAAATAAAACAAACCCTAACCCATCTCCACGCCGCCACCGCCGCCGCCCATTCCCGGCCAAATTCCGACCAGAAACTGGTAGAGCACAAGGCGGCGACCACTACTGCACCTTCGCCGGTCCTAATCGTAGCTTGATCGGCCGGAATTCGCTCTAAAATTTCGAAACTCGCGACATTGACTGTCGAATCTTTGGCTTCGAAATCCGGCGATTATGCGACGGAAACCGACGAATTAATGGTTCTAAGTGAGGCGCCTGTATGTCTCCTACAAAACGCCTTATCCCCCGCCGCCCGAAACTGGCCGTAGGTTGGCCGTTTTCAGGCGTTTTCCGGCGGCCCTGAAACCCTAATCGGGAATTCAAAATTTTCCTTTTTTTTTTTAAATCAAAAAATATATATATATATATATATACTGGAATGGAAAATTTCGAATTTCATCAAAATAATAATATTCTGTTTTCGATTAAACCAAATCGAATATAAAACCGTATCTCAATGATTTAAACATGAGTGTCTCTGATACCACTTGTTGGGGAAAATTCCCCATAAACTTAAACCCAGAATCATCATGCTAAATCATTAAGATTAAATACTGTAAACTTAAGCGGAAGCGTACCTTAATTCATAACAATTGATACCGATGTAGATCTGTATGGTTTGGCCTTCCAGATCAACACGATTTGCCTTGAGAGTTCCTTCAGTTCTCTCACGCTCTCTAACTATTGATGGGAATAGAATAGAATGACTGTGTCGATGTAGACATCGTGTGATCTGGGGACCATAACCCTATATTTATATTTTGGGATTCTATTTAAGCCCATCAATCAAATAGAAAAGCACACTAGTATCTACACATTAAAGGTCACACCCTATTAGATACATTAAAGCCCAAATAAACCGAAATCTTATTTAGATCACTTTTATGGGCTAACTTTATTTGACAGTCCACAACACATAATTATTACATATAAGCCCAACATTGGATTTATGATCCAACATATCATCATGACATCATATCCTTTCATCATCATATCATATTTCAATACTTCATCATATCATGATCGTAAAACCTTTCTTGATAAAATCATGCTTGCCAAAGATGATTAAAAATCATGCTTATGTATTAAACATAGTTTTCATGAGTGAAAAAGTCATATACATACATTACTTAACATAATCGATCCACGTGAGTCGTTACGTACGTCCTGGACATTCGAATTTGAAAATTTTTCAATAAAACATCTTAGAAACACTTAAAAGAGCTTAAAAGATCATAAAATTGATTTTCTGACTTGAAGGGCGAAAATTTAAAATTTTGAGCAGAACCTTTTGCGCTTGAGCGGGAAATGTGCAAATGCTTGGGCTCGAGCGAAAAAATATGTCGCTCGAGCGCGCAGCCCGCTGCTTGAAAAATCAGGCATCAACACGCACTCACCCCTCGAGACCAAATCCATTCCTAGCTCATTCTTGGGTTCCCAAACACCAGAAAACATATAGATATTGCAAATCCAAGATCAAACACATAACATACTTCAAAAGATTCTACCAAAACAACCCGTTTTCAATGGTTTAAATCGAATTTCATACCAACACTCACACACACCTTCAAAACTCTGATTTTTGTCCATTCTTTCTTCACAAAACTCAAAACATAAATAACCAAGACATCCGTAACGCATCACGATTCACGATCTACTTCATACCACATGAATCATGCGTAAACATGACATAAATCATAGATTCATACTAAAAATACATATATTCTTGAATGATGGTTTCAAAATAATTAACCTTGGCACGAACGGAATTTAGAAACTTTCTCATCTTGAGATCAATCTCAACCTGAAAATATTAACTTACTCGAAAACATTAAAATATATTAGACGTAAACATAAAATCATATAAACTAATCATAACTTAAAATAATTAAAGGACATAACATCATGAAATCATTTTAAAAGTATTGATCGAGTTAGTGGATTTTGGACTTTACAGTACTACTGATCTGCATTTTTGTGCATTTAAGATGCACAGAATCTTGAACATTCTATTTTGTCTATTATGAAAGTGAGATAATTCAGGTGGGTGAGGTTTGTTTTAGTTTGATCTGATCGGATCTTTATCACTTTGATTGAACAACCTTTTGTACGGGTAATGGAAAATTAAGTGGTTTTGATGATTTCAAAAGTTTAGATGATCACTTGAGTTGTAGGAAAACTCATAATAAATATTAAAATTCTGCATGCATAAAGGCACATACCCCACCTTTGTACTTATATGTATTATTATTAGGGGTGATTTTTCGGTATATCATATCAAAAATATTGATATGAAACAAATTCATACCAATACCGATACTAATATTCTAAAATTTTGGTACGGAAAAAATTCATATTGATATCGTATAGATACTGAAAAAAATTAGGTATACCGAAAAAATGTCTGTATATCGAAAAAATTTCGGTACGGTATGCCAAAAACTCGGTATTTTGATCCGGTTTGTCAGTCCTAATTATTATGTTTATTATTATATAATATCTTAGATGTATTTGTCGATTGCAAAAAAATGTTCTGAAAAGAATTATACTAGTAAAATTACGTACACATATATATCAAATCAATCATGCCTTAATCATATGTACTAAGAGTGATGCTTCCTCCAACCCATACAATAACATTATGATCCATGAGATGAAAAAGTAATTAACAAAAAAGTGAAATAAATATAAAATGAATAAAAATTTGTGGCTCGTCTTATTTTCGTTTATTGCACCAAACGATATCTTTGCATGTGAGAACAATAATAATTTAATAAGTGTATCGCTTCCTACTTCAAGTAGTCTAGGGGAGAAAAAACGATATAAAAGTTAACAAAAGAAAAATGAGCACCTTGTTCATGTGATTATTTTCATTATCCACGCATTGTCAAATAAATATTATTAGATGGGTTTAGTGATTTCTCGCCTAAAAAAGAAAAGAACGAACAAACCCAATAGGGAAAAAAATTACAAGTTGTTGGATGGAAACTAAACATTAACAATTTTTACAAGACTAATATCTAAAAACATATACCAATTTATACGGCAAAATTGTAATTTTCCTATGAAAATTAAAATTGCAAAGCCATACATCTATACTATCTATATTCTATACTATATAATAAAGCGTCAACCATCAAAATAACTAACTTGGTAATTTAATGAATTGACAAAAATATTCTTTATTTCATTCAATAAAAGTTTGTACAGCAAACATATTTTAATAATTAAGTTTAAAAAATAACTAAATGATTTATCAATCATAAACAATATTTGAAAGATTTTCTTAAATTTAAAAAAATTAATTACGTGAACAATCTGTTCACGCGAATTATCGCTTTTAAATGAAAATTGTGTTGATTTACATGTTTATTTAAAATATTACTCACCATATTTTATTTTGATTTAGTTTATTTTATCATCTTACTATACTATAGTATTATAGTAGAAGCCTTTTAATCAATCAATTTGCAATTATTTGGTAAATTTTAATATAAAATTGTCATTATAATTAACCTAACTTAATTCACACAAAAACTACGTTATTAAAAAAATTAGACATTTTAATTTTTATATGTCTTTATATTTTCTTAGCCAATATATTTTATCTTATTTACCAAGACATTAACATTTTTTTAGAATAAAACACATATATAGATTAAGGGATTAAATCATAATTGTTTACAAGATTGGAGAGCCAATTTGGAATACAACCAGGGGTGGTCTTAAAGAAAATGAGGTCTAAGCGAAGTTTAAAATACGGGGTCTCCTATATTAATTTGAAAAGCCAAATATAATTAAGCTATATGAAATTATCTTTCTTAATCATGAATTATCCCGATAAAATCACAATAAGCTATCAAAATTCACAATTCATATGAAAATTTAATTTATAAGCAGTTACTTTAGCTATTCAAAATTAAATTCAACAAAAACCTCAATTTTCAAAATTAAATTTCAAAATTTGTGCCCTCAATCCAAGAATTTTAAACTTCTACATGAAATTAACAACGAATATTAACATTTAACAAGAAATAACATTAAATTGAATAATTAATAAGTCAAAATTTAGCGCACCTACAGACACAGAATAAATTATTCGAACAACTCAAGCTAAGAACCCGATGCTAAAAATGTCGATGATCATTGAGGGCAAAGAAGATCGACGATCGACGACAAACAATATCAAAATGAGAAATAATAAACGGAACAAAGATTGAACATACATGTATAATTAGGAGACAAATTTATTGTAAATATGCATGAGTATTCTTTGATTTTTTTATGATAACAATTATAATATAATAAATTTTTAATAATTGATTAAACATTATTAATACATAATAATTATATTATATACAATACTTTTTTAATAAATTGGGGCCCCACCCCTGGGCAAGCGCCCTGCCCGTACTGGGGCAGGGCCGCCCCTGAATACAAACATAGATATATTCAAAGCTAGAAGATAAAATCGATGCTTTGCGAGTCAAATTATGTGTCACATTGTTAGCCGATCTTTTTATATGTTGTAACGAACAGAAGTGAGGGGAGACAAGCATCAATCTGATTTCTGCAGCTACCATACCTGTTGAACCTCTGTCTTTTTTCGGCAAAGTAAGACATTAACTTTGTGACTTTTGAATTTTGATGTCTTTTTATTACGAAAAGGTCACACACCTCTAATATCGATGTATTTGTTGTGTATTATAAGTGACCATTTATTTCTGAAAATACTAAATCTTTTTAAAAAATAAAGTCTAACTTTTTTTTTTGTATTTTCTTTAAAAAACCAAAATTTACAGGCATGAAACGTGTGCACGAGAGTACCAATATTCTTTTTTACATATGTATATAATACCATATGAACATTTTTTTAAGCAACAATTTGTTTTTGAGTAGATCTCTTATGAGACGATCTCACGGATCTTTATTCTTGAAATGGGTCAACTCAATCCATATTTACAATTAAAGTAGGGCAAAATCCCGGTTCAGTTCTAAATGTTTGGACATATTTCTGGTTCAGTCCTAAATATTTTTACGTTTCCAGTTTCGTCCCAAATGTTTTTCGAAAGTTCCTGGTTCAGTCCTAAATATTTTTACGTTCTCGGTTTCATCACAAATGTTTCCCAAAGTTCCCGGTTCAGTCCTATTCTTGATTTCGTTCGAAATATTTTTCAAAAGTTTTCGGTTTGATCCTTCCGTCTATCCGTGGGTCAAAACTAACATAATACATCGTGTGTCATTCACACGTTGTAAAAGCCCCAAAACCACGAATTGAAATCTCTAACTTTCGTTTCACTTGTTCCATAGTTTTGTTTCTTTCTCAAAGAAGTTGAAAAATCTGTGGTTACTGATGGCCTTTGGCCTTTAGTCAAGCGCCATGTTGGTTATTGGTGGTCCGTGGTCACTCGGAGACAACATTCAAGGACTGCGAGATGAAATCCGTTATTTGGAGAGAGAAATACAAGATATGGATCAAAGACTTGAAGATGCTCGTCTTTATGAGGAGAGAGCTATGAATGTTGTCATCGATTGGTCAAATGAAGGAACTCTGAAGCTCGAAGAGGCCACGGGGATCTTGCGAGGGTACGATGATCTTAAGGTTTGGAGTATAATCGTGTGATACTCGGTGGGCAAGAATGCCAAGAGGACTGCACAAGGCATTGAAAAACTCCGAAAAGATGAGAATCCATCGTTTATGCTTGTTCCGTCCTCCACTATTCATAGTGTCCATCTATGATAAACCATTATGGAGTTTGAATCCAGAAGACAAGTCGAGGAAAAAATCATGGAGTTTTTGAATGATGACCATGTCCATGTGATAGTCATTTGCGGTGTAGGAGGAGCCAGAAAAACAACCATGACACAGAGAATTGTGAACAAAGTGAGAAACAAAACTATGAAACAAGTGAAACAAAATTCAAGAATTTCAATTTGGGGTTTTGGGGCTTTTACAACGTCAACGTGTGAATGAAATGTGATGTATTATGTTAGTTTAACCCACGAGTAGATGGAAGGACCAAACCGAGAACTTTTGGAAAACATTTGGGACGAAATCGGGAACGAAAAAACATTTACGACTAAACCGAGAACTTTTGGAAAACATCTGGGACGAAACCAAGAACGTAAAAATATTTAAGACTGAACCGAAAACTTTTGTGAAATATTTGGGACGAAACCAGGAACGTAAAAATATTTAGAAGTAAACCGGGAATGTGTCCAAACACTTAGGACTAAAACGAGATTTTCTCCATGAAAAGTAATACATTTAACATAAAATATAATTTTTTTTAATATGTAACTCAAATAAGAGATTCGTGTCATAAATTGATCCGTAAAACCGTTACACCTTAGTTTTTGTGTTTTTTTTATTTTATTGCAACCAATACAGCTAGATTCTCTGACCATATGTTTAAAATAATAAGCTTTTTTATTTCATCACATTAGTTTTTGTGTTTGTAATTTTATTGCAACCAATACAGCTGGATTCTCTGACCATATGTTTAAAATAATAAGTTTTTCTATTTCATCATTAATGGGATTTTTCGTGTCATCCAAGGGAACAAATTAAATACATATATATCAAATAAACAACGTGTTAACACTTAACAGGAGGTAATCAGAAATAATCATTATAAATTTCTTTATTTTGGTTTTAGTCAAAAGGTTTAACACGTTATTTGGATTTTAAATTTAAATGGGGGATGCATGGGATTAATTTTTTAATAAATAATATTCTCCTTCAACAATAATAAACCCGATCTATCGGTAGCAAATCTGACTACCCAAATTAACCCTATCCAAACCCATCGGGTACCCGAAAATGGTAGCCTGTCTCTTATTTATTTTTTCTTTAAGTAAAATTTCTCAAACATGTAAATCTAACCATTATCGCTTATTCACTGTCATCAACGCATTTGGTTACAGAATTCAATGAAAGAAAAGCACTTTTTTTTTTTAAAAAAAAAAATACTTTTTTAAAATTTTAGGCGTTTGGTTAATATAGCCATTTCTTTTTTTTAGAAACACTTATTTAAGTCCAAATATTTGCTTTTTAAAAAACCAAAAATTTTTATTTTTTGGATTCTGCTTCTGTTTTTATTTTAAAAAAGAATTATTTTTTTTAATATTTATCCAAACGCTAAAGTTGCTTCTACTTTTTTTTTAAAATAAAAATATTTTAAAAAGTTGTACTTATTTAAATTTTTTTTTAAACCAATAACAATGAATTTTGTATTCAAACTGACCTTAATTTGAAAACATTCCTTACGCTGTATTTGGATGGACGAAATTTAGTGGGATTTGGAATTGGAAATACCGTTTCAATGTTTGGCAATTTGAGATTTCAAAACGGGATTGGTATTTGGTGGGATTTCATGAGATTTCAATTAGTTAAGTGAAATCTTGACAAAATTGGTCGGATTTCACGGGATTTCACGGGATTTGAGTTTATATATTTTAAGTTTTTTTTATAATTTTTTTATAAAATATCATTTATCCAAAATTTATACTATCAAATTCCAAAATATATTTTAACTTTTTGTCAAACACAAAATGGAATTTCAATTCCATGGATTTTAAAATCCAAATCCAATTCCAAATCCAAATTCAATTCCAAATTCCATTTTTTAGACATCCAAACACACTGTTAGTATTATCACTTATAAAGAAGATAAATAAAGTGATAAACCCTCTTCGCAACTCTAGAGAGTACCGGCCCAGTCGTTCGCAAGACTCGCGAGTGTGATGGTTCGTGTCCGTAGTCAACTTACATATTAATTTGTAATTTGGATATTAGTTTTCAAATATTGGGTTAATTATCGATTTAAAAAATCATTTGAACCGTGATACTTAACAGATGAATTTTATTTTTGTTCGAACTTTTCATGATAGACAAACACGATCAACTGGTGTTTTTTATGCTATCTCATTCGGTAGTGACGAAATGGGGATCCAACTACACAAATTTTATTGTATTTGAGATGTTCACAAATGCAAAAAAAAAAAAAAAAAAAAAAGGCCGTTTAGATGCAACACATGGGCAGCATAGACAGACCCCCAACTCGGATAGAAAAATAAAAAATAAAAAGAACATTCAAGTTAAATGACCTGAAAATAAAAGTAATATACAAGTTATATGACTACAAATTAAAATTTACTCTAACAAGGCCAAAAATAAATAAAACTAAACACATGCAAATTACATGAGTAAAAATACATATTCACCATTAACATAAAACAACTAGTGAAAAGAAATATAATTAACATGACTAAAAATATATTTCTCTCTTTTATAAATTAGCTAACCCGTTACACTTTTAGTTGCCTTTCAACAAAGATCTAATTGTGTGTGGTAATTACTCCAAGTCCAAAATATTGTAATATATGTGTGAATCTATACTATATTATTAAATTTGAGACCTATTAATTAATGTCATGGTCCGTTATCGCAATGTTAAAATTATCATAAGTTAATTTAACACATCATATTAAGCATGAATGAGACTTTGATACATTGGTATGCCCCTATAAAATGTCACATTTATTTTTTTATTTTTATTAAAATTTTTTTTATTACATTTGGTGGATATATATTTGACTATTTGTAGAGTTGTCAGACGGGTCAAACCTATGGCGGTGCGCACCGGACCACCAAAAAAACCATCGTTTGACGGGTCGAGGGTGAACCAGCCATCATCACGACTGGATGGAAATTCTCAACCCAATCTAACCCAAAATGGGTTGCGGGTTAGACGACCCACCCGTGGGTTGGCTCACTATAAATAAAAATAAAAATTATTATAGTTAATTATAAATTTAATTTAATTTCATAAATATTAGTAGAAACATATTAATAAAATGTCTAATTATTGATTTCACTTGTGTAATTTTATATAAAGTTTTAATTAATACAAAAAAATCATAACTTTCATTAAAAAATATAGGGCAAATTGCATATATCACCCTTGTGAAATTTCGTGTTAGCTAATAACCCCCTGTGAAAATTTTTTAATTTAATAACCCCCTGTGATTCTAGATTTGTAGCATACACACCCTTTTCAACTAAAAAATGACGAAAATACCCCTACATAAAATAAATGATAAATTAAATAGTTCATAAAAGTCGAGGGCATTTTCGTCATTTTTTAGCCAGAAGGGGTGTGTATGCTACAAATCTAGAATCACAGGGGGTTATTAGCTTAAAAAATTTTCACATGGGGTTATTAGCTAGCACGAGATTTCACAAGGGTGATATGCAATTTCCCCAAAAATATATATCACTATTCTCGAGGCTTGATCCGCTTAGGCCTGCTTTAGTTTTGTTGGAAAAATTTCAACTCAACCCACTTGAATTGTGTGGCGAGACGGGACGGGCCAACTCAGCGAACCTGACTTAAATTGATGGCTCTAGATATTTGAATAAAAAAGTTATTTTTATATATATTTTTAACTGTTGATTTATTATTTTATTTTTCATTAAAAATAAATTATACAAACATACAATAAAACTTCGGTGTCCAAATTGCCCAATACATAAAATAAAATTATAAGCGTACTATATTTATACATTGCACGTAAAATAAATTTCACAAAAACTCACGGATTCAATAAAGTTGGTATATTTTCAAAAAAAATATATATATTAACTTTTGTCAACTAGACTAAAAAAATCCCGGTTCCGATGCAGCGCCGGCGGGAGATTGACGATCGGCGGAGCATGTTATTATCGCATTTCCCAATCAAAAGGTAACAGCTTCAATGAACTCCGCATCATTCGCCATCGCCTCCAGTGTTTCCTTGGTCGAGTAAACTTCCACGTCAATGCCGTTTGAATCTGCAGCCGCAAAAACTGTGATCCTCCCGTCGAATTTCGACCCGATCCCACTCCTCACAGCGATGGCTTTTCCCCATCCAAAGTCATTCCCATACACATCAAACCTCGGGGAGCTACTAAGCATACATATATTGCTATTCCGACTGAAACTATGTGTCGTCCTAGAATTCGCCGCCAAGTATTCCATGGTTTTGATCGCTTGTTCCTTAGTTTGCCGGTTGACCATTTCGTGTAACTTCATCGCCGTGTATCCCAGCCCATGATGCAAGATATCGTCCTCCGTCGTCGCGACTTTCGCCCCGTGAATCGCGTTGCCGAAGTAAGAATTCTGCAGAGGTATTCTGTCTCTGGTACCAACGGGCATGGAGAAGTAAACTTCTTGGTTTTGAATAATGCTGCTGTTGCTGCTACGCCTCCCCCGCAACACGGATCGCCACACATGAGCTAATAGAGACTGTAAAGATGAGATTTTTTCAGTGCCCGCCTCAGAATTGGCCCTGGATTTGAGCTTAGCGATGTTCTGTTTGCTGAAATGAAATACCCTGTGTAGCAACGAAGCTGAATCGAAGTCGCTGAACATATTTTGGATTCCAAAATGTGGAAAATGGATCGGGAGATTGATTTTCTCAGGAAGCCATCTTTGGAAAACAGGGATTTTGGATATGGTTTCGAGACCACGGGATTAGAGCTTTTTTAAAAGCCAAAAATTGTAGCTTTTAAAAGCACTTATTTTAAAAAATGTCTATAAAATTCAAACGAGCTCTTTGACTTAAAAACCAAACACCTTGTTAACTGAAAAACATTAAAAAAAGTGTTTTTTTTGCCCTGGCTTTTAAAACCAAACGGGGCCTATCCCTTCAAAAACAATTTATTCCTTCCATCTCACCTCACCTCACCTCACATTTCTTTGCTAAAACAATTTATCGTTATTGTAAAGCAATGTCTATCAAGTTTCTTTTGGGCCAATCACCTTGGGCTTGGTATTTGATTGGGCCTCTGTCAAAGCTAATGTGGATTAAAAAACTCACAACCCAATTCCGGTTGTGCCTCTGTCAAAGCTAGTGGATGCCGCCGCCGCCATCGCATGAACTACACACGAACATAGTATTTCGGTTTCCGGCATATACCTGATTTGCAATGTATTGTGGGAAGGGAAGCGGGAAAGTTTTGAGTTGGTGGAGTACCTCGTACGTTTCACTTGTCAAACATCTTTCGCTTTATCACTTCAAAAAGCAAAAAAAATAAAAATAAATAAATAAATAAATTGTTAATCGCAAATATTAGGAAAAATTGCAAATTTAGTTCTATATTTTTATGACTTTGTGATTTTGGTTCTCTATGTTTTTACATTTCAATTTTAGTCCTACATGTTCTGATTTTTGGCACTTTAGGTCTTTTTTATTCAAAAATGCTTACGTGGCACTGTACACGTCAGCTCCACATCATCACTGAATTGGTGCCACATCAGCGTCGCGTCGGAAAAGACTAAAATTTCCAAAAAAAATTAAGATAGCGGACTAAAACTGAAATTTAAAAATATAAAGGGCTGAAATCGCAAATTGACAAACATACAGGACAAAAAAAAACAATTTTCCCCAAATATTATCACTTCAAACAAGTTATTATTTATTTTATGATTATTATTTTATTTTATTGTACTCAGTAATTATATATACATATTGGGAATATTTTGGTCATTTCATGTTGGCATACAAAAATAATCCATAACGTTAAAATCATTTCAGGGATCATATATTTCATTCCTCCATTTTATTTATCTCTAAATCCCATTTTCTCTTAGAGCGAATTTAGTCAAGAAAGTGTTGTGGCTTCTACTTCCAAGAGCATCTCCAACCATCCTTTATTTTGGAATATTTCTCTATTTTCTCCAAAATGGAGGATGATTACGCCTCCAACCGTACTCCATCTTCATCCTTCATTTTGGAGGATACTACAGTCATCCTCCAAATATGGAGTATCCCTGTACATATGGTGTTTGGTTTTAGAGGATATCATATTTACGAAAATATCATCCTCCAAAATTACTTTTATATTATTTTAAGTTTTTTTTATTAAATATTAGTGGGTTAATTGGTCCAAATTTTATTAATTTGATTGTTCTCTTATTTTTTATTTGATTTATTTATTTTTTAAATTAATTTTTAATATGTTTAATAATATAATACATAATTATTAATATATTAGACGATTTTTATTTTAACCTTATCAAATTAATACAGTTGAAAAATATATTATGTAATTTTTTTTATTATATATATATGTGTGTGTGTATTGTAAAAGAAAAAAAAATAAAAAATGAAGTATTTGGTAATATTTAGAGGATATGAGTTGGAGAAATTTTTGAAAATAGAGATCATGGATCTCTATTTTAAAGGATGAAATATGAAATTTTAGAGGATATGAGTTGAAGATGGCCTAAGGATGTGCAATCGGTCAAAATCAAAATGATATTTGCAAAAAACTGAACCAAACGATTAAATTTTCTAACAAATCAAACCGACCAAATTTGTATATAAAACCCGACTAAACTGAAACGATAAAAAATCAGTTAGTTTGTGTTGGGAAATGTAGTTTTGGTATTTACAAAAGAAAGCCAAACTACTTAAGCAAAAGGCTAAACTGATATTCAGGAAATGATGACGTCATGATGACCTACAGGTACAATTTACAGCACTAAACTGAAATGCTAAACTGAACCATAAACGATTCAGTCTACCTCGACTAAACTGAATCTATCAGTCACGCTAAGGGAACACAATTCAGTTTACTTTGCTAAACTGAATCCATCAGTCCATCCCTACTCAACTGATTGTTTCAGAGATACAAAGCAGTTTACCTTGCCAAACTGATTGCGTCAAAAGTATTCACAGCAGACTTCCGGATAAGATCGTCCGTACTCTAACATCTCTACAGAATGTAGTGCCGCGATACTAAGGGAATGTCGGTGTCAGAGATCGTTGATGATAGTGACAAATCCAACGGGAATAATTTGAATCTCATCTGAAGAGAATTTTGAAATTATGACCGTTGGCAAACTAAAGAGTATAAATAGGGATCTTGATCAAAGTTCAAACTAACGAATGTGCTGATATCTCTGCTATTGCTCAAAAACAAAAAGCATCTTACGCTCAAGACTTGATCTTGAAACTCGAAATCACAAACACTCAAAAACATCATTCTGACCATTGAAGGGTCGATCTTTGTGTTAACAGATTTCGAGTTGTATTTATTCTACTGTACGATCAGTCTAGGACTGAAACCAAGGTGTTACACTAGGAGTTCTTGTTTAAGCAGTGTTTAAGTCCTAAACCGGATTGGGTTTGTGCAAATCTTCTGTATAAATCAAAGTCTTCTAGTAATATCCTTCCGAGGTGGAAGAAGGGGTGACGTAGGAGTGTTTGAAATCTTCGAACATCCATAAACAATCACTTGTGTCATTTCAGTTTACCTACATTTATCACACCCATCCCAAAAATGATTTACCCTAAGTGTTTTTAATCTGTATCTTGACATCTTTTCGCACACACTTTGTTTGACAAGCTATATTCGACACTAAGATAAGCCTTGAACTCCTTTATTAAATTGATCGAGTTTCATATTTTATACTAAACTGCTTGAAAGTATATTCCCCCCCCCCCCCCCCCCCTTCTAGACTTTCAATCGATCCTAACAGTTCGGTTTTCGACCGAACTTTTTTTAAAAATATTTACATGAAAAAAAAAAAACAAAAGGAAGAAATTTTATAGGCAGGGCAACGATTATTGAAATATGAGATGTTTTTTTTTATTTGGTAGGTGGGTTAAACTTATAACATATGTGCATGTATATGCAATTAAAACCCAACAAAAAATAAACTATATATAATTTAAGGCTCAATATATATATATATATATATATATATATATATATATATATATATATTTTAACAGGTCCAATATTTATTTTTTAAATAATATAAATAATTTCGGTTTAATCAGTTTAACCGATATTTTTTTTAAAAAAAACTGAAACCGAATCAATTAAACCGATTTGACTGATATTTTTAAAAATTAACTGATCCACCGAATAGAATTTTCGATTTTTTTCGGTTCGATCGGTTTTTTTGGTTTGACTGATATTTTGCTCACCCCTATCTATTTTTACTTCTATTTAAAAATAAACATAAATCACTTTTCACAATTTTTCCATTTGGCAATACCTCTTCTACATTTTATAATAAAAGCTATTTTAAACTTTTTTTTTAAGATACTGCCAAGAGCTAAGACAAGTAATGGGCCACCCGGACTTTTTTTAAAATTTTTTATGTAATCCAAAAATTTTAAAAATAAATTTGAAGTATTATTTTTGGGACTAATGTTTTATTAGTCCAGTCTCAAAAAAATAACCTTTGAAGCCAAAAAAAGCAAAAAAAAAAAACAAATTTTAGCTTCTTGTTTTTGGGTAAAATTTGTATAAGTTAAAAAAGAATTCAACATTCACAAACACTCAAAAGCACTTCTATGCAGGGGCGGAGATAGATCATGCCCAGTGTGGGTTTTTTCCCACACTGGACACAACATATTATTATCTCTACTATAAAAGGGTGAATGAAGGGCAAAATTTTTTATTGTGTATTGTCATAATTGCCCAAATTTTATTCATTGGAGTTTTAAATGCAAGTGGTATTTTTGAGAACAACATAAAAATTATAAGGACATTTGAGGAAGCACAATAACTCTTCTCTCTCCCTACATGGATTAATGGGTTAATAACTGAGTTTGTATTTATTGTTAATAATTGAGTTTGTTTTTATTACCTCAAAATTAATTATTGATAAACTATGTATACTATATAATATAAAATTTCACACACAATATTTCGCTAATATTTTTATAATGTAAAATATTTTAATTTTGGAAGGTGAAAAAAAATCCAAATGTAATTTATTGACTACTAAATGACACAAACCGGATATCTAGTTGTTACACACCATAAAAAAATTGAGCAGCAATATTGTTAAAAATTAAATATAAATTATTTTTATTTAAATTAATTGACTCTTAATATCTGAGTTTTTTTAGTGAGTGTAAATTTTTTTTTTAATTGGATCTAAATATTGAGTTTGTTTGTTTTATTGCATCTTATTTTTATTGGGTTTTTAATTGACTCTTAATATCTGAGTTTTTTTTAGTGAGTTTTTTTTTTGGTTTTTTTAATTTGGTCTGATCTGGTGGATTATGTTCTAAGTGAATCATTTTTATTTTTATTTTTATTTTTATTTTTATTATTTATGGGTAATAATGATTTTTTATCTTGAAAAATTATGGTTTAATATTATTACAAAATTTTATATTGAAATATTGAAAATACATGGATGAAATGAAAAAAAAATCATATAATAACATATGAAATTTATGTATAACAAATTTTTGACAATTGGACATAATTAATAGTAGAAAGAGAGTAAAATGGAAGTTATAGGCTAATGAACAAATTTAAAATGTGAATTTTTTTTAAAGAAAATAGGCTAATGGACAAATTAATTAAAAAAAATCTTAATTATTCTCATTATTAATTTATATAAAATTAATTTATATTTAATTTTTAACAATATTGTTGCTCAATTTTTTTGATGTGTAACAGTTAGACATTCAGTTTGTGTCATTTAGTAGTCAATAAACATTTGGATTTTTATTTCTACTGTAAAAGGGTGAATGAAGGGCAATAGAAAAATTCACATATTTTTTGTACTATGACAATAAAATAATTGATCATTTAAAATATTTAAGCAATATTTACACTTCTACAAAATTTGTGTTTAATATAATATATAGATATATAACATCACCATAAATTTTATGGAGAATAAGTTTCATAATGTGATAATCTGTAATTAATTAAAGCATGCTATATTATAAAGAAAATAAAAAATAATATAAATTTTTTTGAACTCTTTAAACATAACATTTAAATTGGTTTTTAAAATATCATGTTGCATTTGTAAAGTTAATCATATACTATAGCAATACAAGTGAAATAAAAAAATAAATTATTTCATATAGTTTCTTTGTTATTACAAATATATTGTGTTTATTCACCTCTTATTTAATTATAAAAATTCACCTTCAATGAAATATTGGCTTGAATTATTTTCTATCAATTTAAGAATACAAAATTTAAAACACATTTTTTAAAAACAATTCTAATAAAAAAAATAAAATTTGGTTACGACATACATATAAAAACATTTTAAAATAATGTTACTTCATAATTCAATAGATATATGATCATAAAAATAAATTAGAGAAATAAAATTTTATCGAAACATAATTCTTAGGAAAATCTAAAAACAATTAACATAAAAATGATTCAGATGTTGGAAAATAAAAATATGCATGTATTCTTTAAAATTATTTAAGATAATATATATTTATTTTATTATGACTATAAAAGTCTAAATAGAATGACTAATTTTTTCACTGTGGATATTTTTTTTTGCCCTTAGATTGTATTTTCATTCGATTAATTGTATTGATATGAAATTTTCTACACAATGTTTTAAAAATATAAAAATTGATGTATAAAGTGAATATATGTTTGAAAAATAAAATATATTTTAACTAAAACTATTTTAAAAAATCATGTATATTTAATAATTTTATCTTTAAAAGTGTGAATAGAAATAAAAAATATTTCATTAGATTTTTCAATAAATAATTTCATGAACATTTGGTGGAAAATGAATGTAAAAAATTAAAGAAAAATATAATATAAATTTATGGATAATTGGAATATAAATAAAATTAAATATTATAAATCTCATTCATAAATATTAATAAATCAAAGATAATTATAGAAAAATAAAGAAAAAATTATAATTTTGGTCCGCTAATATTTACAAATTATGATTTTGGATCTATATTTTCATATCAGATAATTATCCCTATAAAATCTCAAGATTCTTAAAAACCCATTATGAAAAATGAATTATCTATTAACTTTTTTTGTTTTCAAATCTTATGCACTTATATCCCAATATATATTTTCAAGTTTGAGCGCATTCCCTTATCTATTTGTGTTTTGGTAGACGTTTGTATCCAAAATTTGAAACACAAGGACTTAACAGATGTAGATGGTTTTTACCGATATTGAAATTTCAGTTTCAGTTTGTCTTGTGTATTTCGATTTTTGGCAATTTTAGTTATTTTTCATCAAAAATGCTAATGCAATACTATAAATGTTTACGCTACAAAAGTATCACATCGAAAAAAGGACTCTAAAATCGTAAAAAAAAACTAAACAAAACAAAACAAATACAACAGACTTTGAAATCTGATAACACAGAGTATCGGAATTACAAATAAAGAAACTTATAGAATCAAAAAAGCAATTTTTCCAAAAATAAATGTCAAAATGTAATCCATGCACATTTATCTAAATAAATTTAAGACTCAAACATAAGACTTTATCAAATATTAGAAATTTAGTATATATTTAAAAAAATAAAACAAATGCAATATTATTCGAAATTTTAATTATTACTTATTTTACTTTTATTTTAAAGGTGAATAAATTTAAATTTATGATTTGTTTTATGTTATATCTAATATATTTTCATGTATCTAACGTTCGAGACACTTGTTAATTGATTTTTTAAATATCATACTACATTTATAAAGTTAATCATATACTATTAGAATATAAATGCAATCAAAGAATAAATTATTTTCATATAATTTATTTGTTATTAAAAATACACTGTGTTAATTCGCATCTTATTTAATTATAAAACTTCATCTTCAGTGAATTGGTTTGAATTATTTGCTATAAATGTAAGAAAACAAAATTTAAAACACGTGAGCATCAAAATGGTTTTTTATGAAAAAATATATAACAGAAAAATTAAATTTGATTACAACATACTTTTAAGAAAATTTGAAAACTACAATACATCAAAATTGAATAAAAATTTGATAATAAGAATAAATTAGAGAAATAACATTTTATCGTACATAATTCTTAGAAAAATATAAAATAAATTAAAATAAAATTTATTAGATGTTGGAAAAAAATATCTATTCATTAAAATTATTAAAGATAATAAATATTTATTTTATTAGATTGTGTATTATTTCGATAACATAAAAATGATTAGATGTTGGAAAAGAAAAATATCTATTTATTAAAATTAAGATAATAAATATTTATTTTATTAGATTGTGTATTATTTCAATCTAAAACAATTAACATAATAAATATTTTCACTCTAAATTTTCTATTTTGTCCTTAGATTATGTATTATTTCGATTAATTGTATTGAAATTTTTGACATAATGCTTTAAAAATATAAAAAATGATATATAAAGTGAATATATATATATATATATATATATATATGTGTGTGTGTGTGTGTGTGACAAATAAAAAATATTTTCACTAAAATTATTAAAAGAAAATCATGTATATTTAATAATGGGTGACTTGGATATAAATCCCCAAACATAAAGTAAACTTTAAGTTCAGTCCCTGTGTCATAAGATCTTATTCTGTACTCCCTAATACACCAAAAAACTTATTTTGCACTCCCTCTTCTACTTATTTAATTATTTTATCATTAATTTATTTCTCCTAAATTATTAACACTAATTTAACGCCTATTCTCTTCTTCCCTGAGACAGAAATCACGCATCCTCCTCGAGCGAAAAAAATTCACTGATACTTCTTCTCCCTTATAAACCCACACGTCTATCTCACACAAGAAAACCCATGACCGAAAACCAATGCATCTTTCTCACACAAGAAACCCATGGCCAAAGGAATTAATCCATCCACAGGTGACGACGAGGGACGGGGGTTTTGAATCGGCACGAGCCAAAGTAACACAGAAGACGACAAGGGATGAGCCAAAGCAACACAAGTTGAATTTATTGTCGATTTTTTGTTGATTTATGGTAGTATATTCAATTTGTGTTGGGTTCTTGTTGATTTTTTGTGTGAAGGAAGAATTTTTTTTTATTTTTTTTATTTCAGTGGCATATTATCGTTGTGTTGATTCTGAGATACTCAATTGAATTTGATATCTTTCTTCGGAGCTTTGGTGAATTCTTCTTGCTAAAATAGTTTAATTTCAGATTTCTAGGCTATATACAACAACATTGATGAACAAGAATTGAGCTATAGTTGCTATTAAAATTGTCAAAATAACTAAAAATTTTCTCATATTGGTCTTGATTGTATTGAATATATTTTATAGAAGTCGTTTTTTTTTCTTTTTTTTGCATTATATACTTTCTGAAATTATTAAGCTTGTACAGTTAGATTGTTAGTGTGTTATACAAGGCCGTGTCCTAATCCATCTATAGACTAATTCATTTTTTGAATCAATAAAACAAATTTTTGTTTTTATGTTCTTTGCTTTTTTTGCTGTTTTTTTTAAAAAAAATTGAGGGATTTTGTTAAAAAGCCTATAGGAAATTAGCGTAGTGAATTTTATTCGTATTTCTATTTTGTTCTCTGTCTTTCCACAAACTTTAACCCTTTGTTTTATTTTGTCTTTTATCATTTTTTTGGTAGTTTATTTTGTGTTTTCTTATTGATTTATTTGGATTTGTATTTTCACTTTGCTGCTGTATTTTTAGTTGTCTTTGTTCTATTTGCCGCTGTATTTTAGTTGTATATAACGAGCAATCATAATTAGTCAATTTTATTATGCACATGTATATATAGTTGTCGCAATCAAGTTCTACATTATTTAACATTACTTCTATATTTTGGGGTTCAGAATGAATTGCAAATTCGAACTATGTTGGGTTGTCTTCGAATTATTCTATATTTTCTTTGTTTTCGGCTGATTTGTCGAATTAGTGTCTTGATTATGTTAAGTTCCCAAATTATCTTTCTTACTAACAATTCTATATAGATTTTAATTTGTTTGAATTTTCTAAGTTTGATTTTTTAAGTGAACTTTTAAATTTTTAAGTGTATCTGATTTGTTCTCGTTCAAGACATTTTCCCTATTGATATATCAGGATAAAGACTAATTATATTTGAATGTTTATATTGTTCCTGTTTGAATATTTATTATTAAATCGTATGTTATTTATCTATTTACTTTGTAGTTGGTATTATGTTTTGATTATAAAGTCTCGTGTTTATGTTTCTACACTTGTGGTGATATTTCAAGTTATTTATTGAATTATTTTATTCTTGATTTTCTTGAAGGAATGAGTTTGATGCGCATGTTGGTTCTTCAAGTTCTTCTCAATATGAAATGGTTCTACCGAATAACTCCATTGATGCTTGGAGTCATTTGATTCATAGAGAAGGACAAATTTTTAAAAATGTTGTTGAGTTTTGAAATGTTCTTAAAAACTATGCTATTGCTACCATGAGATCGTTTGTGTATAAGAAAAATGACAGACAAAAAAGTTTTTGTTGTTTGTAATGTCAATGGTTGTGCATGGAAAATATATGCATCCAAATATAAGGCAGGTGGAACATTTGGAATTAGAAAATATATGTACCACATGATCGTGTTCATTGTACCGCAACTTAGCTTTTATTGTATTGTAAAATATTAAATTGAACCACAAAATGTATGATACAGTACCTCTATCAAATAACATTAAGTAGTACATGTATTACATACAAATTTAACACAATCATATAAAATAAGACGTACGTACGAAGTTGTAGTTTCACCACTTATTATAATTTAACAAACTATGAAGACTATTTTATCAAGTTATCTTGTCACATTGCCACAATTCAAATATTTTTAACATTTAATATTTTTCTGAACGGAAAAATGAGAAGTTGTGTACAAATTATATGAAATTTGTTAATATAAAGTGTTATGATATGTGGGGAAAATAATATATATGACAGGTACTACATGCTGATGTTCATTGTACCACAACTCAACTTTATTGTACCATATCTTTTGTTAAATTACACCACTGATTGTATGAAAGCGTACCACAAATTCATGAGAATTTTATACCAACTTATCTTACATAATAATATGGTGATGCTATTTAATTAGTGAGAACGTACAACATAATGCGTACATAGTATACCACATATAGCATAGTTTCTACCATATATTAAGCACATATATACGACAAAACATATGTTATTTATACTTCGGATAACTTACAAGAATGAAGATCAATAACTAGTGAGTATGCTCGTCGTGCCGCACAATACGTACATAGTATATCACATATAGTGTATTTGCTACCATATATTAAGCAAATATATACGCCAAATTATACGTCATTTATACTTCTGATAACTTACAAGAATGGAGATCGATTAGTACGTAAGCTCTTCGTACCGCACATTGCTGCATATAATATCACAAATAATGTACATTGTACTATTTTTTTAGTAAGTGTCTACGACATATCATATGTCATTAATACTTCTCATAACTTACAAAAATAGATATCAATGATTAGTGAGTATGCTCGTCGTATTGCACAATTCGTACATAGAATACCACATATTAGTGTATTTGCTACCATATATGAAGCCAATATACATGCCAAAGTATACATTCATACTTCTGATAACTTATGCTCGTGGTACCGCATATTGAAAACATGTAATACCACCGATTGTGAGTTTGGTACCCTCAATTAAAGGATACGTACGACAAAATATATTTCATTTGTATTGCGTATATACATTACAAGAATGAAGAACAATAACTAGTGATTAACACATGTTTATGCATCAAGTATAATTTTAGAGCATCAATGATAATTGGCACATGTTTATGAATGAAATGGCTAATTTGGTAGCATATATAGTGATTAACAAACACATATGTATCCATTGTATATGTTATTATATGGTTAAAACAACATTATGTATGCATCCAATGTCCTAATTTTGTAACATCAATGATGATTCACACATTTTTTTACACATCAAAGTCTAATTTTGTAGCATCAATTATGATTATCACATGTTTATGTATTTTAATGTTTAATTTGGTAGCATATATGGTGATTAACAAATACATGTATGTGCATCCATTGGATATGTTTGTATATCTAGGGTTAAAAAAACAACCTTATGTATGCATCTAATATCTTAATTTTGTAACATCAATGGTGATGTTGGTGCAAGGTCAGACGCAGTACCGATTATATTGACCAGTAGTACAATATATGGACAATGAAGTATAATAGAGACTATTTATGGTATGATGTTATGTCAAATTTGGTACATCTTCCATACATGTTTACCAAGGTGGTGTTAGTGCGCGGTCAGAAATATAGTACTGGTTATATTTCCTAGTAGTATAATATATGGAAAATGAGGTATAATAGAGGTTTCTTGTGGTATTATGTGTTGTTAAATGTGGTACATCTTTCATACATGTTTACCGTGGTGGTGTTGGTGCGTGGTTAGAAACGCAGTATCAGTATATTGACCAGTAGTACAATAGATGGAAATTGAAGTATAATAGAGACTATTTGCGGTATGATGGTTTGTTAAATTTGGTACATATTCCATACATGTTTACCATGGTGGTGTTGGTGCGCGGCCAGAAACGCGTACTAGTTATATTTCACAGTGGTACAATATATGGAAAATGAGGTATAATAGAGGTTATTTGAGGTATTATGTGTTGTTAAATTTGGTACATCTTTCATACATGTTTACCATTGTGGTGTTGGTGCATGGTCAGAAACGCAGTACTGGTTATATTTCAAAGTGGTACAATATATTGAAAATGAGGTATAATAGAGGCTATTTGCGGTATTATGTGTTGTTAAATTTGGTACATCTTTCATACATGTTTACCATGGTGGTGTTGGTTCATGGTTAGAAATGCAGTACCGGTTATATTGACCAGTAGTACAATAGATGAAAAAAGAAGTATAATAGAATCTATTTGCGGTATGATGTTATGTTAAATTTGGTACAACTTCCATACATGTTTACCATGGTGGTGTTGGTGTGTGGTCAGAAACGCAGTACCAGTTATATTGATCAGTAGTACATTAGCTGACAAATAAAGTATAATACGGTCTTATTGTGGTATAATGTTATGTTAAATTTGGTACATATTCCATACATTTTTTTCATGGTGGTGTTGGTATGCATTAAAAACTCAGTACCAACTGTATTATCTCGTAGTACATTAAGTGTAGTATAAAATTGGTTTTACTTGGTATAATATCTTGGTGCTAGGTCAAAAACTTAGTACCAGTTGTATTGACTCGTTGTACAATAACAGGTAAATGTAGTATAACATTGGTTATATGAAGTATAATTTCTTGTCAAATTTTGTATAAAAGTGCGAGACAATCAATTTATAAGTGCTAACAACCATATCTAGTCAACTGACACATATTAGCGATTCAATAAATGAAAATTACACATCCATTCTAAAAAAAAATACAGTACAAAATACACAAAAAATAATTTTCCACTCCATTCTCATTTTCCTGAATCAATTTTCATCAACTCATTCGTCATTTATGATGGTTGCAGCAACGTCTACCCTTGTACCGTCTATGTTGCAAACAGGCTGATAATTCCATGTAAAAGGGTCATCACGAGCATAACACTCCGTCCATAGGCAAGTAAACACACCACAATTAGGATTATTTCCTTGGTCTCTACACTTTGGGAATCCCACATTACAATTGGCAAACAAACGTACAATCTCATACAACCATGCCTACATTGAAAGATTATTAGATTAAGTAATGAACAAGAAAAAAATTTTATACGATCAATGTATTAAGGACAATACATGCTAGATATCAACCCCATTAAACAACCATCTAGATACTTCTTTTGTTCTACTTAACCTTGCCCGTCAGCGATATAGGCAGCCATTTGCTCACAAAGGAATCGGTACGCAACATCACCCCACGAATAATCAAAAAATGATCCAGATAATCAAGATATGACATAATAAATCGTGGAGTAGAATAATTGTCAACCAAAAAATCACACAATTGAATAAATATAAGATAAACATCTTCGCAAAGTCCTCAACATATCTTTTTTTTTTATCCTTACATGCTAGTTCAAGAAGTTTCACACGAATGCTTGACTGGATCACCTTGCTTACATTAACTCAAAATAACAATTTACAAAGGAAGATTCAATTTTCAAATCGATATTCATCGGTTGTCCAACATATTTTAGCCCCATCACAATGGAAAACTCTAACGACTTAAAAGAAACCGATACACTACCATCGCCAAATTTGAAGAACAAAGACTGAACATCAAACCTTTTCAACATTGCCTAAAAAATTAAAATTAAATAAAATAAAATTTCAGTGTATGTAGGTAGTGTAAAATATTATTTTATGACATGGGTAATGAACATAAATCTAAATTTTTGATCAGGTATTTATATCCAATTTACCGTATAATAAACTACCATAAATCAACAATAAAAGGACACAAATAATGTTAAAGTGTGTGAAGAACAAGAAGAACAAAATAGAAATACGACTTAAATTCACTACACTACTTTCCTATTGGCCTTTTAACAAAATCTCTCTAAATTCACACTATCAGAAAGTGAAGAACAGAGACAACAAGATTTTATTTTATTGATTCAGAAAAATGAATTAGTGTACGGATGGATAAGTACACGGTCTTAACTATTTTTGCACCCTAACCATGTAACTTTAACAGCTCAAGAAAAACCAGTATCTAATGGAAAAAGTGGCTTCTATACGATATATCAAACATATCAAGCACAAATAACAGAAAATTTTTAATTGTTTGAAAAATTTTAGCAGCAACTATATATCAATTCTTGTTCACCAATGCCCTGCATATTACCCAGAAACCTGAAATTACACTTGTCTGCAAGAGAACTCAATAAAACTCCGTATATGTGGTCAAATTCAACCGAATATCTCATAATAAACAAAGCAAAAATATGCAACTGAAATTGAAAAAAAAAAAATTCTCTCTTCACACCAACAAAAATCAACATGAACTCAACACAAACCGAATAATCTACCATAAATCAACAAGAAATCGACAATAAGTTCAAATTGTGTTGCTATGGCATGTCCCTCGTCATAGTTTTCATTTCTTTGGCTCGTCCCTCTTCAAAACCCTCGTCCTTCATTTTTGCATGTGGATGATTAATTCCTTCGGCCGTGAGGTTTCTTGTATGAGAAGGAGGCGTGAGTTTAGAAGGACGAGTGGATTAATATGAGAGAAGATCGGATGCGTAAGTTTTCTCACCTGAGAAGAAGAGGTCGTGAGTTTAGAAGAGGAGGAGGGCGACGACCGTGTGATTTCTATGAGAGAAGAAGAGAACATGCCTACAAAAAAAATAATGTTAATAATTTTAGGAAAATAAATTAAGAGTAAAATACTTAAATATGTGAAATAGGGAGTGAAAAATACTTTGCTGGTTTATTAGGGAGTGCAGAATAAGATTCTATGACATGGGGACTAATCTTAAAGTGATGTTTGTGATTGGGTATTTATCACCAATTAACCGTTTAATAATCTATTACCTTACCTATCTAAAAGTGTGAATAAAAATATAAAATTTTACCATTGTGAAATAACAACTTTGCTGTTTTATTTACACTATAAGTAAGGTCATATAAAAATATATAGACATATAAAATTAAAAACAACATTTTAGTTAGGGCATAAAAGTAAATAAATATTTTTATTATATTATATGTAAATATTAATATCCATAAATACATCATACACTTTCATTAAATTGCAAAATGCGTCCATTAATATCATTACATAATTTATTTTTAATTATTATTTTCTAAAAAAACTATTTTTTCATTTTTCACAATTTTTTTATTTATTTTACATCTTATGTAATGTTAGGCAATATAAAAATAAACTAAATTTTAGTTTGTGGCTTAATTGAGTTGCAGTTAATCAAATAGATAAATAAATTTTTAAAAAAAACAAAAGAAAAAAAAAATTAAAACTTACGGTATTAATATAAAAAGTTAGAATTAAAAAAATATAAGAATATAAATCTTGAAAATAACAAAACTAAAAACTAAAATTTACGGTAATAATATTAAAAATTAGAGTTAAAAACATATATTTACGAAATTAATGTAGGAGTATAAATTAAATTTATTACCTACCTAAAAATGTGAATAAAAAAGGTAAAATTTTATCATTGTGAATTCTATCTATCTATTATCTATTACCTATCTAAAAGTGTGAATAAAAGGGTAAAGTTTTATCATTGTGAAATAACAAATTTGCAATTTTATTTACACTATAAGTAAGGTCATATAAAAATATATAGGAATATAACACAAGTTAAATGACAAATAATAAAAATAATATGCAAAGTTACATGACTATAAATGAAAATGTATATACCAAAACAGAACAAAAAAAAACATGCGAGTTAAATGATCAAAATAAAAATAATATACAAGTGAAATGATTAAAAATGAAAATGCATAGTAATATGACTAAAAATGAAAACATTCAAGTTACAGGATTGAAATTAAAAATTCACAATTAACATGACTAAAAATGAAGAAAAAAAATGATCATTGTATTATTTCCGTTGATTTTCATAATAAATAATTAAAGTTTATATGATTTTTATTATAAGGCCGTAAATATCTCAATAATTATAAAAATAATAAATACATATATATTATATAAACAAAGTGTCACCACGTGCATCGCACGTGCTGTTTACTAGTATATATATATATAAATATATGTATAAATATTTATAAATTTTTACTTCTAAATTTTACTTATTATTATGGCCCTAGTTTATTTTATTGGACTAAAAAAGATAGGATATTTTTTTTTAATTTTTATAATTTTTACACCCAAGTTTAGGTTCAAATTTTAAATTTTTATATGTTATTTTTCCCAAAATATGCAGTCTAAAATGCTTGTATAGTGCTTTTTTTTCTTATGAGCCACAAATGAGATATGCTTTGATTAACACATTTTAATCACGTTACATATTTTTCGATCATCCATATTATCTATAAAATCAATAATTTCACCAAATTTTAGGTCAATTTTGTTCAATATTCATCGACCATTCAATTATTTTTTAAAATTTGTGCACTTTTGGTGATCGAGAATCAATTCATGTTTTTTTTTTCAATATAGAGTAATAAAAAAATTTCAAAGTTTATTTTGATTGCGGATTTTGTATGTGTTGTTCTTCGTCATTTTTTCAATGTTATCACAAAAACTAAATGGTGTTTTTGGTCGCGTGTATCTTATATTCTAGTGTTCAAAGCTCATGAAAAATTATTCTGATTGTCAATTAACCAGTGACTATTTTTTTAAAATTTATTAATTATATTATTTCGTCGTCTACACTGAACTAAGATTCTGGCTCCGCCCCTGCTTCTATGCAGCTAGAAACTAAGAATCACTTTGTAATGAACGCACTTTGATGCTGATCGATGACTTTTTGTGCTAGCACTGGCGTGAATCTGTTAGCAATTGCCTTAGACACGATCTTATAGCACGTGTGCATAAGTTTATAGGCGGAAAGTGTTTTAACTCCATTGGTTCCTTTATTTTTGGTATAAGAGTGATAATCATAGAATTCCAATCTGACATATGCCCCTTACCATTAAGTATCAACAACACCTCTTTAGTAACATGTTGGCCAATAATCGGCCACATTGTTTGATAAAACAGGGCTGTAAATCCATCCGACCCCGGAGCTTTTGAGGGATACATATGAAAAACTGATGCAACGTACTTCCTCCTCAGTAAACGGAACACTTAAGATCTGATTCAGGTGATGCCCGACCATTGGATTAATGAAATTAGTCACTGCCTCGAACTCTTGTGTTGAAGGAAAAGACGATGAGAAAAGATTACCAAAAAAAATCAGTAGCAATATAGGCCATGCTAAATATTGGTACACCAGACATTATTTGAGTTCCGAATTAACCTCTTCGACAAAATTCGTTCGTCGCCTTGTAGACGCAGAAGCTTGGAAATATTTGTTATTCCTATCCCAATGGTTGTTTAAACAATTTATTCGGAATCGTTAACAAATACATGAATTAATTATTTTTAAAAATAGTTTGCTTTTTTAGTCTCTCTTATTTATAAAGTATATATATCAACAAATTATGTCAATAAAATCCCAAAGTACGTTATTTCTTTAATTTTATAAAGTACCTTCTAATAACATTATTGAGCTTGATTGGCAATGAAAAATCAAATTTATTTTAGCAGTCGAATCCTTTTCGAGCTTGAATTTAAACACTAGATCGAGCCTCATGGCCAACTCAATCTTAGAAACAATTAGGCACGAATACCACGAATTAAATAGATATACATGATAGAATACAATATAAACCGTGCTCATCAATATAAAAAAATGATAATTAATGTAATTTTAGTCCTCTAAAAGTTGGTCTGGTTTGGGTTGAGGCCAAAACTTGTTTTCCAATTCTAATTAGAGAATACATGATATAATACATGATAATTATTGGAAACACACATTGTCATAGAAACACCCTGTTACGAGAGGACGGACAGGAAATTAATTAGAAAACTTGCCGAGAGACAAGAGTGTATCTATATCTATATCTATATCTATCTAGACACATATATATATATATACATATATATATATATATAGAGAACTTTCCGAGAGACAAGAGTGTATCTATATCTATATCTATCTAGACACATATATATATATATACACACATATACATATATATATATATATATGTGTCTAGAGAACTTTCCGAGAGACAAGAGTGTATCTATATCTATATCTATCTAGACACATATATATATATACACACACATATATATATATATATATATATATATATATATATATATATATATATATATATATATATATATATATATATACCTATATAAAAGAGTAAATAAAAGGTCAAAATTTTACCATTGTGAAATAACAACGTTGTCCTTTATTTACACTATTAGAAAAATCATATAAAAATATATATGGTTATAAAATTAAAAAACAACACTTTAGTTATAGGACATAAACGCAAATGTTAGGAATTCAAGATCTAAGTTTCGGTGTTTAACAAACTTAGACATCAACTGAGCAGATCAGAAGAGAAACAGAAAAGATAAGTTATCGAGCAGATCAATGGAGGCAACAATCAAGTTCACGATGTCTTGAGATCAGATCAATTATGTGATCATAATTGATCTGCACATAGTACAGATCAAAGCCACATTCAGACCGAATGATTCTCAGAAACAGAACAGATAAAAAACTTATGGAAGAGCCTAGAATGTCAGAGAGCTTTTGTGCTAAAAGACAAAAGACATTAAAAGAAGATTTGAACGTTGCCAACAAAGAACCAGAAAGTCAAGATCTAAGAGCAAATTAAGGAGACTTGTCGACACCTTAACAGATACTTTCTAAAGGCTATAAATACAAGAAGAGAAGAAAAGAAGAAACAGAGGTTAATAAGCATAAGAAAAAGAGAACTACAGAAAGATAAGAGAATACACGATCAGAAAGTTAAGAGCTTCAAAGAGCAATCAGATCAGATTAATCAAACACACACTTAGCATCATATCAGATCAAGTGAGGATCATTTGTGTTGAGTTTATCAAGTTGTAAGATTATATCAAATCAGTTGAGTGTTCTGTCAAAACACTATCTTTGTAACAAGAAACAGTCGAGGGCTGTGTTCTTGAGTGTCTAGGAGTTCTGAGATTGGCAGAGGTGTAATTCCAATCTTGGATCGGGTCTGTAGTAACCCAGATTCCATTTTAAGATAGTAATATGTTAAACATAATTAAGGGTTAGTAATTAACCGATTTCGGAGTTTAATTGGGCTTCAGAAGAGAATTTGGGCTTTTGAGTTTGGGCCGAATCGGAAGCTCCGATCTCAGCCACTTCGGAAGCTCAGCGAAAGCACCGAGATCGGAAGCTCCGATCCTGGAACGGAAGTTCCGATCTCCAGCTGCCAGCAATGCTCGATGACTAAGCCACGAATTTTGACAAGTGTTGAACGTAGAGCAGATCGGAAGCTCCGATAGCCTGATCGGAAGTTCCGATCCCGACGTGTCACACATGCATACAATGAGCTGGATCGGAAGCTTCGATCCTGAAATCGGAAGTTCCGATCCTGGCCGGGAATTTTGCCTATAAATAGGGCTCGTTCGATTTCATTTTGAAATACGAATTTCCGAGTTTCCTTCTTCAGTTATATTGTGTGTGATATACACTTAAGGGCCCTATTGGTTATAATAGAGGTTCTGGAATAACCAAGGTGTGGTTATAGTCATCCGGGACTAGCGACTTCAAAGGGCTAACTACGGATGAAGGTATGGTCCGGGAATCTATTTAAGTTTTGGGAGTACTTATTAGCTTAGTTAAGGCTTATAGAATTTATGTAGTGATACAGTGAACTTTTGAATATAGGCTTGGAACCTAGGATCCTATTATACTTGAACTAGCCTAGAGGTACGTACACATTGACTGAGATTACCAGCGGGTATACATGTTTATATGTTGCATTTATTTGGCATTATTATATGGCATGATGTATGATTTGCCGTTTTCTATACTCATATGTCATGTGCATATACACGTTGAGCCTATACCTTGTTATACCTGACTATAGAGCCGCTCAGCTCTATACTCGATAGTCTGTCACTGAGAGTATCGCGACGGCGGGGGCATTTATGTCTGTCTACTCTAGTGTACTAGACGAGTGTGGTTGCACCCAGAGGTTGATCCGTGCGGTGGCAGCACTCATGTGGCACCGGTTCTGAGCATGACTTTTCAGATGACCCTGTATCAGTCATCATGTTGCATGCATTATATACATATGTTTACTCATGTTTATGTACTGCGCGTTAGCGCTCACGTCCTAGTTGTTATCTTGGACACCCTATTCCATGGGGCAGGTCGCAGGATGGATGGAGCTGGTAGTTCAAGGCAGGACTAGGGAGCACGAGCCTTGAGGATTTTACTATACATCAGGATTCGATATAGCTGTATAATGGTTACTGTTTAAGGTTTCGATTTGGTTGTATCACTACAGATTTAATCCTGGATTATGTTCCTTAGCTGATATGTAAATTATGGTTTTGTTTCCGCATGTTTTACTTTGTTAAGTTATTTTGCTGTATTAAGTTTAATGCATGCTATTAGTTGCCAGTTAGTAGGTGATACCATGCAGGGTCACTACATTTTTGGTATCAAAGCATGCTTAGATTTTGGGATTAGTACTTGGGATTTAGAATTAGTTTTGAGTAATTCTTGCGCATTTGGGATTTTAATGTGCAAATCTTTTCAGGATATGGCTGACGAGAGTCACGGTAGTGTTGGCCAGGGAGGTTGTCATCATCATCGTCATCACCGCCATCATGATGATCCACATCATCATCATGAGGGTAGACGTTGCTACTCTATCAATAAGTTCATGCAAGTAGGACCGAAACCCTTGGTGGGAGGCGAGAATCCTGAACAGGCGAGGAGTTGGTTGTCTAAACTCGAGAGTACTTTTCGTGCTTTCGATTGCACTGAGGATCAGAAATTGGAAGTTTTAGAATTTGTTCTAAAGGATCGAGCCTGTTTTTGCTGGGATGCCAAAGCTGCTCAGGCACGTACGAAAAGAGGACAAGTGACTTGGGGGGATTTCTGTCGGGAGTTCCAGAAATTGTATTTTCCTCCAGCGGTTTGCCAAGAACGATCTATGGAGTTGCTTACTCTGAGACAAGGATCAATGAATATTGATCAATATCAGCAACGATTTCTTGATCTGCTACCTTTCAGTTCTCATATTAATGAGAGTGATGCGTTGAAGTATGATATCTTTCTACAAGGTTTGAACCAAGATATCTACTCTCAGGTTGTCGTCTGTGATGACCCGGTATCTTTTGAGACTTTGGTGAACCGTTGCCGTCTTGTGGAGACTAGCAACAGGCAGGCACAGTTGATGATACCAGGACAACCTAGTGGATCTTTTGAGCCTCGAGCTCAATCTGTTGTGCAATCTGGACCTACGTCTTCTTCTACTCCTATTACTTTATCTGGATCTCGTAGTTCACGGGGTATGTTTCGTTTTGGAAAGAAGAAGAAGAAGGAGGAATTTTGTAGCCATTGTGGAGGGAAGCATCCTGCAGCTTCATGTCGGAGAGCTACTGGTGCTTGTTATATTTGTGGTCAGCAGGGACATCTGCGGAGAGATTGTCCTCAGCGCATGGGTTCTGCTAGTGGATCGGGATCACAGGTTGGATCTAAGGCTTCTATTGTTCCATGTCAGTAGCCAGCACCACAGACTTCTTCTGGTTATCGTCCCCAAACTCAAGGGCAGGTGTTTGCTCTGTCTCAGGAGCAGGCTACAGAGGGAAGCGATCGCATGTTGGCAGGTACCTTTTTGTTATGTGGTATTCCTGCACTTGTATTAATTGATACTGGAGCATCGCATTCCTTTATTTCTAGTCGCTTTGTTAAGAGACATAGATTACCTTATGTATCATTAGATATGGATTTAGTTGTATCTACTCCGTTGGAGCAAGAGATAGTAACTAAGCGTCTAGTGATGGGTTGCCTTCTGGAGTTTGAGGGTAATGTGTTAGCAGCTAATTTAATGATATTAGCGATGGCAGATTTTTACTGTATCTTGGGAATAGATATGCTGACTTTGTATCACGCTACTGTGGATTGTTATCAGCATCTGGTACAGTTTCATCCGGTTGAGGGTGATAGCTGGTATTTTTATGGTGAGGGTGCGCGACCTCCGATGCCACTTGTTTCGGCTCTGAAGGCATGTCATGTCTTGGAGTCGGGTGGGGAGGGCTACCTCATCTATGCAGTTGATATGTCCGCGAGTAGTCCGGGTATTGATCAGCTACCGGTTGTCAGCGAGTTTCCTGATGTATTCCCTGATGAGATTCCTGGTTTTCCTCCGGTGCAAGAGGTTGAATTTGGTATTGATTTAGTACCAGGAACTACGCCTATATCCCGAGCACCTTATCGTCTAGCACCGTCAAATATGAGGGAATTGAAACAGCAATTACAGGATTTGCTTGATAAGGGATATATTCGTCCGAGTGTTTCTCCGTGGGGCGCACCTGTTTTATTTGTCAAGAAGAAGGATGGATCGATGCGATTATGTATTGATTACAGGCAGTTGAATCGTGTCACCATCAAGAATAAGTATCTTTGCCTCGGATTGATGATCTATTTGATCAATTACAGGATACTTCTGTTTACTCAAAGATAGAACTGAGATCTGGATACCATCAGATGCGGGTACGAGACTCAGATATATCTACGACTGCTTTCAGGACCAGATACGGGCATTATGAATTTCTGGTAATACCATTCGGTTTGACGAATGCACCGGCAGTCTTCATGAATCTGATGAATCAGATATTTCGAGAGTATCTGGATAGATTTGTCATCGTCTTCATTGATGATATTCTTGTCTATTCTCATGACAAGGATGAGCATGCACAGCATTTAAGGATTGTTTTACAGATGTTACGAGATAAGCAGCTGTATGCGAAATTGAGCAAGTGTGAATTCTGGCTTGATCGGGTAGTGTTTCTCAGTCATGTGATTTCTAATGAAGGAATATCTGTTGATCCTAGTAAGATAGAGGCAGTGCTGAACTGGTCTCGTCCGACGACGGTTGCTGAGATTCGTAGTTTATTGGGTCTAGCTGGATATTACCGTCGGTTCATCGAGAATGTTTCACAGTTGGCCAGGCCTTTGACTTAGCTTACTCGGAAAGATGTTTCCTTCATATGGTCCTCGGATTGTGAGGAGTCATTTCACGAGCTGCGTAGACGTCTTACTACTGCACCTGTGCTAGCTTTACCTTCTGGATCAGGAGGTTATGTTGTCCATACTGATGCCTCTGGTCAGGGGTTAGGATGTGTTCTAACACAGCATGGACATGTTATTGCCTATGCTTCTCGACAGTTGAAGACGCATGAGAGTAATTATCTAGTACATGATCTCGAGTTAGCCGCCATTGTATTTGCACTCAAGATTTGGAGGCATTATCTTTATGGCGAGAAATTTGAGATATTCACGGATCACAAGAGTTTGAAGTATTTATTCACTCAGGCGGAGTTGAATATGCGACAGAGACGCTGGATGGATCTTCTGAAAGATTATGATTGTGAAATCAAATATCATCCAGGTTCTGTTAATCTTACTGCTGATGCCTTGAGTCGGCAAGTGAGAATTTCTGCACTTCAGACTAGTGAAGTATCTCATATGATACAAGAGTGTTGTTCTTTGAGTTTTACGCTCAAGCACAAGAAATGGAGAAATGGGATTCAGTTGTATACTATTTTGTCTGAGCCAGCATTGTATTCTCGGATCAGAGATGCTCAGATATCTGATGTTAAGACTCAGCGTTTGGCACGTCTAGCCAATGGAGTTAATACATCTGGATTTCATTTTCAGGCAGATGTTTATTGTGCTTATCTAATCGAGTGGTTGTACCTAATGATGCGGAGCTCAGGAATGATATTCTTTCTCAAGCTCACAGGATTCGATTATCCGTTCATCCTGGAAGCATGAAAATGTATAAGGACTTGCGAACTAGATTCTGGTGGAAGGGGATGAAGAGAAGTGTGTATCAATTTGTTTCGAGATGTTTGGTTTGTCAACAGGTCAAGGCTGAACATCGACGACCAGGTGGATTACTGCAGAATCTTGAGATTCCCGAATGGAAGTGGGAGCACGTGACTATGGACTTTGTTACCCACTTGCCTATGACGTCACGTCAGTGTGATGCTATCTGGGTTGTCATTGACCGTTTGACAAAATCAGCACACTTTATTCCTTATAACCGGGAGTATTCTTATGATTGCATGGCACGTTTATACATCAAGGAGATAATGCGATTGCATGGGATTCCAGTGAGCATAGTCAGTGATAGAGACCCGCGATTTACCTCACGTTTTTGGGGTAGTTTTCAGGAGGCGTTGGATACCACTCTGAGTTTGAGCACTGCATATCATCCGGAGACTGACGGGCAGTCAGAGCAGACGATTCATACGCTGGAGGATATGCTACGTTCTTCTGTCATGGATTTTGGCTTATCTTGGCAGGATCAGTTACCTTTGATCGAATTTGCCTACAATAACAGTTATCATCGTAGTATCGAAATGGCACCTTTCGAGGCATTGTACGGTCGATGGTGTCGTACTCCGTTATTCTGGGATGAAGTCGGGGAACGGCAAGTCAAGGGTCTTGAATTGGTGCAGCAGATTGTAGACAAGGTAGATTTGATCAAGCATAGGATCAAAGTTGCTCAAGATAGACAAGCCAGTTATGCTAATATTCGCCGCAGGCCACTTCAGTTTGAGCCTGGTGAATATGTGTTCCTTCGAGTATCACCTTTCAGGAAGGTGATGAGATTCGGCATAGAGGCAAGTTATCTCCTCGTTTCATTGGGCCTTTCCAGATACTGAAAAAGATTGGAGATGTTGCATATCATCTGGCATTACCGCCAAATCTTTCCAGTATACATAATGTTTTTCATGTGTCGTTACTTCGACAGTATATAGCTGATGAATCTCATGTGATTCAGTCTACTGATATTCAGTTAGAGCCAGATCTGTCTTTTGTTGAACGACCAATCCGTATCCTAGACAGAAAGGAGAAAGTTCTTCGGAACAAGACTATACCACTTGTGATGGTACAGTGGCAGCGCCGAGGCGTTGAAGCAACTTGGGAAACTGAAGTCGTATGCAAGCAGAATATCCTGAGTTGTTTGCTTTGTATTTTTTATTACCATGTAGTTGTAATTACAGTTGTTGTAATAAAACATGGTTTGATGTTTCATATTGTTATCTTGAATTGTCTTTAGATGTTATTTTGCGGACGAAATATCTAAAGGTGGGGAGAATGTAGTAACCTAGATTCCCTTTTAAGATTATGTTAAACATAATTAAGGGTTAGTAATTAACCGATTTCGGAGTTTAATTGGGCTTCAGAAGAGAATTTGGGCTTTTGAGTTTGGGCCGGATCGGAAGCTCCGATCTCAGCCACTTCGGAAGCTCAGCGGAAACACCGAGATCGGAAGCTCCGATCCTGGAACGGAAGTTCCGATCTCCAGCTGCCAGCAATGTTCGATGACTAAGCCACGAATTTTGGCAAGTGTTGAACGTAGAGCAGATCGGAAGCTCCGATCGCCTGATCGGAAGTTCCGATCCCGATGTGTCACACATGCATACAATGAGCTGGATCGGAAGCTCCGATCCTGAAATCGGAAGTTCCGATCCTGGCCGGGAATTTTGCCTATAAATAGGGCTCGTTCGATTTCATTTTGAAATACGAATTCCCGAGTTTCCTTCTTCAGTTATATTATGTGAGATATACACTTGAGGGCCCTATCGGTTATAATAGAGGTTCTGGAATAACCAAGGTGTGGTTATAGTCATCCGGGACTAGCGACTTCAAAGGGCTAACTACAGACGAAGGTATGGTCCGGGAATCAATTTAAGTTTTGGGAGTACTTATTAGCTTAGTTAAGGCTTATAGAATTTATGTAGTGATACAGTGAACTTTTGAATATAGGCTTGGAACCTAGGATCCTATTATACTTGAACTAGCCTAGAGGTACGTACACATTTACTGAGATTGCCAGCGGGTATACATGTTTATATATTGCATTTATTTGGCATTATTATATGGCATGATTTATGATTTGCCATTTTCTATACTCATATGTCATGTGCATATACACGTTGAGCCTATACCTTGTTATACCTGACTATAGAGCCGCTCAGCTCTATACTCGATAGTCTGTCACTGAGAGTACCACGACGGCGGGGGCATTTATGTCTGTCTACTCTAGTGTACTAGACGAGTGTGGTTGCACCCAAAGGTTGATCCGTGCGGTGACAGCACTCATGTAGCGCCGGTTCTGAGCATGGCTTTTCAGATGACCCTGTATCAGTCATCATGTTGCATGCATTATATACATATGTTTACTCATGTTTATGTACTGGACGTTAGCGCTCACGTCCTAGTTGTTATCTTGGACACCCTATTCCATGGGGCAGGTCGTAGGATGGACGGAGCTGGTAGTTCAAGGCAGGACTAGGGAGCACGAGCCTTGAGGATTTTACTATACAGCAGGATTCGATATAGCTGTATAATGGTTACTGTTTAATGTTTCGATTTGGTTGTATCACTACAGATTTAAGCCTGGATTATGTTCCTAAGCTGATATGTAAATTATGGTTTTGTTTCCGCATGTTTTACCCTGTTAAGTTATTTTGATGTATTAAGTTTAATGCATGCTATTAGTTGCCAGTTAGTAGGTGATACCATGCAGGGTCACTACATTTTTGGTATCAAAGCATGCTTAGATTTTGGGATTAGTACTTGGGATTTAGAATTAGTTTTGAGTAATTCTTGCGCATTTGGGATTTTAATGTGCAAATCTTTTCAGGATATGGCTGACGAGAGTCACGGTAGTGTTGGCCAGGGAGGTGGTCATCATCATCGTCATCACCGCCATCATGATGATCAACATCGTCATCATGAGGGTAGATGTTGCTACTCTATCAATAAGTTCATGCAAGTAGGACCGAAACCCTTGGTGGGAGGCGAGAATCCTGAACAGGCGAGGAGTTGGATGTCTAAACTCGAGAGTACTTTTCGTGCTTTCGATTGCACTAAGGATCATAAATTGGAAGTTCTAGAATTTGTTCTAGAGGATCGAGCACGTTTTTGGTGGGATGCCAAAGCTGCTCAGGCACGTATGGAAAGAGGACAGGTGACTTGGGGGGATTTCTGTCAGGAGTTCCAGAAATTCTATTTTCCTCCAGCGGTTCGCCAAGCACGATCTATGGAGTTGCTTACTCTGAGACAAGGATCAATGAATATTGATCAATATCAGCAACGATTTCTTGATCTGCTACCTTTCAGTCCTCATATTAATGAGAGTGATGCGTCGAAGTATGATATCTTTCTACAAGGTTTGAACCAAGATATCTACTCTCAGGTTGTCGTCTGTGATGACCCGGTATCTTTTGAGACTTTGGTGAACCGTTGCCGTCTTGTGGAGACTAGCAACAGGCGGGCACAGTTGATGATGCCAGGACAACCCTAGTGGATCTTTTGAGCCTCGAGCTCAATCTGTTGTGCAATCTGGACCTACGTCTTCTTCTACTCCTACTACTTCATCTGGATCTCGTAGTTCACGGGGTATGTTTCGTTTCGGAAAGAAGAAGAAGAAGAAGAAGGAGGAATTTTGTAGCCATTGTGGAGGGAAGCATCCTGCAGCTTCATGTCGGAGAGCTACTGGTGCTTGTTATATTTGTGGTCAGCAGGGACATCTGCGGAGAGATTGTCCTCAGCGCATGGGTTCTGCTAGTGGATCGGGATCACAAGTTGGATCTCAGGCTTCTATTGTTCCACGTCAGCAGCCAGCACCACAAATTTCTTCTGGTTATCGTCCCCAAACTCAAGGGCAGGTGTTTGCTCTGTCTCAGGAGCAGGCTACAGAGGGAAGCGATCGCATGTTGGCAGGTACCTTTTTGTTATGTGGTATTCTTGCACTTGTATTAATTGATACTGGAGCATCGCATTCCTTTATTTCTATTCGCTTTGTTAAGAGACATAGATTACCTTATGTATCATTAGATATGGATTTAGTTGTATCTACTCCATTGGAGCAAGAGATAGTAACTAAGCGTCTAGTGATAGGTTGCCTTCTGGAGTTTGAGGGTAATGTGTTAGCAGCTAATTTAATGATATTAGCGATGGCAGATTTTGACTGTATCTTGGGAATAGATATGTTGACTTTGTATCACGCTACTGTGGATTGTTATCAGCGTCTGGTACAGTTTCATCCGGTTGAGGGTGATAGCTGGTATTTTTATGGTAAGGGTGCGCGACCTCCGATGCCACTTGTTTCGGCTCTGAAGGCATGTCATGTCTTGGAGTCGGGTGGGGAGGGCTACCTCATCTATGCAGTTGATATGTCCGCGAGTAGTCCGAGTATTGATCAGCTACCGGTTGTCAGCGAGTTTCCTGATGTATTCCCTGATGAGATTCCTGGTTTTCCTCCGGTGCGAGAGGTTGAATTTGGTATTGATTTAGTACCAGGAACTACGCCTATATCCCGAGCACCTTATCATCTAGCACCGTCAAAGATGAGGGAATTGAAACAGCAATTATAGGATTTGCTTGATAAGGGATATATTCGTCCGAGTGTTTCTCCGTGGGGAACACCTATTTTATTTGTCAAGAAGAAGGATGGATCGATGCGATTATGTATTGATTACAGGCAGTTGAATCGTGTCACCATCAAGAATAAGTATCCTTTGCCGCGGATTGATGATCTATTTGATCAATTACAGGGTACTTCTGTTTACTCAAAGATAGATCTGAGATCTGGATACCATCAGATGCGGGTACGAGACTCAGATATATCTACGACTGCTTTCAGGACCAGATACGGGCATTATGAATTTCTGGTAATGCCATTCGGTTTGACGATGCACCGGCAGTCTTCATGAATCTGATGAATCAGATATTTCGAGAGTATCTGGATAGATTTGTCATCGTCTTCATTGATGATATTCTTGTCTATTCTCATGACAAGGATGAGCATGCACAACATTTAAGGATTGTTTTACAGACGTTACGAGATAAGCAGCTGTATGCGAAATTGAGCAAGTGTGAATTTTATCTTGATCGGGTAGTGTTTCTCGGTCATGTGATTTCTAATGAAGGAATATCTGTTGATCCTAGTAAGATAGAGGCAGTGCTGAACTGGTCTCGTCCAACGACGGTTGCTGAGATTCGTAGTTTCTTGGGTCTAGCTGGATATTACCGTCGGTTCATCGAGAAATTTTCACAGTTGGTCAGGCCTTTGACTCAGCTTACTCGGAAAGATGTTTCCTTCATATGGTCCTCAGATTGTGAGGAGTCATTTCACGAGCTGCATAGACGTCTTACTACTGCACCTATGCTAGCTTTACCTTCTGGATCAGGAGGTTATGTTGTCCATACTGATGCCTCTGGTCAGGGGTTAGGATGTGTTCTAACACAGCATGGACATGTTATTGCCTATGCTTCTCGACAGTTGAAGACGCATGAGAGTAATTATCCAGTACATGATCTCGAGTTAGCCACCATTGTATTTGCACTCAAGATTTGGAGGCATTATCTTTATGGCAAGATATTTGAGATATTCACGGATCACAAGAGTTTGAAGTATTTATTCACTCAGGCGGAGTTGAATATGCGACAGAGACGCTGGATGGATCTTCTGAAAGATTATGATTGTGAAATCAAATATCATCCAGGTTCTGTTAATCTTACTGCTGATGCCTTGAGTCGGCAAGTGAGACTTTCTGAACTTTAGACTAGTGAAGTATCTCATATGATACAAGAGTGCTGTTCTTTGAGTTTTACGCTCAAGCACAAGAAAGGGAGAAATGAGATTCGGTTGTATACTATTTTGTCTAAGCCAACATTGTATTCTCGGATCAGAGATGCTCAGATATCTGATGTTAAGACTCAGAGTTTGGCACGTCTAGCCAATGGAGTTAATACATCTGGATTTCATTTTCAGGCAGATGGTTTATTGTGCTTATCTAATCGAGTGGTTGTACCTAATGATGCGGAGCTCAGGAATGATATTCTTTCTCAAGATCACATGAGTCGATTATCCGTTCATCCTGGAAGCATGAAAATGTATAAGGACTTGCGAACTAGATTCTGGTGGAAGGGGATGAAGAGAAGTGTGTATCAATTTGTTTCGAGATGTTTGGTTTGTCAACAGGTCAAGGCTGAACATCGACGACCAGGTGGATTACTGCAGAATCTTGAGATTCCCGAATGGAAGTGGGAGCACGTGACTATGGACTTTGTTACCCACTTGCCTATGACGTCACGTCAGTGTGATGCTATCTGGGTTTTCATTGACCGTTTGACAAAATCAGCACACTTTATTCCTTATAACCGAGAGTATTCTTATGATCGCATGACACGTTTATACATCCAGGAGATAGTGCGATTGCATGGGATTCCAGTGAGCATAGTCAGTGATAGAGACCCGCGATTTACCTCACGTTTTTGGGGTTGTTTTCAGGAGGCGTTGGGTACCACTCTGAGTTTGAGCACTGCATATCATCCGGAGACTGACGGGCAGTCAGAGCGGACGATTCGTACGCTGGAAGATATGCTACGTTCTTCTGTCATGGATTTTGTCTTATCTTGGCAGGATCAGTTACCTTTGATCGAATTTGCCTACAATAACAGTTATCATCGTAGTATCAAAATGGCACCTTTCGAGGCATTGTATGGTCGACGGTGTCGTACTCCGTTATTCTGGGATGAAGTCGGGGAACGGCAAGTCGAGGGTCCTGAATTGGTGCAGCAGATTGTAGACAAGGTAGATTTGATCAAGCATAGGATCAAAGTTGCTCAAGATAGACAAGCCAGTTATGCTAATATTCACCGCAGGCCACTTCAGTTTGAGCCTGGTGAATATGTGTTCCTTCGAGTATCACCTTTCAGGAAGGTGATGAGATTCGGCGTGAAAGGCAAGTTATCTCCTCGTTTCATTGGGTCTTTCCCGATACTGGAAAAGATTGGAGATGTTGCATATCGTCTGGCGTTACCGCCAAATATTTCCAGTATACATAATGTTTTTCATGTGTCGTTACTTCGACAGTATATAGCTGATGAATCTCATGTGATTCAGTCTACTGATATTCAGCTAGAGCTAGATCTGTCTTTTGTTGAACGACCAATCCGTATCCTAGACAGGAAGGAGAAAGTTCTTCGGAACAAGACTATACCACTTGTGATGGTACAGTGGAAGCGCCGAGGCGTTGAAGAAGCAACTTGGGAAACTGAAAGTCGTATGCAAGCAGAATATCCTGAGTTGTTTGCTTTGTATTTTTGATTACCATGTAGTTGTAATTACAGTTGTTGTAATAAAATATGGTTTGATGTTTCATATTGTTATCTTGAATTGTCTTTAGATGTTATTTTGCGGACGAAATATCTAAAGGTGGGGAGAATGTAGTAACCTAGATTCCCTTTTAAGATTATGTTAAACATAATTAAGGGTTAGTAATTAACCGATTCCGGAGTTTAATTGGGCTTCAGAAGAGAATTTGGGCTTTTGAGTTTGGGCCGGATCGGAAGCTCCGAACCGAGATCGGAAGCTCCGATCTCAGCCACTTCGGAAGCTCAGCGGAAGCACCAATATCGGAAGCTCCGATCCTGGAACGGAAGTTCCGATCTCCAGCTGCCAGCAATGCTCGATGACTAAGCCACGAATTTTGACAAGTGTTGAACGTAGAGCAGATCGGAAGCTCCGATCGCCTGATCGGAAGTTCCGATCCCGACGTGTCACACATGCATACAATGAGCTGGATCGGAAGCTTCGATCCTGAAATCGGAAGTTTCGATCCTGGCCGGGAATTTTGCCTATAAATAGGGCTCGTTCGATTTCATTTTGAAATACGAATTCCCGAGTTTCTTTCTTCAGTTATATTGTGTGAGATATACACTTGAGGGCCATATCGGTTATAATAGAGGTTTTGGAATAACCAAGGTGTGGTTATAGTCATCCGGGACTAGCGACTTCAAAGGGCTAACTACGGACGAAGGTATGGTCCGGGAATCTATTTAAGTTTTGGGAGTACTTATTAGCTTAGTTAAGGCTTATAGAATTTATGTAGTGATACAGTGAACTTTTGAATATAGGCTTGGAACCTAGGATCCTATTATACTTGAACTAGCCTAGAGGTATGTACACATTGACTGAGATTGCCAGCGGGTATACATGTTTATATGTTGCATTTATTTGGCATTATTATATGGCATGATGTATGATTTGCCGTTTTCTATACTCATATGTCATGTGCATATACACGTTGAGCCTATACCTTGTTATACCTGACTATACAGCAGCTCAGCTCTATACTCGATAGTCTGTCACTGAGATTACCGCGACGGCGGGGGCATTTATGTCTGTCTACTCTAGTGTACTAGACGAGTGTGGTTGCACCCAGAGGTTGATCCGTGCGGTGGCAGCACTCATGTGGCGCCGGTTCTGAGCATGACTTTTCAGATGACCCTGTATCAGTCATCATGTTGCATGAATTATATACATATGTTTACTCATGTTTATGTATTGGGCGTTAGCGCTCACGTCCTAGTTGTTATCTTGGATACCCTATTCCATGGGGCAGGTCGCAGGATGGACGGAGCTGGTAGTTCAAGGCAGGACTAGGGAGCAGGAGCCTTGAGGATTTTACTATACAGCAGGATTCGATATAGCTGTATAATGGTTACTGTTTAAGGTTTCGATTTGGTTGTATCACTACAGATTTAAGCCTGGATTATGTTCCTAAGCTGATATGTAAATTATGGTTTTGTTTCCGCATGTTTTACTCTGTTAAGTTATTTTGCTGTATTAAGTTATGCATGCTATTAGTTGCCAGTTAGTAGGTGATACCCTGCAGGGTCACTACAGGTTCTGTGCAAATTGCTTGTGTGGATCAAAGTCTTCTAGAAGAGAGTGAATCCTTCCGAGGTGGAAGAAGGGGTGACGTAGGAGATTGAGCTCCGAACATCCAGAAACAAGTCTTTGTGTTATTTCTTATCTGTCAAACACGTTCAACTCACTTCACAAATTCAACCAAGCCATTTGATCTGTGTTCGATCTGTTAGTCAATCTCTTCCGCATTGATTGATTAACATAGACACACGAGAAAGACAAGAGTTCATTTACTAATCCATCTGAACTTCATACAGTTGAGAAAGACATTTTTCGATCCTAACAAGTGGTATCAGAGCGAGGTACCTTCTCGTCTCTGAACATATTCAAATGGCTGCATTCAGTGAGATCGTTAAAGCTTCGGGTACACCACCGTGGACAACTGCACTGCCAAAACTATTGAGACATGCTCCATTGCTAAGGATCTTTGGCAGCAGTTGATCAAGCTTGGAACATATGAGGAAGCTGAGCAGATCAGGAGTCCAATGATTGAAGATCTTAAAGAACTCTACTGCTTAGATAGTTCCAGATCAAATGATGAAGAGAGCACAAATCAACCAATCCATACATCTGACTTACTAGAAATTTGCTCAACTAAACCAATCGCTTTTATTAAAGAATCTTGTTGTTCAGTGAGCACATCAAGTTCTGATGACAAAGATGAAGATAGGTGCCTCATGGCCAAAAGTGACCAACCATCTATCAGCAATCTATCATCAGATCAACTCTTCTCCAGTGAACAGGTATTTGATTTCAACTCAGATGAATTTACACGAGAAGATTTAGCAAATGCATTACATGACATGAGTAATGAGTATCAACGACTATGCTTAGAATTTGAGGAAGTTAAGGCCAAGAAAAATGATCTGTCGGACTGCTCAACTGAACCCAATTGGGAAACATCAGTTGAGAAAATTAGTCTAGAAGCAGAGATTGCCAAGCTTAAGACTAAAAATGATAAGCTACTAGTGGAAAGTCAGCAGTTAAAGTCATAAAACTTAAAACTTATTGAACTGATAACCACTTGGAATAAGTCATCAGCATTGTTAACTGAGATGCAAGAGTCACAAAAATCTTTTGGAGATAAGACTGGTCTCAGATTTAGTAACAAGGACTACAAACAAGCTGAGCCAAGTACTCAATCCTGTCTGGACAAGAACACTTAAAATTATGTGAAATTTGTCAAGTCCAGCACGATATATGAAAATATAGAACCTGATAATCATGTCAGTTCACCTATATCTCAACCAAAAACTCTTTACAATCGAGGATTGGGATATGTGGAACCAGAGAGTTCTAACTCAAGCCAGATCAAAAATAGACCAGTTCGTTCTGGATATGGTCAAGCAAGAGAAGACTCTATGAAGGTACAACATAAACCACCTTATTTCAAAAATAGATCCATTCAAAAGAGATATTGGAGGCCTAACTTGTACAATCAATCTAGACATACATATCCAATGCACAAACGACACAATGCATATCATATTTATCATTCACATACACATCACCAGCACACACGGCACAATATACAAACTTTATGGGACACTTTCAATGATCGACCTGTTAGATTAATCAAAGTTTGGGTTCCTAAAGGACTAATCCATCGAGTACCCACATAATATATGGGTACCATAGCATATTTTTATTTGTATTTGCAGGTGACAAGTACTGAGAAGAATTGAGAAAGGAATTACAGTACAGAAAGCTTCAGATAATTACAGAGGATGTTAGGGAAAACTATATCCAATCTTCACCGTTCATAATGAAGTTTAAGATGTTTTTAAGCTTCTGTTCAAATTACAGCTTGATCCGACGGATAAATTGTGAGATATGATTTTTTGAAAATTGTCGCTCAGCAGAACAAGAAAGTAGCAAGATAGCGCCCCTCAATAGCGCGATAGCGCTCCTAGCACTCCTTGGAAGCGCGATAGCGCTTCTCCAAAGCGCGATAGCGCTGTTGCTATGAAAATCATGCGAACCCGCATCAATCTGGGAGATTAGATAAAGAACTGTGAAAAATAAAAGCTCGATGGGATTTCATCTACATATAAAAGAGATTTTGAAGATCACAAGAACACACCACAACATAAAATATGGAGAGAAACGCAACAGATTGAGGGGGAATGAAGATTCTCTCTGGAATCTTAATTGAAAAAGAATGCAGATCAATCGAGAAGAAGAATAGAAGAACTGAGCAAAGCAGATCAATTGATAATTTTTGACAGCTTGCAGCGACTTTGGGAAAAATGACATAACTCCTTGCTCGAGTGTCTAAACGACAAACCATTTTTTGGGTTGCAAACTAGACTCACAGAGGATCGCAGCGGTATAAAATTTGCAGCCTGTTCATGCACCAAAAAAATGCTGTTTATTCTTTGAAAACAGACCATGTGCGCTGCGGCAGAAACTGGACATGGACAAAAAGTTGGGGGGTTTTTGTCAAAAAGTTCAAGGACGTTGCACTCATCAATAAAAGGGACTTATTATCTCAAAACACAGCCATACACCATCAAGAAAACTCGAGAGTAGATCAAAGTTGGAAATGTTTGAGCTGGAAATCAAGTTTCTCAAACTGGTGCAGTTTAGTAAATTGATCATATCTCATAGCTCGGTGATCCAAATGACTTGAGGACAAAACGGTTAGAAATATTACTCAAATATCTAGAAGTCATATCTCAGGCCAGATGAGTTAATTCGGACGTTATCAAGGCGAAACGTTGGTCGCAACATCGATCTGGATGCAAACCAGATCAAAGTTACAACAACCAGATCAAATAGACCAGCTCTGGTATTTTGGTCATAACTTACAACTCGCTTATTCAAACGGGAAGATTTAGTATGCGTTACGAAGCTAAGACAATGATCTACAAATCATCTTCAAGAAGTTCAATCTGAATCGGAGAGTAAGAAGCAGATAAAGCATGATGAAGTTTCAAAATCTGCACAGAAATTCTGCAGAACAGAATTTCTGACACAGCTTAGTATTTCGAGTATATCTCTCACATACGAACTCGAAATCGAACCAAAAAAGATCAGATCGAATCATAAACGAGCCAGATCAATTGAAATGATGAAGATCAACTAAGAGACTAGATCAATTGAACCAGATCATATCAGTTAAAGCTCAGACATGACCAGATCAGTCAACCAGATCAGACAAGCTAGCAATTTGAACAATTCATTTGACATCACCTTTTAAGGGGGAACAGATTCAGAGAAAGTGAGAGCAGATCAAAGAACAACTAAAAAGGAAAAGATCATCAGTTGATGCGATTGTCAAAAAGAGGGAAAATGACAGATAAATTGCTTACCTTTATCAAACACCAAAAAGGGGGAAATTGTTAGGAATTCAAGATCAAAGTTTCGGTGTTTGATAAACTTAGACATCAACTGAGCAGATCAGAAGAGAAACAGAACAGATAAGTTATCGAGCAGATCAATGGAGGCAACAATCAAGTTCACGATGTCTTGAGATTAGATCAATTATGTGATCATAATTGATCTGCACATAGTACAGATCAAAGCCACATTCAGACCGAATGATTCTCAGAAACAGAACAGATCAAGAACTTATGGAAGAGCCTAGAATGTCAGAGAGCTTTTGTGCTAAAAGACAAAAGGCATTAAAAGAATATTTGAACGTTACCAACAAAGAACCAGAAAGTCAAGATCTAAGAGCAAATTAAGGAGACTTGTCGACACCTTAACGAATATTTTCTAAAGGCTATAAATACAAGAAGAGAAGAAAAGAAGAAACAGAGGTTAAAAAGCGTAAGAAAAAGAGATCTACAGAAAGAGAAGAGAATACATGATCAGAAAGTTAAGAGCTTCAAAGAGCAATCAGATCAGATTAATCAAACACACACTTAGCATCATATCAGATCAAGTGAGGATCATTTGTGTTGAGTTTATCAAGTTGTAAGATTATATCAAATCAGTTGAGTGTTCTGTCAAAACACTATCTTTGTAACAAGAAACAGTCGAGGGCTGTGTTCTTGAGTGTCTAGGAGTTCTGAGATAGGCAGAGGTGTAAGTCCAATCTTGGATCGGGTCTGTGCAAATTGCTTGTGTAGATCAAAGTCTTCTAGAAGAGAGTGAATCCTTCCGAGGTGGAAGAAGGGGTGACGTAGGATATTGAGCTCCGAACATCCAGAAACAAGTCTTTGTGTTATTTCTTATCTGTCAAACACGTTCAACTCACTTCACAAATTCAACCAAGCCATTTGATCTGTGTTCTATCTGTTAGTCAATCTCTTCCGCACTGATTGATTAACATAGACACGCGAAAAAGACAAGAGTTCATTTACTAATCCATCTGAACTCCATACAGTTGAGAAAGGCATTTTTCGATCCTAACAGTAAATAAATATTATATTATACGTAAAATAGATTATTATGATAAGGTCAAAATTGACAAAATGTGTGCAAATTATATAAGGATTCAGTTTCCAAAAAGATTGAAATACTTAAATACTTTGTTTTTTTTTATTTTTTTGTAGATAAAGTGATCAATATTTATATTATATGTAAAATCTATTATCATGATAAGATCAAATTGAAAAAATATGTGCATATTATATAAAAATTCAGTTTTCATAAAAATTGAAATATCAAAATACTTTGTTTTTTATTTTTTTAGATAAAGTGAATATAATTTTTCCACAAATATTTTTAAAAAAAATTCACAAAAATCTTAATTAAATACTATTCAGTTTCTTAAAATATTGAAACACCAAATTCTTGATTTTTATTTGTTTGTATACTGAATAAACATATTTTTTTAAAAAAATCTTATATATTTTAATTCGTGTAAGGATCTATTGAAGTAAAAAATTATATCATGAGTTCATATTTAAATATATACAAATATTAGATTTGGAAAAGTTATTAATATATATATATATTTTAATTAAATAATATACAGATGTTGAAATAAATCAATTCAAATATAGTCAAGTTTTAATATAAAATAATAAATAAAAAAATACATCAACACACACATATCATATATATAAAAGTTGAAATAAAAAATTTAATTAATTTTTTTTCACATAAAAGCTAAAACCATTTAAAAAAATTATGAGATGGTCTTGCAATTAAAAATATCATATTTCTAATATTTTATAAAGTATTATTTATAAAGTCACGTGAAATACCAAATATTTTTTAAGTACTTGAAATACTTATTAGTTGCAATGTTAAAGATTATATTTATTATTATGATAAGGTCAAAATTGACAAAGTGTGTGCAAATTATATAAGAATTCAGTTTCTAAAAAATTTAAAATACTTAAATACTTTGTTTTTTATTTTCTTGTAGATACAGTGTTTTCAAAAAAATTTAAATATCAAAACACTTTGTTTTTATTTTCTTGTAGATAAAGTGAATATATTTTTTCCACAAATATTTTTAAAAAATTCAAAAAATCTTAATCAAATATTATTCAGTTTCTTAAAATATTGAAACACTAATTCTTGATTTGTATTTGTATGTATACTAAATAAACATATTTTTTTAAAAAAAAATCTTATATATTTTAATTTGTGTAAGGACTTATTGATATAAAAAATTATATCATGACTTCATATTTAAATATATACAAATATTAGAATTGAAAAAGTTATTAATATATATATATATATATATATATAGTCAAGTTTTAATATAAAATAATAAATAAAAAAATATATCAACACACACATATCACATATATAAAAGTTGAAATTAAAATTTTAACTAATTTTCCTTTACGTAAAAGCTAAAATTATTTTAAAAAAAATTATGAGATGGTCTTGCAATTAAAAATATCAGATTTCTAATATTTTATAAAGTATTATTTATAAAGTCCCGTGAAATACCAAAATATTTTTTTAAGTATTTGAAATACTTATTAGTTGCAATGTTAAAACTTATATTGATTCCATAACTAAAAATGTAATAGTTTTTCTTTCAAATAGTATATATATTACCAATTACTATAGAATATACATTATTTAAAGAACGACAACACTTCAATAAAAAAATGATAATGGACCGGGTCTAAACTTAGTCTTGTATTAAATCCGTCCCGGAGAAATGAGTTTAGACTCGCCTAAACATGTTCACAAACAAGTCCAAGTGGGTCTTCGCGTTTGGCCAGACCCACCATATAAATTGTTGTTAATTAAGATGATAAGAATATTGATTTTTTCATAGAAAAAAAATAATGCATGATAAATAAAAAAATCGTGAAATAGATAAAAATTCATTATATAGAGGAAAATATTTATTAATATTTTAAATTAAGGTTTAGAATGCATAATATATGTTATTATTTTTATTACATAAATTAATATTTGTAAAACAAGTAATTAACACATAAATTAGAACATTACAAAATAAATATTTTATTTAATTTGATTAACATATCTCACTTATTGGCAAATATATAATAAATCATATCGATTCAGAGAAACATACATAAGAAAGAAAATAAAACAAATGCATGGTACCAAAAATGTCATACTTGCTCAATAGTAATCAATCAAATAATTGAAATTCGAGTTAATAATTGCATAAGAATCAATATCAATATTGTGCCAAAATAAAACTACATTAAAATTTAAATATTATATCTATAGGCTAACATGAGTTATTGATAATATATTATTTTAAATTGTTATAATGATGATTGTAAATTGAAACCGTAAACTTTTGGTAAAGTGACAAACGATCGGTCATACAATTGATATCAAAGCTATGGTCACGTGTTCGATTCTCATTGATTACAAAAAGTGCAATGAAGATTGTTGAGTGCAATAATTGTCCTTGCTGTGTAAAACAATCAAAACATGACGCTTGATTGCTGAGCGGTTTAAAAGATTTGAGTTGCATTATTACCGCCAGTTATAACTTTTGGTAAAGCAGCAAACTCTCGGTCCTCTATATTATTACAAATTATTAATAAAAAACTTCTTTATTTATAGGACAACACCACTTCAAAATAATACAAAATTTTAAAGGCACTGAATTAAAAAGAATATACATTTATTCTCAAAATGGATAAAACGGTTGAAATACAAGATGAAATGTTAACATTTTTAATCAAAAACATTCAAAATTCGAGTAAAAATTTAGCAAACAAATTATTGCAATAGTGGATTTCGAACAACTTAACATTAAATTAAAAATAAAAAAAATGTCCAATAACACATTGATTATTAACGATATTGACTTACAAGTAATAGAAGATAATAACACAAGAATGGAGGTTAGAAACAATGAAATTATTTATAATATTGCAAAGAATTTTTTCAGCATAATCCAACAAAAGAATGAAAGAATAAAAATATAAAAATAAAAATAATTGATAGAGAAAATATCACAAAAATTATTATCGAAGATGATGACAAATTTATTTTTTTTATAAATGGACTGCAAACAAAAAATCGTGAAAGAAGACAAAAATTGTTAGGTAAACAAGAAAATATGTTGTAATTTAATTTAAAATTTAGAATGCATTATTTGCATTATTATTATTTTCTCAAAACCAGTAGTTGTAAAATATTTTTTCAAAACTATATATTATTTGATATATTTTTTCTTAAATTTTATTTATTAAATATGTCACGATATCAAATTATATATTTTCCTCTTTTTAAAAAAATTATATATTTTCCTTAATGTCTAATTTATACAAAATTATAGTATTTGTTACAACTATTATTTGCAACACTGTCTATAAATTCAATTAGACTTGTAACATATAAAATCTTTCAACAAAGATTCTTCGCACTCATTTTATAATACATGTTGTAAATATCATATTACATTGAATTTAATATTTACTAAATATCATGAAAATTATTAACTAACTGCATATTTATCTCTTCTCATCTCAACTAATTTATTTAACAACGTTTATCGATAATAGAAAGTATTCCCACGTGCAACGCACGTCGAATATAAATGCATCAACAAATAATCATGTAGCCAATCGTGCTGTTAGGTATCCACCATGAGCTTGAGCCGATTAGCCATCCTCTAATTACCTATCACCTGCACAATTACAAACCAAAGCCAGCAGCAGAAAACAGACAAGAAAGAAAACCAAAGGAACAAACAAAAAAATAAAGGAACGGCAGTTCAATAAACGGGAAGAAATAAGCGAGCTTCGGGCTCAGATAACTAGAACCGTTTCTCCATTTCAACCGGCAAACCAAGACGAAGACACAACGATTTCCCAACGCAAACACGCTGCCTCAAACACACAGCGAGGAAACCCAACACAAAGTTTAGGTGTAAACAAGGAAAAACGATGACACAAAGTCACTATCCCCTCACACTTACAAGCTCTCTCTCACATTCACTCAGAAGCAGAAGAGAAGAGAACGCAGATCGCAGACGCCTTACTTAGAGGAAATCTCATGCTCTCACACTCAATCTGCAGATTAGGCATAGGGATTGGTATTATACAAAGGCCTTGTTTATTGGGCTGGGAAATAATATGAAGTAGTTGGGCCAAAGCCCAACAATTCTCCACCTTTTGGCCCAACGTCGGTTCACTGGTTTTGGAGAGTCACCTACAGTTATCATCATCACCCCACAACAAAAAACACAAAGTCATTATCAGTCGGAAGTATCAAAGTTTAAAATTTTCAAACACGATCTAAACTTTTCAACAGATAAACACTTAGTTCCCATATCAGCAGGATTAAATTCAGACGGAATCTTTTCAAGATAGACAATACCTTTAGCAACCACATCACGAATGTAGTGGAATCTAACATCAATATGTTTAGTTCTATCATGAAAAACAAGATTCTTACACAGTTGGATGTCGTATTGACTATCAGAAAATACAACAACTTCACCTTCAAGAAAACCAATTTCAGAAATGAGTCATTTTAACCAAATAACTTCTTTTAACGCTTCAGTTACAGCAACATACTCAGATTCGGTGGTTGAAAGTGCAACAATGTGTTGTAATTGAGATTTTCAACTAATACAAGCACCACACAATGTAAACACATAAGAAGTTGTAGATTTTCTATTGTCCCTATCATTGGCATAGTTAGAATCCACATATCCAACCAATTTAACACCATTTTCAGATCTGAAAAATTTTAAACCATGTTTCACATAACCATTCAAATATCTCAACAGAAATTTGAGAGCTTCCCAATGGTAAACTCCGGGATCAGACATATAACGTCTCAAACAACTCACATAATATGCAATATAAGGCCTTGTGCTAACCATTAAATACATGACAGAACCAATAGCATTTGAATAAGGCACATTCTTCATGAATTTAACATCATATTCAGTTTTAGGAACTTGCTCTTTACTTAAAACGAAATGACCAGCAAGAGGCACATTAACAGGTTTGGCATTAGACATGAAAAATTTACTCAAAACTTTTTTCACATAAGTATCCTGATTTAATAAAATGATAGACCGCTTTCTATCCCTATAAATATTCATGCCAAGAATCCTTTTAGCATCTCCTAGGAATTTCATATCAAATTTAGCACTCAAGCAATTTTTGACATGTTCAACATTTTTCACACAAAAACTAATCAAAAATATATCATCCACATAGATGAGCAAGAAAACTGGAGCTTTGGAATTTTGTTTGAAATACAAGCAATGGTCATAATTACTCCTAGTAAAATCTAAAGAAAGCATGCATTCATCAAATTTTTTATTCCATTGTCTAGGAGATTGTTTTAATCTATACAAAGATTTCTTGAGCAAACAAACATGATCAGGATACTTATTATTAACAAAGCCTTCAGGTTGCCTCATAAAAAATTTCTCATTTAGTTCACCATGTAAAAAAGCAGTTTTAACATCTAACTGTTTCAACTCCCAATCAAACTGAGCAACAAGAGCAAGCATAATTCTAACAGTAGTAAATTTCACAAAAGGAAAAAATATTTTGGTATAATCTATCCCTTTTTTTGAGTAAAACCCTTAGCTACTAACCTAGCTTTAAATTTGACAGATTCACACTCATTCTTGACCTTGAACAACCACTTACAGTTCACAATAGAACAATTTTTAGGTTTAGGCACAAGAATCCAAGTATTGTTAACATGAAAAGAATTAAATTCTTCTTTTATCGCATTTAACCATTTCCCAGAATTTTTAGATTTTAAAGCTTCGTCATACGACTTAGGTTCAACATTATCAATAGATTCAAATACACTGAGTGCATAAGAAGTCATGTGAAAGTTATCAAAGTGTTGTGGAGGCCTAATGTTCTTTCTAGATCTATCTCTAGATAATTGATAATCATTCAAGTCATTTTGATGCACATTTCAGCAGTTTCCTCATGCACATCAGATTCATCAATAGCATTTTCAGACAGATTATCAGACACTTCATCCACAACAGGCACATTCTGCATATTTTCAGAAACAAGACTTGGACCAAACAAATGCTCTACCTTGTTTGGAGCAGTGGCAGCTTGGGGAATGGGTAAGGGAGCAGATAAACATGGAAAATTAGATTCATTGAAAACAACATCCCTATTGATTAACACTTTAAAACCAGCTTGATCCCTTAACCGCAATCTATAACCCTTAACCCCATCAGGATATCCAAGAAAAACACATTTTACTGATCTAGGTTCAAGTTTATCTTGTTTCTGGTGCACAAAAGCAGAACAACCAAAAACTTTCAAGTTTGAAAAATCAGTTTGCGTACCAGACCATACAAATTCTGGACACTTACCATTCAAAGGCACAGAAGCAGATCTATTGATCAAATAAGCTGATGTACAAACAGCTTCACCCCAGAACTTTTTTGAAAGACCAGAACATGCAAGCATACACCTCACCCTTTCAAGTAAAGTTCTATTCATACGTTCAGCAACACCATTTTGTTGAGGCGTACAAGGGACAATATTGTGTCTTTGAATACCAGATTCAGAACATAGGTTGTCAAACAATTTGTTACAAAATTCAAGACCATTATCGGTTCTTAGAATTTTAATTTTCTTACCAGTTTGATTTTCAATCAAGTTTTTTCAGTTTTTAAACTTCTCAAACACATCATATTTGTTTTTCAATAAAAACACCCAAACTTTCCTTGAAAAATCATCAATCACAGATAAGAAATATTGATTTCCACCATGTGTGGGCACACTAGCAGGAACCCAACCATCAGCATGCAAATATTCAAGAATTTCAAAAGTGACATATTGTTTGGGACTTGGGGAATGTGAAACTTGACTCTAGACTGTTTGTCAAGAGCACATGCATCACAAAATGTCACACAAGAAAATTTTTTAGTACCAAAGTAACCATCTTTATACAAAATTTCTAAACCTTTAGAACTCATGTGACCTAGTCTTTTGTGCCACAAATCAGTTTTATCACTCAAGAAAGCATTCACAAAGTTTTGCATACAAGATTCAGGTTCAGCATGGCTGTAGTGACCCTTACCGAGATCACCTACTAAACAGAACTTAGGCATGCAATTAACTTAATCAAACAGTAAACCAGAATTAAGCTGCGGAAACAATAATAACAATATACAATCCCAAGGAAAGGAATCTGTAAACACCCAAATAGTTTATGCAACCAAATCAAAAGTTGTATCAACCCAATACAACATAATAAAAACCTAGACGAAGCTCCAGCTGGCCAACCACTGCCTAGCCCCTCTTGGATCACCCGCCTCATCCAATCGCAAACTTGCCCCATGGAATAGGGTGTCCTGAAACACAGAGTACGAGACATGAGCATAAAACGCTCAGTACTAGAGTATGAGTATACATGAATGCAAGTGAACCGCCTACTGACTAGAGGTCAAGAATCAGATAACAAAAACAAACCGGGCCCTAGTATGTAGCACGATGTGCCGTTGCTTCAAGAGGTGGCTCACATACCGTTAACCAGTGGATACGCGGGACCCAAATCGATGGAAGTCCATCCACTAACAGGATAGGGTAAAACCCTACTAACAGACATGTCAAAAGAGATAGCTCAAGATGCAAATGTATGCAGCATAAAATCATGTCATATAAATCATGCAATCACATAATACATGCATAATCAGTCAGGATATGTCGAACAGTACTTTCGTACCTCAAATATTAGGCAAGTGCTACCAGCTCTAAGTTCACGCCTATAACTGCACTACACAGCGAAATGATATTAATATCATTAAAGTTCTCTAAAAGCCTTAACTAAGCTATTGCATGCTCCTAAATATTTTTAAGAAGCAAAAGCTATACCTTTGTCCGTCGTTAGCCCTTTGCTGTCGATTGCCTCAAAACTAGGCCACAGCTCCGCTACGATGCCTAGATCATTATGCCACTTCCAGATTCCCAACGGGACGCCTAGAATGCCCTAGATCTAAGCTAGAAGACAGAGGAATCGAGAGAGAAGAGGTGAATGGTGTGCTTGGAAATGAATCTCGACACCTCTATTTATAGACAACGAATGGAACGTCTGTTCCTCATCGTTGCGTCCGTTCGTCCGACGAACGTTGCGTCCTTCCCCTTCATTGCTTCCGATGTCCCATCAAGTGCGTAAGCAATGACGTATTCTGATGGCATGAACGTTGCGTCCGATCCCCGGACGTTGCGTCCGTTCCACCTAACCCTCCAAACCATTTCTGATCATTCCGGGCCTATTCCCGAACTCCGTTAATCCATTAAGAGTTTCCTTAATCATGTTTATTGGATTAATTAGAAATTACTCACTAAAACTGGGTATGTGCTACTACATTCTCCCCCACTTAAGATATTTCATCATCGAAATCAGATCTTAAGTACTAAATGTAAAACAAGATGCAGAAACATTCTTTAATTCAAATGAAAAATTCAGAGAGTTTACAACTAAAATACAACTCGAAATGAAATCAAAATAACTCAGGATGTTCTGTACGTATCCTGCTTTTGAGCTCCCAAGTGGCTTTTTCAGTGCCTCGACGCTGCCACTGAACTAAAACCAGAGGAATGACTTTATTCCGCAAGACATTATCCTTATGCTCCAGGATACGAATAGGTCTCTCAACATAGGTCAAACCCGAATCCACCTGAACTTCAGACGGCTGCAGAATATGAGACTGATCTGCCACATACCGTCGCAACAGAGATACGTGGAACACGTCATGAATACTGGACAGATACGGTGGCAAAGATAGCCGATAAGCCAAATCGCCGATGCTCTCCAAGATCTCAAACGGACCGATAAATCTGGGAGACAACTTGCCCTTAAGGCCAAATCTGATAATCCTGCGAAAAGATGACACTATCAAAAATACTTTATCCCCAACATCAAACTGCAAAGGCCTACGCTTAGTATTAACATAGCTGGCCTGACGATCCTGTGCAGTCTTAATCCGTTTCTTGATCTGATCAACAATATCTGCTGCCTGCTGGATTAATTTCGGTCCCTCAGCCTGTCTCTCCCCCACTTCTTCCCAAAAAAGTGGAGTGCGACAACGTCGTCCGTACAACGCCTCAAAAGGAACCATCCCAATGCTACAATTATAGTTGTTGTTGTACGCGAACTCAATCAATGGCAAATGATCCTGCCAGGCTGAACCAAAATTCATAACACATGCTCGAAGCATATCCTCCAAAGTACGGATAGTGCGCTCTGACTGTCCATCGGTCTCCGGATGATAGGCAGTACTCAAACTGAGAGTAGTGCCCATCGCACGCTGAACACTCCCCCAGAACCTAGAAGTAAACCTGGGTCTCGATCGCTGACAATGCTCACAGGCACTTCATGAAGTCAAACGATCTCCTCAATTTACAACCGAGCCATACGATCCACATTGTACTCTCGGCTATAGGAAATGAAATGAGCTGACTTGGTGAGTCGGTCCATCACAACCCAGATAGCATCACAGTTCCTCGAGGATACTGGCAAATGGGTCACAAAATCCATCGTGATAAACTCCCATTTCCACTCAAAAATAGGCAGACTGTGAAGCAAACCTCCAGGTCGTCGGTGCTCTGCCTTGACCTGCTGACACACCAAACATTACGAAGTATACTGATACACACTGTGTTTCATTCCCTTCCACCAAAACCGAGTATGTAGATCCTTGTACATCTTGTTGCTCCCCGAATAAATACTCAACTTAGTGCGATGTGCCTGAGACAAGATCTCCTCTAGCAACTCCTCATCCTCTGGGATCACAAGCCTACCAGACAAACACAGAAAATCATCTGACTGATAGTGAAATACAGACGTGCTACCCTCGTTGGGTAGACGAGCCAAACGCTGGGTCTCCGGATCAGACATCTAAGTATCCCGAATCCGCGAATACAAAGCTGGCTCAAATAATACTGCAAACATCTGGATATTCTGCATACCTTTCTTGTGCTTTAAGGTATACCCTGAAGAACAACAATCATCAATCGCACTAGACATCGAACAAGTATGAAGTGCGGATAGTCGCACCTTGCGACTCCAACATCAGCAGTGAGATTAGCAGCTCCCGGATGGTACTTAATCTCGCAATCATAGTTCTTAAGCAAGTCCATCCAACGTCTCTTCCTCATGTTCAACTCCGCCTGAGTGAACAAATAATTGAGACTCTTGTGGTCGGTGAAGATCTCAAATTTCTCGTCATACATATAATGAAGCCAGATCTTCAAAGCGAACACAATGGCTGCCAATTCCAAATCATGAACTGGATAATTGTCTTCGTGCAACTTCAACTGTCTTGAAGCGTATGCGATCACATGCTCATTCTGAGTCAGGACACAACCTATTCCCTGAAGAGAAGCATCTGTGTAAACCACATACCCTCCAAATCCTAACGGTAATGCCAACACCGGCGCAGAAGTCAACCGCCGTTGAAGCTCGCAAAAATTCTCCTCACACTCAAAGGACCACTCGAAATCAATACTCTTGCGGGTAAGCTATGTCAAAGGTCAAGCTAGCTGTGAAAAGTTCAAAATGAAGCGACGATAATATCCCGCTTGATCCAGAAAACTACGGATCTCAGCAACCGTCGTCGGACGTGACCAATTAAGCACAGCTTCAATCTTGCTCGGATCAATAGAAATCCCCTCCCTGGATATGATATGGCCAAGAAAGATCGCTCGATCCATCCAGAACTCACACTTACTCAGTTTGGCGTACAACTGCTCATCCTGAAGAGTCTGCAGTACCAACCGTAAGTGAGAAACATGCTCGTCCGCATTGCGCGAATACACCAGAATGTCGTCAATAAAGACCACGACAAACTTGTCCAAATACTCCCTGAAAACATGGCTAATCAGATCCATAAATATGGCTGGTGCATTAGTCAAATCAAATGGCATCACTATAAACTCGTAATGCCCATAGCGAGTACGGAATGAAGTCTTGGCTACGTCCTGATCTCGGACTCTCATCTGATGATACCCAGACCTCAAGTAAATCTTGGAGTAAACTGAAGTACCTGCAACTGATCAAACAAGTCATCAATACGAGGAAAAGGATACTTGTTCTTCACAGTAACTCGGTTCAGCTGCCGATAGTCAATGCACAACCGCATAGACCCATCCTTCTTCTTCACAAAAAGAACAAGAGCTCCCCAAGGAGATACACTAGGACGAATGTACCCCTAGTCCAAAAGATCCTATAACTGATTCTTCAACTCTCGCATCTCTGACGGAGCCAGACGATATGGTGCTCGAGAAATAGGCGAAGTACCCGGCATCAGCTCTATGTCAAACTCGACTACCCTAGCAGGAGGAAAACTCGGAATCTCATCCGGAAATACATCTGAGAACTCATCCACAACAGGAATACTCTCTATCCCAATGCTCTCAGCGGACAAATCAACTGCATAGATAAAGTAGCCTTCCCCGCCAGACTCTAGAGCTCGACAGACTCTCAAAGCTGATACCAAGGGCATCGAGGGTCGCGCTCCCTCACCATAGAAAAACCAGCTATCACTCCCATCCGGATGAAAGCGTACTATTCTCTGATAGTAGTCCACTGAAGCTCGATGGGTAGTCAGCATGTCTATCCCCAGAATACAATCGAAGTCGTCCATTGCAAGAACCATGAGATTCGATATCAGAATGTTCCCTTCGAACTCTAAAGGGCAACTCATCACTAGACGCTTTGCTAAAGCAGACTGATTCGTCGGAGTAGAAACAAATACTACTACGTCTAGTGCAATGCATGGTAACTTATGCCTCTTAACAAAACATGCAGAAATGAAGGAATGAGATGCACGAGTGTCAATAAGTACAAGAGCAGGTATACCATATAACAGAAATGTACCTGCGATGAACTTTTCATTCTCCTCCACTTCCTGATCGTGTCTCAAGGCAAAAACCTGGCCAAAAGCTCGTGGCCTCAAATGAGAACTCCCAGCAGACTATCGCTGCGACCTCTGCTAAACTGTGGCCTGAGAACCCGATCCTGAACCTGAACCAGAACCGCTTCCCCCAGATAGTGGACAATCCCTCCGGAGATGACCAACCTCTCCACATCGAAAACATGCCCCAGAAGCTTTACGCCATCGGTCGGTCGGATGGTTCTTCCCGCAATGATCACATTTATCCTTCTTCCCAAAGCAAACAACACCACCGGAACCAAAGAAAGAAGAAGTAGATCCGGATTTCTTGAAAGATTGAGCACGGGGACCCAAAGAACTCGCATGCCTCGACTGAGAGAAAGACCTGTTCCGCCGAATGCTATCCTCCACCTGGTGACAACGGCTCACCAAACCCTCGTAGGACATATCATCACCGACCGCCACACGGTCATGAATCTCAGGGTTAAGGCCCTGAAGGAACAGATTGTACTTCATCTCAGAGCTATCAGCAATCTCTGGGAAATAAGAAAAAAGATCAAAGAACTTCTGCTGATACTCCTCAATAGGCATAGGTCCCTGCTGCAAGCTCAGTAACTCACTCGTTTTTGTCTGACGGAGTGCAGGAGGAAAATACAGCTTCTGAAAAGCTGTGCGGAACTCGGCCCAGGTGGCCACTCCTCTCGCCGCAACAAAGGGTGCAGAAGTAAACCTCCACCACCTACAGGCTCGCCCATCCAGAAGATAACCGAGCGTCTCCATTTTCTGCTCCTCATTACAGTGGAAAGTCTGAAAAGTTGTCTCCATACGGTCTAGCCAGTTCTCCGCATCCTCCGGAGAATCGCCTCCAACCAAGGGCTTAGGACCCATATATAAGAATCGGGGCACACTGAAATGCTGATCATCATGGCGACGATGATGGAGTTCCCAACGACGTTCTCGGTCAACATCTCCCTAACGTCCACCTATACTGCCATGGCTACTCTGATCATCGCGATTCGCCATCTACAAAATTAACCTCGCGGTTATCTTATGCAAAATTTAAATCCCAAGAATACTATGCATGCTCTGATATCATAAATATAGTGACACTTACCGAGATCACCTACTAAACAGAACTTAGGCATGCAATTAACTTAATCAAATAGTAAACCAAAATTAATGTAGTGACACTACCCGGATCCACTATCTAATCAGAGTTTAATTAGCGCATGCAATAATACTTAAAGCGTAAGGAGCAGATAATTTAAAATACAACAAATCCAATCGGCAGAATACAACCAACGATAACAAAAGTGTATAAATATCATTATACAACCAAATCGAAGGTTCAGGGTAAACAAATCCCTACCCTCTAAAACCTCATGCTCTCGGATCCTCAATCCTGTTGAGAGCCGCCTAGACCGTCCAGCCTCAAACCTGCCCCGCCACAAGGTACACCACAATACCCAAACACAGGGGCGTGAACGACAACGCTCAATACATAAGCAATGATATATGTACAAATATGCGCACACGGATGATTTAAAAACCCAAGTAAAACACTTTCTCATGGCGCCAGGAATATACAGTACCGGGTAGAGAGCTACTCTGCGGGGTACTAGTATATTCTATATCAGGGTTGAGCCAACCCCATCCTGACCCGAATCCAAAATAGGATACAAGTCCCATATGGAAACTGTCATACCTGACTCAAGTCCAACATGAGATCATTGTTCCTTATGAAGACTGTCAATGACTCACATCTCTCAGGATGTAGTCATACGTAAAATAGTGCATGTGCTAAGGCGGTAAAACATGCTAAAACCTGATAAAACATATAGCACATACTCATGCAATATACATGCAAATATATCATGCCGCCTATCTCGATCAGTACTTACGTACCTCTAACATTGCTGGTCAAAACCTAGCTCCGCTGGTCTAGACTCCAAGCCTACTAGTCCAGTCTACTGCTAATACAATGCAATTACTCATGCATCAATAATTAAGCTCTAAAAGCCTTAACTAAACTATTGCATACTCCTAAATAATTTTAGGAAGCTAAAGCTATACATGCGTCCGTCGTTATCCCCTTGCTGTCGATAGCCTCAAAACTAGGCCACAGCTCCGCTACGACGTCTAGATCGTTGCGCCACTTCCGAAATCCCGATAGGACTCCTAGATCTCCCTAGATCTGAGTTAGAAGGGCTAGGAATAGAGAGAAAAGAGAAGAGATTGGTGCAAGAAAATGAGTTCTCGTACCCTCTATATATAGACACGGAACGAAATGTCCGTTCCCCATCGTGGCGTCCGTTCTGCCTGACGAACGTTGCATTCGTTCCTCTTCATTGCTTCCGATGTCCCATCATGTGCGTAAGCAATGACGTAATATTGTTGACGTCACGGATGACATCACTGCCAGAACGTTGCTTCCGTTCCTGGTCATCCTTCGGGGCTTTTTCGATCATTCTAAATCCATTTCTGAAGTCCGTTAATCCAACCGAAACTTCCTTAATCATGTATTAATAAATCAAAACATGATTACACGATTAATATACTCATTAATTGCTAATTATGGATACGGGTCACTACATTCTCTCCACTTAAAAAATTTTGTCCTCGAAATTTATGTCTTAGAGGAAAACATGAATAGTCAACCAAATGATATTTATTACAACTGAACAAGTACAAACTTGATACAAAGAAGTACTAAATCTCAAAATAACTCGGGGTGCTCGGCTCGCATCCGGCTCTCTAACTCCCATGTAGCTTCCTCTGCCTCTACGCTGCCACTGTACCATCACCAACGGTATACGCTTGTTACGAAGTACCTTATCCTTCCTGTCTAGAATCCGTAGGGGTCTCTCCACATACGACAAATCCTGATCCAACTGCACCTCGGTCGGATGAAAAATGTATGACTGATCTGCCACGTACTGTCTCAGCAAGGACACGTGGAACACATCGTAAATTCCCGAAAGATCTGGTGGCAATGCTAGATGATAAGCCACGTCACCAACCTTCTCGAGAATCTCGAAAGGATCAATAAATCTCATTTTCAGCTTACCCTTGCGACCAAACCTCATCACCTTTCGAAAAGGTGATACACGCAAGAATACATGATCTCCTACCTCGAAATGTAACGGCCTCCGGTGAGTGTTCGCGTAACTAGCTTGTCGATCCTGGGCCACCTTAATCTTGCATCGGATCAACTTCACTGCATCAGTCATCTGCTGAATCATCTGAGGACCCTCAACCTGACGCTCGCCAACCTCGTCCCAAAACAGAGGTGTACGAAAAAGACGTCCATAAAGAGCCTCAAATGGTGCCATGCCAATGCTGCGATGGTAACTATTGTTGTAAGCGAACTCCACCAATGGTATATGATCATGCCACGCTGGACCAAATCCATCACTGCTGCGCGAAGCATATCCTTCAAGGTACGAATAGTACGCTCGGACTGTCCGTCTGTCTCTGGATGATAAGCCGTACTAAAGATCAAAGTAGTACCAAGGGCTCGCTGGGAACTACCCCAGAATCTCGAGGTGAATCTCGGATTTCTATCATTGACAATACTCAACGGAATACCATGAAATCGAACGATCTCCCGCACATACAATTGCGCCATCCTATCAAAGGTATAATCGCGGTTATAGGGAAGAAAATGCGCTGACTTAGATAAGCGGTCCACGACAACCCAAATAGCAACACAATTCCTGAAAGACATAGGCAAGTGGATGACAAAATCCATCGTCACATGCTCCCACTTCCATTCCGGAATCTCTAAGCTGTGAAGCAAACCACCGGTTCGTCGAAACTCTGCCTTGACCTACTGACATACAAGGCATCGTGATACAAACTGATAGACACTGCGCTTCATCCCTTTCCACCAAAAACGAGTGCGAAGATCTTTATACATCTTCATGCTGTCTGGATGTACAAAGAATCGACTGCGGTGAGCTTGTGATAAGATCTCTTCCCTCAAAGCAGAATCCTCGGGTACCACTACTCAACCAGAAAGACACAATAGACCATCTTCTTGCAGATGAAAACTAGAAGTATTACCACCCTCAGCCAAACGGGCTAACTTCTGAGTCTTCAGATCAGAATTCTGAGCTTCACGGATTCGTCGATACAAAGCTGGCTCTGCGAGAACGGAAGAAACACGAATCCCTCGCTGTTCTTTCTTATGACGGAATATGAATCCCAAAGAACAACACTCCTCCACTGCCTTCGAAAATGAACTGGTACGAAGGGAACTAACATAGATTTTGCGACTAAGCGCATCAGCAACGGGGTTTGATGAACCTGGATGGTACTTGATCTCACAATCGTAATCCTTCAACAGATCCATCCAACGACGCTGCCGCATGTTCAACTCAGTTTGAGTGAACAGATACTTCAAACTCTTATGATCAGTGAAGATCTCAAATCTTTCTCCGTACAAATAGTGACGCCATATCTTCTGAGCAAAGACAATGGCTGCAAGCTCTAGATCATTTACGTGATAGTTCTTCTCATGAGTCTTCAACTGTCTGGAAGCATACGCGATCAGTGGCCATTCTGAGTCAACACGCACCCCAAACCCTGGAGAGAAGCATCGGTGTAGACTACAAACCCAACTGATCCAGACAAAAAAGCAAGAACTGGAGCTGTCGTCAATCGACGTCTCAACTCAAAAAAACTATCCTCACAAGCATCAGACCACACGAAAGAAACATCTTTCTTCGTCAACTGTGTCAACGGCCTAGCTATCTGAGAGAAATTCTCCACAAAACGTCGATAGTACCCTGCCAAACCAAGGAAACTACGAATCTCAGAAGCTGTAGTCGGACGCGACCAATTCAGAATAGCCTCTGTCTTGCTGGGGTCAACAGATACGCCTTCCTGAGAAATGACATGACCAAGGAATACAACTCGGTCGATCCAGAAGTCACACTTGCTCAACTTCGCGTGCAACTGTCTCTCCCTCAAGACCTGGAGTACCGTGTAGAGATGGTAGACATTCTCATCCATGCTGCGAGAATAAACCAAGATATCATCGATGAATACTACCACGAACTTATCCAGAAATTCGTGGAACACTCTGTTCATCATATCCATAAAAACAGCTGGAGCATTCGTCAGACCAAACGGCATCACTAGAAACTCATAGGGTCCATACCGCGTACGAAATGCTGTCTTAGGAACATCCTCCTGCCGAACTCGCAACTTATGATACCCAGACCAAAGATCAATCTTCGATTAGACAGAAGTACCCTACAACTGATCAAAGAGATCATCTATCCGCGGAAGAGGATACTTATTCTTCACTTTCACTTGATTCAACTGACGGTAGTCGATACACAACCACATCGAACCATCCTTCTTCTTGACAAACAGTACATGGGCTCCCCATGGCGAAACACTGGGTCGAATATAGCCCTTATCAAGAAGATCTTGCAATTGCTTCTGCAGCTCTTTCATCTCTGATGGTGCTAAACGATAAGGAGCTCTGGAAATCGGTGCAGTTCCTGGCAGTACCTCAATGCCAAACTCGATCTCCCTCACTGGTGGTAAGCCTGGAATCTCCTTCGGAAAAACATCTGGAAAATCACGAACCTACTGGTATCTCCTGGATATCTGGCTCTCCTAAGGATTCGTCAATGGCGTAGATAAGGTAGCCTTTCCCGCCAGACTCTAAAGCACGCCAGGCTTTCAGAGCAGAAACTACTGGCATCGGGGGTCGCGCTCCCTCACCATAGAAATACCAAGACTCGCTATCCTCTGGTCGGAACTGAACAAATATCTGATAGCAATCCACTATTGCTCGATAGACAGTCAAGAGATCTATCCCAATGATGCAATCAAAATCCTCCATATCTAGAACCATCAGGTTAGCAATAAGCTGATTCCCCTCGAAATCCAAAACACAACCCACAACTAGACGCTTGTCTAAAACCTCGCTACCCATAGGAGTAGAAACTACTATCAACACATCTAAGGGAATAAATGACAACTTATACTTCTTAGCAAAACGTGCTGATAAGAAAGAATGCAATGCACCAGTATCAATCAAAACATATGCAGGAAAACCACATAAACTACAGGTACCTGCGATCATCCGATCACTGTCAGTCTCTGCCTGTTTCTGGTTAAGCGCAAAGACCTGACCCTGGGCACGTGGCCGCAAAGAAGAATGAACCCGAGAAGGAGTCTGAGTAGGCTGCCGCTGAGACTGCTGCGGCTGCTGACGTTGTTGCGAATACTGCTGCTGATAAGGTGACTGCTGATACTGAGGTGGCTGAACAGATGCCTGAGAACCTCCGGAACCACCTGCTGCTCCAATCATCATCGGACAATCCCTCTTCATGTGACCCTCCTGGCCACACTGGAAACATGCACTGGTCGATCGACCACACTGTCTTGGAGGATGCCTGCGTCTGCACTGACTACATCGGTTCGGTCTCTGTCCACCAAAACGATGCACTCCGCCGGATCCAGATGAAGAAGAAGTACCTCCTGGCTTCTTGAAAGAGTGACCCTTTGGACCCAAAGGACTAGAACTCGCTGGCCTGGAAGAAGAAGAGAAGAGTCCTTTGTTCCTTCGAATACTATCCTCTGCTTGGCGACAACGGTCCACCAAGCCCTCGTAGATCATATCACTGCCCACAGCAACCATCCAATGAATCTCAGGGTTCAGAACCTGAAGCAAATGGTCGTACTTAACCATAGAACTATCAGCAATGTGTGGACAATAAGGTAGCAGATCAAATAACTTCTGCTGGTACTCCTCGATCGTCATAGTGCCCTGTCGCAGACTCAGTAACTCACTGGCTTTCGACTGTCGTGGAGTTGAAGGAAAATACAGTCTCTGATAAGGTGTACAAAAATCGCCCCACGTAGGTACTCTTCTCGCTGCTATGAATGGTGCGGAATTAGATCTCCACCACTTCCTCGCACGTCCCTCGAGCATGAAGGCAAGAATCTCCATCATATCCTCGTCTGTGCAACGGAACTCCTGAAAACACTGCTCCATCATCTTGAGCCAATCCTCCGCCTCCTCAGGCGTCTCACCACCTGTCAATGGCTTCGGGCTAACCTCCTTAAATCTTCGCATGCTCACTCGTTTGCGCTCCTCAGGCTGTCCTCGACGACTTCTACGATCATTTGTATCGCCCCATCGACCGCCGCCTCCGCTATCGTGACTCTCATCGTAATCTGCCATCTGTTGCATAAGAACAGATAATTACTTAATCCGCTTTACATAATTCCCAGTGCAATGTGCTCTGATACCAAAAAGTGTGGTGACCCTACCCGGATCCACTATCTAATCAGAGTTTAATTAGCACATGCAATAATACTTAAAGCGTAAGGAGCGGATAATTTAAAATACAACAAATCCAATTGACAGAATACAACCGACGATAACAAAAGTGTATAAATATCATTATACAACCAAATCAAAGGTTCAGGGTAAACAAATCCCTACCCTCTAAAACCTCACGCTCTCGGATCCTATATCCTGCTGAGAGCCACCTGGACCGTCTAGCCTCAAACCTGCCCCGCCACAAGGTACACCACAATACCCAAACACAGGGGCATGAGCAACAACACTCAATACATAAGCAATGATATATGTACAAATATGCGCACACATATGATTTAAAAACCCAAGTGAAACACTTGCTCATGGCGCCAGGAATATACAGTACCGGCTAGAGAACTACTCCGCGGGGTACTCGTATATTCTATATCAGGGCTGAGCCAACCCCATCCTGACCCGAATCCAAAACAGGATACAAGTCCCATATAAAAACTGTCATACCTGACTCGAGTCCAACATGAGATCATTGTTCCCTATGAAGACTGTCAATGACTCACATCTCTCAGGATGCAGTCATACGTAAAATAGTGCATGTGCTAAGGCGGTAAAACATGCTAAAACATGATAAAACATATAGCATATACTCATGCAACATACATGCAAATATATCATGCCGGCTATCTCGGTCAGTACTTACGTACCTCTAACACTGCAGGTCAAAACCTAGCTCCGCTGGTCTAGACTCCAAGCCTACTAGTCCAGTCTACTGCTACTACAATGCAATTACTCATGCATCAATAATTAAGCTCTAAAGCCTTAACTAAACTATTTCATACTCCTAAATATTTTTAGGAAGCCAAAGCTATACATGCGTCCGTCGTTAGCCCCTTGCTGTCAATAGCCTCAAAACTAGGCCACAGCTCCGCTACGACGTCTAGATCGTTGCGCCACTTCCGAAATCCCAATAGGATGCCTAGATCTCCCTAGATCTGAGTTAGAAAGGCTAGGAATCGAGAGAGAAGAGAGGAGATTGGTGCAAGAAAATGAGTTCTCGGACCCTCTATATATAGACACGGAACGGAACGTCCGTTCCCCATCGTTGCATCCATTCTGCCTGACGAATGTTGCGTCTGTTCCTATTCGTTGCTTCCGATGTCCCATAATATGCGTAAGAAATGACGTAATATTGTTGATGTCATGGATGACATCACTACCAGAACGTTGCTTCCGTTCCATGAACGTTGCTTCCATTCCTGGTCATCCTTCGGGCCTTTTCCGATCATTCTGAATCCATTTCTGAAGTCCGTTAATCCAACCGAAACTTTCTTAATCATGTATTAATAAATCAAAACATGATTACAAGATTAATATACCCATTAATCGCTAATTATGGATACGGGTCACTACAATTAAGCTGCGGAAACAATAATAACAATATACAATCCCAAGGAAAGGAATATGTAAACACTCAAATAGTTTATACAACCAAATCAAAAGTTGTATCAACCCAATACAACAGAATAAAAACCTAGACAAAGCTCCAGCTGGCCAACCACTGTCTAGCCCCTTTTGGATCCACCCGCCTCATCCAATCGCAAACCTGCCCCATGGAATAGGGTGTCCAAAAACACAGAGTACGAGACGTGAGCATAAAATGCTCAGTACGAGAGTATGAGTATGCATGAATGCAAGTGAACCGCCTACTGACTTGAGGTCAAGAATCAGATAACAAAGACATGCCGGGCCCTGGTATGTAGCACGGTGTGTCGTCGCTTTAGGAGGTGGCTCACATACCGATAACCAGTGGATACGCGGGACCCAAATTGATGGAAGTCCATCCACTAACAGGATAGGGTAAAACCCTACTAACAGACATGTCAAAAGAGATAGCTCAAGATGCAAATGTATGCAGCATAAAATCATGTCATATAAATCATGCAATCACATAATACATGCATACTCAGTCAGAATATCTCGAACAGTACTTTCGTACCTCAAATATTAGGAAAGTGCTACCAGCTCTAAGTTCACGCCTATAACCGCACTACACAGCGAAATGATACTAATATCATTAAAGTGCTCTAAAAGCCTTAACTAAGCTATTACATACTCCTAAATATTTTTAAGAAGCAAAAGCTATACCTTTGTCCGTCGTTAGCCCTTTGCTGTCGATTGCCTCAAAACTAGGCCACAGCTCCGCTACGATGCCTGGATCGTTATGCCACTTCCGGATTCCCAACGGGACGCCTAGAATGCCCTAGATCTAAGCTAGAAGACCAAGGAATCGAGAGAGAAGAGGTGAATGGTGTGCTTGGAAATGAATCTCGACACCTCTATTTATAGATAACGAACGGAACGTCTGTTCCTCATCGTTGAATCCGTTCATCCGACGAACATTGCATCCGTTCCCCTTCGTTGCTTTCAATGTCCCATCAAGTGCGTAAGCAATGACGTATTCTGATGGCACGAACGTTGCGTCCGATCCCCGAATGTTGCGTCCGATCCACCTGACTCTCTGGACCATTTCTGATCATTCCGGGCCTATTCCCGGACTCCGTTAATCCATTAAGAGTTTTCTTAATCATGTTTATTAGATTAATTAGCAATTACTCACTAAAACTAGGTACGGGCTACTACAATGGCAAACATACAAGTTTCTCAATTTTTCAGCTTTGAACATCACCAAAGAACCTTTCAGTATTTTCATGACCCCATTACCCCATCTACCCTGTAGACCGTCATCTTCCAAAGCAGCACAGGAAATCAAATTATGACATAAATCAGGAACATGTCTAACATTTTTCAAAGTCAGCACATAACCTGAATCAAATTTCAAACATACATCACCAAGACCAGCAACTTGACACATCTTTTCATTAGCCATAGAAACAGACCCATGCTTCACTTCTGTATAAGTAGAAAACAGATTTTTGAATGGAGACATGTGAAAAGTGCATGCAGAATCTACAAGTCATTCATTTTCACACAAAGCACTTGAATGCACAAAATTCACAGTATGCACATCACATACTTCAGTCACCATAAAAACATCACCCATGTTTTCACTAGAAGAAACCATATTAGCAATATCATCATGCTGATTTTTGTAATTCTGGTTTTGTTTTTGTTTAGGCCTTGAAAAATCTTTAATGTAATGACATGTTTCACCACAATTAAAACATTTTCGGTTTTTAGGCCTCGACTGAGATCTTTGCTTACTCTTACCTCTGTTCTTGGCATAGGAATAATTATGGTTGTTTGAATGTCTTTGAAAATGAGTTTTAGACCTTCCTCTAACAAACATAGCCTCACCAGAATTATTACCACCCCTATTGGTTTTCAAATCGATCTCTTTGCTTTTAAGACCATTCACAACAGTTTCTAATGTTATATTATCTCTACCATACTTAATAGCAGATTTAACATCACTGTAAGAATCAGGAATAGCATTCAAGAGAACAATATGTGTGTATTCATCAATGTGTTTATCTCCTGTTTTCTTAATATCTTGAATTAGTTTGGTAAACACATCAATATTTTCATCAATGTCCTTGTTCAAATTGAGTTTGAAACGGAAAAATTTTTCAAGTAAAAATAATTTACTCGGCAGTGAAGTCTTCGTATAGAGCTCTTCTAATTTTTCCCAAAGTTCTTTGGCCGATTTCAGTTTACCCGCTTTTCTTAGCACAGAATCAGATAAATTCAAGATAATAGAGGAGTAAGCAAATTCATCCATTTTAGCTTTTTTCTCAGCCATTTCGGCAGCAGGATATGACAAATCTATTGCTTTGAAAACTTTTTGTTGTATTAAAATTCCCTTCATTTTCTGCTGCCAAATTAAGAAATCTGTTTTTCCATTAAAAGGTTCAAGATTAAAACCAGTGAATGACATTTTTTCACACAGAAAAAACACCAAAGCAAAACCAACTAATTTTTCACAGAAAGGCAGTAAACTCACTAATTAGAGCAGTCACAACAGAAGCCACTTAAAATCACAGAAGTGAAAACACAGCCAACACAAATAAACACATAAGTCCTAGGAATCTACCAGCAAAAAATCCCAGTACCTAATCCGCGGCCAGCGGCTACTACAAATGCGATAAAAGAGGTTCAAGCCAATTTACCAGTGCGAAACTCTAAGTAATAGTTTAGATCCCACGAACCAGTAATACCAACGAGAAGACTCAAAGTCGCGGCTGACCAGCAGAACAAAAATCAGCGACACGGCAGAGCAGCAAGTGCGATGGCCGAACAGACCTAGCTTCATGGCTGCGAAGCCCAGCGGCGATGGTAGCTGCTCTCCTATAGGCGGCAGTGGCTAGGCGGCGGACTAGTGGCTTTGATACCACTGTTAGGTATCCACCTTGAGCTTGAGCTGATTAGCCATCCTCTAATTACCTATCACCTGCACAATTACAAACCAAAGCCAGCAGCAGAAAACAGACAAGAAAGAAAACCAAAGGAATGAACAGAAAAATAAAGGAACGACAGTTCAATAAACGGGAAGAAATAAGTGAGCTTCGGGCTCAGATAACTAGAACCGTTTCTCCATTTCAACCGGCAAACCAAGGCGATCGAAGACACAACGATTTCCCAACGCAAACATGTTGCCTCAAACACACAGCGAGGAAATCCAACACAAAGTTTAAGTGTAAACAAGGAAAAAACGATGACACAAAGTCACTATCCCCTCACGCTTACAAGCTCTCTCTCACGTTCACTCAGAAGCAGAGGAGAAGAGAACGCGGATCGCAGCCGCCTCACTTAGAGGAAATCTCACGCTCTCACACTCAATCTACAGATTAGGCATAGGGATTGGTATTATAAAAAGGCCTTGTTTATTGGGCCGAGAAATAATATAGATTAGGCATAGGGATTGGTATTATAAAAAGGCCTTGTTTATTGGGCTGAGAAATAATATGAAGTAGTTGGGCCAAAGCACAATACGTGCTCTTAACTTTTTTGATATTTAATTAAATAAATGCATCAATATATCATCCCAAAAAATCGAAAATCAAACCGAATAAGTGAAACTACAGTACTCTCCTTGTATTCTGAGAGTTAAGGCCAAAACTTGTTTTCCAATCCTAAGATTTTGTATCTTTCTGGAACTAAAACTCTAGGCGAGCTTGTTCGCAATACCAGCAAATTGATGTTTGATTTTCCAGTGATTTTCCCGGTACTCCCAATTAATAAAGACTAGAAGGGTAAAAAATCGAATATACAATAACAAGAACAGTAAACTGAAATTCAATAATATTATAGTACCACATTTACCCATATTTAAATTGTCATTTGGGTCACGAATGGGAACCACAGCCCGTTACACTTGGATTTACATATAGGAAATATATTAAATCTCCATTAATCAACTCCGAAGGACCAGATTTTCAAATGCAAATCAAAAGGTAACAGCTTCCATGAACTCAGCATCATTTGCCATCGCCTCCAGTGATTCCTTGGTTGAGTAAGCTGTTACGTTGATGCCGTCAGAATCCGCAGCTGCGTGAACTTTGATTCTCCCGTCGAATTTCGACCCCACCCCACTCCTCGCAGCGATCGGTTTTCCCCATCCGAAGTTGTTCCCATACACGTCGAATCTCGGGGAGCTACTAACGATACAAACATTACTATTTCGGCCCACACTAGGCGGCATCGTAGGATTTGCCGCCCAGTGTTCCATGGTTTTGATCGGTTGTTCCATAGTTTGCTGGGCGACCACACTGTGTAACTTCATTGCCGTATATCCCAGCCCACGATGCAAGATATCGTCCTCCGTCGCTGCGACTTTGGCGGCGTAAATCGCGTTGCCGAAGTAAGAATTCTGCAGAGGTATTCTGTCTCTGGTACCAATGGGCATGTAGAAGTAAATTTCTTGATTCTCTGGGTTTCGATTAGTGCTGCTGCTACGCCTCCCGCGCAACAGGGATCGCCATACATGAGCTAACAGAGACTGTAAAGATGAGATCTTTTCAGTGCCCGCCTCAGAATTGGCCCTGGATTTGAGCTTAGCGATGTTCTGTTTGCTGAAATGAAACACCCTTTGTAGCAATGGAGCTGAATCGAAGTCACCGAACATGTTTCGCCTTTCGAATGGCGTTGGAAAACGGATCGGGAGTTTGATGCTTTCAGGAATCCAGCGTTGGAAAACAGGGACTTTCGATATAGTTTCGGAACCACGGGATATTTCAGACCAAGAATTCAAGAAATGCCAGAAAGAATACCCGTCTACTACGACATGATTCGCGGAGCAGCCGACGAAGAACCCGTCTTCTAGCTCCGTGACTTGCACCCCGAGCAATGGCTTGGAAACCCCTTCCACATTGCAAATCTTATTCATTGGGAAAAATGAAGAAACAATATTCTCAGGTACATAGATGGGATCCAAGATGTCGGAAACCGACACGCCCGGGGCGATGGCTTGAGTGAACTCGGCTCCGGCATTGTTGCAGTCTACGAAGAAAGAGCTCGTCCCATCGTCGCTTTCAGTGGCTCCCAATCGGCCCGCCAGGGGAGGGAAGAAGTCTAATGTTCTTGAAAGCGAGGTTTTGAGGTGATTCACCAAGGTTTTCTTGAATTCTTCATCGGATATTCTGGGATTGCAAAACACGAGTCCTTCTTGAATATAGCAGATTGAGAGACAGTAGAGATCCCATGGAGCCAACTCCATCTTCAAAACGGCGGCGGTCGATGAACGATGCATGAACGTAGTATTTCGGTTTCCGGCATACCTGATTTTTAATGTCTTCTGGTAATGGGATATTTGAGTTGGTGAAGGGGATATTTATTGTGAAACCATCACTTCAAAAACTTTATATATTATGTTACTGTTTTGTAGATCTTTAAAGAAGCACTTTTTAATTTTTTTCTCGAAGTTCTACAAAATAATACCTATATCGTTGGTGTTAATGGATGCAAGAAAGGAATGAAAGATTTGTGCAAATGTAATAAAAAAAATGATATGGATGAGTAATATATAGAGATGAATTGTTTTGTATGTTTTTTTTTAAAATTTTGTATGGATTATTATGTTTACTATTATATAATGTCTTAAATGTACTTGTCAATTGCAAACAATTGCTACTAGTAAAATTACGTACACATATCAAGTCAATCTTACCTTCGTCACAACCCATACCCAATAACAATATTATGGACCATCAATCATGAGATGAAAAAGTTAACCAAAAAGTAAAATAAATATGATATGATTAAAAAATTGTGGCTCCTCTTATTTTCGTCTATTATATCAAACAATATCTTTGGGGATGAAAATTTTTTTGGGTATATATAATTATATAAAATAAAAAATTATACTTGCTTTGCATGTGAGAACAACAATAATAGTAGTAATAATAATAATTTAATAAGTGTATCGCTCCCTACTTCAAGTGGTCTAGGGGGAGAAAAAAAAATAAATGTTAACAAAAGAAAATTAGCACATTGTTCATGTGATTATTTTCATTATCCATGCATGTCAAATAAACAATATTCGATGATTTTAGTGGTTTTTTGTCTAACAAAACGCACAAACCCAATCGAAAAAAAATACAAGTTATTTAATGAAAACCAAACATTAACAATTTTTACAGAACTAATATCTAAAACACGTACCAATGTATGCAGCTAAAATTGTAATTTTCCTTTGAAAAAATTGCAAAGCAATACATTTATACTATCTATACTATATAATAAAGTGTCAACCTTTAGAGTAACTAACTTGGTAATTTAATGAATTGACAAAAATATTCTTTATTTCATCAAATAAAAGTTTGTACATGCAACAAACATATTTTAGTAAATTTAAAAAATAACTAAATGATTTGTCAATCATAATCAGTATTTGAAATATTTTCTTAAATTTTAAAAAAAAATTAATTACGTAAACAATTTGTGCACGGAACTATTGATTTTAAATGAAAAATGTGTTGATTTATATGTCTATTTAAAATATTACTCACCATATTTTACTTTAATGTAGTTTTATTTTATCATCTTACTATATTATTATAATTGATGTCTTTTAAATAACCAACCTGTAATTAATTGAAGAAATTTGATATAAAATTACCATTATATCCTAACTTAATTCACAACAAAAAATAAATTATTATAAAAATAAGACATTTAATTTTTATATGTCTTTATATTTTCTTAGCTATTAAATTTTTTTTATTTACCAAAATGACATTAACTTTATGACTTTTGAATTTTGATATATTTTTATTACGAAAATGTCACACTATAAAATTGATATATTTGTTGTGTTTTATAAGTGACTATATATTTATGAAAACACTACTTTTTTTGTATTTTTAAATTCTATTTTTTTCTTTAAAAAACACGAACTTTACAAGCACGCAACGTGTGCACGAGAGTACTCATATTCTTTTACACATATGTATATAATATCATACGAACATCGTGTTAAGCAGCAAATTGTTGTTGAGTAGTAGGTTTCTTGTGAGACAGTCTCACGGATTTTTATACGTAAGACGGGTCAACCCTATCCATATTTGCAATAAAAAGTAATACTTTAATTTTAACATAAAAATTAATATTTTTTAACGTGTGACTCAAATATGAGATTTGTTTCACAAATTGATCTGTTGAGACCGTCTCACGTGTATTTTTGTGTTTGTTATTTTATTTAAAAAGGGTTGACCCCGAAGGGGACCTAATTTCACATAAGTCAGAGGCCCATTGGCTCATGCGGAGGGTAAATCAAGGGATGTGCACGAGCGGCAGGGACCTGAAGGAGGCCGAGGGAGCACATGGCCCAATCCCCAGAGCATACCCCCCACAATATTTCAGCAGGGAATATGCTCCACATGAGGATCGAACCCGCAACGCTGGGGAATTTTTTCTCATGTCACCTCAGGCCTTACCAACTCGCATATGCCCCTGTGGACGTGTTATTTTATTGCAACCAATACAGGTGGATTCTCTTACCATATGTTTAAAATAAGCTTTTCTATTTCATCAAATGGGATTATTCGTGTCATCCAAGGGAAAAAATTAAATGCATATATATAAAATAAACAACATGTTAACAGGAGGTGATCAGCTATAATCACTATAAATTTGTTGTTGAGTAGGTTTTTTATGAGTCGGTCTCACAGATATTTATACGTGAGAAGAGTCAACTTTATCCATATTTACAATAAAAAGTAATACTTTTAACATAAAAAATAATATTTTTTTAATGTGTGACTCAAATATGAGATCTGTCTCACAAATTGAGTCGTTGAGACCGTCTCACATGAGTTTTTGTGTTTTTTATTTTATTGCAACCAATACAGCTGTCAGCTGGATTCTTTGACCATATGTTTAAAATAAGCTTTTCTATTTCATCATATGAGATTTTCCGTGTCATCCAAGGGAAAAAATTAAATGAATATATATAAAATAAACAACATGCTAACAGGAGGTGATCAGCTATAATCACTATAAATTTGTTGTTGAGTAGGTTTTTTATGAGTCGGACTCACATATCTTTATATGTGAGAAGGGTCAACCTTATTCATATTTACAATAAAAAATAATATTTTTAACATAAAAAATAATATTTTTTAATGTGTGTCTCAAATATGAGATCTGTCTCACAAATTGACTCGTCGAGACCGTCTCACATGAGTTTTTTTGTTTGTTATTTTATTGCAACCAATACAGCTGTCAGCTGGATTCTTTGACCATATGTTTAAAATAAGCTTTTCTATTTCATCAAATGGGATTTTCCGTGTCATCCAAGCCCAAAGGGAACAAATTAATTACATATATAAAATAAACAACAAATTAACAGGAGGGGTTCAGCTATAATCATTATAAATTTCTTTATTTGATTTTAGTCAAAAGGTTTAAGTGTTTAACACGTTATTTGGATTTTAAATTTAATTGTGGGATGCATGGGATTAATTTCTTAATAAATAATAATCTCCTTCAACAATAATAAACCCGATCTGTCTGGTAGCAAATCTGACTACCCAAAATAACCTTATTCAAAATTATCGGGTATCCGAAAAGTCGGTTTTTTGAGTACTCGATTAAAAAGGGTACCCAAAAATTGTAGTCTGTCTATTAGGGGTGTTCATCGGTCGGTTCAGTTTTAATTTGTCTAATTTCGGTTCGGTTTTTCGATTTTCGGTTTATGAAAAATATAATCCAAAGTCAAACCGTTTTACTTCGGTTCGGTTTGGTTTTTGTACTATAACGGACCGGTTTATACGGTTCGGTTTGGTCGGTTTTATCATTAATAATACATAACACAATAAAAGAAACATAAATTTCATCCAACATGTAATTTAAATACCCCAACACACAACTTAAAGTTATAATCATATAGTGAAGAAATAAAAAATAACAAACAATACAAGAACAAATATCCAACCACAATCTTATAATATTTTCAGAAAAACAAAATAAATTTTAATATGGTTATTCCGATTTTGATACAATTATTAAAATTAATAAAATAAATACATTGTAAAATATAATATGTTTTTTTACATGATTTTTAGTAAAAACTTTAAAAATAAGGTTTAAATTACTGACATAAACTACAATCAACTAAAAATTACATAAACAACAATAATGAATTAAATAAACAACAATCAACTAAAAATTATTCAAAATGACTATTCATTCACTAAATATTATCTCATAACATATATAATATAAATAAAAAATATTAATTTAATTCAATTTCGGTTTTTTCGGTCGGTTCGGTTTTGACATATATAATACAAAACCGAACCAAATAAACTTCGGTTTTAATATTTATATCCGAATTACAAAATACGGTTTTCGGTTCGGTTCGATCTTTGATTTTTTCGATTTAAATTTCCGTTTTTTTCGATTTTATCTGAAATATAAACACCCCTACGGCATGTCAATTTTTTTTTAAGTAACATTTCTCATACATGTAAATCTAACCATTGTCGCTTATTCACTCTCATTAATCTGAAAACATTCCTTAGTATTATCACTCATAAACAAAATAAATAAAGTGATAAACCAATAAATTCATAGATAACAATATCAAGAACCCAAAAAGAGATTAAAACATAATTGCTTAAGGTTTGTGGGCTGGCTCATGATTCGCCATTCACGACTCGAGAGAGTACCGGTCCAGTCGTTCGCAAGACTCGAGAGTGCATGATGGTTCGTGTCCGTTGTCAACTTACATATTAATTTGTAATTTGGATATTAGTTTTCAAATATTGGGTGGATTATCGATTAAAAAAATCGAGATAAAACTCAAATACGTCCTCAAAGTTTCCTAAATTTTCCAAAAATATACTAACACTTTATTCGTTCCTAATTATGTCCCTTATTTAAAAAATAGTTTTCTTAATATGTCCCCCAAACTAAAAATTACCTATAATACCCTTGTTTTAGCAATTATAACTAATATTTCCTTTGGGCAAAAAAAAAATGGTATCAGAGTCTAGGTAATTTTATTCAGACTTTATATTATTCATTAAATCATATTTTTCTTTGTTGAGGAAGAGATTTTCAAAAAATCATGGATTCAAACGAGATTTGAATCAGAAGGATTTCATTTATATGAAATCCCATAAACAAGTGAATCTATTTAAAATAGATTCTTTACAACAGAACTTAAAGAGACTTAGTCTTTTATACTCTCTGAAGAGATTAAGAAATATGATTTCTAATTCTCAATTTCTAGAGATCACACCAGATTCCTCTAAAATCTCCGGAGATCTTAGAGAAATTCAAAAGACGGTACAATATTACAGTAATCAGCTGTATGAAATACCTCGGCAGATTGGAAAAATCATTAAAAAACAAGAAAAAATTCTTGTAACTCTAAAGGATCTTCAAACCAAAATCATAAATCTAGAACATACTTTTGGTTCTAAAAAGGGAAATACAGGAGGAAGGTTACCACTCTCGTTTGGTACCGAACCTCTGTTACATCAGAAAAGTAAAACCAAAATGGTTCAAAAACCTTTAACTGATGATGAATTGATGATTAATCTTATAAAGACAGTATCAAAGAAAAACACTATCTGATGACTACTTTAGAAAGATTAAATCTCGAGAATCTACAAGATCTTGCGGATTCTTTTTCGAATCTCAAAGTAGTAGATCTAAAAATGAATTTCTTTGAGGGTGAACAACCCATAGGGAATCCCCCGAGATATATGGTTAAAACAAAAGAACCACATAGTGAGTTCCATGTTGGAGAAAATTCACATCCAGCAGAAACCAGATCAAGAAGAAGTAATATACCAATACATCAAACTCCTTATGAAAAAACTGTTTTAGACCCGATACATCCTTATGGGGTTATGTTAAACCTGGATGTTCTGGACTTCAAAAACAAAGAAGATCTCATAGATGATTGGACATCAGCCATGAGAATAGCAGCAGGAACTTTAGATCTCAATAAAAAAGGATTTATCAAACTTATGGAAATGAATCTAATGGGATCTGTCAAGATAGCTTGGGAAATGACAATGCTAGAAACCAAGGAATCAATCTTAGCAGGAGAATCACTTAGCGAGATTGTAGGAAGAATGGCCACCCTTTTTAAAGCACAATTCATAGGGGTAGACTATTTCAATAATCAAGATACAGAGAAAAAGAGAAGATATACTCAAGCTCTGTATAGCCTCGAGTTACATGATATATGTTTAGTTGATGAATATATTATGTTATTCACCAAATATAGATGGAATTCAGAAGAAAATGTATCCATTCAGCTATTTTTTGCAAAAATGCCAAGCCCTTGGAGAGAAATGCTGATAAAAGAATAAGTTCCAGGTAATCTTGATACATTGGCAAGACGCGCCTCCTTTTTGAAAGGAAAATTGGCGGAATGGTGTCATATAGCAGCATTACAGAAGAACTACAAGAAAATAAGGGGTATTAATAAGCATACTCCTCTATGTTGTAGAGAAAATGATCTCCCTACGGTTATAGGGAATAAATCACAGGGATTTAAAAGGAAGAAATTTAAAAATAATCCCTACAATAAAAGAATGAAAAGTTCTTAGAAACCAAGAACATTTTGGTCCAAACAAAAGGCCAGATCCTATAGATCAGGTAGAAGAAGTGGACCTACAAGAACATCTCCAGCAACAAACTCATCACAAGGCAGGGGAAGAACACCATCTAGAAGAACTTTCAGAAGAACTCATACGAGAGCAAGTGAAAGTTTTAAGGATTGCAACTGCTGGACATGTGGAGCAAGAGGACATATATCTACAAACTATCTAGAAAACGAGAAAAAGGGAGTTAAACTCTTTGAAGCAACACCAGATATAGATGGTGCGGTCTTCTTTCAAGATTTAGTCCAAGTATATCAATTTGAGGATATCCCCTCAGATGAAAGTATATACGAAGAAGAGATATTGCTTAGCCAAGATGAATCTGAAGATGAATCAGAATCAGAATAAAGAAGAAGTGTTTCGACACGAAACACATGAGAGTTTGGCTGGATTTTTTAGTCAAACCACGATATCTCATAATATGGTACAAAGGATTATGAGAGAAAATCCAACATTACAGAAGTACCAAGGATTTTCGGCAGGACAAGTAAAAAGAGTCTTAGGCAACCTAGGGCTTAGAAAAAGAAGACATCATTTCATGACCCCATTACCCCATCTACCCTGTAGACCATCATTTTCCAAAGCAGCACAGGAAATCAAATTATGACATAAATCAGGAACATGTCTAACATTTTTCAAAGTCAACATATAACCTGAATCAAATTTCAAACATACATCACCAAGACCAGCAACTTGACACATCTTTTCATTAGCCATAGAAACAGACCCATGCTTCACTTCTGTATAAGTAGAAAACAGATTTTTGAATGGAGACATGTGAAAAGTGCACGCAGAATCTACAAGCCATTCATTTTCACACAAAGCACTTGAATGCACAAAATTCACAGTAGGCACATCACATACTTCAGTCACCATAAAAACATCACCCATGTTTTCACTATAAGAAGCCATATTAGCAATATCATCATGCTGATTTTTGTAATTCTGGTTTTGTTTTTGTTTAGGCCTTGAACAATCTTTAATGTAATGACATGTTTCACCACAATTAAAACATTTTCGGTTTTTAGGCCTCGACTGAGATCTTCGCTTACTCTTACTCTAAATCAATCTACACTAGAAAATATATAGATCGAGTTATGAACTAATCTATATAAATTTACTTGGAACACTCCTTCCAGATTAACATTCATCACTATTCCTTGCAACAATTCAAAACAAGATTACAACAGCAAATGAAAATTTTGAGAAATGGCACAGACATAGAATAATGCGAATTTTAGTTTTCACTTGCTACACTGTAAATGAAAATAAAACTACACTGTAAATTGTATCCACGAGTTTCACAATACATAAACCATGACATACAAAATCAACCCCTATTGAATTCAATTCCAGGACCTCAACCCCACTTCCCACTGGCAAAAACTAAGACAGAAATCTATGGGGCTTGTGAAGATACCTTCCCAAGAAAATGAAACCATTCAAGAGGAAACACTGCCCGATCCGGATGGCAAGTTCTTCTTATCTGCCATGATCAGTTTAATTTAATTTAAACAAACTCTTGTAGGTACACAAAGTTTGTGCCCAAACCCAATATTCTTGAAAAGATGCACACATCAAGCGAGGCACAACAAAGGCTTGTTCTATGGAAGAATTACTTACAACAAACAAGGTAAGAATATAAGCTCCAGCTGTTACCCCCAGGCACAACATTGCACCAAGGCTGGGGGAGAGAGAGTTAGATATTTACACATACATAGCAGCAAATAAAGATGAAATTTGTGAACGCTTATATTACCCGAAATAATTAAGGATTTCAGCAATCTGATCAGCTAAATCATCAATAGATAACAAGGATAGAAATCATGGTGCCCGTTACCGTGACATTGCTCGAGCTCAACTCAGTCTCAGCTATTCTCACACACCTATTTTTACATATGCATGCACTTAACATCACAGTCAATGGAATACTGAGGTTAAATATAATGTGTGAAAGGCAATTGAGTATTGACCAGCAAATATGCAAAGTGTAAGGTAAAATACATCTTGATTTTTTAAAAAGGATACAAAGTGGAATCATATCGAGCTATGATTCCACTTTGTCACATTCAAACTCGACAATCGTGAGCAGTATTAGTTCAATTGCCATACAGACACTTACTCTTCGGGCGCAAAGGATTATAATCAAGAAAACCAATCTGATTCGATCAAAACCTTTGTTTAAAAAAAACACATGTTATTCAATGGGAACCATTCAATTAGTAGACACAAATTTACACATGATTCAAGCACGTCACCAAATTCAACTCTAGATTCATGTACAACCATTACTATCAAGAAATTTCTTCACGAGTTCATTCCAATGATCACCACTTGAACTAAACATAACAATTTTCTCAAACAATCATACAAACAAGCAACTCAAACATCGCCGCATTTGAAAATCAAAAACAAATATCACAAAAGGAGAATCAAATAATAAATAACAACAAAATAATCAAGCAGCAGCTCCATGGCACACATAATCAAAATCAATCATACAGCTAAATCAAACATCAAATCAGCCGAACCAGAATCGATTCTAAATTCAGCAAAAATAATAACTAAAAAAAAACAGCAAATTCAGAACTGTCATAACCTGATCCACAGCTCTGCCACAAGTGTTCTGCTCTATTTTCCGTAGCCATGTACAGCCCGCAGAACTAGAACCTCGTAGCTGAAAAACTAAGAGGATAAAGTTCAGGTACGTACGTACGTAATATAATCATCGATATTCTTTAATTTAATCATATATCTATCTTTAAAACAATGTTTTTTCAATAATATTTTACTTGATTGTTTGAAGGCAAAAGTTGTAGATTGAGATGGCATAATCAGCTTGATCCAAAGATAAACAAATTAATGATCTTTCAGTGAAGAAGAGGAGCACAGATTAATGGAAGCTCAAACACAATACGGCAACAAATGGGCGCTGATTTCCAGGCTTTTTCCAGGTAGAACAGATAATGCAGTGAAGAATCACTGGCACGTTGTGATGGCCAGGAAAAACAGGGAGCTTTCAAAATCATTATGCATCAAGCTTGGAAAATGGACTTCTCAGTACTCCACAGATCATTACAAAAAGAAATACTGACATGTTAAACTAATTCTATGTCATGATGTTTAGTCCTTTTTTTCAATTTATATTATTATTTTTTACAATATATATGAGCGAAGAGTAATTATACCTGAAGAAACCTTGTACCCGTACAACCTTAGCAATCTAAATCTCATAGCAGTGTCATCGATGTCCTGAACCACAGTGTTTCTTACCCAACAAATCCCTTTATCTGTGCATTGTCTGGAAAACGAAAATACATCATAAAATTAAAGGGTATAAGCAGCATATGGTCAGAGTATATTCAAGTAAATGCATATATGATCGCTGGTCTATATCAATCTATAAATAGTCCTGGTATTCGGGGGTGGATATTCAATAATGTGACATTGGGCACTAAACTTAAGAGGGAAATTGCAAATGAAATAAACTTTTATTTGAGAGTAACAAACAATTGAACTGAGCGCACTAGTCCACCTTTGGTTGAAGCATATTGATATAATAAACTAGAAAGCATGAATTTGATACCAACACAAAATAATGGAATTATAACCATGGATACATTATAATTCAGACACGACATTATATCGATGATGAAAAAGGTACCAGACCTTCAGCGGCTACACTGCATGCTCGCTCAATACACGACACAAATATCGGCATCATCTGATGCAGTTGTTGAGGCTTGCAAACCACAATCTCTGTTGAAATAAAAAGAATTTCAGTGTTAATTATCAAAATTGGTTTAGGGGAATCCTTAAAAAAATGGTTTAGAGGAAAAAAAAATTTAGTATTCTACGATGGAGTGCCGTACAGAAAATTATAAGCGTTCCAAGAAAAAAACTGTATTTATTCAAAATTATTTGATTCTCGAACGAGGCAAACTTTTTTTAAAAAACAAATGCACCACAAGCACCTGGTGTTCGAGTTTAAAAGTTTATTGGAAATCAATTACTCCACCATGTGATACTTGGCTGGCCACCTTCCGAATAAGAACTTTATCAGCACAAACACCACAGATGATCAGCTAACAAAAATTATCTTCCATCTTAATTCTTACCTTTCTATATTCGGTTAATTATAGTTAAATACCCAATCAAAAACTTGATTTTGGGTTCAGTACCCATGTCATAGATTTGGAGATTTAGGTACCTACTACAACAAATAAATTTTTTTTCACTCCCTTGTCTCCTTTTAAATTATTATTATTATTATTTTATCTAGGTTTTTAATTGGAAAATTATTTGCTCTCACTTCTCACGCCCTTCTTCTCTTCTTCTCTTCCCTCATTTTGACAGAATCGCCTGCACCAATTTTCATCATCTTCTCTTATCTCCCAATCTCAGCCAATATTCATCTCTTCTCCCAACATCTAGTATCCACGCTAAACTCACGGGCTTGCAACAGATTTCAAAGCGACGATCTCTCAATCTCGACCAATATTCATCTCTTCTCCCAACATCTAGCATCCACACTAAACTCACGGGCTTGCAATAGATTTCAAATCGCTATCGTCGCTTTGAAATCTGTCAGTCACATGGAAAACGAGCAGAAGCAAAGCAAAAAAGGCAGTGAGTTTCTTCTGATAGTTTTTATCTTCTAATATTTTTATTCAATTTGTCCAACTTTTTATTCAATTTCATCTAGGTTGTTACAAATTTTTCGAAACTGTGGAAACCAATTTTAAAATTGGTGTATGCGAAATTTTGGAAATTTGATTTGTAGTTTTGAGAGTTCAAACTAGATTTATCAATGTTTTGTTTGGATAGAATTAGGTATAGACAACTCAAATAGTTCAAATTAAAAATATTTCCTTCGGTTTATGTTTTCTGTTTTGTTACCGTGAAAATTGTTTATCAAAATCTTATCGTTATGACTTTTGACACACGGTTTTTTTTTTATTTAGAAATAGTACGAGAACGAGTAGGATCCGAGATGAAACGTAGTATCCGTAGGGCATATGAGACACCAAGCCGCTGCTCTGCTGCAGTATTTCGGAGTACAATGGAAGAACTTTCATCTATAATTGAGAGAAGACAACTACAGTGGATAAATGATTCTCCATTCTCAGAATGGTTGAAGATGCCAAAGCTTAGCTTTAGTTGTTTGAAGGTTGAGGCAGTGTTGAGCAGGTTTGACGTTCAATCTTTGTCCTTCAAGTTTGGTGATGGTAATGTATCGGTTCCTTTTAAATCGTCAGAGTTTTCCATTGTTATGGGGTTAAAATATGTTGGACAACCAGTGAATATTGATTTGAAAATGGAATCTTCCTTTGTAACTCGTTATTTTGGGGGTAGTGTAAGCAAGGTAATCCGATCAAGTATTCATTTGAAACTTCTTGAACTAGCACGTAAGAAGAAAAAAAAATATGTCGAGGACTTTGCGAGGATGTTTATCTTGTATTTATTCAATTGTGTGATTTTTCCGGTTGGAAATTATACAAATCCACGATTTATTATGCCATATCTCGATGATCTGGATCATTTCTTTGAATACTCGTGGGGTGATGCTGCGTACCAATTCCTTTGCGAGAACATGGCTGCCCATATCGGTGGTGAACAAGGTGTAGTAGAACGAAAGAAGTATCTAGATGGTTGTTTAGTGGGGTTGATGGTTAGTATTTATTGTCCTTAATACATTGGTCATATATAACATTTCTTCTTGTACATACTTAATCTAAAAATCTTTCAATGTAGGCATGGTTGTATGAGAGTGTACCTTTGTTTGCCATTCAGACAAGTATTAGGAAATTTCCCCGTGTGTTTCGTTGGGCGAAGTGCAAAATTCCTAACAATTCTGATTCTGCCGAAGAATTGTTTAACACAATTACGAGAATGAAGGTCCTATTTGATATGTCATTTTGATATAATATTATCCAAAATAATTATAAGGTTCTAACTTTGCGATTTTATGTTATAAATAGATTGTTCCTATAGTTCCATTCCCTAACGAAAGAGTGTTTGTTGAGGAGATATCTTCCAGCGCTGTGGTACGTGAAGTGATGCGTATTTATACTTTGTCCAATTAATTGTAATGTTCTTAAAGTTTGTTGATGAATTCTGTGATTGATTTGTTATAGGTAATGTCAACAACGAATGAGTATATTTTGAAAACAGATGTCACTCGTTTGGAGAAGATTGTTAGGGAACAGTCTTCTGAGATTGAGAATTTGAAACGCAGATACGGTTCGAAAAGTGGTGCTGGAAAAATTAGTAGTCAAAAAAATTCTGGTGGTAAGGATTTTGATGGCAATTTCAATGACTTATATAGTGTGCAGATTGAGACACAAGTTCCAAAAATTCATGAAAATGTGAATGATGTTGCTGATGAAATGGAGGATGGATTTGAAAAGTTAGATGAGAAGGAAGGTGATAAAATGCAAGTAGAAAATGAAGTTGAGAATGAACCAAAGAAGATAGTTGATGATGTGATTGTGGATTCTATTAAAATGACCTCAAAGGATGATGGAGAAGCCTCCGGTCGAAATATTGATGATCGTGTTTCAAAATTGCTGGTTGACGAGAGCGATGCTGCAAGTGGATTTGATCCTAAGAAGATTGTAAACATAAGAAAGAAAGTGGAGCGCGCGAGTAGGAGTAACAAGGAGAGTTGGTTGAATGTGCCGAGAAGAGTTTCAAAACGATTGAGAGAGAAATCTAGTAGTTTGGTTGGTAGTACGACAGAGGTAATAGTAATATATTACGTATAGTTGTTTATTTTCTTTATTTGATATGTGACTTATATTGCTTCTATTTAAATTATTGTGTGTTTCATTAGGATGACTACCTCGTAGATCTTGATCGTGTTGTTGAGCAGGTGACACTAGATGTTGGACAGGTGGTGGAGGATCCTTTGCAAGTATACAAGGGTCGGACAGATTTTTGTGGACACGATTTAGTGACTGATTCAGAGAGAAAAGCCATTACTTCTTTTCTTTCACGGGAAAAATTGGAGTAAGTCATCATGTTTATTACATTGTATATTTTAACTAGTGCACTGAATTTTTTTTTTACACAGTTGTGTGGTGTGGAATGACTCATACCTATCAGTGGAAGGACCTCAATTATGTGATCTGTTGTTTGGCAATGATGTCCGGGGAGAGATAATAGAATGCTACCTGAAAATTTTGTGCCGCTCCAATAACCACGACATCCCCATTTATACGGTTCAACCTTGGGTTCAGGTTTGTATGGCTACCTTTGTAATTAACCGTATTTCATCCACTGTTCTTCTATTTATGTATTTAAGTATTAAAATTGATTGTTGAAAATTTAAATATTTTTTGTAGCGTGATTTATTAAAAGTACTTGGTGAGCATTACAAGAACAAATCACTTGAGGATCATCAATACGTGGACTTCCTCTCGAAGTGTACGAAGAGTACTGTGGTGAAGTTACACGATCTAAATAAGGAAGTAATGATGATATGCAGATATGTATTATTCCCTATTGGTGTGAGATCCCATTGGTTTTTGCTTGTGTGGAATAATGAAAAAAAGGAATTTGTGGTGAGGAACTCAATAGATAGCTCATATGACAAGACAAGTGCGAGACAGTTTGTAAGTCTTTCATTATTGTACCTCCCTCATTATGTGATGCAATTAGGTCACTATTACAATAATTCGATTTGTGTCCAGGTTGAATTTCTATTAGGATACTTGAGGTTGTTCAAGGACCTTGACCTTTCCAATTGCACCGTGGGATTCCCAAAGTGTAGAGTCCAAGGGCCTAATCCCGATTGTGGTGTGTTTACTTGCCTATGGGCAAAGTGCTATGCTCGTGATGACCCGTTTACATGGAATCATCAGACTGATTGCAAAATAGACGGTATAAGGGCATACGTTGCTGCAGCCATCCTAAGTGACGAATATGGTTTGAGTAAAATGAGTTGACAGAAATGATAATGGAGTGGACAATGATTTTTGTTAGTGTATTTGGTAGTTTGGTTGAACATACTGGTGCTTATTACACCATAAGTATTTTTGGTGTATTGAACGGATGCATAACTGTGTTGTTGATGAATTTGGTACTGTATCAGGGAAGTAAAAACGTTTTTTACTTGATTTGCTACATAGTGTACTACTTATCTATGAAACTGATACTGCAAATAGGCTATGTTATGCTTCATGTTTCTTCTACTGTATTACTCCAATCGTCTATATTATGTTTCTTTTATCAATGTATGGATAATGTACCACATTTAACCAATGCTTATACCACACTCAGGCATTATTGTACTTTATTTGCAAGGGCTTGTACTAAATATCAATAAAGTTTGTACTGTTTTTTTGCCAATGCACCAGCACCACAATGGAAAACATTTATGGACAATGTACCACATTTAACCAATTCTTATACCACACTCAGGAATTATTGTACTTTATTTGCAAGGGCTTGTACTACATATCAATAAAGTTTGTACTGTTTTTTTGCCAATGCACCAGCACCACAATGGAAAACATTTATGGACGATGTACCACATTTAACCAATGCTTATACCACAATCAGGCATTATTGTACTTTATTTGCAAGCTCTTGTACTACATATCAATATAATTTGTACTGCATTTTTGACAATGCACCAGCACCACAATGGAAAATATTTACGGACGATGTACCACATTTAACCAATTCTTATACCACACTCAGGCATTATTGTACTTTATTTGCAAGGGCTTGTACTACATATCAATAAAGTTTGTACTGTTTTTTTGCCAATGCACCAGCACCACAATGGAAAACATTTATGGACGATGTACCACATTTAACCAATGTTTATACCACAATCAGGCATTATTGTACTTTATTTGCAAGCTCTTGTACTACATATCAATATAATTTGTACTGCATTTTTGACAATGCACCAGCACCACAATGAAAAATATTTACGGACGATGTACCACATTTAACCAATTCTTATACCACACCAGGCATTATTGTACTTTATTTGCAAGGGCTTGTACTACATATCAATAAAGTTTGTACTGTTTTTTTGCCAATGCACCAGCACCACAATGGAAAACATTTATGGACGATGTACCACATTTAACCAATGCTTATACCACACTCAGGCATTATTGTACTTTATTTGCAAGGGCTTGTACTACATATCAATAAAGTTTGTACTGCTATTTTTACAATGCACCAGCACCACAATGGAAAACATTTATGGACGATGTACCACATTTAACCAATTCTTATACCACACCCAGACATTATTGTACTTTATTTGCAAGGGCTTGTACTACATATCAATAAAATTTGTACTGTTTTTTTGACAATGCACCAGCACCACAATGGAAAACATTTATGGATGATGTACCACATTTAACCAATTCTTATACCACACTCAGGCATTATTGTAATTTATTTGCAAGGTCTTGTACTACATATCAATAACATTTGTACTGCTTTTTTGCCAATGCACCAGCACCACAATGGAAAACATTTATGGACAATGTACAAAATATTACGAAGTAGCATACCACAATAAGGCATTATACCAAATTTTACAAAGGATCAAACCATAATAAGACAATATTATACTTCATTAGAATGCATAAACATGTGATAGTCATGATTGATACTACAATATTAGACATTTTATAAGTAAACATGTGTTAAATAACATTGATGTTACAAATTTTGGACAATGGATACATAGATAAGATTGTTTTAACCATAAATATTACAAACATATACAATGATCGAATACATATGCATGTGTTTGGTAATCATCATATATGCAAATAAATTAGAAATTAAAATGCATAAACATGTGATAATCATGTGTTAATCATGTGGTACATCATCCGCAAATGTTTTTCATTGTGGTGATGGTGCATTGTCAAAAATGCAGTACAAAATATATTTATATGTAGTACAAGACCTTGCAAATAAAGTACAATAATGCCTGATTGTGGTATAAGCATTGGTTAAATGTGGTACATCGTCCATAAATGTTTTCCATTGTGGTGCTGGTGCATTGGCAAAAAAACAGTACAAACTTTATTGATATGTAGTACAAGCCCTTGCAAATAAAGTACAATAATGCCTGAGTGTGGTATAAGAATTGGTTAAATGTGGTACATCGTCCATAAATGTTTTCCATTGTGGTGCTGGTGCATTGGCAAAAAAACAGTACAAACTTTATTGATATGTAGTACAAGCATTTGCAAATAAAGTACAATAATTTGTTTTAATGTGGTATACTACTTAGTAATATTTGGTACATCTTCAATACATGTTTTCATTGTGGTGTTGATGCATTGTCAGAAAGGCAGTATCATTTATATTGATCCGTAGTACGTGTTCTTAAAAATTAAATATAATTTGTCCTGATTGTGGTATTCTGTTTAGTACAATGTAGTACATTGTCCACACGTTTTCCATTTTGGTGTTGGTGCATCGTCAAAATGGTAGTACCAAGTATATTGATCTGTAGTACATCAGCTTCCAAATTAAGTATAATAGTGTCTATTTGCAGTATAAGTTACATAGATAAGTAGTACACTATGTAGCAAATGAAATAAAAAGTGTTCTTATATCCATGATACAGTACCAACTTCATCAACATTACCAAATAGAATATCAACTTCACCAAAACTACCAAATACACTACCAACTTCACCAACACAGTTATGCATTCGATCAATACACCAAAAATAATTGTGGTATAATAAGCACCAATATGTGCTACATATTCATTACATTTAACATGCAAACAACAAAAGGTATATCAAGACATATGATTACCCAAAATATATAATCTATAGCGTATGAGTGCTGACAAAAATAGCCCTATCTAGCAACTATATTTCTTCTTTGCATGTCTTGTGATTGTAACAAAAAAATAGCCCATCTACATAATATATCGCTTCTTTGCATGTTCTGTGATTCTGGCCAACAAAAACAGCCCATCCACATACTATATTGCTTCCTTGCATTTTCTACGGTTATGCCCTGGTTTGTGACACCGTGCGCATTTGGTAACACGTTTCTTTACTTGAGACGGGAATCTTTGTGTCCTTCTACGTCCTGGCTGCGATCGGACATCCGGAGGTCTAATTATATCGCCATTAGAATGTGGTAAATCAGCATTGAAATCAAATGTAGGGATTGGATTGACAACTGCCGCATAAGCTCTCCGATAATTTTCAACTTTGTAGCAAGAGTCACAAAAGTCATATATTGACAAACCCTTTGACTCAATAGCAGCACAAGCATGGTTACAAGGGATCCCATTAATTTTCCAGATTCTACATGAGCAACTCCAGTTTCCCAGATCCACTGCACAACTTTTATCACCATCCAAAACCTCAAAAAGCAATGAACTAGACCTATCAACCTTTCGAGATTTAGTGTAGTTTTGTAACAAACTACTTTCTGGCTTAGGAGATAGGATTCCAACCATTAGGAGAGACGACTCTCGTCTTTTATTCATCATGCTCATTATTTGTAACCGTATTGTATCAATCATGGATACAATTGGCAAATACCTTGCGGGTTTAACCCAACTATTCCAACATTCTGCTTGATTGTTGTTGATTATGACCCATCTTTTTCCAGAAAATAAGCAATTTTCCCAATTCTCGGGTTCTGAATTTTTAATAAATTCTTCTGCAAGAGGCATTGACTGGATTATACTAGTAATATGAACAATAAACTCACTCTCAGTTGCCGCGTATGCTGCTTTGTGGAATATAGATTCCCAATACTTTTTGTTGTGCAATGGATACTTCTTCAAAATCTAAAATTTAAATAAAACAATATTAAAAATCTCGCATACAAAAAATATTATTTAAAATAAAATGAACTACTATAGCACTTACCCGCGTACGAAAATTATCCACCAAGTGTCGTAGACAATATGCATGGTGACTACCGGCGAATATATTGGGGATTGCCTTAACAAGACCACTATGTCTATCAGAAAAAAAAAAGTGAACTGTGAGAAAACTACACAATTTTGCATTGTCAAGACTCCCCTCAGTTTCAAACAGAACCATTCCCAGTTAGCATCATTCTCAGCCTCCACAACCGCAAATGCTAAAGTGAATAGGTCATCATTAGCATCTTTTGTCACAGCACTTAGTATGCAACCTTTGAATTTATTTTTTATATGTGTTCCATCTAAAAAAATCAACGGTCTGCATCCCTTAACAAATCCAACAATACATGCATGTAAAGATATAAAAAGTCGTCGAAATTTGTTCATTTCATCAACCTCACAATCAGCCCAACTACCAGGATTTGTTTGTTTCAAAGCATCACAATACCACCTCAATTTATCAAAACATCCTTTCTCTGTCCCATAAAGTTGATGCATTGCTATTTCTTTCCCCATCCATGTTGTATGGTACTTCAATTCAACGTCATATTCCCTATGAATATCTCTTACAATTGCGGACGGTCGGTATGATGGTTCTCCTCTCAATTTATCTTTAATGATATTCGCCACCCAAACAGAATCAGCCTTTGGATGGCCTCTGCTCCGAAGATTTGCCTCTTCACATACGTGCTGAAGACAACATTTTCTAATTCCAAACGTTCCATCTGCCTTATATTTGGATGCATATATTTTTCATGCACAACCACTGACATTACAAACAACGAAGACCTTTTGTTGGTCATTTTTCTCATACACGAACGATCTCATGGTAGCAATAGCATAGTTTTTAAGAACCTTTCGAAACTCATCAGCATTTTTAAAATTTTGCCCCTCTCCACGAATCAAATGACTCCAAGCATCAATGGAGTTACTTTGTAGAACCATTTCATATTGAGATGCACTCGAAGAACCATTATCCGCATCAAACTCATTCCTTAATTAAAGAAAAACAACAATAAAATATTTCAGTAAATCACTTGAAATACCAACATCCATATCTTAAATAAAATGTACTTACTAACTGTATGAATAAATTAAAGGTAAATTGGAATATTTATTTCTATCGTTCGGGTGTAGCACAACTAAAAACATAGAAAGACATGAATTACCTCAGAATATTCTTGTCACTTGAAATAATTTCTTCTTTTCGGATTGCTATCATGTCAATGATGTTTACTTTCATGTAGACAAACAATCGGATCATATTACTAACATCTTGATCTTCATTCAATGTCACATATAACTTTCGGTGAGGTGCAAGATATTGTAAGAAGGTTGAAGAAGGATTGATTTGATCACATTTTTTGCCAAGTTGCAAATACATCTGCATTAGACTCATATCCTCCTCTATTGTAAAGATAAACAAATTCTTACTGTAAGAACAACTTCCTAGCAGCATCATACCACCTTCACTATTGACTCCACTATCTTCAGACAAAAAAAAAAAGTGTTATGTAAGCTCAACATTTGTCTAGTTTCAAAAAAAAATTTACTTTGGGGATTTTCTCAAACCTACTGGAAAATGAAATTTACTTTGGGATTTTCTCAAACTTACTTGAAAATTAACAATGACAATCATCCATTTAATATAGTTTAAAATCGATAACATTACCAAATTCAAAACAGTAACGAACACAAGAATGAAAAATATACAAATAAAATCAAGATCAAAATAATGTAACACAAATTGCATTAAAAAATAGGACAAAGGCGACAAACAGAACAGAAAAGCCCACTTCCTCGTTTTCTTAAGTTCGGATCTCTTCTTCCTGTCGTCGCCCCTTGCAAAACTTTTCAATAGCTGTCGCAGGCCAGTGATTCTTACGCCCCATGGGTTTTGCTATGGTTTCCTACATTGAGGAGAATAAATGGAAATATATTGATAGAATCTGAGGAGAGAAAGAGAGAAAGATAGATGAGTTATTTGGTTATGGCTTCTCTTCCGTTGGTAGGCTTCAGCGATGAGATGGATGGATGAGTTTTTTGGTTAGGGCCCGATGCATTAGAGATTGGGGGAGGAAGATGACGAAGTGAGAGAGAGAGAATACAATATTTACATATAATAATGAATAAATAAAAAAAAGGGAACAAAAAGCTAAAAAAAGTCAATAGGGAGTTAGAAATAAATTTTGTAATGCATTAGGAAGTCAAAACTAAATTTGTCTGACATTGGTACTGAATCAAAAATTAAGTTTTGGATTGGGGATTTAACTCCAAGTCCCCCTTCTATATTTAACACACTCATGAGCGACAATGATAAATAATTAGAAGGTGGAGACACTTGGATTGGTAAATCAGAGTTAGGTGTCAGCAGCGACTTGAGCCAATGACGTCCCCACATCCTTGCGACATCAAGAGGAAGCCATCTGAAACAGGTTATACTATCACCCGGTGTTGCACATAAACAAGTACTTAAGCCAATATTGACAAGACATATCCAAATTTCAGTACCTGTTGCATTTAATCCATGGTGTGATTGTATCGATAATTATCCAGTTCCGGTCGAACTCGGATTATGATTTGAATATTACTGGTGAAACTTGAATATACTCTCTGTTATGTGTGTTGTCTCTTAGATCTCTGACAATAACATTCCAACAAACAACGTTTGAATGATGTCTTGTACATTATAGTTCAAATTTGGAGATGAGGCCATGCTAAATATTTGAGTTATGTTATATTTACAATAAATGTTATATATGGTTATACTAAACTACCCAAAATCAGTACTAATGGAAAGATATTTTTGTCGAGATATCTATATATTCAAAGATATTATTTAACTGTGTATGTATCTAACATTTTTTTTCTAAATATTTTGTTCATTAAATTAAACTCCACATGAATTTCGCTATTTCCTGTTGGTTGCATCAGAATTTTGGGAAAACAGCGCACGAGAACTCCAAATTTTAACCAATGCATTGGAAATCACTATAACTCAAGAATTTCCACACACGTGTAAAGGATTTAAAATAATGAATTAGGTATTCTTCATTTTAAATCAATTCAAACAAGATCTTAATAAAATTTCTATATTAAATGGCAGGAACTCAGTGGACCTTGTACCCTTTAAGGTCAGACTCTGCCAAATCCAGAACTTCGAACCTCCAACCTTTCTGCAGCGAGTACTTCTCATACCTGATTAAGATCAACAAAAAGTCAGAATGCTAAAAAGAAACACTTAATATGTAACACAAGTTATAGAAATAGCTCCAACATCTTGAATACGTCCATGGCAAACAAAGAGGCCTCTTCTCCTCCAGTTCCTGAAACAAATCACGCCAAGAATGTCAATAATAGATTTCCACCTTAAAGGACAAAAATAACCATAAAGCTCGTGAAGTAAATATGCAGGCCCTGGGCTAGTGGTGGGATTTTCTACCTACTCAGACTTCCAATATGCAGTCACGCTCATCTGCGTCATCCTTAGGTAGCAAGGACTTGAGCAACAAATACTGGAGCCACTTTTGTTCTTTTGATAGTTGCCCCAATTCTTGAGAAGCCATTTATTTCATGTCTCTGTCATCCTGACTTTCAACATTCATCAACTTCAGCCCGTCGATATCCTTTTCAAAAAAAAAGGAACCATCAAGCCATATGCTGGCAGCGATTAACAATCGCAGTGAGACTGAGTGAGATAATTACCCTGCTCACGGTTCTCAACTGATTTATCAAATCAACTGAATCTCGGAGCTTCTTCAGCTCCTTATTGGCGTTTGTATACTTTTCGGGCAATGCATCTGGCTATCTTTTCAGACGAGTTAAAAAAAAAAAGATCTTCCCCAAACAGAATGTAAGTGGGTACAAAAAAATGCTCAAAATTTAATTACCTGATTGACTATGCTCTGAAAATAAGCATGACGGGTTTCGATGGCAAATAATTTATGTTCCATGATCTGAATTAAATTCTGAGAAAGTTGATGCGGTGGTTCCGAAACAGTATGCGCCGCCAGGGAAGAGGTGGAGTAAGAAGAAAAGGGTGTTGGTTGGTTGAATAACGGAATTGAACTCCACCAAAACTTGTTAGAGACTGATTCAGCCGCTTAAAAAACCACTCGACATACCAAAATTTCAATTCAAAATCAAATAACAGCAGATCCATAAATAAGAAACACCAAAATGTTGCTAAAAAGTCGCATTCTTTATTCCAAAAAAAAATCACAAAACTCTAATAAAGAGAGCTCGGAAGAGAAGTCTAGAATTTGAGGCCTCCCAAGAACCGCAAACCAAATTTTACATCCAAACAAACAAGAATTCAGCCCAATACATACCCACCAGAACACCACCACCACCGACAAAAAAATTACCTACCAGTCTCAGATTTCGAAGAAAAAAGATGAAAAACAAAAATTATGGGAGAAACTTCAAATATCAAATGGCGAGGAGAGGAGCAGACATAATTAAGGAGAGGACTGTACTACAAAGTCACGAAGATCTCCAGCCTGTTTCCGACGGTGTACGTGCAGTGAGGGTGGCAGATTGGGGATGGGGTTAGGGTTTGACGGGAAATTGTTTGAGATTGAATAGAAGAAGAGGAAGGTTGTGTTTTGTTTTTTTTTTATATTCAGTTTAATTTATTAAAAAAAAAATCCAAACACAAAAGTTTTACACAATGGTTTATTAAAATTGTTGTCTTTGACTTTAAAAAAAAACAAAAAAAGACAACGGTTAAACAAAACCCGTTGTCGTAGAACTCCAAAAGCACGCATATAGACGACGGTTTTAAAAACCATTGTGGGAGATCCTAAAAAACACGCACATAGACAACGGTTGATTAAAACCGTTGTCGTAGGCCTAAAAAACCCGCTCATAGACAACGGTTTTTTAAAACTGTTGTCTTTGACACATATAAGACAACGGTTTTTTAAACACCGTTGTTGTTTTTAATGAAAATATGGCCAACGACAACGGTTTTTGTAAAAACCGTTGTTAAAGGCTAAAAGACAACAATTTGTGTATAAAACCGTTGTCTTTTTAGTGTGGTTAATTAACATATTTGTTGTAGTGATATAGAATTGTGGTTGACAACCACAGTGCCTTGAGAAAAAAATGTAGTCATATTATAGGCTAAACTCCAAAGAACTCATTTTTATTATAGGTAAAAAAAATTGCCGGATTATTCCACTTCCAAGGATATTAAATATAATATAATTTATTATATATTCATTTTTTTGAACAAATCACTTTTCCATATCTCTTAAATTACTAAATGTAAATAATGTATATTATGCAACGGATCTCCATAAATATAGATGACTGTTCAAATTTGTAATCTGATCAATTTAATGTATCAATTCGTTTATATTTCATTATTTATTAATCTAATTACCTAATAATACTTTAAGAAATAATTGCAATAGTTTATTTTAACACACTAAAATATTATGAATTAAGCAAACGAGAAAATGGAGTAGGACACATTTTCCATTAACGACAAGCAAAACAATTGGTGAAGAAAAACAACCTACAAAAGTAAGGACCGACTAGCCATTGTACACCGCGTATCTTCAGAAAATTGGTGAAGAGATGCAACGCCTAACAAATTGCTGTCAAAACAGAATAAAGCAAGGAACAAGAGAAAAATAATATAATACCAACAAAATGCTAGAAAGGAACAAACAAAACAATTATCAAAATCCCCCTAAGAAATACCAAACTCTACGAAAATTATTACCAATGAAACAATTAATTAAACAATAGAAGAACACCTGGACAAGAACCCAGACAGGTCTTCGGTGGCCAAATTCGAAGACAAAAGAGAACCAGTGAGAAAGTAAGACCGAGAAGAAACCAAAATGAATAGGAAGAATATTACTCTTGAAGCAATTCAACGGACACAAAGCAATTACGGAAAACAATGCAAGCACTTCAACCATCGGGTTAATTAATTAATAATGAGGGAGTAGAGTAATTAATATTAATAATTTATGGGAAATTGGATAATGAGAGAGTGAACTGTGAAGTAAGTATTAATAATTAATAAATAATTAGTGAAGAAGAGGGCATTTAGGAGAATTCACAAATAAAACTCATATATTTATTATGAGTAAAAATTATTTTTGTGCATGAACTATTGATAAAATGTCAAATTGGTACATGAACTATTGAAATTGGTTTAATTGGTACATGATCAAACTCAAAAATCAATTTTGCCCTCTACTTAAATTGCTTTTAAGTTGAATATTGTTATTAAATTGATTAATTGAACTACATACATATTTTTGTCTTTTAAATTATTATATTAATTATAATTGTAAATATAAATTCATATTTACTAATTACTATACTATAAAAAGAAGATTATATATCATGTATACAGAAAAGTATTCAATGTAAAATTTGTAGATCATAAATGAAAAGACACACACATATATATCATTTTTATTTTGATTAATATAAATAATAATATTATAACATAGATAAACCTAAAAATATATTTTATTATATATTTTTAATATATATTATTTTTGAATATATAATTTATCAATCATTATATAAATGTGTATGTACATGTTTGTATTAATTAATATTTACAATGTTTCGTACAATAAGTATGATCCCTTGTTTATAATATAAAATTTAAATAAATATAAATTTATTCTTATAATTCTATTAGTAAAATAATTTTGAAAAATAAAATGTGTATCTATTTTAATTTAACAAAAATATTAGACTTTAAAATAATGTAGATAAAGGATAAAATTGACTTTATAAATTGATTGTATACCAATTAAACCATTTTCAGTAGTTCATGTACCAATTTAACATTTTATCAATAGTTCGTGTATCAAAATGAATTTTACTCTATTTATTATAGGGGTTATAGATTATAGATTATAGATTATGGAATATAGATGTGTTTAATTTGTTCCCTTGGATGACACCAAAAATCCCATTTGAAATAGAAAAGCTTATTTTAAACAATTGTCAGAGAATCCACTTGTATTGGTTGCAATAAAATAACAAACACAAAAATTACTGTGAGATGATTGCCGAAGTAAGAACTCTACAAAGGAATCCTCTCTCTGATTCCAACGGGTATGAAGAAGTAAAATTCTGGTACTAATTTTGGCGCAGCACTGTAGGCTGTAGCTGCGCCATCATTTTTTTTAAAAAAAAAATAAATTTGTTACTTGTTTATGTTAATTAAATTTATTTTTATCTTTTAAGCAATTAATAAACAATTAAATTTGTCAACTCGTTTATAGATAAAATAACCGTATTATATTATTAAGTAATTGTGTAAATTTAATAAATTTAATTACGTTAACGAAAAAAAAATATTAATTTTTTTGCAAAATGGTAGAAAAAATTAATTAAATATTAATATATTTATTTTATATTATTTATTTAATTTAATTTAGATAATAGTAAAATAATTAAACATTATATTAATATATTGATTTGCATTTGTATTTTTGTGAAATTAAATATTGTAGCTAAATTAAAAAAAGTAGAGAATATTATAGGAATATTCTTTTTAAAGTAAAATTTAAAATATATGGATTGGAGATGAGTTTTGTATTTGACGCAGAAATTAACTATTTTTTTATGCAAAACTTGCGCTAAAGTGGTACAATGGGTTGGAGATGGCCTAAATATCAATGACACTGTCTGTCAAAACATGTAATTATATTATTATTACCATTGTTATTATTTAGAAGGATGAAGATGAGTTTTGTATTTGACGCAGAAATTAACTATTTTTTTATGCAAAACTTGCGCTAAAGTGGTACAATGGGTTGGAGATGGCCTAAATATCAATGACACTGTCTGTCAAAACATGTAATTATATTATTATTACCATTGTTATTATTTAGAAGGATGAATTGAATTGTGTATTGTCTAGTTACATTGTTCTTATGTTTAATTTATTGTTTTAAGTTGGTGTTTAATTTGTGTTTGATTTATTGTGTATGCTAAATATGTGTTCAAGTTTTTAATTCATTGTGTTTGATTTATTATATTTATTTTTTAGATTATTATTTTTTAATTTATTGTGTTTATTTTGTGTTTAATTTATATTCCAATTAATATTATATTACCTTTAAAAAGAATTTGTGTTTGATTTATTTTATTAGCTAAATATGTGTTTAAATGTTTAATTTATTGTGTTTAGTTTTTAGATTATCATTTTTAAATTGATTTTGTGTTTAATTTATTATTCTAATATTACTTTTAAAAGGCTGATTTTTTGTGTTTGTTTTCAATATTATTATTATTATTATTATTAATTTACTTTTGTGTTTATTTTGAGTTTATTTATTGTGTTCAATTTATTGAGTGCGCTAAATTTATTGGGTTGATTAATTGTGTTTACTTCATTTGACATTTGACGCCAAAAAGCAAAGTAGCAAACAAAGATTAGTTTTGTGTTTTTGATTGATTGAGTAGCATATAAATATAGTCTAATATTCTATTAAAAAAATTTGAGTTAAATTGTATATTGTTCATATTACCCTTGTATTCGTACTACGAGTTATTTGTGTTGGGTTAAAAAACGCAAGTAATCTTGATTTCGGTAGATCAAAAGTTGAAAGTTTTGAGAAACAGAAACTCAAATTTACTCGAGCTGAAAATTTAGCACAATTCATTTTTTAAACATATCTCATAGTTCGATGATCCAAATGACTAGGCTCAAAGACAGTTGAAAAGCCGACTAAAATATCTACAAGTCGTATTTTATATCAGATCAGTTAGTTCGGATGTTATCCATGCTAAACGATGGTCGCAAGAGTAAGATGATGTAATTAATACAGTGACCAGATCAAGAAGATCAGCTCTGGTATGTTGGTCATATCTTCCAGCTCGGTGATCTAAATGAAACGATTCAATATCCATTTCAATTATAAGACAATGATTTACAAATTATATTTACAAGTCAAAGTCTGAATTGGATATTAAGAAGCTGAAAAATAACATTGAAGTTTCTACTTTTGCATTTAAATTCACCTTAATTAGTTGATTTCTGGCACAGCTGAGTTTTTTGATCATATCTTTCTCGTATGAACTCAAAATCAAGTGATTATTGATTCTTTGGAAATATTAGACAAAATGCTACAAGTTTTGTATTCATAATAACATTGCCCAGATATCAGCGAATCAAGAGCTTCAGTCAAGTAAGATAACAAATTGACTTTGATCAACCCAGACCAACTCAACTTGTACCAGACCAGTTCGAATGAACCAGATGAGTTCGAACATACCATATCAATATTGAACCAGACCAGATCAATTTGAATGATCAGCTCAAGATTGGACCAGACCAGATCGATCAAACCAGCTCAGTCAAAGCAGTTCGATGAATAGTAAAATCAGCTCAAATCAAAAAAATTCAGAAACTCAAATATGATTATTTCAACATCAGAAATCGTACAAAAACTTCCAAACGGTCATATTATTGATTCTAACATTGATATCATTCTAAGAGATAATAAATACAACACTTTGAAGATCATTTACAAGCTTTTGAATATGATTAAAACCATTGACAGATTATAGAATAAAAACAAGCTAAAATGACAGCAAACCCAAGAAAGTGAGGTGTAAATAATAATAAGAGAAATTTGCTTTCAAAGTTAAATACTCCACATTAATCAAGTTTGTAGAACATTTTTCTATGTTCAAGTGTTGAAGAATGCATCATTTGAAGAGAGCTCACTCACTCACACAAAACAAAAACAAAAAACAAAAGAAGGATATATTTATATATATATATATATATATATATATATATATATATATATATATATATATATATATATATTGATAATTTTCATCCTTAGATGCATTATTGGGGTGAAATTTTTCCTAAATTTTTTTTCTTCTCGACTAAAATTTTTTAAAAATAGTATTACACAATTAAAAAATCACTAAATTCCCTTATTTAACCATCCTTTTCAATTCACTACTTTCTTTGAGAAAATAAATAATTAAGAGCTAAAATAATGAAATTCATATATATATATATATATATATATCATATATAAGCCTATAATTTTTTATTTAAGCAAAGAAAAGAAAAGAAAAAAAGAAAACCTCCTGTTTTTGTTTAAGAAATTGAACAAAAGTAAATAAATATAATTTTTATTTTAAATTAAATTAATAAAAATTTCAAGAAAATTATATATTTAATTATTTATCACTAATATTCTTCGTTTTGTTTTAAAATATTGGATCATTAACGAAAATTAAAAAATATCAATCGAGTTGTGGTTATTCGTACTTTAGTTATTTGCGATGCCGGAGAAATTTTTTGTTAATTCCAAATTAGGTAAGTGACACGAAGAGAAATTGTTAATATTTTATTAGACGGTAACATTATTTGTTTGTTTAAAGTTTTTTTTTTTTTTTGAATAAATTGTTTGTTTAAAGTTTAAACTAGTAAGAATTCAAAACAGAGGAGGAAGTTCTCTACTTAAATTTAAAAAACACAGGGATCTATATAGATTTTTTTCTATATATGCATGTTACATCTGCAGTATTTTTCTAGCTCTTCGGTTAGCTATGACAAAATTTTAACTCTTAAATCATCAATATTAATACATGATGTCAACTTACAAAAATGTGAAGGATCGATCCACATATATAATCTAATGTTATTCGAATATGAGAAAAATTATTTTAGATGGAAGATAGATTAACTCGTCGTATATGATCATTTAATTTTTTTTTCATGAGGTTTATGCTCTTTTGGTTTTCACAAATGAAATTTCCCCACTCTAAGGCTTGATTTATGATATTTTTGTTGAAGTATGCTTCTATCAGATTGAATGGGTATAGAGAAGAGATCGGATCGAATAGTATAGATCAGATGAACTCGGTGATCAGATGAGTTTATGGCCAGATCAAATACTGGGATCAGATCGAAGTGATGGTCAGATGAGTTTTCGGATGAGTTCATGCAGATAGATTGCTCGAGTATTGTGACTTGATTAAGAAGTCAGATGAAGTGTCCGAGAAAGCTATACGCTTGCAGGCAGATCGATGCAGATCGAAATACGAGGGCAGATCAGACTGATGAATGAAAGCTTATTAGGCTGGATCATGTTGACTTTATATTTGGGTCGTAAGTTACTGTTGACCTAAAGCCCAAGATGAAAGTTGGTCTAATTCTCTATATAAGCAGATGGAAGCTGGCCGCAACGAGAATAACAGAAAATCAAAATTCTTCAGAATATATTGTGAGAGAAGAAGGAGAGATTTCGGAGGAGAAAACTAAGCGTAGATTGTGATGGGTAGATTCAAGGCTTTAAGCTTGAATTGTGTCTGTATCTAGCTTGATAGTTTGTCTGAGTCCATCTCTGTAATAAGTTCTGTTCTTGAGCTTGGGTTGTTCTGTTGGTGATTAATAAAAGTGTGTGTTGCTCTCCCGTGGACGTAGGCAAATTCATTGTCTAACCACGTAAATACTTGCGTTGTTTATTGCTTTCGCGTGAGTGTGTGAGTTTGATCTGTGTGCGTTGGTTTTATCTGTTCTGGGATTGTGTTGTTGTTCTTGTGTGTTCGTCTGCTTGGTGAATTCTCGATAACCAAATTTTGGATTGATTCCTAACAAGTGGCGCCGTCTGTGGAAAACTAAGCAAAGATGGTGGGATCAATGAAGTTTGATATTGAGAAGTTTACGGGCAAGAACGATTTCTCGCTCTGGAGAATTAAGATACGTGCAATCCTGATACAACAAGGATTGGTGGAGGCTCTTAAGAAGAAGGAGGAGATATTCGATGAGATAAAGAACAAGGATGAATTGCTCGAGAAAGCACACAGTGCAATTATTCTCTGTCTGGGTGATAGACCTCTTCGGGAGGTGGCCAAAGAAGAATCTACAGCGGCGGTGTGGCTTAAACTCGAAAATTTATACATGACGAAATCCCTGGCTAATCGTCTGTACATGAAACAGAGATTGTATTCATTTGTGATTAAGGATGAGAAGAACCTTAAAGACCAGATCGAAGAATTCACCAAGATATTGGATGAATTGGAGAATATTGAAGTAAAGCTTGAGGATGAAGATCGGGCTTTGATACTTCTGAATGCTCCTCCAAAAGCATATGAAAATTTCAGGGATGCTTTGCTATATGGAAGAGAACAGACGATAACATTGGAAGAAGTTATGTCTGCTATTCAATCCAAGGAACTTCACAGAAAATCGAACACAAACACTGAATCACATGGAGAAGGTCTTACGACGAGAGGCAGAAGTGATAAGAGAACATCCAGTGGGAAATACAGGCCAAAGTCCAGATCGAAGAGTCAAGGAAGATACCAGAACAAAAACTTGGGTAATATGAAGTGCTATGCTTGTCAGAAGGTTGGACATCTGCGAAGAGATTATCCTGAAAGGAAAGGGAAGCAACATGAAAAACCCAAGGATGATGGTACTCTGGCCGTAGCTACAGATGGATATGACTCAGCAGAAGTATTGATGGTTTCTAAAGGTGATCAAAACCACGAGTGGATACTGGATTCAGGATGCTCCTTTCACATGTGTCCAATAAGATCTTGGTTTGAAAAATTGGAGGAATCGGATCAGGGCATGGTACTGTTGGGGAATAATCAATCATGCGGAATAAAGGGCTCTAGAAATATCAGAATAAGGATGCATGATGGGATCGACAAAGTACTCACCAAGGTGAGGTATGTGCCCGAGTTGAAGAGAAACTTGATATCATTGGGAACGCTTGATGCTCAGGGATATTCATTCAAATCAGGAGCAGGCAGTATCTCAGTGTCTAAAGGATCTCTGGTAGTTATGAAAGCTGTCAAGAGGAACCTCCTGTATGTACTATAAGGTGAAACGATTATTGAAAGTACAACAAAGCAAGACAGAACCAAGTTATGGCATCTGAGGCTTGGACATGTAAGTGAGAAGGGATTACATGAGCTGTCTAAATAGGGTCTGTTAGGTGGAGATAAGATCAAATCACTTGAGTTGTATGATATTTGTGCTCTTGGGAAATAAAAAGAGTATCGTTTGGTCAAGGAAGTCACACAAATGAGCAACCATTGGCCTACATTCATTCAGATCTATGGGGTCCTTCTCGGACAGAAACTCATGGTGGAGGCAGATACTTCATGTCTTTGATAGATGATTACTCAAGGAGAGTATGGATATTCATCTTAAAGACTAAGGATGAAGCATATGACAAGTTTAGAGAATGGCTACTGGCAGTTGAGAACAAGAGTGATCGAAGAGTTAAACACCTGAGAACATATAACGGGCTGAAATACTTATCAGATAAGTTTGTCAAGCTATGTAAGGAGAAAGACATTACTAGACACAGAACAGTGGCAGGAACGCCACAGCAAAATGGTCTGGCAGAGAGAATGAACAGAACTCTTCTGGAAAGAGTCAGATGTATGTTGATCAATGCTTCTCTTCCTAAGTCTTTCTGGGGAGAAGCATTATCTACTGCGTGCTATTTGGTCAATAGGTGTCCATCCAGTGCGATTGGTTTCAAGACACCAATGGAGAAGTGGAGTGGAACACCTGCAGACTACTCAAACTTGAGGGTATTCGGATGTCTTGCATATGCTCATCTGAAACATGACAAGTTGGAAGCAAGGGCAGTCAGATGTATATTGATTGGGTATCCGGATGGTGTGAAGGGTTATAAGGTTTGGAACCTGGAATCAAGAGGTTCAAAGTGCTTCAACACCAAGGATGTGAAGTTTGATGAATCCAAACTGGGATATAAAATGAATACAGATGGAAAGGACAGTCAGATCAGTGTGAATGATAAAGTACCGATTGAGGTGGAGTCTTCTGTGCCAGATGAAGGGTCAGAAGAGATGCAAGATGAGATTGTGACAGTAAGAGATCAAACAGAGGATTTGAGCACTTACAATCTTGCAAGGGACAGAACCAGAAGGGAGATCAGAGCTCCTAAGAGGTTTGGTGAAGCTGATCTGGCTTGGTATGCACTTACAGTAGCTGAGGAGGTGGAGCATTCAGAGCCAAATACTTATGATGAAGCTATGACGAGTAAACAGAAAAACAAGTGGATTGAAGCTATGAATGAATAGATGAACTCACTCGAGACAAATCAAACCTGGAAGCTAGTAGACAGACCGAAGCATCAAAAGACATTGGGATGTAAGTGGATCTATAAACAGAAGGAAAGAACTCCTGGTACAGATCAGATCAAGTATAAAGAAAGATTGGTTGCAAAGGGTTTTGGTCAAGTAGAAGGGATAGATTTTAATGAGGTCTATTCTTCAGTGGTCAAACATTGCTCCATCCGGATTATGTTAGCACTGGTGAACCAGCTCAACTTGGAGCTTGAGCAGATGGATGTGAAAACTGCGTTTCTACACGGTGACCTGGAAGAAACCATTTACATGGAACAACCAAAGGGCTTCATACATCAGAAAACCAAGAACAAAGTCTGCTTACTGAGAAAATCATTGTATGGGCTGAAGCAGAGTCCGAGGCAGTGGAACAAAAGGTTTGATGAGTTCATGATTGATATTGGTTTTGTGAGAAGCCAATATGACAGATATGTCTATCTAAAGAAGGATGAAAGACAGGTTATCTTGTACCTACTGATTTACGTTGATGATATATTGATTGCAAGTAAAAGTAGGACAGAGATATCATCCTTGAGACAACAGCTCAACACAGAGTTTGAGATGAAAGATCTGGGTGAAGCGAAGAGAATTCTGGGCATGGATATAGTGAGAAACAGGAAAAGACAGGAGATTCATCTGAGTCAAAAGAACTACTTGAAGAAGGTTGTTCTGCGGTATAACATGAATCAAGAAAAATCTGTCTTGACCCCTCTGGGACAGCATTTGAAGCTATCTGCGAGTCAATCACCTGAAAGTGAGGAAGACAAGATGAAGATGGCTGGTATTCCATATGCTAGTGGAGTGGGGAGTCTCATATATGGAATGGTGTGCAGTAGGCCTGATCTGGCATATGCAATCAGTGTAGCGTCAAGATTTATGGCTAATCCGGGAACATATCATTGGGAAGCTCTTAAGTGGATTCTCCGATATCTCATAAACACAACTGGGTTGGGGTTGAAGTTTGAAAAACAGCAAGATGGGATTGATCCGGTAGTTGGATATGTGGATTCAGATTTTGCTGGGAACTTAGACACGAGAAAGTCATTGACTGGATATGTGTTCACCTTTTATGGCACATCGATCACCTGGAAGTCAAATCTATAGTCAGTGGTTGCTCTTTCTACCACTGAGGCAGAATTCATAGCTGTCACCGAGACCATAAAAGAAGGATTGTGGTTAAAAGGAATGATAGCGGAGTTGGGTGTAAAACAAGATCAAGTTGTAGTAAACTGTGACAACCAAAGTGCAATACACTTGACGAAACACCAAGTCTATCATGAACAATCGAAACACATAGATGTGAAGATGCATTTCATGAGAGATGTAATTGAAAAAGGAGATGTGGTCCTTGTGAAAATAGCATCAGAAGAAAATCCTGCAGATGCTATGACTAAGTCACTGTTGTATGCTAAGTTCAAGAAATGTTTGGACTTAGTTAATGCGGTGATTGGAAATTAGCCAAGGAGGCTAGGATGGAGAGCAACATTCAACCTGAAAGAATCAAGGTGGAGATTGTTGAAGTATGCTTCTATCAGATTGAATGGGTATAGAGAAGAGATCGGATCGAATAGTACAGATTAGATGAACTCGGTGATCAGATGAGTTCATGGCCAGATCAAATACTGGGATCAGATCGAAGTGATGGTCAAATGAGTCTTCGGATGAGTTCATGCAGATAGATTGCTCGAGTATTGTGACTTGGTTAAGAAGTAAGATGAAGTGTCCGAGAAATCTATACGCTTGCAGGCAGATCGATGCAGATCGAAATACGAGGGCAGATCAGACTGATGAATGAAAGCTTATCGGGTTGGACCATGTTGACTTTATATTTGGGTCATAAGTTACTGTTGGCATAAAGCCCAAGATGAAAGTCGATCTAATTCTCTATATAAGCAGATGGAAGCTGGCCGCAACGAGAATAACAGAAAATCAAAATTCTTTAGAATATATTGTGAGAGAAGAAGGAGAGATTTCGGAGGAGAAAACTAAGCGTAGATTGTGACGGGTAGATTCAAGGCTTTAAGCTTGAATTGTGTCTGTATCTAGCTTGATAGTTTGTCTGAGTCCATCTCTGTAATAAGCTCTGTTCTTGAGCTTGGGTTGTTCTGTTGGTGATTAATAAAAGTGTGTGTTGCTCTCCCGTGGACGTAGGCAAATTCATTGCCGAACCACGTAAATACTTGCGTTGTTTATTGTTTTCGCGTGAGTGTGTGAGTTTGATTTGTGTGCGTTGATTTTATCTGTTCTGGGATTGTGTTGTTGTTCTTGTGTGTTCATCTGCTTGGTAAATTCTCGATAACCAAATTTTGGATTGATTCCTAACAATTTTAATCAACTTTTCATTTCGTAATTGAATCTAGTGTGAATTTTTTTTTATCTTCTTGAACAATTTTCCCTTATTTAAAAGTTCATTTGTGTCACAATATTGAGGTCCCCGTAAGAGAACTTTGGGCAGCAAAACAAAGTCCGTTACACTAATTGGTATACCATTATTAAATTTCTTACTTTAGAAGCCCATTCACTCTTATTCATCGAAGGACCAGTTTTTCAAAATGCAAATTATAAGACAAATTAGGTAGTTGAAGTTGGTTGAAATCTTGTTCCGTTTGGTCATCAAACTCCCCCAACTCTTCTACCTTGTCTTTCTTTTTGTACAACCTTATTAAATCCACCCTCAAAATTCAAGAACCTTGAGTTACTTTTCTCCATAACACATAACGTCCCTCATATCTAAATCCATGAAACTGGTCGAGAAGATGTTCGTGCTCACGAAAATTGAAAAATCAGTGGTGATATTTTTCGCGATCACTTTCGGGTATTTCATAAACGGGCATGAGTGCAAGGTGGTGCAGTTTATATTCGGGGATTCTTTATCGGACGTCGGGAACAACAACAATCTCGCCAAGAGTCTAGCTCGAGCCAGCTTGCCTTGGTACGGTATCGATTTTGGCAGTGGTTTGCCCAATGGCCGGTTCTCTAATGGCCGGACAGTTGCTGATATAATAGGTAACGATGTATATATATCTATGTGAGCATCCACTATGGAAACCTATGTAACCACCAGCTGACGTGTCGTCTTATACATGTAATAGGTCGACGTCACCTCAGCCGGTGCTCGTATTTATTTGTAGGTTGCATGACATACTTAATAGGTGATTTGATAATGAATTTCAGGTGATCACATGGGGCTTGCAAGGCCTCCAGCATTTCTTGATCCATCTATAGATGAAGATGTTATACTGCAAAATGGAGTGAATTTCGCCTCCGGAGGCGGCGGCATTTTGAATGAAACTGGCTCACTTTTTGTAAGTAATTGGATCAAATCTTGATATATATATATATGTATCGATGTTTTTAATTGTTTTGCGAATCACCAACGGACATATATCGATTTTTTAAAGAATTTATAGAGATTTCACAAATGATTGCTTAGTAAATTTATCATGTACGTAGATCCAGAGATTCGGGCTATACAAGCAAATTGAACTGTTTCGAGGGACACAAGAACTGGTTAGAGCCAAAATTGGAGACACTGAAGCAGATCAATTCTTCCAGCAAGCTCGATACGTCGTCGCGTTAGGGAGCAACGATTTCATAAACAACTACTTGATGCCTGTCTACACCGATTCATGGTCTTATTCAGATGATAGCTTCAATCAGTATTTGATGCAAACCCTACAAGACCAACTCACAGTAATCAATCATTCATTAATTAGTTATCACACAAAAAAAATAGAAAATTTTGACATTTTTCACTTGTTTTTGCCATAAGATTTTTTCAAGGAAAAACACTTTCTAATTAGTCCTTGAGTATCATGATATCATCACAGTTTTAGTCATTCTAAACACAATATCATGCATATATCCTATTCACAAAGTGACATGCTAATCATCTGCTATTTGTGAATCGATAAATGTTTGATCCCACAGATTCGCTAGCTTGTCTCATATTCATGCAACCTTTCAGGTGTTACATGGGTTAGGCGCGCGAAAACTGATGGTTTTCGGGTTAGGGCCAATGGGTTGCATCCCACTTCAAAGGGTGTTGAGTACATCTGGTGATTGTCAAGAAAGAACCAACAATTTGGCCCTAAAGTTCAATGAAGGAGCTGGCAAAGTTGTGGCTAACTTGTCCAACCACCTCCCTAATGCCACCTTCAAATTCGGAGATGCATATGATGTTGTCAATGATTTAATCAGCAATCCAAACAAATATGGTGAGAAAATTTAACATTCATGCATGTGTAGCAAATATATATATAATAATATATTACATCAAAGTTATATGTAATAATATATATAAATGTTTTTTTTTCCAAATATGAATTGGCTATAGGGTTTAGCAACTCGGATTCTCCGTGCTGCTCGTTCGGCAAGATTCGACCGGCTCTAACGTGCATCCCAGCATCCACGCTGTGCAAAGATCGGAGCAAGTATGTGTTTTGGGACGAGTACCATCCGTCCGACGGTGCTAATCAGCTGATCGCGAATGAGTTGATCAAGAAACTTGGATTCGAACCCGTGAATCAGACGAATCCTTCGTCTCCCTCGCCATCTGGGAATTGATATGAGCAATCGTTTTGTGTGTTATATGAGCTACTTAGCTTTTTGATATGTAGAGCTACAATTTCCTTTTTTTTTTTTTTTGGGTCGTAAATACATATTTTTCAAAGTTTCAATGGTATTATTGTATGTTGTCATGTCTCGAGTCCACAAGCAGTTGAATATGAGAGTTAAACGAGTTTTAGTTCAAATTTATTGAAACAGTAGTACTCCTGCAATTAATTCAGCTAGTTTCAGTAAAATACTAGCTAGCTAGCCAAATGTTTTATTTCATTTTCATTAATCTGTGAGATTTTGATATATGGATATTTATTATGACATGATTTAATCTACATAAAATGTCATAAAATTTTGGTAAATGGAAATGCTTGTAATTCATAAATGGAAATTTTGGTAAAATGTCAGCTAGTTTCATATATGCCTAGCTCAATCAGTTCTCGAAACAACTGGCGAGTGATGGAAAATTTAACCCTCCCCTTAATATCTTGACGTTGAATCTAAAAGTGGATACTACGAGAAAGAGTTATTGAATACAATACCAATCGAACAACACCAAAAATACAATTTTCCTTCAAAAAAAATCAATTTGCAAAGATTTAACAATTTTAACGAGATGGATATCTCTGCAGGGACATCAACAAATCAAGAAAATAATTTTCAGGGAACCACAAAATACAATGTACATAGTACAAGAAACATACACATATATATAATCAACATATTCCGTTTATATATATGCACATAATAATTATATTAAACTTTTCGAGGATAAATTACAGCATTGTAACCAAGAGTTGTGTGGCCGGCGGTGGCAACCAACTCAGGCGCCGCGTCGCCTCTTCACCGCGGAGGAGTGTGGCGGTTGTTAGCCCCCGTTCCAGGGTAATCATTCAATTCAATCTCACTTCTCGTTTTCAATTTTTTCTGCAAAGTTTAAACAACCAAGTATATATAACATATTCAAACCAATAATCTAGAAAAATTATGCGTACTTTGTTAAACTAGATAGAGCTATATATATATATATTTGGCCAAGTTATGACATAAGTGAATTACTGAATATTATATATAATTATATATGCAGCCGACTCACAAACCCGGTGAGTCGGCTGATTAAGTTTGAACTCGAGCTCGAGCTTAATTATAATCAAATCAGCATCATGAACAAAAAATTTCATGTGTCTAACTCGAATTCGATTCGTTCACACCCTTTTCCACGAATAGTTGGCAAGTTGGTGTAAATCTTTCACCACAAAATGTCAAGATTTCTCATAATTTTGAACACTAGGTCAAGTAATAACCGAGCACTTACTGAATTTCCCTCCATCTTTAAAGGCTTCTGCACTTGCTTACTATTTCCTGCAAAGTATATCAAATCAGAAATTAATTAGAGACGTCACAAATAATTTGCACTATGAATTAAAAAGGTAATGATTTTATTTAAGGTAACTTACTTGTAGAAGGGATATTGGCTCCATTAATGAAGAGAAGGTGGGAGAAACACAAAAGAGCCACAAAAATTAGTCGAATACAAGTGCCCACGGCCATGAATAAAATTAATTTTAGCGCACACAATATAATCAGTTTAATTTCCTATGTTTTTGTTCTTGGAAATTGCTCAAAATAAGCACCAAATGGCAAACATGGCCGGCTTTTATACATGCATTTCTTGATTTATTATTATATTTGGCACACACTTTCAGATGACCATTGGGTATAATTCCATGAATTTGAGTCGGCACTAATTAACAAGAAAAAAAAATTTATGTCACTTCGATTCTTGGCCCCGGATAGTTGACAAAATTTGTCGAATTAATTAGTTTATATGTTTCTATCATGATAATCATTTTTTTTTTTAAAAAAAAAAAAAGAAAGATGTATTTTCATTGATCTACGAGGAATAGTTTTTTACTTTTGTAAAATATGCTTTTCACATCCTATCTAATATGAATGGTACTGAAATCTGACTCGACGCGATTTAAAATATTTGAATTTTATTAATATACTAACAACAATTTTTGTATAATATAATGACACGTGTTTGGTCGTAAATTGATATCACATCCGAACTTATGTATTCAATTCCCGCGAGTTTGTAAGTTGATACAATTATAAAGAATACTAGATTGTTTGAGAACAATGATTATTCTTATTTTGAAAGTAACATGAAACATGACTAGTTATCATATAGATATCTTTAATAATATGATCTATAATACTCTCGAACATATACGTATACGCCATTTTTTTAATCAAGATCGATCATTTGTAAATTAAATATTAAAAATTTACAACTTAAGATATATGTCATTAATCTAGACACGTCTCAAGAAAATCACCATTGGATAAAAGGAAAAAAAAAAAGGAATTAAAAAATTACATGATATGTAGATTGATGATATATATATTTATGGAGTTGACATTAAGGGAACAATTTCTTGGCGTGGTGTTAGGTTTCACCAACAAATTGATTAGGAAAAAGGTCAAAAGGGTTGGGGCCGCAAAGCAAGATCACAATACACGCATTTTCAATGATAAAATACAAATATAAAGAGGTTCAAAATCATTCCAAATCTCTGAATCTCATTTCTTTATTTTGTCAACTATGGAATGAGCTGATTAAATAAAGGAATGGGACAGCACAAATTTGGCTTTGTTATTTGCATTTTTATTATACATCAATGTCACTTGACATTTTAAATTTAAAATTAATGGCACAATCATTGGATTTGTTAAAATTGCCGACTACTGGTTAATTAAAGTGTAGAAGTGAGTCGAATTAGGATGGTAATTTTACTATTTTGCTCAACACTTTAATATAATTTTTAAAGGTACATTTTTTGTACACGAAATCTCATCGTTATTTGTTATGTACATATTGTGTAAACTTTTGGATTTATGCAGTATCCTGTAAAACACATTAGTCGGATAAATTGGATTATGCAAGTTACAACATATTCGACCGAGCAAGTCGGTAAAGATAATCGAACTCTCGTTGCGTTTTTGTTTAGTAGATAAATGGTCAAAATGAGCCCGAGACAATAAGGAAGTGTTGTAACCTTTAAAGAAAAGTGATTCTTCGATTTTCTCTTTTAAAAATTAGTGTTTTGTGTTTCTTAACCTTAAATTTTGTTTATGTTTATATTCACTTAAATTCAAATAGAAAAGCTAGTTTAACGTTGAATCTTGTATTTTGGTGAACGAATGAAAATTTTTCTGGGCACTATTACTCCAATATTTACAAAACACTCTGTCATTAACAAGTTTTTTAAAAAAATTTGTTTTTATATTTTATTTTCATACTCTATTAAATTTTTTTATTTTCATACACTATTCACTTCTTCACAAAAAAATTAATTATTTTTTAAGAACATATTATTTTTCAAACAATCCCCAAGGGCTAAGGCCCAAAACACGAAATACATCTTCATTAGGCTGATATATTTCCGGCCCAATATTTAATTGGACCAGTTGTGGGTGGCCCGATTCGTATTTATATCTCGTGCATAAGCCCAACAATGTAGTGTTTTATTTTTATATATATTTTTTACCCTACATTTTTTTTAGGAATAGCCTACATATTATTATATAGTTATAGAATCAAGTTATTTCGGAATATTGATTGAGTTGGATTTAAGTGGTGGTCACAAGCTCTCTCAAACACTACCTTAATTGTGTTACACAACATATTATACTATTGCCAAGTTGCTGCTAAGTATCGTTGCACTTTGGCCACAGTTTAATTGAATCATTGCTGAATCTAAATTCTGTCACGACTTTTCATAAATCGTTGCTAGAATTAGCTATGGTTTTAAACAAACCGGTCGCAAGATCCAAGTTTCTCTTGTAGACGTTTGTGGAACATTCACTTTCGTGATAATCTAATGTACATGCTTCATTGATCTTCTTCTTCTTTTCTTCCTACTAATTATTTCGTAATGGAGAATAGTGGGTATCATCAGATTAAATAGAATTCAACATTTTCATTTAATAATCATAATTTGGTTAAATTCAAAAATATCACGTTTTCTGAAGAAAAATTAGTTTAAATGCTTTATAAATTTTACCTCAGACATTTATCACTTAAATTTTAAACTACTTTTTTTATTTGTGTAATGTCGTATTCGAATTATAAGACAATCATTGTTATAAAATAATTACTTTTTTGGCCAATTTTTTTTTTTTCTGACCTCTTTTATTTTGGCACCACTTAGTGCAAAAGATAAGAAATTTATTATCTTTCTTTAATTTGTTTCATATTTGTCTCTATTTCTACAAATATTAGTGCCATATATCATTATAATATATCGATATATGATTCTTATGTTATATATCTTTAATCATATTATTTACAGGGCGTATCGGATGATTATGCATCCTTTAATGTTTCGTAACAAGAACCAAATTCAGGATTTTAATTACATTGCAAGTTATATCGAATATATGATTTGTTTAAAAATTTCTAAAAAAAAGTTTTAAGAATTCCTTTTAAATTTTTTAAGTATGCATGGCATTGCTTATCCATCACTTATAATCGATCTAAACATGTGAGATCCATACTCGACCCGATCCGAAACAAAATTCGAAGCCAATGAGTGATATGATATATTATATAGCAGCTAGGCTATGATGTTAACAAACAGCAGAAGCTCTTGAATTCCTTACACGTGTAAACTATTTCGTCACCTTCTCTGTGTCACGCTGCCATACAGTGACAACGTTTGGTTCGATTCTCCCGCGAGTTTTACCTGCCGAAATCATAGTACCACCTCTTGTCTCCTTCTCCTTTTCCCCCTTATTTTTACCTCTCTCTTTTCTTTACCATCCCTCGTTGCGATTGCCTTTTCATTTTTTTTTTCTATTTTTCCATTTTTTTTTAAATCTGAACAAGATTGGTTTTCCTCTTATGGGTATCCCATTTTTAGGGCATTTGCCTCTCGCATTTCTTTGTGTGTTTTGTGATTATAGATTTTAGAGCCACCATGCAAATGGGTTTTAGTTTTTTCGTGGGATTAGTGTAGTAGGGTAGCCTAGAGATTTTTCTTGTTGGCATTTTTTCATTGTTTTTTCCCCAGGTTGTTTCTTCATATTTCGATCCCTCTTTTGTGGGACAACAGAGGAATTTGATCTTTTTGTCCAAGGTGGTTCTTTTTTTTTTTATGTTTAATTTCGATGATTTGATGAAGAGAAATGGAAGAAAAGATTGGATCTTTGCCTAAAAAATTTTATTTATCTTTAACTTGTTGTCTTTGAAGGAATTGGGATGGCCTGTATATGTTCAAGTTTTGTTGTTTTGTAGGATGGGAAGAGTTAAGTTGAAGATACAGAGATTGGAGAATCTGAGCAGCCGGCAAGTTACCTATGGCAAACGGAGAGCTGGAATATTGAAAAAGGCTCAGGAAATTTCAGTGTTGTGTGACATTGATATTATCCTTCTTATGTTTTCTCCTACAGGAAAGCCTTCGATTTTTCGAGGACCACGCAGGTAGATTTCGAGCATTTAGTTTAGTTTGTATTGTGACATGTGATTGAGTCGTGAATCTTTGTTTTTTAATCTTGCATTTTTTGGTTGGTGGAATTGTAAATGCTGTCACGTTAGGCTAGTAGTACATGTATCTATCTCCTCATATGGTTTAACCAAGAAATTTCGTTTATCAAATATGAATTTTTAGTGAAATTGTGCATGAAATCGAAAACTTTATTCATTTGAGATGAACTATTCTGCTCGCTGGCGCTTGCTCGTGTGGCGAAAGAGAATAAATAGTATACATTAATTGTGGAAATTACTGAATGTGTCTTACTGGATTCTGTAAGCTAGACAATAACTGAAGACTACGGTTTCATATAAACCAGTAAGTTTATGAAGTAGAAGTTAAAATGCAAGCTTTGGGTATTCATGTTCACATGGACGATTTGGTGCTAAATGCTCGATGTACTTGTTTTCGCTTTCAGCAACATTGATGAGATGATTGCAAAATATGCTCAACTTACACCGAAAGAAAGGGCTAAAAGGTAAACTGTGATACTTGCACTATATTTTGTTTCTGTCAAGTTGAAGCATTGTGGATGCAACTTATTCTTCTTTTTTTCCATCTTATGGCCTTTGAACAGGAGATTGGAGAGTCTCGAAGTAAGTTCAATGTTTATGTATGAATCCTGTTCCTTAAATTATTCCTCTTTCGGAAAAGAGTAATTGAATTTCGTGCCTTTGGATTCATTAAATGATAGACATTGAAAAGAAATTTCAAGAAGCTCGACCAGGATGTTGATATAGAAGAGTTTCTTGATGCAAGGTGGATATTATATTGGTCAACTATATTTATTTTCTCTTCTTTGTAATTTATGATCAATTATACTTTCATCTGCTCTGTGTTAATTTTCCTTTTCAATTTTTGCAGTACACCGTCAGTCGAGGTACATCTCATTTTTCCTTGCATCATCTATAATTATGAAATTTTTAGCCTACTACATCAAGGGCCATCCTTAAAATCTTCTCCTGGTGATCTGCTACTGCTAGGAAATGCAAAACCGGGTGAGGATGCTGCGTGATCAGCTTACTCAAGTACATAACAGACTAAGGTAAAGCTAAAATTCTTTAGCACATCAAATATGATTTTTAATGGTCTTTTTGGTTAATAGAAGCACAGAGGTTCAAAGTTCTCTCCAAGTTGCTATTTCAACTACAATGATGATAAAACAATCAAAATCTTAGAAAAACTTATTTTTTCCCCTGGTTGATACTCATTACTCAGGCTTCTGAAAAATAAGATGTAGTGCTTGCTATCTTTATTTCAAATCATTAATTTTGAGCAACATGTGTACAATGGATTTGAGACCAACCTAAAAGAAATCAAGCGATGAGTTCAAGATAGTTTCTGGGATGAGTATAAAACTATGAAGAAATAAATTCAAGCATTACATCACAACAACCAAAATTTTCGATAGCAGTTTGAAATAAACATAGCAATACATTTTATTTTTCAGAAGCCTAAGTATCAACCAGGGGAAATGATAAGTTTCTCTAAGATTTTGATTGTTCAACCATCGTAAGTTGAAATAGCACCTTGGCGAAAACTTTGAACCTAGTCATTTGAAAACCATGCATCCAAATCCTTTACTCCCACAAATCCAAATCCTTTCATCCTAGCACAACCTTGGATAGTTGGATATTTGAAGTATTTTCTTTGTCCTCAGCTGGTGGACTAATCCAGACAAAATTGAAGATGTTGATCATCTGAATCAGATGGAGAATTCGCTGATGGAATCTCTCAATAGGATCCGCATGCAAAAGGTACTTCATTTATTTATTTGGTTCAGAAAAATGGATGAATTTTGAAATTTTTTGCATTCTGTAAAAGAAGCATAATGTTAGTGATTGGTGTTTGATTTGTTTGGATATTCTTCATGAACTATACCCAATGGAAAGAAACCAAAGTAACCTGTATACTTCTATCTGAGCAGGAAAATTTTGGGAAGTTCCCCCTTGTTCCATTTGATTGCACGAACCAGGTATAGAATCAATCTACTAGTGCAGAGTGTTCTTGTTGCTGTTTATTTCTTTCTTTTTTCTCCTTTTTATATGTCATTTATCAGAATTTCAAATTTGCGCGCACTTGAAAATTTTTAGTTCCTAAATGGGATGCACTTTTCAACGACAACAACCAGTGATCAGCATTGCCAAACCCCGTCATGGTTTCCAGAGGGTGATAGTCAACATATGATGCTACCGAATGAAGCCCATTTCTTGTCTAGTAGGTGAGTGGATCTCTCTGATACGGCATCATGAACTATATATTTGCAACAAATCAAATGATAAGGATTAATTTGTTAGTAGGAAATTTGATCTATTCATCAAGTTGAAACTTGGATGATTTGATTTTTTATTGTTCCTCTAGTATAATATATAGTTTCTGACGTTTCTCTTTAGAGATTTGGAGTGCGCGCAAGATGCGTCCTTCCCATCTTGTTCTAGTTTCTTTGGTGAGGTGAAAGACGATAATCCTGACAGTTCAAGACAACAGAAAAATGAGGCACAGAATATTATCACCATTGATGATTATACGAGCTCCGCTCAGTTGAGACTGCCTCTCGTCGAACAATTTCCATATCATCCATTTGGAAATTTAAGTTTTCCTGATGTCTTGGAGGCTGGGAGGGAGGCGAATTTTCTTCCCAGTGGTATGGATTATCAGATAAATGGAAATTTTGAACTCCCGAGATCCGTATACAACAGTTTGCAGCATAGTTTAGTTCCCACTGCCGGTGCATGCGCCATTTCTATGCTTAACGAGAACTCTTACCTTCAGGTCAGTGCTTGTCAATCAGTAACACATTTTGTTACTTTGTTGTTCGAAAAACTTCTTTTTTAAGGTTGGTTTGGATGCAATGTTTACTCGAGTTACATTAGCTGTGAGTTTTCGCAAGTCCTGTCCTAAAGTTTTCTTGCTAACCTTGATATGTTACTGATGTAAATCACTGGTCTCTCGCAGCCCCCAAATTAGATGGAAGATTTAGTTCAAGACTTGGCTCTCGAAACTCAATATTACTCGAGACCGATAAAGATCAGACATTAATTGATTATATGCGCTTTCAGCTCAGACGATCTAGGATATTTGCTGTCTCACAAGTCAATAAGACATTGGTGCGCGGTTCCTGGCATCATTATTTCGTCATTTTGCATTTATACAGGTTCTGTTTCTACTAATCACTCAGAGATCTTACATGAATTCACAGCCCAAGCCAAGGGTGGATAGGAAAATTTCGAAAGAAATTCTTGTAATGACTTTGTTCTAAATATCCCACATAAAGATTGCTTGTTGCCCATAAGCGTTTTTCGTTAGCATAAGATTGTCAGTGATATAGTAAAACATTTATATCAATAATAATTGCCATTAGAATTCTCTGTACATTGAAGCTCCCTTTGTTTGCAAAGTACAGCACAAATCTCTCCCAAATCCATAAACATGAAAAACATCATACTTCATTTTCATCTTCAGTATGTAATGAAATCAATTCGAGAATGTCTGGATAATGGTGTTGTGCCATGGGTCAGAAAGGTGCTGCAACAGGTTGTCGAATGGCCCTTTCCCAGTCACATTGTGCTGCACAATGAATCCCAAGAATGCCAACATTGCTAGTCTTCCTGCAAATTCACACACACAAGTACATTAAATCCCTGATTGAAACAGGAAACATAGTAGACGATTCAGAACTGTAACAAACATCTCACCGTTGGCTATCTCTTTCTCCTTGGCTTCCTCAGAGGGGGAGAAGTTCAAGGGGTTGAAAATGCCTCCGGGATAGCCAACTTCATTGGGAGGCAAGCTGTAGCTCTTAAAGATGGGATCTTGGTTAACACTTCCAGGGTTCTTGATGTCTTGCCACCTCCTGATCTCCACGTAGTGGAAGAGGATGAACTCGATGACGAAGAGGGTCGACGAGGAGGCGAAGTATTCGGCTTTCCCTGCGTCGTACCATTTCGGAACGTTGAGGATTCCAATCGAAGTCAAAACTTCAGGCAACAGCATGCCTGCGACTCCGAGCATTGCCCATCGGCCATTCACGAGCTCGGCCTGTACGAACCATCTCAAGTTCTCTGGGTCCTCCGCTAGTCCTAATGGATCAAATCCATTGTCACCTGGAAGACTGAGAAAAAGAAAACATGTAAGAAACAGCTCATTTGCCTTAAATTCAAGCTCGGCTCGTTTCGTTTACACACCTGCCGTTAAGGTAGCCGGGAGAAGCCAAACCCGGAAGCCACTGGCCTTTCTTGGCTTCAACTTTGAATGATCTGTATGACGAACCCGCCTGTTTCACGGAGACCTCCCGGTTCAACCTGCCGGATGATCCGGTGAGGAACCGGGTTTTCGAAGCACAAGGCCGGAAGCCGGCGACGGAGGCTTGTGTGGTGACAGTGGCCATTTCTCCAAGATGAATTCTTTCAGCTGGAGAAATTGTAGTGTTGATGATTTCGTGAGCTGCGAATGAATGTTTGGTGTTGGCAATTTGTATGGTTGTTTTTGCTGGTCTGATGCACTTGTGGCGATGGTTCGAGATTGGATTTGAGCCGTTGGTGTTGCTAGATTTTTGGGATCCAACGGGTGTGATTCGATGGGATAGCCAAAGGGAATCCATCATCTTATCTTTATCCCATTTGGCAAATCCACAAATCTCTTTCTTCGCAGCTGTTGGTGTTTTCAGATCACGAGGGACCCTTTTCTATGGTGTTGGGGATTAAAGATTTTGATAGGTTATTACAATGGTCTTGCTTTTTTGGAATCTCTTTTCCGCCAATCGGTTACCGACACGTGTTGACTTTGAAGCTTAGGTGGATGATTGCACTCCAACGCAATTCACCCAAAATTTTAAACTCAGGGGTTCAGTATCGTTAGATCTGCGGTGAGACTGTGAGGTCGAAGTTTTTGTCATCTGTCTAGACTTATCTGATTTTCTTTTTCGGTTAAATCGGTGAATACTATCAACTCGAGCTTGAGCTTGTAGTTGACCACTCAAGATTGAATTCTAGTTAAAATAGTCGGGATGATGCGATGATCTTGAACTCAAGGGTGGCAAAAACTAAGACGAAGCTCAAACTTCTACTCTCGTTTAGTTCAATGCATTCAAAAATGATTGCATATCTATATTTCAAGTGTTTAATTTAATATAAACTATATGAATTTCTAATCCGATGAAGTAATTGAAATCTGGTGAAGGAGCTATGCCATTACTCCCTATTTCTCATTAATCATATGATGCATAATGGAGTAGCTTAATAGATTTTCAACCACGATCAAATGAAGTTATTGAATCATAGAGTTATAGCTTTTTTTAAATAAAAAATCGTACGTAGATACCTCTCGACGAAACCTTTTCCATACTCAAGTCAACGTCGCGTCAATACGAATACATTCATATAAAAAAATTAAATAAATGTAGGAATACCGACATACTGTCCACTTATGATTAAAATCTTGAATTTTTATAATTTTCGAAAGAAAAATAGTGATAAATTGAAATTATATACAAACCCAACAATAAAACATCTTAGAATTTAAACTCAAAACGGGCTTAGATGTTGCTGCAAGGCCCGAGTTTGAATTCGGTCCAACTTCCAAGTCCGGCCTGACAGCCTAATTGACACTCTCGGGATCATCAACCCCCACATTCGAGAAAGACCTTTGGTTCCATTTCAATTTTTAATATTTTTGGATTAAAATAATAAAATTTCGAAAATCCTTGGTCAAGAATTTGTGATACAGCGTAGACAGTGTACACACTCATCGCGGAAAAAGTAATAATTTAATATAAAATCAAATATTTTTCCATAGGATTATTGTTAGATATGGGACTTTCAAAATTGAAATATAAAGATAATAATATTTCATAGCTTCCATTCGTTTAGATTATATTTCATTTTTTCTTTTTCCCAACTCCCAATAATATAGTTTATTTTTCATATTTAACGTTATTTTTTCAATACAAAGTTACCCTATTAAATAATTATCATTAACTATTTATACAATTATTTTATTATGTTAAAATCCTAATTAAATAAATACAAAATGAAAAATTATTTTATAAAATTTACTTTTCCAAAAACTTTTCATAATTTACATGAAAACATACACGAATCTAAATGATCAGTGAAACGAAAAAAATACTTGTTTTAACGATCATGATGTTTAATTAATGCTACTTTAATTTTTCCCGGACACGTTAAATGCCATTGCAAATAGATGATGTTGATTATATATAAAAAATGAAATAATACAGTTTACTTTTGAAATTGATGAGCAAAAATATTTGAAAAATATTCACCTCTGCTCCATATTCAAAATATATCAAAATAAAAAATAATAATAATAATAATAATATTTTAAAATTACAACTATTACTGCAAAAGCAGAAAAGTAACAAGCACTAGCGGCTAGGCCATTTATTGATTATTACACAAAATTATAAAAGCACATACAACAATAAACGGTCCACATTCTTATAACATAATCTGAACCAACCAGACACACTAACCAAGGCCCTTAGCCCCTTCACTGGAAACAGCTCCAAAATTGCTATTTCCAAGACAAACGACTGATTCTGCCCCAACTCAAAAATACCTAGACAGAACTCACTTCCACTTTGACCAAAAAATGGCTAGAGCCACTCCAAAATCAGCACTACCCATTTTGGTACCATAACTACACTACCTAATACAAACTATAAAAATATATATGTTTAAGACTTTTTTCTTGTTCTTTTTTGTTAAGTGAATTGCCCTCCGGTGAAGGTCTGCCCAAAGGACCATCCGGCGGGGATGACGTTGTCACATACGACGGTGCGGCCGTCGCCTGTCGTGACCTTGAAAGAGAGGCTCTGGCCGTCGACATTGGAGTTGCTTTGCCAGTTTTGGCCCCAGTTTCTGGACATAGGCTCCCAGTTGTTTCTTGAACCTTTGACGGATACGGACTGGACATCACCGGAGCCTCCCACGTTGGTGATTAGAACGAGGTTGAAGTAAGAATGCCCGTTTATGGTGAACCTTATTCCACCCCTTCTTTCGCATGTCACCCTGCATTAATGTTTGTCGTTTAACTAAAAGTTTCAATTTTTCACAATTCAACACATGCATCAGTACGGCGAAAATTGTCATTTTTAATTGGAAAAAATGCTTTTTTGATCATTTATGTTTAACTATTTTTTATCACGATTTTCTTTGTGGTTAAATTTCAATTTTAGTCCATTGTTTTTGTTTTTTTTGTTTTTTTCGATTTAAGTCGATTTTCAATCCAATGTTGATGTGACATCGTTGTAGTATTAATGTTGTAGCGTTAATGTGAGGTTAACTTTTACAATTTGAAGACAACAATTCCCGTGAAAAAAAAAAAATCAAAATTGTCAAAAATCAAAAAATACAAGACTAAAAGTTGACGCGTTACCTTCGGTAGCAAATAGGAACAACCCCGGCTTCATACTTGGCGATCTGCTGAAACACGGGCTGCGAAAGATCGAAGTGGCGGTTCGGGGGGTTGCACCACCCTCCGGAGTCGCCGGGCAAGGCGTTGTTGGGCGGGCAGAAGTTGGTGGCGGTGACCACAACCGACGACTGCAGGCACCATCTCTGCTCGTTCACACACCTCAGCTCGAAACATGCACCGCAGCTCTGCCCGTCGTTGAACAGCGCAGTGCTCAGCGCCGCCGTGTTAGTGCCGTACCCTTCGCTGTACAGGTTCCCGTACCCACAAGCCCCGCCTGCATGGCAGCGGAAACAATCACAAATCAACAAATAACAACAGATAACACACAACACAAAGTGAATTCTACGTACTGCAAGAGTTATATATATATATAATGACACATACCCATGGTGCCGGAAGCGTCGCCGCCGCCGTAGAAGGTGGCGCGCGCCTCCGTCCATCCTTCTTCGTACCCGTATGAGAATGAATGGGAGCCAAGAATTATCAGCAAACATGCGAGAATGGAGAGGTTCCCAGAGAAAGACATGGTTAGATTATTCAGTGAATAATCTGAGAAAAGGGTCTGTGGAGTGGAAATCATGTTGAAGTGAAAGATTGGAATATATAGATATGCTGAGGAAGGGGGCGTTAGCCTCGTAGGGCTAACGTCATAATATATAGTAACATTTAATTCGGTGAAATTAAGTAGAAGGAAAAAAAAATTACTATGTAATTAATTACGATTTTTGTTTACAATCGACAGTGTCGAAAAATGACGTGATATTAAAAATTTATTACGTGAAACCAATAATTGTTAGTGTGTATAATATCATATCAATATATATATATATATATATATATATTTATTTATTTATGGATTGAATGTGTAGATTATATAATCAAAAATATAATTTCTACATCTATTCTGAGATGGTTTATTATGTAATCATACAAAAAAATATAGGTAAATTAAAGGGGGATATACTTCACTTGTCTATTTGTTGTTTCAACTTTCAATTTAATTATCTTTATTTAATTCATTCCTATTATATTTTCCAAAACTTAGTTCATTTGGGTGTACTAATTAAAAATAATAATAATAATTTTACTCAAAGTACAAATTAAATTATATACTTGGGATAATTGGAAAAGGAAACGAAGTTTTGTATAATTGTGACGGATGGTACATTCAACTTAAAAAGAAATCAAATATGTCATGACTATGGTACATTTACTAATCAACGCACGTTAATTATTTTATATCTTTAAATTAAAAGCATAATTTCTATTCGTTGTTTAAAAAATTCGCAACTGGAACAAGTAGAGCATGGACCGCAGGTGTTCACATATCAAGGCACATTAATTATTTCTATTTTAACTTTTTTTTGTATTTTTTAAAAGTTGCTTTTTATTTTATATTATTACTTGAGATTTCATATATTCGAAATGGTTCAAAATTCAAAATGACCTAAACTTCTCATTATGTGATTACGACGGTACAATTAGGTATTGGCTTTTGAATCCCTCATTTTTCGTACTAGCTATTTCCAAGAGTATTCAACATTTGTATCATCTCCAATGCGATAGTCATTCGAAGTAGACAGAGATGGATCCAGGCATTAAGATTACGGTGGGTTTGAACTTAATTAATGTATTAAATTATATATTATTACAAAAAATTCATTACAAAAATACTAATGTACTATTAAAAATGGATTTTTTTTTTGTCATGAATATTTTCTTATTAGCGATTTTGATCTTATATGTTATAGAATTTCAATTTTAGTTCATTATCTCTAGCTATTTTGGCAATTTTCATATTTTTTTTGACTTGGCTCTGTCATGGAAACAATGAAATGCTGATGTGATGTCAATATGTGACACAATGAAAAAGAATTATAATTTCCAAAAAAAAAATTGCAAGAGTAAACTGAAATTTAACAACATAGATAACCAAAATCGCAAAATGACAAATCTGTCAAACCAAAATCGCAAAATGACAAAATGAATTCATACGTTAAAATTAAGAAAATGTGCTAGGCTTGGTGTTTGGAAATGTGAGATGTACTGGCATGAACGAATCTAGAAATTAGAGTTGAGGGTGAACTTGAACTTAATCAATAAATTATATGTTACAAAAAAAATTCATTACAATTGTACTACTCACAAAAAATAGAAAAATTATGTTTTTGATCTTATATATTTGTCTTTAGGATTTTAATCCTCTATGTTGTCAAATTTCAATTTTAGTCGATCTTGGTTTTTTTTTATTTTTTCAACTTTCATATTTCTTCTGACTTGGTTCTGACATGAAAATAATGAAGTAATGGTATGACACTGGAGTTTATAGTGCCACATTAGCACTTCCAATAAAAAAATACTAGAATTACCAAAAAAAATTGCGTGACTAAAATTTGATAACATAAAAAATCAAAATCATAAAATGAAAAATTTGCAAGACAAAAATGCAATTTTTCTCCAGAAAATGAAGTTGTGCACTAGAATTAAGAAGTTGAGCTAAACTTCCGATGTCAAAAGTAGGTTTTATTGAATTAAGTAAAACAAATTACATATGTAATAAAAAAAAAATTGGGGTAGACTACAGCTTAGAACTGGCCTAAGCAAGATCGATAATCCATCCTTTGTACTAGACTAAGTAAAAAGCTTACATATGTAATAAAATAAAAATAAAAAAAATTGGGATGAACTATATACAATCTAAAACTGGTCTAAACGAGATCCATCCTTTAGATGTGGATATGGTAAGAGATTTTGTTGTTAACAATACGGTTTTATCTTAGAATCATGACAATCAACCGCTAAAAACTTGTACATATGAAGGCAAAATTTGTTTTAACAGTATAATGTGGTGTGACTAGATCATCTTTAGGTCTATTATGTTGTCTGACAAATTGCATCAAGATATATTTCCCTGATACACAATTAAAACATCATTAATAACATACATTATCTTCATCCTTTTGTAGCACATGCATGAATTAAGAAATATAATTGATAAAGTCAATTTATATACAAACTTCCTAGCTTATCTATTTAATTAATTTATTCAAATTACACTTTCAAGATTCATTTAAGAAATATATATTAGTAAAATAAACAAATATTAGAATAATATTGGTTAATATGATATAATCTTTTATGTTTGAGACAAGAAAAAAATATGATCTATATAATGGAGATAAATATCGTGTGTGTGTAACAGAAAAACATACATTAAATTAAAACCCTTAAATATGTAGTCGTTTTCAAATTTTATAGGCACGCAGCCGATAATAATTAGGACTTTGGGAAGCGGCGAAAAATTAAAGCCAATGGATTTGTTACGAATATTGGACAAATGCCGACCACTATTGAATTCCATCTGACAAATTAACTGCATGCATGCATTTCTAGCTAGCTAGCATCAAATTTCATATTATATACGTATGTTAGTGTAAATAATTCTATTAATATTTGGGGTAATTAGATACATTATCCGTATGAAATATCAATATTTCTAAAATCTCTCGGGAAAAAAAAAGATCTTTTAGCTCTTTGTATTTTTGAATATTTAGCATAAAACCCCTTGTTCATACGTGCTTTTAGGTGTATTTGTGCTCAAAATTTCAACAATCTCATTATTTCATAGAAATGATGTATGCAATTAACCCTTAATATTTTCTTAATACATATGAGAAAATTAATAATGATAATATATAATTCATCAAGTTCCAGATATTTATAAAGCTTGATCATCAAGAGATATATTTGCTGATCAAGAACCTTGAAACTTAGATTTTCATGTATCTTATGATCATTCGAATCAATCCGAAATATGTCAAAACGCTACGGAAAATTTAAACCCATCATGGTACAAATATTTGTATTCATGATGAAATCAATTTTAGTTCGCATGTAGTAGTTTTTTTGTTTTTTTTAATGAAGTATGAATTTCCGACCGTTACTTTTTAATGTACATATAGTAACTATTTGCTCAATCGATCCCACACAATAATCTGCAAACTATGCAGAAAGTAAGGCTACAAAATTTTAGATACATTATCATCACTAAAATTAGGTGAATTTGTATGTCTGTTTATGAGAATGGTTTTCTCGTGCATCTAATAATTCGATTTTGTCATTTTGTTTTCAACTAAAATCTGATGACAACAGATTTCAACAGTTTCGTTCGGCAATCTTTGGAACAATCGAACCCGTCAAGCAGCTGCTTCCAGAAATAGCAAAATTACATTTAAAACTCAGAAAAAATATTTAAAAGTTCAAAATCATAATTTTATTTTTATTTTTAATTAAAGAATGACTTAAGTATTCTATTATTCTGTTAAAATTCATATAAAAATTAAATATTTGTCACATTATATTTAGTACTATAAAGTATTTTTTCCTTATATTTCAATGAAAGTGATTGTATATATTGTATATGAACAATTATTTTAAATAATTAAATAATATAATTATAGAGAACTAAATTAAAAATATATTTGGGTCATATTTTCACCACGATTTTTGGATTTTCTTTTTTCATGACCAGCGAATTTGCGATATTTTTAATGTCTATTTTAATGGTCTCTTTAAGGTCATCTCTAACCACAAATACCATTTTGGTACAACTTTTACACTAAAATAGTGCAATTTTTGCACCAAACACAATATCTATCTCCAACCCATTTACACCAAATTTTACACCAAAAGAAATATTCTCGAAATATTTCTTTTATTTCATATATATATTAATTAATTTTATTCAACATATTTTTACAAACTATATAATTAATTTTGCGATTATAAAAAAATATTTTATCGTTAATAAATATTTTTACATATTATATAAATAATATTTTAATTAATTAAAAAATATTTTATTGTTAATACATATAAATATTAAATTTAAAGTTTATGGTTTAATTGTGTTTTAATTTGCATGTGTGTTTCCATAATGGATTTCAATTACGTATTTTTAGTTTGATTATGTATTTTAGTTTGTATTTGTATTTTAATTGTCAACTAGTAGTATTCCTTTATGTATCCGAATTTTATATTTGTAGTTCAATTTATATTTATAGTTTAAATATTTGCATTTGCATTAAAAAATACAATTATTTATAAAATAATTATTTAATAATTAATTAAATGTTAAAAATTAAATTAAATTAAATTAATAATAAATTATTTATTGATTACATTAAATGATTATATATTAATTTTTTTATAATATTTAGTTATTATAATAATACCAAAAATATTTAAATAATATTTAAGTATTTTTAAAAACAAATAAAAGGTAATAAAAAAAATTAAAAAAAATAAAATCTTTGCACCAAATTGGCCTGCGCAAAATTTGGTGCAAAGGTGGGGGTCGCTAAAATAGCGCAGCATTTAGCGCCCCCATTGGAGCTCCTTTGCTGCGCTAAAATGGCGTTGGAGCTGCTCTAATAATTGTCTCAATAAGATAGTGGGCTAAAAGTTTGGGTTCAAGCCCAAAATCTCAACAAACTTCAAACTTGGCTACCCAAGTACCAAACACTAATCTTATATATCGGGCCGAAGTTTGGGGTACGTTTAGGGGTGGGCACGGGTCTGATAATTCGGGTAGGGTTTCCGATTAGTCAGATAGTGTTTTATACTACTTGAAATCAAACCGATAACCTCAGGTCGGGTACCCGATTAAGTCGTGTTGGGTTTAGATTACCTTTTTTTAATGAAAAAATGGATTAAAAAATACAAATAATTGTACCAACAACCAAATCAATACGAACATGTGTGTAGCTATTCAAAGAACTTCAATATTATGATCAGGATAAAATTGAGATTTGCTCCATCGAATCGGCAGCCTTTTGATGCTCTTCGAGCTCAACATTCAACAGAACTTAGGATAGCAATCACAAATTTTACTTAAGAAGCATATCTTTTCAAACCGAATACAAACATATTTGAGTTAAATGTAGCCCAGTTTTCACTTTTCAAGCTTTTTTTTTACCAAAATGTTAGTGTTCTAAACAACTGCTCGCACAGAGATAAAATGGATAAACCATCTCTCAACTAGAAAAAAGAAAATGACCTTGTAGAAGTAGCTGAAAATAGTCGATCGATCGACGTTGAGGAGAAATGTAGTGACCCAACCCAGATCAACTACTAATCAGAACTAATTAAGCATGCAATTAACTTAAGCAAACAAAAATAAAAAATTAACAACAAAAATTAATAAAATCTCAAATACACCACAGTCAGCGGAATACAACCGACACTAAAACCATAAATAAAATTAGTATAATACAACCAAATCGAACGGGGTATCAAATACCTAGCATCTACGGGGAACTCACTGCAACCCTGTACCTTGGTCTCCACCATGTCGCTATCCTCCAGTGTCATCCATTCTGAGACCTGCCCTATCGAATAGAGTGTTCAAAAAATACAAAAAATATCGGACATGAGTGACTACACTCAATACGAAAACATAGATATATAAACAAATATGATGCATGCAATGAATTTAAAACTCAGTCTGCTCAGGGGCGCCAATCGAATATGCAGTATTGGCTGGAAGCTACTCCGCAGGGTAAATCCACATACTCGCCCTATCACCAAAGCGTTAGTCTTCATCGTCACGACGTCTTCCGGTAATAGACAAAACACAGTAATATAGGGTTGATCCTCCTTAACGATATGACTCATCACTAAAGATATACGAGTTCAATATGATCATGCATGTGCAGAAGACAGTAAAACATGACACATAAAATGCAACATATAAATGTATATATATTATGTCGGCTATCTCGGTCAGTAGTTACGTACCTCAACGCCTGAATATCTAGAACCACAAGTTTAGATCAAAGCCTACAATTCAATATTATCCGAGTCACTATTATTGTTCTAGAAGTCTTAACTAGACTATAAGATACTCCATAAGTCTACTAGGGATCCAATGTTATACTTACGTACGTCGTCAGTCCTTTGCTGTCGAAATCCCAACTCCTGGACACAGCTCCGCTTCAACTTCCGGAACGTCTTGCCAAATCCCGGGTCACGCCTAGGTAATTAGAAACACCTAAAACTACTAGAGAAGTGAATAAAAACAAGTAATAATGAGCAATAAATGAGGAGCTATTGGCCTCTATTTATAGGCCATGACCGGACTGTCCGATCCGCATCTTCGGATCGTCCGATCTCCCTTGATCGCTACATGTAATGATTTCTCGACAAGTGTCCCTACTAGCGCTTCGGATGCTCCGATCTCACTTCGGATTGTCTGATCTCACTTCATGACGTCATCAAGCTGACCTCACACTTGGACACCAGGCTTACTTGAGTTTGGATCATCCGATCTTCAACAGAGCTTCCGAACTCATGCAGATCGGATCCTCCGATCCTGATTCAGATCGTCCGAACTGGTCTAAATTATCAAATTCCAAATTATTATTTAAAGCTCAATTGAGTCCTTGATTTGTCCAATTATAGCAACTCTATAATTAAGATTATCCTTAATCATACCAATTAGGGTACGGGTCACTATAAGAAAGGAACTCGAACTCGATTTCTTGGACTCTTGAGTCTTCAGACTCCAAATCTCGAACAAAGTCTCTAATTTTGAGGTTGAATAATTATCTTGTACAATTGATTTTTTCTACAATCTCGAACCAACCAAGTCTCCAATTTATATGTTCTACATGGAAGAATAAGTTTCTCCTCAGCGTGACTGCATCTCTGCCCTAGTTCTATCGGCTCACCAAATCAGTTTACTGGGTCTAAACTAGTAGGCTTATCCAATTCCGAAGTTCAAACAATAGCCCATACCATAAATTATTTTTTTAAAAAAATAATAATAATTGGGTTATCGGGTACTCGATCGGGTATTTCGGATAGCATTTTACTATTCGAATCCGATCCAAATAAATATTAATCGGGTTCGGGTAGTAAGCCAAACCTAACCCGATATTTTTACCCAATCGATTTTGGATTGGGCCGAGCCGGGACCCAAAATACCAGATCCGATTGCCCACCCCTACGTTTGATGCCATAGAGAAATAGGGCTTCACAATTGACATTGGAAAGGATTTTTTTAAATTTTACTTTAAATTTCGTAAATAAGTAGAAAATATACTCGTTTGGTTCGTGAAATAAGATGAGCAAATACATCTAGTCAAAACTATGAAAGTTGACTTATATTGTCCTAATATAGTACACAAAGGTTCATTTGAAATTTGAAAATATGTGATTTATATTATAGTGGTATATCATACGAAAAATCACGATATAAAAATATATACTGGTATCGTACAAAAAATATAGCAAAATTTTTGGTATATATAACCAGTGTTCTAAAAAGCTCACTTAAGCGAAATTTAATCTCACTTAAGCTTTAGTACGCTTAAGCTCGATTAAAGATCATTTTTTAGAACGTAAGATTTTATTTGTTTTTTAAAATGAAAACGTTTTTATAAATATGTATATTTATAATTTAGAACTAGAAATATCTATTGAATCTTATATTTATGGTTAATATATCATTTTATTTAATGTTTCTCTAAAAAAAAATGAAACTCATAGTAAAAAATTGAAAACGTGTTTTTACGCTTAAAAACCGTTCTAAAATATTGTTTGAGCGACCTTTTAGGAAATATTTCTCAGTTTTTTTAATAAAATTTCACAAAATTTTGAAAGTTTGTTAAGAAAAAGTTGAGAAATAATTCCTAGAAATTCTCACAAACACTACCTAAGCTCGCTTAAGCTTGAAAAACTTGAAACTTGGTATCCATACTTGTTGGATTCGTATTTTCGTGACGATCCTACCGTTAAAATATCAAGTCGATCGAAGTTGTTTTGGACACGAATACACATGAATCTGGTGTAGGGATTTTTTTATTTTTAAATTATTTTATTTATTATTACTTTTTTTGAAGTTATTATTTTATTTTTAGGAATGGGCTATCTCTCATTTTTTTATGGTATCATTCATCTCACATATGACATGAAAAATCTAACTAGGATATATCGTAATAAATCAAATAAACACAAATCGTTGAGTTTAAAAGAAATAATCACTCTCTCTAAAACGGATCAGTACGTGTTATCCTTAAGGTAGCACCCAAAAACTGACACCCAAAGACCGAGTTGAACTCTGTAAGCCAATATTAAGCAGGTTGGCTTGAAAATATTTCATAATACCACCCGAGCTTGAAGAATAAATTGTCGTCTAGATGCTCAATACAAAGAGTAAATTTTGAACAAAACAGACATCCTAGCTAGCAAGTTTTCATGAATTAATCCGAAGAAAGTTCAGCTTCACTGTGCGTTAGAAATACCGTGTTGGTACATATTACTGACTCTAGGAGTTACAGTTAAGATTTATTTATATGATCATTTGCAAAAGTTATGTGCAGTATTTTTAAGAAAATAAATTACATGTTTTACCCGTTTATGTTCGACCATCAATTAAACGACCCAAAAAAAAAAAAAAAACTTACGCGTTGTTCATAAAATTTTTGGAACGTAAGTAAAACAAATTAGTTTACACACTTTTATTTTATATTTTCAATTAAAATATTTCCCCAAATATCAAAATTAAAGGGAAAACTTTCAATTAAAATTATTATTACAAATTATTTAACAAAATATTGTCTAAAATATAAAAAAAATTGAAGTAATAAAAATATATAAATGTGTAGGATATATTTGATCCTTAAATGAAATAGTAAAATAATTTAAAAATAGAATGTGAAAGCCTAGATTACTATTACAGTTTTTTTCAAAAATTGAAGATATACTTTAATATTTGTGAAAATTTTAAAAAGATAATACATTTGAGTAGATTGTGAAAACTATATAGAACAAATATTTGACAATAACTATCAAAAGAAATGACATGAATATTTTAAATAAACAAGACCTGGACAACTATATATGCTAAAAAATATTATCATTGCAAGAAAGAAAATAGTGACCTAAATTTTGAGAACTAATCAATAAATTAATTTGATCTTAGTAAGAGTGTAGGACTATCTAACAATTACTATAATACCCCGAGCAATCTTTGACAAAACAAAACAAACAAGGAGAATAAGGTTGTCATGACTCATATTAATTAACATTATCTCAATGAAAATATCCAATTTTAATTTTCAGGATATATTATTAAACTACGGACACCCAAATCTGGTGTCATATTATAATATTAAAATATAAGCTTCCAAATAAGTACCAAAACAATATATGAAGTGATATGATAATTAATTTTGATCACAAGATGCACACTTATTCTCTCAGCTTCAAACTTTGATGTTAATTGTTTTAATAAGAGAAGACGCATAACCATTTATTACCATTGAAAGACATTAAGACTTCTTCATTGCGAAGTAGTTTTAAAAGGATATAATTCAGTTTTCGGGATATTAAAAAATAAATATGATATCAAAATATTTTATAACACAATGAATAATTTTAAAACCGAAAACAAAAAAATAGAATATTTAGTGTATTGCATGTTTGGTTCTGCATGTTTCTTTTTAAAAAAATCAATATTTTAATCCAAAATTTTGAATTCTATTATTATTTTTCAGCACTAACAATAAGTTAAAATTTTAGTTAATATAGTTTTCTAAGTCCTCAAAGATTTCAAAAAAAACTGATATAGTACATTGAAAGATATAATTGTAATTAGCCTATTACTTATAATAATAATAATAATTGATACATAAGTTTTTTTATTTTTTTAACTGAATTGATACATAAGTTAATAACAATTATTTGTAACATTACGATAAATAAATTGCTTATAACACTTATTTGTGATCACGTGTTCGCACATATTTGTTGAAATATATGTCAAAATACATTTAAACATAGAAGCAGTGCACCACACAGCAAATATTAGTACAAGAACATATGGTGGACATTGTTTTCACATTCACACCACTTATGGTAGTTCCGAGTTAGATTCTTTCTTCCTTAATCATGGGCCAAAAATCCATCTCCCCGATATCACCAAATAATTTGTGTAACTTGGCTTATCCATGACCCAAAACATCATATCCGCTATTATCTTTAGATATGTGGCATCTCTTCCTACATCAACAATCAAATAATAATTATTTATTATTAGAAAAAATTGCTTTTTTGGTCCTGTATGTTTGTCAGTTTGCGATTTCAGTCCTTCATATTTTTCGATTTCAGTTTTAGTCCGCTATCTTTATTTTTTTGGCAATTTTAGTCCTTTTTTCGACGTGACGCTGACGTGGAACCAATTCAGTGTTGATGTGGAGCTGACGTGTACAGTGCCACGTAAGCATTTTCAAATAAAAAGGACCGAAATTGCCAAAAATCAGAACTTGCAAGATAAAAACTGAAATATAAAAACATAGAGGACCAAAATCGCAAAATAACGAACATACAGGACTAAATTTGCAGTTTTTCCTTATTATTATTAGTATATTATAATTATACAAATCATTATTGATGAATATCTAGAGGCACGTCGATCAATGTTACTCTGTCATCATTTAAAATTCTTTTATGGTTCGATGAAAATAATTTTACGTTTCCATAAACAAATATTAAAACTTTTTCCAAGTAGCTCATTGCTTTTAATGTCTTCGCTATGTTGCTCATGTTGCGGCGGATCTCGCAAATTTTTATATCCCGCCAAACAACCGTTGAACAGACACCGTTGCCGCCATTGCCCAGGTCCTCGCCGATCCGCCGCCGCCACTGTCGCCACCCCTACCCCGCCGCTGCCGCTACTACTGCCCCCCACCCCGACACTGCCACTGCCGCTGCCCCCACCCTCGAGAATCAACAAAATATTACAGTGTGGTGGTACACTGGCCTTTGATCGAGAAGACATAATCTCACCACAAGTTAGGCATTGAAGATGAATTGTGTTTTGGTTGCATTGAAAACCAAGATACTCGTTACCTGAGTTACAGGCATGACACTTTTACAGATGAAATAAACATCTAAAATTTGAGTATACTAGTGAGAAATATACCAAATAACTGATTAATAAATTTTGGGTCATGAGTTAATGATTTGCAATGAAAATATAGTGGTTTATATCTGCCTCCCCAAAATTAGTCAGAGTTCTGATAGTTCAAGTTATTTTCTATTTCGATGAAAATAATTTTACGTTTCCATAAGCAAATATTAGAACTTTATCCCATTGATTTTAATATCTTTGCTATGTTGCAGCTAATGTTGCAATTGTTGCGGTGGATCTCGCAATTGTTTTTTATCCCACCAATCAACCGTTGAACCGACACCGCCGTTGCCGCTGCCCAGGCTCTAGCAAAATCCGCCACTGCTGCCTCCCCCAACCCCAACCCCACCCTCGCCACCGTCGTTGCCCCCACCCCGCCGCTGTTGATACCCCCTAACCTGACACCGCCACCGCCGCTGCCCCCTCCCCATGAATCAACAAGCCATTACAGTGTGGTTGTACACTAGCTCACACCAAAAATTTGACATTGAAAATGAATTGTGTTTTCGTTGCATTGGAAACCAGGATACTCGTTGCCTGAGATACATGCATTGATTATGCATGTTTCTTTTTTAAAAAATCAATATTTTAATCCAAAATTTTGAATTCTATTATTATTATTTTTCAGCACTAACAATAAGTTAAAATTTTAGTTAATATAGTTTTCTCAGTCCTCAAAGATTTCAAAAACAATTGATTAATACATTGAAAGATATAATTGTAATTAGCCTATTATTTATAATAATAATAATTGATACATAAGTTTTTTATTTTTTAACTGAATTAATACATAAGTTAATAACAACTATTTGTAACCTTACGATAAAGAAACTGCTTACACTTATTTGTGATCACGTGTTCGTATAGATTTGTTGAAATATATGTCAAAATACGTTTAAACATAGAAGCAGTGCAACACACAAAAAATATAAGTATAAGAACATATATATGGTTTTCCTACCAGTGGACATTGTTTTCACATTTACACCACTTATGGTAGTTTTGAGTTAGATTCTTCTTTCCTTCTAATAGAATATAGATGCTAGTTGCATGTATGATCATTTACAAAGTAACCAACAACCTAACCAAAGTAATGAAACAATACTTCAACTTCGTGTTAAAAACTTTGACGCTTAACTACTTAGACTTAGTTCTAAGAATATCTATTCAAAAATAAAAATTGTGGGAAATGACTTTTTTTTCGCTATGTTATGATAATAATCATGAAGGTCATATTCAGTCCCAATAATCTTTGACATGATTTCACTCCTAAAGTATCGCACCAGAGATGTCTGAACCTACAATTCTAAAAGAGCTTTAAGGAAAACTAAATTTAGATAATACATAGCCAATTTCATTTTCCTCTCTCCTCTTTCTTTTTTTTTACTTGTTTCTTGTTTATTAGTTGTCAGGGTTCAACAAGGAGGCTTTTGTTCAAAGTTTCAGGTTAGTTCAACCTAATATATTAAACAATATATATGATACAAAAAGAATAAAAGCAAAAGTATTCAGAATTTACAATCGGAATACTTTTAAATTTTGCCAGTGCCCTAATTCTAACTATAGTCGCAACAACACCCTCTATCCCAAAGAAAAGGAAACTGTTGCATTTTTTCAAATACATAACCCAAAATTAGTCATAGTTCTGATAATTCAAGTCATAAATTATTTCCCACATTGAGGGCATGGAGCATTCTCCTCATTTGGTGGATAAAATATTCTCTAACTAGACTTATATGGCAGTCTTCCGGTTGCTAAGGTGGCTCAACGCCAACATGTTGTTGCTGGATGAGATTTTTGAGAATCTAGCCGAATTACTTGCCATTATAACATTGATGCCTTTAACCCCAAAACCTTAATCATGGGCCAAAAATCTGTGTCCCCCGATATTACCAAATAATTTATGTAACTTGGCTTATCCATGACCCAAAACATCATATCCACTATTATCTTTAGATATGTAGCATCTCGTCCTACATCAACAATCAATAATTATTATTTATTATTATTAGTATATTATAATTACAAAAATCATTATTGATTAATACCTGGAGGCATGTCGATAAATGTCACTCCGTCATTAATTAAAATTCTTTTCTGGTTTGACGGAAATATTTTACGTTTCCATAAGCAAATATTAAAACTTTTTCCAAGTAGGCCATTGCTTTTAATGCATTAGCTATGTTGCAGCTCATTTTGCGGCGGATCTAGAAAATTTCTATATCCCACCAAACAACTGTTGAACCGACACCGTCGCCACCGCTGCCCAGGCCCTCGCCGATCCATCGCCGCCATTGTTGCCACCCCCCACACTGCCGCCGCCGCCGCCCCAACACCGCCACCATCACTGCCCCCGCCCTCGAGAATCAACAAGACATTACAGTGTGGTGGTACACTAGAATTTGATTGGGAAGACATAATCCCGCTACAAGTTTGGAATTGAAGATGAATTGTGTTTTGGTTGCATTGGAAACCAAGATACTCGTTGTTTGAGTTACATGCATTACACTTTTACAAATGAAATAAACATCGAAAATTTGAGTATACTAGTGAGAAATATACCAAATAATTGATTAATAAATTTTGGGTCATGAGTTAATGGTTTGCAATGAAAATATAGTCGTTTATATCTGTCTCCCCCAAAATTAGTCAGAGTTCTGATAGTTCAAGTTATTTTCTATTTTGAGGAAAATAATTTTACGTATCCATAAGCAAATATTAGAACTTTACTCAAGTAGCCCATTGATTTTAATGTCGTCGCTATGTTGTAGCTAATGTTGCTCATGTTGCAATGGATCTCGCAGTTCTTGTAATCCACAAACGACAACGGATATAAACTATTGCAAATATGTTGTCCTAAGCCATAAACAACAACGGATATAAACTGTACAAAACCGTTGTCTTAAATAGTCAATGACAGCGGATTTACACTGTTGCAGAACCGTTGTCTTTGGAGACTTACGACAACGGTTACAAACTGTTGCAAAACCATTGTGGTAGGATGGATACGACAACGGATATAAACCATTGTTATAGGGCACGCTTTTTACAACGCCCCCAGTTACAACTCCCCGTGAATCAATAAGCCATTACAATGTGGTTGTACACTGGCCTTTGATGGGAAAGACATAATCCCACCACAAATTTGACAGGGAAAATGAATTGTGTTTTCGTTGCATTGGAAACCAGGATACTAGTTGTCTGAGTTACATGATTGATTATGCATGTTTCTTTTTTAAAAAAAAAAATCAATATTTTAATCCAAAATTTTGAATTTTATTATTATTATTTTTCAGCACTAACAATAAGTTAAAATTTTAGTTAATATAGTTTTCTCAGTCCTCAAAGATTTCAAAAACAATTGATATAATACATTGAAAGATATAATTGTAATTAGCCTATTATTTATAATAACAATTGATATATAAGTTTTTTTTATTTTTTTGACTGAATTGATACATAAGTTAATAACAACTATTTGTAACCTTACGATAAATAAATTGCTTACACTTATTTGTGATCACGTGTTCGTACAGATTTGTTGAAATATATGTCAAAATACGTTTAAACATAGAAGCAGTGCACCACACAACAAATATAAGTATAAAAACAGATGGTTTTCCTGCCAGTGGACATTGTTTTCACATTCACACCACTTATGGTAGTTCCGAGTTAGATTCTTCCTTCCTTCTAATAGAATATAGATGCTAGTCTCATGTATGATCATTTACAAAGTAAGCCACAACGTAACCAAAGTAATGAAACAATACTTCAACTATGTGTTAAAAACTTTGACACTTAACTACTTAGACTTAGACTTAGTCCTAAGAATATCTATTCAAAAATAAAAATTATGGGAAATAACGTTTTTTCGCTATGTTATGAAAAAATCATGAAGGTCATATTCAGTCCCAATAATCTTTGACATTATTTCACTCCTCAAGTATCCCACCAGAGATGTCTGAACATAAAATCTAAAAGAGCTTTAAGAAAACTGAAGATCGCTCAACTGCTACAGTGCCGAAACTGCTACAGTATCAGTTTCGCACCAAATTCAGTTTACCAAGATCAGTTTAGTGAAATTCAGTTTAGCTAATTTCGAGTTTTGGCTTTCATATTAAGTTGACAACTTCACACTATAGTAAATATATTATAAACTCAATAACAAGTTTTGTTATCATCAAAATCAAGATTGCTTGTATTCCAAAAACCCAACAATCTCCCCCTTTTTGATGATCACAAAACTTGGATAAAAATATATATGAACATTTAAACTTAAGTAATGCAAAAATTATATTTTTATCTAATATATTTCTCCCCCTTTTTGTGTGAATCAAAAAGATTAAAAAAAAAAACTCTTCCCCTTAAAATTATAACTAGCTCTCCCCCTATATTTTATAAAGGTAGAGGGATGACTAACTCATGAAAACAACTTCAATTAAATATGTATGCAAAAAATAAATTTTCATCCTCACTTGATTATTTTGGTAAAAGATATCGCATTTCGGGACAACAATGCCGAAAAAAAAAACGAGGAAAGTGTTTGAAAATATCACATGCTATGAATTTTAGTCACTCACAAAGATCAAGAGATAATTAAAAATTGACTTGACCAAATCATCTTCCATATTTCTCTACTTTTGCTACCATATATAGTCAACAAGTATAAGTAGATCAAGAAGTTGTAAAATATCATTGTGATCCCAAAACAAGTAAGCTTATGATGTGTCCTTTCAATGAATGATTCTAAAAAGATTTAAGCATGTAGAGGGTATTCACATAGAAAAATAATGATCTCACAATGATATTATTTCTCCTCTTTTTCACAAACACAAGTGATTACTTATGCAAATAGAGAAAGTACATTGGAACTCAAATCATTTTTCGAATAAATGAATTTGATATTTGAAATTATAAAGCGCAAGTATATGAAAGATACAATTGCAAGTCAAAAATCATTACTCTCCTTATCTTTATAATATGATCATAAAAAAATTTTAAAAAGCAACCAAAAAGTGTTGTAGCATATGACATTTCATAAATTTTAAATTTTCAAAAATATGAAATGCACAAATAGTTGTTCTTGATGCGACGGATCTCGCAGTTTTCTATATCACACCAAACAAAAACGTTGAACTGTTGCGTTATTTTTCTTCGCTCGCAAGCGCACAGATCAAGTTTTGTTAAAGGTGAGTAGAGTATCATTTCACAGAGACTGAATATTTAATATTACATTGAAAATTTGAAACTAACCTGAGTTAATCCTATTTAAAGCTAAAAATTTTCAAGGTTTTAGATCACTAAAAATATTATCACAAAATCAATAAATAAAGTAATAACAACGATCAATAAATGAAAGAATTCTAGAGGTACGACTTCGTTCAACCTTCCATCATGTTTAATCTCTAAGACATTTTATATTATGAATTCCTCAATTTTTTTTAAAACAAAAAAACTCCATTAAAAATAAAAACAAGAGAGGGGGACTAGGTCAAGACCTCCCTAAAATACATTACAGTTTAAGAAAGCTTCGAGCAAGTTCTAATATAAGGATAACCATTTCTGTCTAAGTTACAGATGCCTCTTAGTTTGCCATGAATCTGATCCGGAAGAAGTAAGGCTGATCCCTGGAGTAGCCCCATGTTAGCAAGCTCATCTGCTGCAGCGTTAGCTTCTCTGAAGGTATGAGAGGTTGACACTGGGAAGTTGTCCAAGATGTTGCAAATTTGGACTAGAGTATTAGAGAGGCTCCAACAAGTAATATCTGCATTGATAATATTAAGAGAAACCAAGGAATCGACTTTTAACCAAAGAGGAAAAAAGTTAAACTCCCTGCAGATCAAGAGCCCACGATGGATAGCAAGCATCTCGGCTCTGGTATTAGACTCTGTCTCAATCCTTTCATGGAATGCCCGAATAGGAAGTCATGAGTCGTCTATGATGATACCTCCTATAGACGAGGCTCCATTGTCTTTTGAGCAACCATCAGTATTGAGTTTGAACGTACCCACTGGCGGGGAAGCCATTTAATCACTTTAATAACCGTCCTCCTGACACAAGAGTACTTAATCCCTAAGAGGCCAGCCACATTCTCTTGATATTTCCAGTGTTGTGGCTTGATGATTCCTGCATTCGAAAGTAAAATAATATGCTCGTTAAGGTTCCGGATGGTACGAGATGTGGTGGCCATTATACCTTTGTGTCTAGAATCATTTCTGGACTTCCACAAGAACCAAATAATGAGAAATGGCATAATCTCCTGAACGTGACCTTTTTTTCTCAAAGAATTCTTAATCCTCCATTTAGCAAAGAGGTGAGGGGCTCGAACACCAAACATATTAGAATAATAATCCCAAATCGCTGTCGCCAGTGGACCCGATAAGAAAATATGATCAAAAGTTTCTTGGATTCTACAGCAATGGCAAACATAGGCCAAAGCAATACCTCTCTTCTGTAAAACATCATCCACTGGCAGGCGTCAATAGAACCAACGCCAACTAAAAAAAGATATCGAAGGTCTCAGAAGCTTAGACCAGCAACCCCCAGACCAAGGAGTATTAGGATTTCTCAAACGAATCTAAGTGATAACAGATATTAATTATCTAATTTAGATTTTTCTTTTTCTTCTTCTTGTGTCGGTCGCTACTTTCCGCCTCTCCGATCCCTAGAATGTGAATAAATCTCATTCCAGATAATAGCAAATCTCCTTTTAAATGATAAGAATCCCAGCTTTCCAAAATTCCCCTATTCTAGTAGCGTTGTGATGCCAAAAATCTGCGCAATTCCACTTGATCTTCTGATTTCTCACATTGTGCAGCATTCCAATTTTTTGAGAGTGGTGCAGGGGCGCCTCTTTATTGTGCAGGTGCACTTGTTCTTCTGTTTTCTTTTCTTTATTTTGTGCTTAATTTCTTGGACAGGTGTAGGGCGCTCATTTCTTGCGCTGGTGCACTAGGCATGCTGGTTTCTGCGTTCATTCAAGATCCAACAGTGCAGGGGGACTTGTTTTCCGCGCAATTGCACTTGTTGGGCTGCCCTAAAATATCTCCAGCTTTTATTTTCTCATGTGTTGCACTTTTCACACTATATTTGGTCCTTTTATGCTCCATAATGTGACATAAAACATTGTAATCATCTCACCTCCTACAAAAGACAAAAAACACAACCAAAACACATAACAATGCTCGAGAAACGACAAAATCTAAGAGAAAAACTATGAAATATAAGTGCAATAAATTGCAATTATCATGAACTGACACTGCCGCTGCCGCTGCCCGGGCCCCCGCCGAATCCATCGCCGTCGCCGCCGCGACCCCCAACCCCATCCCCGCCACCGTTGCTGCCCCCCCACCCCGTCGCTATTACTGCCCCCACCCTAAGTCATGAGTAGCTAATGGTTTGCAATGAAAATACAGTGGTTTATATCTGCCTCCCCAAAAATTAGCCAATGTTCTGATAGTTCAAGTCATAAATTGTTTACCACATGAAGGGCATGGTGCATACTCCTAATCTGGTAAGGAAAACATTCTCTAATTAGATTAATATGGCAGTCTTACGGCTGCTAAGGTGACCCAATGCCAACATGTTGTTGCTGATAAGATTTTTGAGAATCTAGTAGGATTACTTGTCATCATAACATTAATGTCTTTAACCCCCAAAACCTTAATCATGGTTCAGAAATCCGTGTTCACCGATGTCACCAAATAATTTGTATAACTTGGGTTATCCATGGCCCAAAACATCATATCCACTATTATCTTTAGTTCTGTGACATATCGTCCTACATCAACAATCAAATAATTATTATTTTATATTATAATATTATAATTACACAAATAATTATTTATGAATACCTGGAGACACGTCGATAAATGTCACTCCGTCATCATTTAAAATTCTTTTCTGGTTCAATTAAAATAATTTTATGTTTCCAAAAGCAAATATTAGAACTTTACCCAAATATCTCATTGTTTTTAATTTATTCGCTATGTTGCTCACGTTGCGGTGGATCTCGCAGTTTTCTATATCCCACCAAACAATCGTTGAACCGACACCGACACCTCCACCGTTGCTGCCCAGGCCCCCGCCAAAAATTCATCATCGCCAATGCCCCCAACCCCACCCCGCCACCACTGCTGCCCCCACAACGCCACTGCTGCTACCCCCTCACCCCGACATCGTCACCACCGTTGCCCCCGCCCCCGAAAATCAACAAGTCATTACTGTATGGTGGTACACTAGCCTTTGATCTTGAAAGCATAATCCCACCACAAGTTTGTCATTGAAGATGACTTGTATTTTGGTTGAATTGGAAACCGAGATACTCGTTGCCTGAGTTACATGCATGACAATTTCACAAATGAAAGAAACATCTAAAATTTGAGTATAGTAGTGAGAAATATACCAAATAATAGATTAATAAGTTTTGAGTCATGTGTAGCTAATGGTTTGCAATGAAAATACAGTTGTTTATATTTGTCTCCCCCAAAATTAGCCAGAGTTCTGATAGTTCAAGTGATAAATTATTTACCACATTGAGGGCATGGTGCATTATACTCATCTGGTAGAGAAAATTTTTTCTAATTAGATTTATATGGCAGTCCTACGGCTGTTACGGTGTCCCAATGCCAAAATGTTGTTGCTGGATGAAATTTTTGAGAATCTAGCCGGATTACTTACCATCATAAAATTGATGCTTTTAACCCTTAAAACCTTAATAATGGGCCAGAAGTCCGTGTCCCCCGATATCATCAAATAATTTGTGTGACTTGGGTTATTCATGGCCCAAAACATCATATCCACTATTATATTTATAACTATGGCATTTCGTCTTATATCAACAATCAAATAATTATTATTTACTATTATTATTATATTATAATTACACAAATCATTATTGCTGAATACCTGGTGGCACGTCTATAAATGTCACTTCGTCATCATTTAAAATTCTTTTCTGTTTCGCTATGTTGCAGCTAATGTTGCTTATGTTGCGGCGAATCTCGCAGTTTTTTATATCCCATTAATTAACCGTTGAACCGACACCGCCGTCACCGATGTCCAGACTCCCACCAAATCCGCCACTGCTGCCTCCCCCAACCCCAACTCTACCCTCACCACCGTCGTTGCCCCCCCACCCCGCAGTTGTTGTTGCCCCTACCTCGACACCCCCACCGCCGCTGCCCCCTCCCCTTGAATCAACTAGCCATTACAGTGTGGTTGAACACTGGCCTTTGATGGGGAAGACATAATCCTACAACAAATTTGGCATTGAAGATGAATTGTGTTTTGGTTGCGTTGGAAACCAGGATATTCGTTGCCTGATATACATGCATGACAATTTCACAAATGAAAGAAACATCTAAAATTTGAGTATGGTAGTGAAAAATATACCAAATAATAGATTAATAAGTTTTGAGTCATGAGTAGCTAATGGTTTGCAATGAAAATACAGTTGTTTATATCTGTCTCCCCCAAAATTAGCCAGAGTGCTGATAGTTCAAGTCATAAATTGTTTACCACATTGAGGGCATGGTGCATTCTGCTCATTTGGGGGATAAAATAATCTTTAAATAGATTTATATGGCAGTCCTACGACTGTTACGGTGTCCCAATGCAAAAAACATGTTGTTGCTGAAGGAAATTTTTTAGAATCTATCTGGATTACTTGTCATCATTAGATTGTTCCATTTAACCCTCAAAAACTTAATAATGGGCCAGAAGTCTGTGTCCCCCAATATCACCAAATAATTTGTGTAACTTGGGTTATTCATGGCCCAAAACATCATATGCATTATTATCTTTATATCTATGGAATCTCGTCCTGTATCAACAATCAAATAATTATTATTTACTATTATTATATTATAATTACACAAACCATTTTTGTTGAATACCTGGAGTCACATCTATAAATGTCACTTTGTTATCATTTAAAATTCTTTTCTGGTTTGCTGAAATAATTTTACATTTCCATAAGAAATTATTAAAACTTTACCCAAACTGCATTTGCTATTAATGTATTCTCTATGTTGCAGCTAATGTTGCTCATGTTGCAACGGATGTCGTAGCTTTCTATATCCCACGAAACAACCGTTGAACCGACACCGCCGCTGCCGCTGCCTAGGCCCCCGCAGAATCTGCCGAAAATTATTAGTGATGAATACCTAAAGGTACGTCGATAAATGTCGCTCCGTCATCATTTAAATTTTTTTTGTTCGATGAAAATAATTTTACGTTTTCATACGCAATTATTAGAACTTTATCCAAGTAACCCATTGTTTTTAATGTATTTTCTATGTTGCAGCTAATGTTGCTCATGTTGCGGCAGATCTCGTACTTTTCTATATCCCACCAAACAACCGTTAAACCGACTTCGACATGGTGCCCCAGGCCCCCGCCGAATCCTCCGCTGCCACCAACCCTATCCCCACCATCGCTGCTGCCCCAAACCCCGCCGTTGCTACTGCACCCCACTTCGACACCGCCAACGCTACTGCCCCCGCCCCAGAGAATGAACAACCATTACAGTGTGGTGGTACACTCGTCTTTGATCGAAAAGGCATAATCCCACCACAAGTTTGGCAATGAAAATGAATTGTGTTTTGGTTGCATTGGAAATAAGGATACTCGTTGCCTGAGATGCCTGCATGACAATTTCACAAATGAAAGAAACATCTAAAATTTGAGTGTGCTAGTGAGAAATATATCAAATAACATATTAATAAGTTTGGAGTCATGAGTAGCTAATTGTTTGCAATAAAAATATAGTTCTTTATATTTGTCTCCCCCAAAATTAGCCAGAGTTCTGACAGTTCAAGTCATAAATTGTTTACCACATTGAGGGCATGGTGCATTCTCCTCATCTGGTGGAGAAAACATTCTCTAATAAGATTTATATGGCAGTCCTCCGGCTGCTAAGGTGGCCCAATTCCAACATATTGTTGGAGGAGATTTTTGAGAATTTTCCAGATTACTTGTCATCATAACATTGATATCTTTAACCCCTCAAAACCTTAATCATTGGTCGGAAGTCCGTGTCCCCCGATATCCCCAATTAATTTGTGTAACTTGGGTTATCCATTGCCCAATACATCATATCCACTATTATCTTTAGATTTATGGCATCTTGTCCTAGATCAACAATCAAATATTTATTATTTATTATTATTATATTATAATTACACAAATACTTATTGATAAATATCTAGAGGCATGTCGATAAATGTCACTCCGTTATCATTTAAAATTCTTTTCTGGTTCGATGAAAATAATTTTACGTTTCCACAAGAAAATATTAGAACTTTACCCAACTAGCCCATTGCTTTTAATGTCTTTGCTATGTTGCAGCTAATATTGCTAATGTTGCGGCGGATCTCGTAGTTTTCTATATCCCACCAAACAACCGTTGAACCAACACCTCCGCTGCTGCATAGGCCCGCGCTGAATTCGCCACCCCCAACCCCAACCCCACCCTCGCCACCGCCGCTGCCCCCCACCCTGCCGCTACCACCACCGCTGCTCCCCTTCCAAGAATCAACAAGCTATTATAGTGTGGTGGTACATTGGCCTTTGATCGGGAAGATATAATTCCATTATAAGTTTGGCTTGAATATGAATTGTGTTTTGATTGCATTGAAAATCAGGATACTCGTTGCCAGAGATACATACATGATAATTTCACAAATGAAAGGAACATTTAAAATTTGATTATGCTAGTGAGAAATATAACAAATAACAGATTAATAAGTTTGGAGTCATGAGTAGCTAATGATTTGCAATGAAAATATATTTATTTATATTTTTCTCCCCCAAAATTAGTCAGAGTTCTGATAGTTAAAGCCATAATTGTTTTACCACATTGAGGTCATGGTGCATTCTCCTCATCTGGTGGAGAAAACATTATCTAATTAGATTTATATGGCAGTCCTCCGGCTGCTAAGGTGGCCCAATGTCAACATATTGTTGTTCGGGGAGATTTTTGAAAATCTAGCTAGATTATTTGTCATCATAACATTGATGTCTTTAACCCCCAAAACCTTAATCATGGGTCAGAAGTCTGTGTCCCCCGATATCACCAATTAATTTGTATAACTTGGGTTATCCATGGACCAATACATCATATCCACTATTATCTTTAGATTTATGGCATCTCGTCCTAGATAAACAATCAAATATTTATTATTATTATTATTATTATTATTATTATTATTATTATTACACAAATTCTTATTGATGAATATCTGGAAGCACATCGATAAATGTCACTCAATTATCATTTAAAATTCTTTTCTGGTTTGATGAAAATAATTTTACGTTTCCATAACCAAATATTAAAACTTTATCCAAATAGCTCATTGCATTTAATGTCTTTTCCATGTTGCTAATGTTGCAGCGGATATCGTAGTTTTATATATCCCAACAAACAACCGTTGAACCGACACTGCCGCCGTCGCTGCCCAGGCCCCCGCTGAATTCGCCACCCCCAACCCCACCCTCGCCACCACCGCTGCCCCTCACCCGGCCGCTGCTGCTGCCCCCTACCCAGACACTACCACCACCGCTGCCCCCCTCCCAAGAGTCAACAAGCTATTATAGTGTGGTGGTACACTGGCCTTTGATCGGTAAGACTTAATCTCACCACAAGTTTGGCATTGAAGATGAATTGTGTTTTGGTTGTATTGGAAATCAGGATAATCGTTGCCTCAGATACATGGATGACAATTTCACAAATTAAAGAAACATTTAAAATTAGAGTATGCTTGCGAGAAATATACCAAATAATTGATTAATAAGTTTTGAGTCATAAGTAACTAATGATTTTTTATGAAAACTAACTATGGGTACAGAATGACGAATTGAAGATCCAGGTGGTTTTTTTGGATAAGCTGTAGATTTAACTATCGGTGAAATATTAAGGTACTAGAGGAACAAAGAAAAAGCATTTACGCTCGGGATATAAACTTTCAGAGGTGCCAATTGTATACTAAGTCCCTGAAATATGAATTCAGGTGGTACCACATAATAATTTGGGAATTTTTGAATTTTTCAAACCTGCTGTCGAGTTGAGCTAGAGGTTGGAGATATGTTCCCAGGCGATATGTAAGAATTATGTGTACTTAGGGACAATCTAATTCCATAAACAGTTAATAGTTCATGGTATTTTTGGCTTCAAGGATAAATATGGATTACTTAGTCATTGCGTCTGAGATAGAGAAAGGTGGATAAATCAATTGAAAAATTTTAATTAAGAATTGAACTTTTGGTAGAATCGAAAATGCTAGAGATGAACGTCTAAATCGGTGAATGGATGTTAGGGATCTGCTTGGTCATCTATTTGGACTCTATATATTATCGCTTAATACCTTGGGACTAAACAACATCGTATTTTATGATTATATTTTCTTATCAAGGATTAGATTAGATTTATTTATAGAAATAGGTCAATCAATCCTAATTTGAGGAGAGTCATTTGTCCAAATTGCAAGTTTGCTGAACTAGAGTCATTACTTAAGAGAATTTTTAGCATCCTTATAAGCGCTGTGAGTTATAGTAATTAATAAGGGATTGAGCGTAGTCCAGAATCATTAAGCAAAACTAAGCTAATAAGTGGCGTAGGCCTTTAGAATTTTAAATTGGCTATTAAGTCGTTATTGAAGGTTTGTTGTTGCGTAATACTCTTGATTTGGTTATATAGGAAATTAACTCATTTTGACGGTCCATATGCGATTGTTGAGGAGATTGGTAATTTGTTTTACCATGTGGGCATGTCGCAGAATTGTTAGTGATACATGATGAGTTCATGTGTCGATGTTGTTGAAGAGTCAGATACATCTCATATCTTGAGGTCTAACGAGGTAGAATTGTATAGTCCTTTAGCTATCCTACTTAGAAAAGTTTAGTGTTTAGTCGCTAAGTATTTTGAGAACTTGTGAATTTTTTAAGAGCTCGATTCTATATTATATGTGTTAGGCTAAATTGATAAATAGACACTAAACATAGTTTCGAGGTTAGGAAGCTTTTAAGTTATGAGTAAGATTGACATAAATTCTTTATCGGTTACATACCCTTATTGCTTGAAGTTGTGACCAAGACTTAAAAATATTGAACTAAGGGAAAATATCTGATATTTTTGGAGTTTAAGTGGCGAATTAAAACTCTTGTTATCACATTGGAACAGTGATTAGGAATTTCTTCTAGGATACCTTCACATGGGAATAAATCAGAATCGTGAATATATGTTGCAGTAAGAGTTTGTCAGAAGTTTGATGATATATGTATCCGTAAGCATTTGAGTGCGCAGCGAAAACTGATTTGGGCCAACTCAAGAGGGTGTAAGGTAAGAAAATTTAGTGTGTTATGGTCTTAGGTATTCGAACCTAGTTAGTTAGTCTTGAATTTCGAGGATGAAATTTCATTTAAGTGAGGGAAGGAATTGTAGTACATAAAAATCTAATCTACTAAATCGCATACATTAAATTTAATAAATATTAGGATTTATTATTTTTAACTTTAATTGATTCAAATTTTTTTATTTGAATTATGCCTTAATAAATATTAGTTATTTATTTAAATAATTTTGTTGTGCTAACTATTTAATTATTTCTATTAATTGTTTATGTCTCCTCATTTGAATTATTTTATTATATCGCTTATTTGTTTTAAATATTTTTAAAGATTTTAAGATTTGCTTATTTAAATGATTTTAATTGCTCGAATTATTTATTTAGAATAATTTAAGTTTAGTGATTAGTAATTTTAAACTATTTTAAATGTATAGTTTATTTATTTAAATATTTTTAAATGTCAAAATCATTTTAAATGTTTTTATTCCGCTCGTATATTTATTTAAAATGACTTTTAAATATACATTTAGTTTGTTTAAATTATTTTAATCGCTTTTCTTGTTATTTAAATATTTTACTCATTGTCATGACATCAGAATATTTAAAATATTGAATTTTATTTCTAAGTTATTGCTTAAATTCCTTTAAAGTTTAAATTGCTCAAATATTATTAAGTTGATTATTCTTGGAATTTTTGAGTTCAGTGACTTCCGGTAACGGTTTTCGGCGGTAAATTTCTAGATATTATCTCAAGAGTTAATATTTGTGAGAATTGAGAAAAATAGATGAAATGTTATTTTAGAATTTTCCGGGTGTCAAAGAATCATTTTTATCGCATTCATGAGTTTATTTTTAAAGTTTTTCAAAAATTAGCATTTTCAAACCCGGTAAATAAAATTAGAGCATTTAATTCTTGAAATTTCAAATTTGTGTATTTGCGAAATCAAGGCCGAACACTTTTACTCGCGCCATATAAAATACTACATGTTATATAATATTTTTCTACACACTTATAGTATATTGACCCGGACCAAAATTTTTTATTTTTCTTTTCAACCCAAGTTACAGCCCAAAAACACCTGGCCCATTTTCAATCACCCCTTCTCCAATCCATCGTAGATCGCAGACTTCTTACCATTTCCATTTCCCTCACTCGGTTTGGCCTCATCTGATTTCCCCTCCATTTCCTTCAACCATCGGCCGCCACGGCAGGGCTTTTTCCCGGCGCATCGTTCCTCCAGGCGAGCTGCACTAATTCCATCATCCATTTCCAGCTCGTTTTCCCAACGGCCGAGCTCCCCCATTTCTGATTTTTGGAGCCGAGGCAAGAATATGAGTTTCTTTGGCCACCGAGCAGATTAATACGTCATGTGCTTGTTTTCCTGCGTTATTTTTGAATTTTATGGATTATAGGGTGCTTGTTCGATTCTTTTTCTGTTTTTATTCATGCCTTGTTTGAAGCAGCAACAGCTGCAGAAGCCAGATGCAGATTTTGTGATGCATGTACTATGGATTCAGGAGCGACGTGGCACATGAAGTCAAGGAAATGGTTTGATCAATATAAATCAGTCTCAGGAGGATCTGTATTCATGGAAAATGAGCATGCCTTGGAAATCAGTGGGGTTGGTACCATCAAAATAAAAAATATTTGATGGCACTGTTCGTACCATATAGGAGGTACGATATGTGAAGGGTCTGACAAAGAATCATTTGTCTTTGGGGCAAATGGATGATATTGGGTACAAAACCCATATCGAGAATAGGATCGTGAAGATGTGAAAGGCGTGCTTGTGGTTATGAAGGAAGAAAAGGTTTCTGCAAATCTGTATGTACTTTTGGGAGAAACACAAAAAAATGGAAAAATAACTATTGCATCAATTGGTTATGGAGAATAATTAACAGTGTTGTGGCATAGAAAGCTTGGGCATATGTCAGAACGAGAAATGAAGATTCTTTCAAAACGAAAGCTGTTGTCGGGGCTTACAAAAGTTATTATATCCTTTTGTGAGCATTGTGTTACCAGTAAACAACACAGATTAAATTTTAGCACATCTACTGCCAAAATCAAAGGCATATTGGAACTGATTCATTCTGATGTTTGGCAAGCACCGATGGTATCCCTAGGAGAAGCGAGATATTTTGTCTTGTTTATTTATGATTTCTCTATGAGATTTTGGGTGTATCCAATCAAATAAAATTCAGATGTTTTTGAAGTTTTAAAAGTTTTCAAAGCGCGAGTTGAACTTTATTCTGACAAGAAAATAAAGTGTTTGAGCACAAAAATGGAGGAGAATATACCAGTGATGAATTTGATACATTTTTCCAGCATGAGGGTATCAAATGACAGTTCACGATGGCTTACACGCCTCAACAAAATGGAGTCGCAGAGTGAATGAACAGAACTTTTTTGGACAAAATAAGAGCCATGTTGAGGACTGCAGATCTATCCAAGTCATTTTGGACAGAAATAGTCAAAACCGCTTCTTACATCATCAATCGATCCCCTTCAGTGGTGATTGATATGAAGACTCCCGATGGAGGTATGGACTGGCAAGCCAGCTGATTATTTTTGGCTACATATATTTGGAAGTCCGGAGTACATTTTGTACAATGAGCAAGAGAGATCAAAGTTGGATTCTAAATCCAGATGTATCTTCTTGGGTTATGCTGATGGAGTAAAGGGGTTTCGCTTGTGGGATCCCATCATCCACAAGTTTATCATCAGCAGAGATGTTATCTTCGAGGAAGATAAAATGAAGGGATACAAAGGCACACTGAATTCAGAAACTACTATCATTCAGGTGGGAAAGACAGACGAAGATCAAGTTTCTTGTGAAGCAGCACCAGAGCATGAAGAACAATAAACTAGTTGATTCAGAGGTTTCCAAAGTGAGGCAGTCAACTTGAGAGAGAAGACCACCAGGTTGGATTTCAGATTATGTCATTGAACGCGATATTGCATGTTGTCTATTAATAGATGATGGTGAGCCATCAAGTTTCCATGAGGCTACTCAAAGCTCGGATATATCCCCATGGATGACAGCGATGCAGGAAGAATTGGAAGCATTTGACAGAAACAAAACTTGGGATCTTATTACACTAACACAAGGAATGAAAGCTATCAGTAACAGATGGGTTTATAAGATCAAGCGTGATAGCAATAACCAAGTGGAGCGATATCATGCGAGAATGGTTGTAAAAGAGTTTGCTCAGAAAGAAGGCATTGACTTCAGTGAGATATTTTCTCCTGTAGTTTGACTTACAATAGTCAGATTATTATTGGCAATGTGTGCGGTGTTTGACCTAAATCTAAAATAGTCAGATGTGAAACTGCATTTCTTCATGGTGATCTTGAAGAAGAAATCTATATACTCCATCCAGAAGGTTTTGTGGAAAAAGGCAAAGAAAACTTGGTTTGCAAGTCGAACAAATCTCTGTACGGTTTCAAATATGTGCCGAAGTGTTGGTACAAGAGATTTGATTCCTATATCATGAGCCTTGGGTACAACAGACTTATTGCAGACCCTTGTACGTATTTCAAGAGGTCTGGTAATGATGATTATATCATTTTGTTGTTGTACGTAGAAGACAGGTTGGTAGCAGTTCACAACAAAGATCGTGTCCAAGAATTGAAGGCACAGTTGGCTAGAAAATTTGATATGAAGGACTTGGGACTAGCAAATAAGATTTTAGGGATGCAAGTTCACCAAAACAGAAGTAATAGGAAGATTTGGCTTTCCCAAAAAAAATTATTTGAAAAAATTCTTGCAGCGCTTCAACATGCAAGATAGCAAGCCAATTTCAACCCCTCTTCCTATTAACTTCAAGTTATCCTTTGAGATGTGTCCTAGCAGTAAAGCAGAGAGGATGGAGATGTCTCGAGTACCGTATGCATTAGCAGTGGAAAGTTTGATGTTTGCTATGATCTGTACAAGACAAGACATTGCACAAACAGTGAGAGTAGTCAGTTGGTATATGAAGAATCCTGGACAAAGCAATGGATCATGGTTAAAAGGATCCTTAGATACATTAAGGGTACCTCGGATGCTGCATTATGTTTTTGAGGATCAGATTTTACACTCAGGGGCTATGTGGATTCAGATTACTCAGGTGATTCAGATAAAATAAAATCTACTACTGGTTATGTGTTTACAATTGCAGGAGGTGCAGTAAACTGTGTTTCAAAACTGCAAACAGTTGTGGCATTATCTACAACGGAGGCAGAATACATGACAGCTACTCAAGCTTGCAATGAGAAAATATGGATTAAAATATTATTGGAGAAGCTTGGGCACAAACAAGAAAAAATTGCTTTGTTTGTGATAGTTAGAGTGTCTTGCAAATTGCAAAGAATCCAGTCTTTCATTCCAGGACTAAACACATTGGAGTTCAATTTCAATTTGTACGAGAAATGTTAGAGGAAAGAAGTGTGGATATGCAGAAAATACATACAAAGGATAACATAGCTGATGTTCTGACCAAGCCAGTGAACACATATAAGTTTAAGTATGTGGTGTAGATCCTCAAGTGGCCTAGCAGAAACGTAAGCAGCGGAAATGGAAAGATCAAAAGGTTGTGTGGAGATGTGTTTGTTTCTCAAATATTGAAACGGAAACATGCAGCATAGCAAATTGAGAATTTGATTCTCATGATCACATCGAAAGATGCATCTATAAATAGATGTGTAGTAGCCCGTATCCAAAACTAATGATTAATGAGTAATTAATCGTATATTTATGTTGAGATTAAGTAAAACGTGATTAAGAAAATTCTAGATGAATTAACGGAGTCCAGAAATGGATCCAGGACACTCAAAAATGGTGGATATGGTTCGGCAGGTTCGGACGCTCTGAACTTGAGTTCGGACGATCCGAACATGGACGGAGCCAGGCTTCGGAGGCTCTGAAGACTTCGGACGGTCCGAAGTGGGTTTGAACGATCCGAACTCATGCGGCCAGCTGTCCTAAAATAATACGTCATTGGTGACGTCATCCGGGAGGTTCGGACGATCCGAAGAGCCAGTTCGGATGACCCGAACAGTGTATTGGACAGGCGTATGGTTGCATGCGATTGGTTGGATGCGTGGCGGAGATCGGATGATCCGATGAGACGATCGGACGGCCCGAAGCAGTTTGGACGATCCAAAGTTAGGATCGGACGATCCGAACGTGCTCTATAAATATGAGGTCCGAGCTCCTCATTTGGTGCGAATTCCGAGTTCCTCTCCTTTGCCCACGTGGCTCTATTTTAGTGCTTTGGGTACTCTTATTTAGAGTTGGAGTAGGGAACATATTTTTAGTATAGTCAGACAGTGTTTGACATAGTAGCTGAGCAGTACTCGTATAGCGGAGCAGTGCTCGAGGCTGTGGAGCTGCAGCAGGGGTGTGCCCCTAGTTGCAGGATAGTCGCCATCACTGGGCTGACGACGAATGCAGGTATAGCTATGGTCTCCTTAAATTATTTAGGAGTATGCAATAGCTTAGTTAAGGCTTTTAGAGCTTATTGTTTGATGCATGGGTATTTGCATTGTAGACTTGATGATATGCTTGGAACCTAGAGTGGGACTACTAGGACTGCCTTAGAAAGGTACGTAAGTACTGACTGAGATTGCCAGCGGATATGGATGCTTATATGTTGCATTTATGTGTTTGCATGTTATTATTGTTATGCGGCATGTGCATATCATCTTGTGCCTGAACATCCGTATATCTTTCGAGATGAGCCAGTTAGGGTTGCTCGGCCCTGTTAGGACGTTTGATATCGAGTACCCTTAGGTATTGATACCTCGAGGACTTCGTGGTCCGCATCCGTGATTCAGGAATGAGTGATCGCACACAGTGGTTAGCTACCCCGATGTGACAAGCTTATATCCCAGGCGCCAGTCTGAGCAGTTCATATACAGTTATCCCAGATATGGATATCCGGTCATTTGCATGCATCATATTTGTATGTTTATCCGTGCTTTCGTATTGAGCTTAGAGCTCACGTCCAGTATTTTTTGTGTATATGGATACCCTATTCGACGGGGCAGGTGTAGGTGCAGGATTGAGCACCAGGAGCCTGGAGGAGCCAGTGACCTTGAAGACATAAGTATTTAGCTGTAGGTTTTTATCTAAGTAAATTCGATTGGGTTGTATAAATCGAGTTTGTTAGTCGGTTGTATTCTGCCGATCTGCTTGTATTTAAGTCTTCCGCAGCGATTTTATTTAATGCATGCTTAATTATGCTCTTAACTCTGATTAGGTAGTGGATCCGGGTCGGGTTGCTACATTTATTGGTATCAGATCTGCATGCAAGGGACTTATGAAATTGATAATAAGACTTCTTGATTATCCTTGTAGGATTGATTAAGGCCTAGCGAAAGAAGATTTGGTTCTTCATTGCCGAGGTTTGCGGCATAAGTCTTTATTATAAAGAATGCAGCAGTGATGAGAACACCAGTAGTAGCATATCGATAGATAGACTGACTGCTATGGACAGTTCATCATTCGATGCATTGGAATGCTGATCGAAGAATATATGGATTCCAACCAGGGAAGATTGGAAGAGAAGATCGAGTATATCGCGTCAGATACCTCTGAGGGCTTTTTGGAACGAATGGTTTTTAGTAATCCATGTGATTTCAGTCCGAAGATATTCTCCACTCATAGTTGGAGAGATTGTCAAATAGACCTTTACCAGGGAATGCTTCGAGTGCCTAAAGCATGACAGGTTTCTAGCGTAAGGTCTGTAAACTCGTGTAGAACATGGTTTTACCGGTATGCTTGTATCGATGCTTTTGGTAGGCATACGGGAAACTTCATGTTCAAAAGCATGATTTGGATACAAGAAGAATGCTGATGGTAGATCGCGAGCAAAAGAAGTCGACCGACATGCACTGACGCAGAGCATAGCTGGTTAGCTATCACGTGCCATTTCTCCGGAGTTCTTCGCGGGAGGACATGTAAAGAGACTTGGATGGAAGTATGCTTGTATCGATGCGTATGTCGATGGGAAGCTTCATGCTCAAGGGACGAAGACAGGATTCGATGATTTTAAATACTGTATTGTTGTAGTTGTAAACAGTATTTCAGTTGTAATGAATCATCAGAATTTGGTTGTATCAGTTCAAGTTATTGGATGTACATTTTGTTGTATTTTGAATACTGTATGTATTACATGGGATTGTAATAAAGGAAATTGTACATAACTTGAAGTAATGATACATGTTTTACTTATTCAAAGATTCGTGTTTGATTACAAGTAATTTTACTAAGTTTGGCTTGGAATTAGTTGATTGGTGATCAACTATGTTAACTCATGGATTTTGAGTAAGCCAGCGATAACGAATTGACATGGGGTTAGTCTAGGTGTCTTCCTAAGGCTGACCTAATTAGTCTTTTGACTGGGTTAGTGCCATTGATGAGGTAATTCATCTGGGGGCATGGAAATATTGATCTTGTTTGGAATTTTGAGTTTTTGTTCTAAGTTGTTTCCTTAGGACAGTAGTCTGATTGACCTTCATAGGTTAAGACTTCGTGATGATGGGATTTCATCGGGATACCAAGTCGAGTATATGCCGAGAGTTGTGGACTATGACCATGACTAGACATGATGGAGCGCGACCCTATGCCAGTGTTACTCTGGGAGTCTTTCGTACTTCGGAGAATGCCTGGAAGCCTTCCTGCTTCAGAATTTGGTGGTGGGAAGGCTACTTAGTCTAGAGTTTTGGTAACAGTCACGACGGGATATGACATTGGATTGGATGCCTGGTTAGGTATCGGCGGTTTAGATATCGTCTGATTGTCGTCAGAGATATTGGTTGTAGTTTTGTCATAAGGACCAGTCTTGGAGGGATTTTCTTGACAAGTGCGTACTCTGAGCAGATAGTTCTAGCCTATTGGATACTGCTAGACTAGTGGATCTAGTCGGTGTTTGAATGCTCTTGTGATAAGGGCTATCCAGGAAATGGGTTTGTGAAATTCCTGAAACATTTGACTCGGGGATGAGTAGTTTTCAGCAATGATGGTTTCCTTCAGTGATAGATTATATCCGATGCTAAGGATTGTACATGACTATTTGAGGCGTGAGGATAGCGTGATTTATGCCAGTGTACACTTGGTGGTGATTTCAGGTGGGACACCGTGAAAAGTTACCTCAGTCTCGATTTGTTGCAGTCTTAGCAAGAAATATAGTTATCAGGAGCATGTTCAACGATAGTTGGAATCTTTCGGACTTGTATTGCGGCTTGGGTTGAACAAGTCCTTATGATCATCTTGAATGAATATAGACAGTGGATAGTATGTCTAGACTGGTGCAGGTTTAGCACTAGTGATTACTGGTAACTGTTGTCTGACTCTGTCAAAGATGAGTGATTGAATCAGCTGTGATTCTTTTGATTCCAAGTATTTGGGATATGCAGACGTGTGGCAGTGAGATCATCGATATTGATCGAGCCATGAGAGTTTCATTGATAAGTGATTGTCTGATTAGGGTTGATATCGTCAGGCATGGCGAGAGCTACATTATATCGATTTGATTGATCAGATTATTCCAATCGGTACAGATGGGATATAGTGAATCAAGAAGTACTGGGAATGGTACTTTAAGTATGGTATGCTTTGATATAACGATTCAAGTGCATTTAGGAAATTCTTCAGTCGCTAAGGGATCTCCAGGAATGCGGGAATCGAGACTTTTGGATTCTGCGGATCACGAAAGTGGCCATTAGTTGGCTCTTGTGATCGTAGTTGTTGGTAAGTTGCTTTGGCTACCAGTGACGGAATTTGATCTGAGCATTGCTTGGTGTTAGCAATTATTGATCCAGTTTGAGGAAATAGGATTCAGTGATTGTCCCAGGATTGTCAGTGGACAAATTTTGGGGACTGTTGGTCAGAGTGTTTTGCTTGGGGTGCTTCCAATATATGTCTCAAGAGTTGTTCTTGAGAGGCGATTCGACAAGTGCTTATGGATTTCAATGAGCATTAGGAAGTTAGCATTAGTCGTTTCATGGGATGAGACAACAGCTGAGACTTGTTTTTCTGAGTCTGGCAGGGTTGTTGTCACTGATATCCCAGTGCGTTCTGATTTGTTGTGTCATTGAAAGGTTGAGATAGCGGGATTTCCACTAGTATTGATAGATTTTGTGCGGGATCTAGTTGAATCCGTTTGGTTATCCCCGCTAGGGAGCCAAGGATTTGGTTATCTGGAACAGGATTAACCGGAATCGTTTTCGTCGATACTATCTCTAGTTCCGAGATAGAAGTAAGCATCTGATATAGACTACTGCTGAGGATGGTGTTGGTCCATCTGGGAGTTTCAGCAGGATGATAGTGAATTTTGAGGCAACGACCTCGAAGGGTGCATTAAAACAAGAAATTGTGTACAAGGATTTTGTAGCAATTGGGGTTAATAAGCAGAGATTTTGTCATCTGTTTACTTAGTTGGTACTCTTTGGGAAACATTCATTGGGAAAAGTAAGTTCTGAAGGTACGTACTATGACGCCAGGAATTGTCAGGATTTGGTGGTTATCCATGATAGGATGACTAAGATGATAAATTAGATACCATCTACGACAGCGAGATTCGGATCAAGGTTTATTGCAATCAGTCTGAGGTTTCAGATGGTTAGAGTCGTGTGCAGTGGTGCGATTGCTCTGCGAGCCGGTGGCCGGTAGTTGCCATTTCTATTCGCATAAGGTACTATTTTGGAAGATACATTTTATCCTTCGTGATAAAAAGTAACCCACACGAGTTCTTGAAAAAGGGATATCTAGGATTTGACCGAGAGTCGAATCTAGATCGATTTGTTTAGAGCTTTGCGATAACGTCAAGGGATGCGATGTTATCGTTACACTAGTGAGATACAATGAGTTGTATCTTGTTTTCTCAATGGGCAGCGATAGAGTTCGTGCGTGTCCAGAGATATCTGATAACTAGTTACAATCTTAGCATGAGTGTCATCGCTAAGATCTGTAGGAAGTGTGACTGATTCAATGGGTAATTTGGACCGAATGTGCCATGTCGTTGCGGTTAACGATGGATAACTGACGGTAGTCAGTAGTGTGACACAATTTTAGCAAGGATTGGGGTTGTCGAAGGTTATTCGACCCAATGTTTTGAACCGGAACTATTAATGAATTGGACGAATGGTTTATACTATATTCCCGGGGTTTACTCTAGATTTCGAGGACGAAATCCTTTTAAGGTGGTGGGAATGTAGTAGCCCGTATCCAAAACTAACGATTAATGAGTAATTAATCGTATATTCATGTTGAGATTAAGTAAAACATGATTAAAGAAATTTCAGATGAGTTAACGGAGTCCAGAAATGGATCCAGGACACTCAAAAATGGTGGATATGGTTCGGCAGGTTCGGACGATCCGAACATGGACGGAGCCAGGCTTCGGAGGCTCTGAAGACTTTGGACGGTCCGAAGTGGGTTCGGACGATCCGAACTCATGCGGCCAGCTGTCCCAAAATAATACGTCATTGGTGACATCATCCAGGAGATGTTCGGACGATCCAAAGAGCCAGTTCGGATGACCCGAACAGTGTATTGGACAGGTGTATGGTTGCATGCGATTGGTTGGACGCGTGGCGGAGATCGGATGATCCGATGAGACGATCGGACGGCCCGAAGCAGTTCGGACGATCCGAAGTCAGGATCGAACGATCCGAACGTGCTCTATAAATATGAGGTCCGAGCTCCTCATTTGGTGTGAATTCCGAGTTCCTCTCCTTTGCCCACGTGGCTCTATTTTAGTGCTTTGGGTATTCTTATTTAGAGTTGGAGTAGGGAACATATTTTTAGTATAGTCAGACAGTGTTTGACATAGTAGCTGAGCAGTACTCATATAGCGGAGCAGTGCTCGAGGCTGTGGAGCTGCAGCAGGGGTGTGCCCCTAGTTGCAGGATAGTCGCCATCAATGGGCTGACGACGGACGCAGGTATAGCTATGGTCTCCTTAAATTATTTAGGAGTATGCAATAGCTTAGTTAAGGCTTTTAGAGCTTATTGTTTGATGCATGGGTATTTGCATTGTAGACTTGATGATAGGCTTAGAACCTAGAGTAGGACTGTAGTAACCCAGATACCATTTTAAGATAATAATATGTTAAACATGATTAAGGGTTGGTATTTAACCAATTTCGGAGTGTTATTGGACTTCAAAAGTAAAATTTGGGCTTTTTCATTTTGGGCCGGATAGTAAGTTCCGATCCCGGATAGTAAGCTCCGATCCCAGATAGTAAGCTCCGATCCCGGATAGTAAGCTCCGATCGGAATGGAAGCTCCGATCCTGGAACGGAAGCTCCGATCCCCAGCTGTCAAAAATGATCGATGACTCAGTCGCGAGTTTTGACAAGTGTCGGTCATAGAGCAGATCGGAAGCTCCGATCGTAGATCGGAAGTTCCGATCCTGGCGTGGCAGACATGCACGCAATGAGCTGGATCGGAAGCTCCGATCCCGAAATCGGAAGTTCCGATCCTGGCCGAGAAATTTGGCTATAAATAGGGCCGTTCAGAGTTCATTTTCAATTACGAATTCCCGAGTTTCCTTCTTCAGTTATATAGTGTGAGATATACACTTGAGGGCCCTATCGATTATAATAGAGGTTCTGGAATAACCAAGGTGTGGTTATAGTCATCCGGGACTAGCGTCTTCAAAGGTCTTACTTCGAACGAAGGTATGGTCCGGGAATCGATTTAAGTTTTGGGAGTACTTATTATATAGTGACCCTGCATGGAATCACCTACTAACTGGCAACTAATAGCATGCATTAAACTTAAATACAGCAAAATACTTAACAGAGTAAAAACGTGCGGAAACATATTCCATAATGTACATATCAGCTTAGTAATATAATCCAGGCTTAAATCTGTAGTGATACAACCATATCGAAATTCTTAAAAGTAAACATTATACAGCTAATAAATCGTGCTGTATAAAAACTTTCAAAGCTCCTGCTCCCTAGTCCTGCCTTGAACTACCAGCTCCGTCCATCCTGCGACCTGCCCCATGGAATAGGGTGTCCAAGATAACAACTAGGACGTGAGCGCTACGCCCAGTACATAGACATGAGTAAACATATGTATATAATGCATGCAACATGATGACTGGTACAGGGTCATCTGAAAAGTCATGCTCAGAACCGGCGCCATATGAGTGCTGCCACCGCACGGATCAACCTCTGGGTGCAACCACACTCGTCTAGTACACCAGAGTAGACAGACATAAATGCCCCCGCCGTCGCGGTACTCTTAGTGACAGACTATCGAGTATAGAGCTGAGCGGCTCTATAGTCAGGTATAACAAGGTATAGGCTCAACGTGTATATGCACATGACATATGAGTATAGAAAACGGTAAATCATATATCATGCCATATAATAATGCCAAATAAATGCAACATATAAACATGTATACTCGCTGGCAATCTCAGTCAATGTGTACGTACCTCTAGGCTAGTTCAAGTATAATAGGATCCTAGGTTCCAAGCCTATATTCAAAAGTTCACCGTATCACTACATAAATTCTATAAGCCTTAACTAAGCTAATAAGTACTCCCAAAACTTAAATAGATTCCCGGACCATACCTTCGTCCGTAGTTAGCCCTTTGGAGTCGCTAGTCCTGAATGACTATAACCTCACCGTGGTTATTTCAGAACCTCACTATTAACCGATAGGGCCCTCAAGTGTATATCTCACACTATATAACTGAAGAAGGAAACGCGGGAATTCGTATTTCAAAACTGAAGCAAATGAGCCCTATTTATAGCCAAAATCTCGGCAACGATCGGAACCACCGATCTCGGGATCGGAGCTTCCGATTCCAGCTCATTCTGTGCATGTCCGACACGTCGGGATCGGAACCACCGTTCCGGGATCGGAACTTCCGATCGAACCCCCGATCAACACTTGTCAAAACTCACGGCTGAGTCATCGAGCATTGCTGGCTGGCTGAGATCGGAACCTCCGTTCCTGATCGGAACGTCCGATCCCCGTGCATCCGATCTGCTTTCGAAGTGGTCAGGATCGGAGCTTCCGAACTGGGATCGGAGCTTCCGATCTGGCCCAAAGTCAAAAGCCCAAATTCCTCTTCCGAAGTCCAATAACACTCCGAAATAGATCAATTACCAACCCTTAATCATGTTTAACATATTATTATCTTAAAATGGGTTCCGGGTTACTACATTCTCCCCACCTTTAGATATTTCGTCCGCGAAATAATATCTAAAGATAAATCAAGATAACAATATGAAACAACAAACCATGTCTTATTACAACAACGGTAATTACATCTTATATGGTAATAAAAAATACAAAGCAAACAACTCAGGATATTCTGCTCGCATACGACTCTCAGTTTCCCAAGTTGCTTCTTCAACGCCTCGGCGCTGCCACTGTACCATCACAAGTGGTATAGTCTTGTTCCCAAGAACTTTCTCCTTCCTGTCTAGGATACAGATTGGTCGTTCAACAAAAGACAGATCTGGCTCTAGCTGAATATCAGTAGATTGAATCACATGAGATTCATCAGCTATGTACTGTCGAAGCAACGACACATGAAAAACATTGTGTATACTGGAAAGAGATGGCGGTAAAGCCAAACGATAAGCAACATCTCCGATCTTCTCCAGTATCTGGAAAGGCCCAATGTAACGAGGAGACAACTTGCCTTTCACACCAAATCTCATCACCTTCCTGAAAGGTGATACTCGGAGAAATACATATTCACCAGGCTCAAACTGAAGTGGCCTGCGGTGAATATTCGCATAACTGGCTTGTCTATCTTGAGCAACTTTGATCCTATGCTTGATCAAATCTACCTTGTCTACAATCTGCTGCACCAATTCAGGACCCTCGACTTGCCGTTCCCCGACTTCATCCCAGAATAACGGAGTACGACACCGTCGACCATACAATGCCTCGAAAGGTGCCATATCAATACTACGATGATAACTGTTATTGTAGGCAAATTCAATCAAAGGTAACTGATCCTGCCAAGATAAACCAAAGTCCATGACAGAAGAACGTAGCATATCCTCCAGCGTACGAATAGTGCGCTCTGACTGCCCGTCAGTCTCCGGATGATACGCCGTGCTCAAACTCAGAGTGGTACCCAATGCCTGCTGAAAACTACCCCAAAAACGTGAAGTAAATCGCGGATCTCTATCACTGACAATACTCACTGGAATCCCATGTAATCGCACAATCTCCTGGATATATAAGCGTGCCATGCGATCATAAGAATACTCCCGGTTATAAGGAATGAAATGTGCTGATTTCGTCAAACGGTCAACAACGACCCAGATAGCATCACACTGACGTGACGTCATAGGCAAGTGGGTGACAAAATCCATAGTTACGTGCTCCCACTTCCATTCGGGAATCTCAAGATTCTGCAGTAATCCACCTGGTCGTCGATATTCAGCCTTGACCTGTTGACAAACCAAACATCTCGAAACAAACTGATAAATACTTCGCTTCATTCCCTTCCACCAGAATCTAGTTCGCAAGTCCTTATACATTTTCATACTTCCAGGATGAACTGATAATCGACTCCTGTGAGCTTGAGATAGAATATCATTCCTGAGCTCCGCAACATTAGGTACAACCACTCTATTGGATAGGCACAATAAACCATCTGCCTGAAAATGGAATCCAGATGTATTAACTCCATTGGCTAGACGTGCCAATCGCTGAGTCTTAACATCAGATATCTGAGCATCTCTGATCCGAGAATACAATGCTGGCTCAGATAGAATAGTATACAAACGAATCCCATTCCTCCCTTTCTTGTGCTTGAGCGTAAAACTCAATGAACAACACTCTTGAATCATATGAGATATTTCATTAGTCTGAAGTGCAGACAGTCTCACCTGCCGACTCAAGGCATCAGCAGTAAGATTAGCAGAACCTGGATGATATTTGATTTCACAATCATAATCCTTCAAGAGATCCATCCAGCGTCTCTGTCGCATATTCAACTCTGCCTGAGTGAATAAATACTTCAAACTCTTGTGATCCGTAAATATCTCAAATTTCTCGCCATAAAGATAATGTCTCCAAATCTTGAGCGCAAATACAATGGCGGCTAACTCGAGATCATGCACTGGATAGTTATTCTCATGCGTCTTCAACTGTCGAGAAGCATAGGCAATAACATGTCCATGCTGTGTCAACACACATCCCAACCCCTGACCAGAGGCATCAGTATAGACAACATAACCTCCTGATCCAGAAGGTAGAGCTAGCACAGGTGCAGTAGTAAGACGTCTACGCAGCTCGTGAAATGACTCCTTACAATCCGAGGACCAAATGAAGGCAACATATTTCCGAGTAAGCTGAGTCAAAGGCCTGGCCAACTGTGAAAAATTCTCGATGAACCGACGGTAATATCCCGCTAGACCCAAGAAACTACGAATCTCAGCAACCGTCGTCGGTCGAGACCAGTTCAGCACTGCCTCTATCTTACTAGGATCAACAGATATCCCTTCACTCGAAATCACATGACCGAGAAATACTACCCGATCAAGCCAGAATTCACACTTGCTCAATTTCTCATATAGCTGCTTATCTCGTAACGTCTGTAGAACAATCCTCAAATGCTGTGCATGCTCATCCTTGTCATGAGAATAAACAAGAATATCATCTATGAAGACGATGACAAATCTATCCAGATAATCTCGAAATACCTGATTCATCAGATTCATAAAGACTGCCGGTGCATTCGTCAAACCGAATGGCATCACCAGAAACTCATAATGCCCGTATCTGGTCCTGAAAGCAGTCGTAGATATATCTGAGTCTCGTACCCGCATCTGATGGTATCCAGATCTCAGATCTATCTTAGAATAAACAGAAGTACCCTGTAGTTGATCAAACAGATCATCAATCCGCGGCAAAGGATACTTATTCTTGATGGTGACACGATTCAACTGCCTGTAATCAATACATAATCGCATCGATCCATCCTTCTTCTTGACAAACAAAACAGGTGCTCCCCACGGAGAAACACTCGGACGAATATATCCCTTATCAAGCAGATCTTGCAACTGCTGTTTCAATTCCCTCATCTCTGACGGTTCCGGACGATAAGGTGCTCGGGATATAGGCGTAGTTCCTGGTACTAGATCAATACCAAATTCAACCTCTCGAACCGGAGGAAAACCAGGAATCTCATCAGGGAATACGTCAGGAAACTCGCTGATAACCGGTAGCTGATCAATACCCGTACTACTCATGGACATATCAACTGCATAGATGAGGTAGCCCTCCCCACCTGACTCCAAGACATGACATGCCTTCAGAGCCGAAACAAGTGGCATCGGAGGTCGCGCACCCTCACCATAAAAGTACCAACTATCACCATCAACGGGATGAAACTGTACCAGATGCTGATAACAATCCACAGTAGCGTGATACAAAGTCAGCATATCTATTCCCAAGATACAGTCAAAATCCGTCATCGCTAATATCATCAAATTAGCCGATAACACATTACCCTCAAACTCCAGAAGGCAACCCATCACTAGACGCTTAGTTACTACCTCCTGCTCCAACGGAGTAGATACAACTAAATCCATATCTAATGATACATAAGGTAATCTATGTCTCTTAACGAAGCGACTAGAAATAAAGGAATGCGATGCTCCCGTATCAATTAATACAAGTGCAGGAATACCACATAACAAGAAGTTACCTGCCAACATGCGATCGCTTCCCTCAGTAGCCTACTCCTGAGACAGAGCAAACACCTGCCCTTGAGTTTGGGGACGATAACCAGAAGAACTCTGTGGTGCTGGCTGCTGACGTGGAAAAATAGAAGCTTGAGATCCAACTTGTGATCCCGATCCACTAGCAGAACCCATACGCTGAGGACAATCTCTCCGCAGATGTCCCTGCTGACCACAAATATAACACGCCCCAGTAGCTCTCCGACATGAAGCTGCAGGATGCTTCCCACCACAGTGGATACAAAACTCCTCCTTCTTCTTCTTCTTCCCAAAGCGGAAAGTACCTCGTGAACCACGAGATCCAGATGAAGTAGTAGGAGTAGAAGAAGACGTAGGTACAAATGGCACAACAGATTGAGCTCGAGGCTCAAAAGATCCACTAGGCTGTGCTGGCATCATCAACTATGCACGCCTGTTGCTAGTCTCCACAAGACGGCAACGGTTCACCAAAGTCTCATAAGATACCGGGTCATCACAGACGACAACCTGAGAGTAGATATCTTGGTTCAGGCCTTGCAGAAAGATATCATATTTCGACGCATCACTCTCATTGATATGAGGACTGAAAGGTAGTAGATCAAGAAATCGCTGTTGATACTGATCAATAGTCATTGATCCTTGCCTCAAAGTAAGCAACTCCATAGATCGTGCTTGGCGAACAGCCGGAGGAAAATACAATTTCTGAAACTCCTGACAGAAATCCCCCCAAGTCACCTGTCCTCTCTCAGTACGTGCCTGAGCAACCTTGGCATCCCACCAAAAACGTGCTCTATCCTCTAGAACGAATTCTAGAACTTCCAATTTCTGCTCCTCAGTACACTCAAAAGCTCGAAACGTGCTCTCAAGTTTAGACATCCAGCTTCTAGCTTGTTCAGGATTCTCGCCTCCCACTAAGGGTTTTGGTCCTACCTGCATAAACTTATTAATAGTATAGCGACGTCGACCCTCATGAGGACGATGTTGATCATCCTGATGATGATGGCGACGATGATGATGACCACCTCCCTGGCCAACACTACCGTGACTCTCGTCAGCCATATCCTGAAAAGAATTGCACATTAAAATCCCAAATGCGCAAGAATTACTCAAGACTAAACTAAATCCCAAGTACTAATCCCAAAATCTATGCATGCTCTGATACCAAAAATGTAGTGACCCTCGTGGAATCACCTACTAACTGGCAACTAATAACATACATTAAACTTAAATACAGCAAAATACTTAACAGAGTAAAAACGTGCGGAAACATATTCCATAATGTACATATCAGCTTAGTAATATAATCCAGGCTTAAATCTGTAGTGATACAACCATATCGAAATTCTTAAAAGTAAACATTATACAGCTAATAAATCGTGCTGTATAAAAACTTTCAAAGCTCCTGCTCCCTAGTCCTGCCTTGAACTACCAGCTCCGTCCATCCTGCGACCTGCCCCATGGAATAGGGTGTCCAAGATAACAACTAGGACGTGAGCGCTACGCCCAGTACATAGACATGAGTAAACATATGTATATAATGCATGCAACATGATGACTGGTACAGGGTCATCTGAAAAGTCATGCTCAGAACCGGCGCCATATGAGTGCTGCCACCGCACGGATCAACCTCTGGGTGCAACCACACTCGTCTAGTACACCAGAGTAGACAGACATAAATGCCCCCGCCGTCGCGGTACTCTTAGTGACAGACTATCGAGTATAGAGCTGAGCGGCTCTATAGTCAGGTATAACAAGGTATAGGCTCAACGTGTATATGCACATGACATATGAGTATAGAAAACGGTAAATCATATATCATGCCATATAATAATGCCAAATAAATGCAACATATAAACATGTATACTCGCTGGCAATCTCAGTCAATGTGTACGTACCTCTAGGCTAGTTCAAGTATAATAGGATCCTAGGTTCCAAGCCTATATTCAAAAGTTCACCGTATCACTACATAAATTCTATAAGCCTTAACTAAGCTAATAAGTACTCCCAAAACTTAAATAGATTCCCGGACCATACCTTCGTCCGTAGTTAGCCCTTTGGAGTCGCTAGTCCTGAATGACTATAACCTCACCGTGGTTATTTCAGAACCTCACTATTAACCGATAGGGCCCTCAAGTGTATATCTCACACTATATAACTGAAGAAGGAAACGCGGGAATTCGTATTTCAAAACTGAAGCAAATGAGCCCTATTTATAGCCAAAATCTCGGCAACGATCGGAACCACCGATCTCGGGATCGGAGCTTCCGATTCCAGCTCATTCTGTGCATGTCCGACACGTCGGGATCGGAACCACCGTTCCGGGATCGGAACTTCCGATCGAACCCCCGATCAACACTTGTCAAAACTCACGGCTGAGTCATCGAGCATTGCTGGCTGGCTGAGATCGGAACCTCCGTTCCTGATCGGAACGTCCGATCCCCGTGCATCCGATCTGCTTCCGAAGTGGTCAGGATCGGAGCATCCGAACTGGGATCGGAGCTTCCGATCTGGCCCAAAGTCAAAAGCCCAAATTCCTCTTCCGAAGTCCAATAACACTCCGAAATAGATCAATTACCAACCCTTAATCATGTTTAACATATTATTATCTTAAAATGGGTTTCGGGTTACTACATTCTCTCCACCTTTAGATATTTCGTCCGCGAAATAATATCTAAAGATAAATCAAGATAACAATATGAAACAACAAACCATGTCTTATTACAACAACGGTAATTACAACTTATATGGTAATAAAAAAATACAAAGCAAACAACTCAGGATATTCTGCTCGCATACGACTCTCAGTTTCCCAAGTTGCTTCTTCAACGCCTCGGCGCTGCCACTGTACCATCACAAGTGGTATAGTCTTGTTCCCAAGAACTTTCTCCTTCCTGTCTAGGATACAGATTGGTCGTTCAACAAAAGACAGATATGGCTCTAGCTGAATATCAGTAGATTGAATCACATGAGATTCATCAGCTATGTACTGTCGAAGCAACGACACATGAAAAACATTGTGTATACTGGAAAGAGATGACGGTAAAGCCAAACGATAAGCAACATCTCCGATCTTCTCCAGTATCTGGAAAGGCCCAATGTAACGAGGAGACAACTTGCCTTTCACACCAAATCTCATCACCTTCCTGAAAGGTGATACTCGGAGAAATACATATTCACCAGGCTCAAACTGAAGTGGCCTGCGGTGAATATTCGCATAACTGGCTTGTCTATCTTGAGCAACTTTGATCCTATGCTTGATCAAATCTACCTTGTCTACAATCTGCTGCACCAATTCAGGACCCTCGACTTGCCGTTCCCCGACTTCATCCCAGAATAACGGAGTACGACACCGTCGACCATACAATGCCTCGAAAGGTGCCATATCAATACTACGATGATAACTGTTATTGTAGGCAAATTCAATCAAAGGTAACTGATCCTGCCAAGATAAACCAAAGTCCATGACAGAAGAACGTAGCATATCCTCCAGCGTACGAATAGTGCGCTCTGACTGCCCGTCAGTCTCCGGATGATACGCCGTGCTCAAACTCAGAGTGGTACCCAATGCCTGCTGAAAACTACCCCAAAAACGTGAAGTAAATCGCGGATCTTTATCACTGACAATACTCACTGGAATCCCATGTAATCGCACAATCTCCTGGATATATAAGCGTGTCATGCGATCATAAGAATACTCCCGGTTATAAGGAATGAAATGTGCTGATTTCGTCAAACGGTCAACAACGACCCAGATAGCATCACACTGACGTGACGTCATAGGCAAGTGGGTGACAAAATCCATAGTTACGTGCTCCCACTTCCATTCGGGAATCTCAAGATTCTGCAGTAATCCACCTGGTCGTCGATATTCAGCCTTGACCTGTTGACAAACCAAACATCTCGAAACAAACTGATAAACACTTCGCTTCATTCCCTTCCACCAGAATCTAGTTCGCAAGTCCTTATACATTTTCATACTTCCAGGATGAACTGATAATCGACTCCTGTGAGCTTGAGATAGAATATCATTCCTGAGCTCCGCAACATTAGGTACAACCACTCTATTGGATAGGCACAATAAACCATCTGCCTGAAAATGGAATCCAGATGTATTAACTCCATTGGCTAGACGTGCCAATCGCTGAGTCTTAACATCAGATATCTGAGCATCTCTGATCCGAGAATACAATGCTGGCTCAGATAGAATAGTATACAAACGAATTCCATTCCTCCCTTTCTTGTGCTTGAGCGTAAAACTCAATGAACAGCACTCTTGAATCATATGAGATATTTCATTAGTCTGAAGTGCAGACAGTCTCACCTGCCGACTCAAGGCATCAGCAGTAAGATTAGCAGAACCTGGATGATATTTGATTTCACAATCATAATCCTTCAAGAGATCCATCCAACGTCTCTGTCGCATATTCAACTCTGCCTGAGTGAATAAATACTTCAAACTCTTGTGATCCGTAAATATCTCAAATTTCTCGCCATAAAGATAATGTCTCCAAATCTTGAGCGCAAATACAATGGCGGCTAACTCGAGATCATGCACTGGATAGTTATTCTCATGCGTCTTCAACTGTCGAGAAGCATAGACAATAACATGTCCATGCTGTGTCAACACACATCCCAACCCCTGACCAGAGGCATCAGTATAGACAACATAACCTCCTGATCCAGAAGGTAGAGCTAGCACAGGTGCAGTAGTAAGACGTCTACGCAGCTCGTGAAATGACTCCTCACAATCCGAGGACCAAATGAAGGCAACATCTTTCCGAGTAAGCTGAGTCAAAGGCCTGGCCAACTGTGAAAAATTCTCGATGAACCGACGGTAATATCCCGCTAGACCCAAGAAACTACGAATCTCAGCAACCGTCGTCGGTCGAGACCAGTTCAGCACTGCCTCTATCTTACTAGGATCAACAGATATCCCTTCACTCGAAATCACATGACCGAGAAATACTACCCGATCAAGCCAGAATTCACACTTGCTCAATTTCGCATATAGCTGCTTATCTCGTAACGTCTGTAGAACAATCCTCAAATGCTGTGCATGCTCATCCTTGTCATGAGAATAAACAAGAATATCATCTATGAAGACGATGACAAATCTATCCAGATAATCTCGAAATACCTGATTCATCAGATTCATAAAGACTGCCGGTGCATTCGTCAAACCGAATGGCATCACCAGAAACTCATAATGCCCGTATCTGGTCCTGAAAGCAGTCGTAGATATATCTGAGTCTCGTACCCGCATCTGATGGTATCCAGATCTCAGATCTATCTTAGAATAAACAGAAGTACCCTGTAGTTGATCAAACAGATCATCAATCCGCGGCAAAGGATACTTATTCTTGATGGTGACACGATTCAACTGCCTGTAATCAATACATAATCGCATCGATCCATCCTTCTTCTTGACAAACAAAACAGGTGCTCCCCACGGAGAAACACTCGGACGAATATATCCCTTATCAAGCAGATCTTGCAACTGCTGTTTCAATTCCCTCATCTCTGACGGTGCCAGACGATAAGGTGCTCGGGATATAGGCGTAGTTCCTGGTACTAGATCAATACCAAATTCAACCTCTCGAACCGGAGGAAAATCAGGAATCTCATCAGGGAATACGTCAGGAAACTCGCTGATAACCGGTAGCTGATCAATACCCGTACTACTCATGGACATATCAACTGCATAGATGAGGTAGCCCTCCCCACCTGACTCCAAGACATGACATGCCTTCAGAGCCGAAACAAGTGGCATCGGAGGTCGCGCACCCTCACCATAAAAGTACCAACTATCACCCTCAACGGGATGAAACTGTACCAGACGCTGATAACAATCCACAGTAGCGTGATACAAAGTCAGCATATCTATTCCCAAGATACAGTCAAAATCCGTCATCGCTAATATCATCAAATTAGCCGATAACACATTACCCTCAAACTCCAGAAGGCAACCCATCACTAGACGCTTAGTTACTACCTCCTGCTCCAACGGAGTAGATACAACTAAATCCATATCTAATGATACATAAGGTAATCTATGTCTCTTAACGAAGCGACTAGAAATAAAGGAATGCGATGCTCCCGTATCAATTAATACAAGTGCAGGAATACCACATAACAAGAAGTTACCTGCCAACATGCGATCGCTTCCCTCAGTAGCCTGCTCCTGAGACAGAGCAAACACCTGCCCTTGAGTCTGGGGACGATAACCAGAAGAACTCTGTGGTGCTGGCTGCTGACATGGAAAAATAGAAGCTTGAGATCCAACTTGTGATCCCGATCCACTAGCAGAACCCATACGCTGAGGACAATCTCTCCGCAGATGTCCCTGCTGACCACAAATATAACACGCCCCAGTAGCTCTCCGACATGAAGCTGCAGGATGCTTCCCACCACAGTGGCTACAAAACTCCTCCTTCTTCTTCTTCTTCCCAAAGCGGAAAGTACCTCGTGAACCACGAGATCCAGATGAAGTAGTAGGAGTAGAAGAAGACGTAGGTACAAATGGCACAACAGATTGAGCTCGAGGCTCAAAAGATCCACTAGGCTGTGCTGGCATCATCAACTGTGCACGCCTGTTGCTAGTCTCCACATGACGGCAACGGTTCACCAAAGTCTCATAAGATACCGGGTCATCACAGATGACAACCTGAGAGTAGATATCTTGGTTCAGGCCTTGCAGAAAGATATCATATTTCGACGCATCACTCTCATTGATATGAGGACTGAAAGGTAGTAGATCAAGAAATCGCTGTTGATACTGATCAATAGTCATTGATCCTTGCCTCAAAGTAAGCAACTCCATAGATCGTGCTTGGCAAACAGCCGGGGAAAAATACAATTTCTGAAACTCCTGACAGAAATCCCCCCAAGTCACCTGTCCTCTCTCAGTACGTGCCTGAGCAACCTTGGCATCCCACCAAAAACGTGCTCTATCCTCTAGAATGAATTCTAGAACTTCCAATTTCTGCTCCTCAGTACACTCAAAAGCTCGAAACGTGCTCTCAAGTTTAGACATCCAGCTTCTAGCTTGTTCATGATTCTCGCCTCCCACTAAGGGTTTCGGTCCTACCTGCATAAACTTATTAATAGTATAGCGACGTCGACCCTCATGAGGACGATGTTGATCATCCTGATGATGATGACGACGATGATGATGACCACCTCCCTGGCCAACACTACCGTGACTCTCGTCAGCCATATCCTGAAAAGAATTGCACATTAAAATCCCAAATGCGCAAGAATTACTCAAGACTAAACTAAATCTCAAGTACTAATCCCAAAATCTATGCATGCTCTGATACCAAAAATGTAGTGACCCTGCATGGAATCACCTACTAACTGGCAACTAATAGCATGCATTAAACTTAAATACAGCAAAATACCTAACAGAGTAAAAACGTGCGGAAACATATTCCATAATGTACATATCAGCTTAGTAATATAATCCAGGCTTAAATCTGTAGTGATACAACCATATCGAAATTCTTAAAAGTAAACATTATACAGCTAATAAATCGTGTTGTATAAAAACTTTCAAAGCTCCTGCTCCCTAGTCCTGCCTTGAACTACCAGCTCCGTCCATCCTGCGACCTGCCCCATGGAATAGGATGTCCAAGATAACAACTAGGACGTGAGCGCTACGCCCAGTACATAGACATGAGTAAACATATGTATATAATGCATGCAACATGATGACTGGTACAGGGTCATCTGAAAAGTCATGCTCAGAACCGGCGCCATATGAGTGCTGCCACCGCACGGATCAACCTCTGGGTGCAACCACACTCGTCTAGTACACCAGAGTAGACAGACATAAATGCCCCCGCCGTCGCGGTACTCTCAGTGACAGACTATCGAGTATAGAGCTGAGCGGCTCTATAGTCAGGTATAACAAGGTATAGGCTCAACGTGTATATGCACATGACATATGAGTATAGAAAACGGTAAATCATATATCATGCCATATAATAATGCCAAATAAATGCAACATATAAACATGTATACTCGCTGGCAATCTCAGTCAATGTGTACGTACCTCTAGGCTAGTTCAAGTATAATAGGATCCTAGGTTCCAAGCCTATATTCAAAAGTTCACCGTATCACTACATAAATTCTATAAGCCTTAACTAAGCTAATAAGTACTCCCAAAACTTAAATAGATTCCCGGACCATACCTTCGTCCGTAGTTAGCCCTTTGGAGTCGCTAGTCCTGAATGACTATAACCTCACCGTGGTTATTTCAGAACCTCACTATTAACCGATAGGGCCCTCAAGTGTATATCTCACACTATATAACTGAAGAAGGAAACGCGGGAATTCGTATTTCAAAACTGAAGCAAATGAGCCCTATTTATAGCCAAAATCTCGGCTACGATCGGAACCACCGATCTCGGGATCGGAGCTTCCGATTCCAGCTCATTCTGTGCATGTCCGACACATCGGGATCGGAACCACCGTTCCGGGATCGGAACTTCCGATCGAACCCCCGATCAACACTTGTCAAAACTCACGGCTGAGTCATTGAGCATTGCTGGCTGGCTGAGATCGGAACCTCCGTTCCTGATCGGAACGTCCGATCCCCGTGCATCCGATCTGCTTCCGAAGTGGTCAGGATCGGAGCTTCCGAACTGGGATCGGAGCTTCCGATCTGGCCCAAAGTCAAAAGCCCAAATTCCTCTTCCGAAGTCCAATAACACTCCGAAATAGATCAATTACCAACCCTTAATCATGTTTAACATATTATTATCTTAAAATGGGTTCCGGGTTACTACATATTAGCTTAGTTAAGGCTTATAGAACTTGTGTAGTGATACGGTGAACTTTTGAATATAGGCTTTGAACCTAGGATCTACTTTACTTGAACTAGCCTAGAGGTACGTACACATTGACTGAGATTGCCAGCGAGTATACATGTTTATATGTTGCATTTATTTGGCATTATTATATGGCATGATGTATGATTTACCGTTTTCTATACTCATATGTCATGTGCATATACACGTTGAGCCTATACCTTGTTATACCTGATTATAGAGCCGCTCAGCTCTATACTTGATAGTCTGTCACTGAGAGTACCGCGACGGCGGGGGCATTTATGTCTGTCTACTCTGGTGTATTAGACGAGTGTGGTTGCACCCAGAGGTTGATCCATGCGGTGGCAGCACTCATATGGTGCCGGTTCTGAGCATGACTTTTCAGATGATCTTTTACCAGTCATCATGTTGCATGCATTATATACATATGTTTACTCATGTCTATGTACTGGGCGTAGCGCTCACGTCCTAGTTGTTATCTTGGACATCCTATTCCATGGGGCAGGTCGCAGGATGGACGGAGCTGGTAATTCAAGGCAGGACTAGGGAGCAGGAGCCTTGAGGATTTTATTATACAGCAGGATTCGATATAGCTGTATACTGTTTACTGTTTAAGATTTTGATTTGGTTGTATCATTACAGTATTAAGCCTAAATTATATTGCTAAGCTGATATGTAAATTATGGTTAAGTTTCCGCACGTTTTTACTCTGTTAAGTATTTTGCTGTATTAAGTTTAATGCATGCTATTAGTTGCCAGTTAGTAGGTGATTCCATGCAGGGTCACTACATTTTTGGTATCAGAGCATGCATAGATTTTGGGATTAGTACTTGGGATTTAGTTTAGTAATTCTTGCGCATTTGGGATTTTAATGTGCAATTCTTTTCAGGATATGGCTGACGAGAGTCACGGTAGTGTTGGCCAGGGAAGTGGTCATCATCATCGTCGCCATCATCATCAGGATGATCAACATCGTCCTCATGAGGGTCGACGTCGCTATACTATTAATAAGTTTATGCAGGTAGGACCGAAACCCTTAGTAGGAGGCGAGAATCCTGAACAAGCTAGAAGCTGGATGTCTAAACTTGAGAGCACGTTCCGAGCTTTTGAGTGTACTGAGGAGCAGAAACTGGAAGTTCTAGAATTTGTTCTAGAGGATAGAGCACGTTTTTGGTGGGATGCCAAGGTTGCTCAGGCACGTACTGAGAGAGGACAAGTGACTTGGGGGGATTTCTGTCGGGAGTTTCAGAAATTGTATTTTCCTCCGGCTGTTCGCCAAGCACGATCTATGGAGTTGCTTACTTTGAGGCAAGGATCAATGACTATTGATCAGTATCAGCAGCGATTTCTTGATCTGCTACCTTTCAGTCCTCATATCAATGCAAGTGATGCGTCAAAGTATGATATCTTTCTGCAAGGCCTGAACCAAGATATCTACGCACAGGTTGTCGTCTGTGATGACCCGGTATCTTATGAGACTTTGGTGAACCGTTGCCATCTTGTGGAGACCAGCAACAGGCGTGGACAGTTGATGATGCCAGCACAGCCTAGTGGATTTGTTGAGCCTCGAGCTCAATCTGTTGTGCCATCTGTACCTACGTCTTCTTCTACTCCTACTACTTCGTCTGGTTCTCGTGGTTCGCAAGGTACTTTCCGCTTTGGGAAGAAGAAGAAGAAGGAGGAGTTTTGTAGCCACTGTGGTGGGAAGCATCCTGCAGCTTCATGTCGGAGAGCTACTGGGGCGTGTTATATTTGTGGTCAGCAGGGACATCTGCGGAGAGATTGTCCTCAGCGCATGAGTTCTGCTAGTGGATCGGGATCACAAGTTGGATCTCAAGCTTCTATTTTTCCACGTCAGCAGCCAGCACCACAGAGTTCTTCTGGTTATCGTCCCCAGACTCAAGGGCAGGTGTTTGCTCTGTCTCAGGAGCAGGCTACGGAGGGAAGCGATCGCATGTTGGCAGGTAACTTCTTGTTATGTGGTATTCCTGCACTTGTATTAATTGATACTGGAGCATCGCATTCCTTTATTTCTAGTCGCTTCGTTAAGAGACATAGATTACCTTACGTATCATTAGATATGGATTTAGTTGTATCTACTCCGTTGGAGCAGAAGGTAGTAACTAAGCGTCTAGTGATGGGTTGCCTTCTGGAATTTGAGGGTAATGTGTTATCGGCTAATTTGATGATATTAGCGATGACGGATTTTGATTGTATTTTGGGAATAGATATGCTGACTTTGTATCACGCTACTGTGGATTGTTATCAGCGTCTGGTACAGTTTCATCCCGTTGAGGGTGATAGATGGTACTTTTATGGTGAGGGTGCGCGACCTCCGATGCCACTTGTTTCGGCTCTGAAGGCATGTCATGTCTTAGAGTCAGGTGGGGAGGGCTACCTCATTTATGCAATTGATATGTCCATGAGTAGTACGGGTATTGATCAGTTACCGGTTGTCAGCGAGTTTCCTGACGTATTTTCTGATGAGATTCCTGGTTTTCCTCCGGTTCGAGAGGTTGAATTTGGTATTGATCTAGTACCAGGAACTACGCCTATATCCCGAGCACCTTATCGTCTGGCACCGTCAGAGATGAGGGAATTGAAACAGCAGTTGCAAGATCTGCTTGATAAGGGATATATTCGTCCGAGTGTTTCTCCGTGGGGAGCACCTGTTTTGTTTGTCAAGAAGAAGGATGGATCGATGCGATTATGTATTGATTACAGGCAGTTGAATCGTGTCACCATCAAGAATAAGTATCCTTTGCCGCGGATTGATGATCTGTTTGATCAACTACAGGGTACTTCTGTTTATTCGAAGATAGATCTGAGATCTGGATACCATCAGATGCGGGTACGAGACTCAGATATATCTACGACTGCTTTCAGGACCAGATACGGGCATTATGAGTTTCTGGTGATGCCATTCGGTTTGACGAATGCACCGGCAGTCTTTATGAATCTGATGAATCAGGTATTTCGAGATTATCTGGATAGATTTGTCATCGTCTTCATAGATGATATTCTTGTCTATTCTCATGACAAGGATGAGCATGCACAGCATTTGAGGATTGTTCTACAGACGTTACGAGATAAGCAGCTATATGCGAAATTGAGCAAGTGTGAATTCTGGCTTGATCGGGTAGTATTTCTCGGTCATGTGATTTCGAGTGAAGGGATATCTGTTGATCCTAGTAAGATAGAGGCAGTGCTGAACTGGTCTCGTCCGACGACGGTTGCTGAGATTCGTAGTTTCTTGGGTCTAGCGGGATATTACCGTCGGTTCATCGAGAATTTTTCACAGTTGTCCTGGCCTTTGACTCAGCTTACTCGGAAAGATGTTACCTTCATTTGGTCCTCGGATTGTGAGGAGTCATTTCACGAGCTGCGTAGACGTCTTACTATTGCACCTGTGCTAGCTCTACCTTCTGGATCAGGAGGTTATGTTGTCTATACTGATGCCTCTGGTCAGGGGTTAGGATGTGTTTTGACACAGCATGGACCTGTTATTGCCTATGCTTCTCGACAGTTGAAGTCGCATGAGAGTAATTATCCAGTGCATGATCTCGAGTTAGCCGCCATTGTATTTGCGCTCAAGATTTGGAGACATTATCTTTATGGCGAAAAATTTGAGATATTTACGGATCACAAGAGTTTGAAGTATTTATTCACTCAGGCAGAGTTGAATATGCGACAGAGACGCTGGATGGATCTCCTGAAGGATTATGATTGTGAAATCAAATATCATCCAGGTTCTGCTAATCTTACTGCTGATGCCTTGAGTCGGCAGGTGAGACTGTCTGCACTTCAGACTAATGAAATATCTCATATGATTCAAGAATGTTGTTCATTGAGTTTTACGCTCAAGCACAAGAAAGGGAGGAATGGGATTCGTTTGTATACTATTCTATCTGAGCCGGTATTGTATTCTCGGATCAGAGATGCTCAGATATCTGATGTTAAGACTCAGCGATTGGCACGTCTAGCCAATGGAGTTAATACATCTGGATTCCATTTTCAGGCAGATGGTTTATTGTGCCTATCCAATAGAGTGGTTGTACCTAATGTTGAGGAGCTCAGGAATGATATTCTATCTCAAGCTCACAGGAGTCGATTATCAGTTCATCCTGGAAGTATGAAAATGTATAAGGACTTGCGAACTAGATTCTGGTGGAAGGGAATGAAGCGAAGTGTTTATCAGTTTGTTTCGAGATGTTTGGTTTGTCAACAGGTCAAGGCTGAACATCGACGACCAGGTGGATTACTGCAGAATCTTGAGATTCCCGAATGGAAGTGGGAGCACGTAACTATGGATTTTGTCACCCACTTACCTATGACGTCACGTCAGTGTGATGCTATTTGGGTCGTTGTTGACCGTTTGACGAAATCAGCACATTTCATTCCTTATAACCGGGAATATTCTTATGATCGCATGGCACGCTTATATATCCAGGAGATTGTGCGATTACATGGGATTCCAGTGAGTATTGTCAGTGATAGAGATCCGCGATTTACTTCACGTTTTTGGGGTAGTTTTCAGCAGGCGTTGGGTACCACTCTGAGTTTGAGCACTGCGTATCATCCGGAGACTGATGGGCAGTCAGAGCGCACTATTCGTACGCTGGAGGATATGCTACGTTCTTCTGTCATGGACTTTGGTTTATCTTGGCAGGATCAGTTACCTTTGATTGAATTTGCCTACAATAACAGTTATCATCGTAGTATTGATATGGCACCTTTCAAGGCATTGTATGGTTGACGGTGTCGTACTCCGTTATTCTGGGATGAAATCGGGGAACGGCAAGTCGAGGGTCCTGAATTGGTGCAGCAGATTGTAGACAAAGTAGATTTGATCAAGCATAGGATCAAAGTTGCTCAAGATAGACAAGTCAGTTATGCGAATATTCGCCGCAGGCCACTTCAGTTTGAGCCTGGTGAATATGTTTTTCTCCGGGTATCACCTTTCAGAAAGGTGATGAGATTCGGTGTGAAGGGCAAGTTGTCTTCTCGTTACGTTGGGCCTTTCCAGATACTGGAGAAGATCGGAGATGTTGCTTATCGTTTGGCTTTATCGCCATCTCTTTCCAGTATACACAATATTTTTCATGTGTCGTTGCTTCGACATTACATAGCTGATGAATCTCATGTGATTCAATCTACTGATATTCAGCTAGAGCCAGATCTGTCTTTTGTTGAACGACCAATCTGTATCCTAGACAGGAAGGAGAAAGTTCTTCGGAACAAGACTATACCACTTGTGATGATACAGTGGCAGCGCCGAGGCGTTGAAGAAGCAACTTGGGAAACTGAGAGTCGTATGCGAGCAGAATATCCTGAGTTGTTTGCTTTGTATTTTTGATTACCATATAAGATGTAATTACCGTTGTTGTAATAAGACATGGTGTGATGTTTCATATTGTTATCTTGATTTATCTTTAGATGTTATTTCGCGGACGAAATATCTAAAGGTGGGGAGAATATAGTAACCCAGATACCATTTTAAGATAATAATATGTTAAACATGATTAAGGGTTGGTATTTAACCAATTTCGGAGTGTTATTGGACTTTAGAAGTAAAATTTGGGCTTTTTCATTTTGGGCCGGATAGTAAGTTCCGATCCCGGATAGTAAGCTCCGATCCCGGATAGTAAGCTCCGATCGGAATGGAAGCTCCGATCCTGGAACGGAAGTTTCGATCCCCAGCTGTCAAAAATGATCGATGACTCAGTCGCGAGTTTTGACAAGTGTCGGTCATAGAGCAGATCGGAAGCTCCGATCGTAGATCGGAAGTTCCGATCCTGGCGTGGCAGACATGCACGCAATGAGCTGGATCGGAAGCTCCGATCCCGAAATCGGAAGTTCCGATCCTGGCCGAGAAATTTGGCTATAAATAGGGCCGTTCAGAGTTCATTTTCAATTACGAATTCCCGAGTTTCCTTCTTCAGTTATATAGTGTGAGATATACACTTGAGGGCCCTATCGATTATAATAGAGGTTCTGGAATAACCAAGGTGTGGTTATAGTCATCCGGGACTAGCGTCTTCAAAGGTCTTACTTCGGACGAAGGTATGGTCCGGGAATCGATTTAAGTTTTGGGAGTACTTATTAGCTTAGTTAAGGCTTATAGAACTTGTGTAGTGATACGGTGAACTTTTGAATATAGGCTTGGAACCTAGGATCTACTTTACTTGAACTAGCCTAGAGGTACGTACACATTGACTGAGATTGCCAGCGAGTATACATGTTTATATGTTGCATTTATTTGGCATTATTATATGGCATGATGTATGATTTACCGTTTTCTATACTCATATGTCATGTGCATATACACGTTGAGCCTATACCTTGTTATACCTGATTATAGAGCCGCTCAGCTCTATACTTGATAGTCTGTCACTGAGAGTACCGCGACGGCGGGGGCATTTATGTCTGTCTACTCTGGTGTATTAGACGAGTGTGGTTGCACCCAGAGGTTGATCCGTGCGGTGGCAGCACTCATATGGTGCCGGTTCTGAGCATGACTTTTCAGATGATCTTTTACCAGTCATCATGTTGCATGCATTATATACATATGTTTACTCATGTCTATGTACTGGGCGTAGCGCTCACGTCCTAGTTGTTATCTTGGACATCCTATTCCATGGGGCAGGTCGCAGGATGGACGGAGCTGGTAGTTCAAGGCAGGACTAGGGAGCAGGAGCCTTGAGGATTTTATTATACAGCAGGATTCGATATAGCTGTATACTGTTTACTGTTTAAGATTTTGATTTGGTTGTATCATTACAGTATTAAGCCTAAATTATATTGCTAAGCTGATATGTAAATTATGGTTAAGTTTCCGCACGTTTTTACTCTGTTAAGTATTTTGCTGTATTAAGTTTAATGCATGCTATTAGTTGCCAGTTAGTAGGTGATTCCATGCAGGGTCACTACAAGGACTACTAGGACTGCCTTAGAAAGGTACGTAAGTACTGACTGAGATTGCCAGCGGATATGCATGCTTATATGTTGCATTTATGTGTTTGCATGTTATTATTGTTATGCGGCATGTGCATATCATCTTGTGCCTGAACATCCGTATATCTTTCGAGATGAGCCAGTTAGGGTTGCTCAGCCCTGTTAGGACGTTTGATATCGAGTACCCTTAGGTACTGATACCTCGAGGACTCCGTGGTCCGCGTCCGTGATTCGGGAATGAGTGGTTGCACACAGTGGTTAGCTACCCCGATGTGACGAGCTTATATCCCAGGCGCCAGTCTGAGCAGTTCGTATACAGTTATCCCAGATATGGATATCCGGTCATTTGCATGCATCATATTTGTATGTTTATCCGTGCTTTCGTATTGATCTTAGAGCTCACGTCCAGTATTTTCTGTGTATATGGATACCCTATTCGACGGGGCAGGTGTAGGTGCAGGATTGAGCACCAGGAGCCTGGAAGAGCCAGTGACCTTGAAGACAGCAGTATTTAGCTGTAGGTTTTTATCTAAGTAAATTCGATTGGGTTGTATAAATCGAGTTTGTTAGCCGGTTGTATTCTGCTGGTCTGCTTGTATTTAAGTCTTCCGCAGCGATTTTATTTAATGCATGCTTAATTATGCTCTTAACTCTGATTAGGTAGTGGATCCGGGTCGGGTCGCTACAAGATGCATCATTCATCACTTCATATCATCCCTTAATCTCAAGCAATTGCCTCTGGTTCTTGAGTTTCATCTCCCCTATTTGTTTCTATAATATTTGTAAGACATGTTTTCTCCTGTATTAAAAGAGTGAGTTTCTTTGGAAACACAGAGGTTGTAATTCTCCAAATATTATAGTGAAATCTTTTCATCTTGCTCGTGGTTTTTATCCTAATAATTTTTAAGGGTTTTTCACGTAAATCTCGGTGTATATTTTATTCTTCATTTTTATATTTTTTATCTCGATATGCCGCACCTGGGACAACATCTTCACCAAAAGTGGCAATTGATGGATCCTAAGCAGATTCATTTGGGGCTCAAACATTGATATTTTTCTCTAATTTGTTAACAAAGAAGAGGGGAAGCAAATCGATGAAATGGGAGAACTGAAAGAGAGGTAGAATACACAGAAGATCAAGTTCCAAGTTTCAGTCTTGAGGACAAGGCTAGAGCCGTCAAAACAAGTCAGATCAGTCGAGCCAGCCTGCCCGCCATGAAAAGCGGACCCAAACAAACAATGGGTTAAAGTGGGCCGGCACACCAATTTGTTTTTTTAAAAATCATTTTTTAAAGAAAAAATTGATTTTTTGGTCCTGTATGTTTGTAACTTTGCGATTTCAGTCCTTTATATTTTCAGATTTCAGTTTTAGTCCGCTATCTTTAATTTTTTTGGCAATTTTAGTTTTTTTTCCGATGTGGCGCTGATGTGGCACCAATTCAGTGCTGATGTGAAGCTGACGTGTACAGTGCCACGTAAGCATTTTCGAATAAAAAGGACCGCAATTGCCAAAAATCGGAACATGCAGGACTAAAATTGAAATATGAAAACATAAAGGACCAAAATAGTAAAGTGACAAATATGCCGGACCAAATTTGCAGTTTTTCCTTTTTTAAAATTGTGGTATAAAAAAACTTATTTTTAAATTTTGATTTTTTTGAAATTTTAAAATCAAAACTAGTATTTGATGTGTTTTTAATATTTACATCATTATTTTTTATGGTTATATATTTACTTGTGTTATTCATATTATTTAGGTATGTGTTTTTTTATACAAATTATAATTGTTAAGCATCAAGATTTTATATGATATGTTTGATTGACATCTATCATTAGATATTGTGTAACATTGTAAATATTTTAGATGTAGTAGAATTTTTATAATAGTGTTAAATTAAACCGACAAGTCATTTACTTTCAATTTTTTTGGGGAAAAAAATTCATTCGGTAAGATGAATGATACAGTAGAAATAAGCGATAGCCTATTTGTAGAAAAACAAAAAGAAAACAGGAAATGCAGCCAGCTGAAATGGTGAACGTAAATATTTTAAATTATACATGTCGACAAAAATTTGTCTCTTTATAATTCATGAAAATCGAATATAATTTCGATACTAGTTGAGTAGTTGTCTAGAGTACTCTAGTTCATAGCTTCACCAAAACTTGTAAATACTAGTAAAATATAACTTTGAATTTAAACAATATATTTATCAAATAACATGATTCATCCATTCTCTCCCGTAGTGACATGCTCTATCCATCAGAGATATGATATTTACAAAATGTAAACAATTCAAATATATCTTTTACTATTTATTAAGTGTGAGCATCTTATAGAAATTTATGATATCTTGATCTATTTTTCAAATGCTCAAAAATGCCCATGTCCACCCACGTTTCTTTTCAACTATTTTCTCCCATTATAATATATGTTTTCCTTTGAAATATTGCATATGAAGAATGAATAGCGAAGAACATAAACTAGGTAACAACTTCCCTCTCCCAGTTTCGGCAATCCAAGGACAGATTCATCTCCCAATTTCGATTGAAATGTTATAATTTTCTCATTTTCATTTTCTCACTAACATATTATCTCAATCCCGATTTCTCAAGGTCAGTCCACCTACAAATGGTCATCGACTGAACGTTGCTAAGATGTTTTTTTTTTTATTTATGGTTCTTTTTAGTAATATTTTATTCTATTTTTCTCTATCACATATTGTATACTTATCATATTATTGCTTCCAATAATTACTCATAAATTTGCTTTCAAGCACACTGTTTAAAAGTTTCTGATTTAAATATGGTGTATTTAATTATTTTCATAAATATACTATTTCATTAAGTAAATGAATATTTTGATTTTTGAATCTAAAAAATTAATCATTTTGAATATTTAGTGGCAAATATTTATTTTTTCTTATAACAATTCTTTTTTTATGTTCACGTAGATCGATTCAATAATTTTCGTCACTTCATTTTTCATTTTGTATCAATGTCTTTTTAGTTTTTCTTGAGGGCACCACATTTTTTAGGATACCACATAATGCATTATTAATGTAGTAAAAACATCTTACTATTAAACATAATGTTTATTCATTATACACGCCATCGCATATGTCCCTACTATTAGTGTTTAAAAAGAGTAGGTAGGTCTAACAAGACGATCTCATGAATTTTTATATGTAATTTACTTTTTTCATATTTATAGTAATAATAATTTTGACATAAAAAAATTATTTTTTCATAAATGATCCAAAAAGAAGATATATTTCACAAAATTGATTTGTGGGCGGATCCAACCTTGGACTAGGGTCGGCTCCAGCCCCACCTATTTTCTTTTCGTGAAAACAAATTATTAGTTAAGTTTTATTTTTATTTCTTTTAAGCTCAATGTTTTTTAAAAAAAAAAAAAAAAAAAAAACTCCAGCCCTATATTACAAAATAAAATAGGAAAACTCTCACAAATCAGGCTTCATTCTCGTCTATTGATTGGATTATTATCCTAAGTTTTGAAATTATGCAACTTTCTGGTAAAACTCGACAACTTTAAAATATGTCGAGTATTTAGTTGCAGTTATTTGAATTTGGATAAAATTGACTAATAATTTATATATGAATTTCAGTTTTTGGATTTGATCATCAATTTTTATTTTTTTTTTGAATTATTCATGTGAATTTGGGCAAAATAATCAATATATTTGAGATTTGAGATATTTGAGAATTATTTATTATAAATTTTTTTGGATAATCGGAATAGACTTAAAAATATATATTTAATTCGGTTTTTATGTTACATGTTTAAATAAATTAAACTCTTGATTTTATTTTAAAAAAATTCTTTAAATTCCGTTAATTTGGTTTCCAATTTAAAAAAAATTATTTTTTTTCGGTGTACTTCGTTCTATTTGTATTCTATTTAATTTATCATAATTTAATTTTAGAAAATTTGGTTTGATTTTTGTCGAAATTTCACGCTAATTATCACTAATATTGGGCGGAGTAAGCTCCATGTAGTTTTCAATCTTTGCTCCATCTCCGATCTCATATCAGTTTTTGTGTTTTTATAATTCTAAAATCATTTATTTGCATTTAAAAATCAAATCAAATATAAAAATATTAAATATGAAAACACGAAAAAAATTTAAACTTATTACTAATATTTAATTTGAATCACGGATTCAGGAGAGAGGAGGGAAAAAAACATTTAAAACCTTTAAAAAATACCATATATGTCAATAATGCTTTGGTCCATTTATTTGTGTACAATTATGACATCCTCGTCAGCTCCACGACATTAGATTCATTTTATTTTATTTTTTTTCATTTATTTGTGTACAATTATGATATCCTCGTCAGCTCCACGACATTAGATTCATTTTATTTTATTTTTTTTACGAGGATTGGCTATTAATATTTTTTTTAGTACGAGTATTATAGAATATCAAATCACATCACATTACAACATTAGAAAATGAAACTGTTTTGAAATTATCTGCACAATCGATGGAACTTGAGCATGAACTCTGTTAGAAATTTGGGTTGTGTACCCATTTTGAATCGATAAAATATTTGTGATAAAATTATTTCTCGATTACCAATTAAGGGTGAATGAGAAATTAATAAAATATACAAATAATTGTTCGGATTTTATCGAGTAAAAGATTGAATATTATAAGATTATATATTATAGTAATATATATATATATATATATATTATAATATATAAATATATATGTGATGAGACAAGTGTCAAAGGGCCACCGATGCTTTCTTTGTAAACAATTCAAATTGAATTTGTTTTGATTTCGGTTGGTTATATAGCCGAAGAGATGCATCATTTGCAATTGTGATTTGAATTTGAAATTTAATATGCAAATTGTTTCGGCATTATTATTATACAAATGGAGGAAGTTATTTGTTATATCTTTGATAAAAAGATGTGTCTCATTTTGAAGTAATGCACCTTTTCATATAAGGTCATTCAATCTTTATTTATATCTCATATGTTTGAATGGAAAGAAGATACACACACATATTGAAAAACATATTGCTGCATATCATTGTTGTTCGTCATTTTTCAGAAAGTTCAAAAAGCATTTTCGATGTTCGCCGGGTTTTGTAATTTGGAGTGCTCCTATTACAAAACAAAGTCGTTGTATCTTGGGAGACGATTGCCGTATTTCATAAGCACCGTGTGTGGGGCAAATTCGTCTTAAGGACATAGAGTTTAACTCTAGCCTCGACTAAAAATCTCAAATCAAATTTTTGTCCTTGTCTCAAGTCCTGTCCCGACATCAATCAAGACAACATCCGTAAAATCATCTCAGATTTGCACAGTACTCCGAAACCAACATTCTTAAAACAAAATTTTTGTTTATTCTGAGATGGCATCTACATCTGCTACCTCTGTTCAGCCTACTGTTCATGCGTCACACTTTGAGAAATCGGAGAAGTTTTCTGGTGTTGACTTCAAAAGGTGGCACCAAAAGATGATGTTCTACTTGACTACTCTGAATCTCGTGAAGTTCCTACAAGAGAATGCCCCTGCTGTTTCTGACAAAGATACGGACAAAAAAAACCGGGCTGCTTATGATGCTTGGAAGAATGGAGACTACCTTTGTCGCAACTACATTTTGAATGGTTTGGACAATACTTTATACAACGTGTACAGTCAATCCAAGACGTCAAAGGACCTGTGGAAGTCTCTGGAAAAGAAGTACCGAACCGAAGATGCCGGAATGAAGAAATTCATTGTTGGTAAGTTTTTGGATTATAAAATGATTGACTTTAAATATGTGTTGAGCCAAGTCTAGGAATTGCAACTTTTGTTACATGATTTGCATGCTGAGGGTATGCAAATTAATGAGTCTTTTCAAGTGGCTTCGATAATCGAGAAACTTCCGCCTTCGTGGAAAGATTTCAAAAATTATCTAAAGCACAAGAGAAAGGACATGGGACTTGAGGATCTCATTGTGAGGCTGTGAATTGAAGAAGACAATCGCAAGAAATCTGATCCTAAAGGGAAATCACCTATGGATGCAAAGGCAAACTTGATGGAATCAAATTCTAGCAAAAAGAGGAAGTTTTTCGGAAAAGGGAAAACTCAAGTGAAGGCTAAGAGATTCAATGGAACGTGCTACAACTGTAGCAAGCCAAATCATATGGCTAAGGACTGCCGACGTCCAAAGAAATCCAATAGAGACCAAATAAACATGTCTGTTACAGATCGTGTCGCGACATGAGGTGAGACAGAAATGGTTACAGACCTTTCTGCTGTGGTTTTTGAAGCCAATCTGATGGACAACCATAAAGAATGGTGGGTAGACACTGGAGCAACACGTCACATATGTTCTGATAAGATGTTGTTCTCAACCTACTCTTCTATTACCGAAAGAAAGATCTTTATGGGAAATTCAGCAACATCGGATATCGTGGGTCTTGGAAATGTGGTAATAAAGATGACTTCTGGAAAGGAAATGACGCTGCGTGATGTCCTCCATGTTCCTGATATTCGGAAGAATCCAGTGTCGGGATCGGCTCTTGTAAATGCCGGTTTTAAGTTAGTGTTTGAGTCCAACAAGTTTGTACTTTCTAAGAATGGCCAATTCATAGGCAAGGGGTATCTTGACAATGGTTTGTTTAAGATGAATGTAATCAATGTACTCCGTGATTTTAATGGCAATAAAGTTATAAGTTCTTCTTACTTGCTTGAATGTTCGAATTTATGGCATTTAAGACTTGGGCATGTGAATTATAAATCATTGCAAAGATTAATAAAGATGAACTTATTGCCAACGTTTGATATTGATCCAACACACAAGTGCAAAGTTTGTGTTGAAGCAAAAATGGCCAAATTACCTTTTCATTTGTTGGAAAGAAATACTGCTCCTCTCGAATTAATTCATAGTGATCTATGTGATTTGAAATTTGTGCAATCAAGAGGAGGAAATAAATATTTTGTTACATTCATTGACGATTGCACTAGATATTGCTATGTGTACTTGTTAAAAATCAAAGATCAAACTTTGGAAGCATTCAAAGTGTATGAAACAGAAGTTGAGAATCGACTAAGCAAGCGAATTAAAGTGGTTCGTAGTGATAGAGGAGGAGAATATGGTGCTCCTTTTGATGAATTTTGTACGGAGTCCGACATTATTCATCAAACGACCGCGCCTTACTACCCTCAATCCAATGGTGTAGCGGAATGAAAGAACCGGACACTAAAGGAGATGATGAATGCTATGTTGATAAATTCTGGATTACCACAGAATTTGTGGGGGGAAGCAATTTTGTCGGCTACCTATATTTTAAACAAAGTACCTCATAAGAAAAGAGATAAGACCCCTTATGAATTGTGGAAAGGCCACAAGTCTGCCAACAAATATCTAAAAGTATGGGGTGCTTGGCTAAGGTAGAAGTTCCTAAGCCAAAACAAGTGAAAATTGGGCCAAAGACAATCGATTGCATTTTTATTGGTTATGCCAATAATAGCGCTGCATATCGATTTTTGGTGCACAAGTCAGACATTCCTGATATCCATAAAGGTACTACTATTGAATCAAGGAATGCTGTGTTTTTTGAAGAAATTTTTCCTTGCAAAGAAGGAAAAATTGTATCTTGGCCCGAAGCATGTCGGGACATGTATCAAGACAAGAATGAGACAGAATTTCATCGCGACAAATCTGTGGACGAAAATGCCAGTGAAACACATTCTAATGGAAATAGGGTTGATACTGGACTACCTCTTATTGAATATGACAAAAAGATTGCTATTGAAGAGAATCGTAGCAATAAAAGAGGAAATGAAACTGCAAAAAATCATGAAAATGATAACAAATTGAGACGCAGTAAAAGGGCCAGAAAGGAAAAGATTTTTTGTCCTGACTTTCTGACTTATGTTTTAGAAAATGAACCTCGAACAATAATGGAAGCATTATCGAGTCTCGAGGCACCGTTATGGAAATAAGCTATTAATAGCGAGATAGAATCCATCATGCAAAACCATACATGGAAATTGGTTGATCTTCCACCAGGAACAAAGCCTTTAGGATGCAAGTGGATCTTAAAACGAAAATATAAGGCTGATGGATCTATAGATAAATATAAAGCCCGGTTGGTGGCTAAAGGCTTCAATCAAAAGGAAGGCCTAGATTTCTTCGATACATATTCACCAGTGACTAGAATTACCTCCATTCGAGTTCTCATAGCCATTGCTGCATTACATGACCTTGAGATACATCAAATGGATGTGAAACTGCGTTTCTAAATGGTGAATTGGATGAAGAAATATATATGGAGCAACCTGAAGGGGTTTGTGGCTCCCGGACAAAAGCATAAGGTGTGCAAACTCGTTAAATCGTTGTATGGATTGAAACAAGCGCCAAAACAGTGGCACGAGAAATTTGACAAAACTATGTTGTCAAATGGTTTCAAGATAAACGAGTGTGATAAATGTGTTTATATCAAAGGCACACCTGATTCGTTCGTTATAATATGTTTATACGTAGACGATATGATTATTATGGGAAGTGATCATAATGTGATTATGAACGCAAAAAAGTTGTTGACTAAGAACTTTGATATGAAAGATATGGGTTTGGCAGATGTAATTCTTGGAATTAAGATCATAAAGACAAAAGAAGGAATTGTCCTCAGACAATCTCATTATGTTGAGACAGTGTTAAGAAAGTTTGGTGCTCATGTTCTAACTCCTGTAGCAACACCAATTGATTTAAATGTGCATTTGGGCAAAAATCATGGTGAACCCATATCACAACTGGAATATTCACGTGTGATTGGAAGTTTGATGTATATTTCAAACTGTACACGTCCGGATATTGCATGTGCAGTCAATAAACTCAGTAGATTTACGAGTAATCCAAGTAATGTGCATTGGAATGCATTGATGAGAGTTCTTATGTATTTGAAACATACTTCAGAATATGGATTACATTATGCGAGATATCCAGCAGTGTTGGAAGGCTATTGTGATGCAAACTGGATTTCGGATACGAATGATTCAAAATCCACAAGTGGATATGTGTTTGTCATTGGTGGTGGAGCCGTGACATGGAAATCCACAAAGAAAACGTGTATTGCTAGATCCACAATTGAATCTGAGTTTATAGCCTTAGATAAAGCCGCTGAAGAGGCTGAATGGCTAAGAAATTTCTTAGAGGATATCCCGTGTTGGGATAAACCTGTGCCTGCCGTAATGATACATTGTGATAGTCAATCGGCGATTGAAAGGGCACAAAGTAGCATGTACAATGGTAAGTCGCGGCATATACGTCGTAGACATAATACCATTGTTAGTCGGATATGAAAGGAGGAACAAATATATTAGAAATAATATATTTAATTTCAACAATTAAATAAAATATATATTTAACTTCATAAATATAAAATAATCAGAAGAACAAGAAATATGGTAGGCTCCAGTGAATTAAACAAGTATGTGACCGAGGCCTGTGAAGAACACAGTTTCCTTAAAACAGATTCGCCTCCTCATCGATGGTGTTTTGAGGATCGTATAGACGTCTGTCTCCCAGGATACAACGGTACTACCAGTATCAAATAAACACAAACTTGCTACTCCGACGAACAGAAAGTATACCTGATTGTAATCACCTTTTGACACAAAATAAAAAAAACTTAAAAGCACAAGAACAAGCTTTTAATTGTATATGTGAGAGGATGTCTCTACGGAAGAAATTGAATGACAATATATAGAGTTTAGAACATAAAACACTCCATATTGCATTCAATATCTACGGTTTCACTAAGGATAATAAATGCATATAGTTTAACATGTAATGCATGTTACGTTTAACTACACTTTATTAATCTAAAGATTAACGCTTCAATTTAATTCACAATGGTGAATTTATTCCAACAATCCCCCACATGAATTAAAATTGATCCAAAAAAAAAACTAGGTGATTAGGTTCAACAGTTGAATCTTGCATAGGATAGGTAGGTTTTACCCTTTGAACCTTCCCTTGTAAAAGCATATTACTTTACTGGCTGATCAGTGGACACGATGTCCTTGAACTGTTCTGCTTTTTGTGTAAACTTTGATATACTTCACACAAGATTCTTCTTGATACACTTCTGTTCTCATGATTTTGTTCATTTTGGCCATGAACACACGCCTGGTTCTGTGAGAAGGTCTAGAATTGAGCCGTGCAATTCATTCGAAGCGGCCCCACTTCTCTCTCACATAGGTGATTCTTTGTAAGAAAAATTTGCCTTATTTGGCTCATTTGCTGACGCATAAGAATCATTAAAAGCCGTATGCTTATCCTCCATTTTCACTGTTTCACCATAGGAATGAACGAAGGATAACCCCCACAGTGATTCACTAAGTCAGTGCAAGTAGGTTGTCCCATTGAACCTAGTTCTTGGGATCTCCAGTCAGCATAGGTTGGGTTTTCCTTTGCACCAACTTATTCAGTAGGCTTAAGTCCCATTTCCCTCGATGATTTTGCAACTAGCTCTCTATTTAACCCTTTGGTTAGCGGATCCGCTAGATTATCCTTTGACTTCACGTAATCAATAGAGATAACTCCAGTTGAGAGCAGTTGTCTAATAGTATTGTGTCTACGACGTATATGTCTCGACTTACCATTATACATATTACTATTTGCTCTTCCAATCGCAGATTGGCTGTCACAATGAATGCAAATAACCAGCACAGGTTTTGGCCATCTTGGAATATCTTTTAAAAATAGACGCATCCACTCAGCCTCTTCACCACATTTGTCAAGGGCTATGAATTCAGATTCCATGGTGGATCTGGCTATTACTGTCTGCTTAGAAGATTTCCACGCAATTGATGCACCTCCTAGTGTGAATACATATCCACTTGTAGACTTTGAGTCTTTCATATCAGATATCCAATTCGCATCACTGTATCCTTAAATAACAGCAGGATATCTGGTATAGTGCAGTCCATAATCACGAGTATACCTTAAATATCTAAGCAATCTCACAATCTCTTTCCAGTGTTCAGTTCCTGGATTACTCGTGAATCTACTCAATTTGCTTACCGCATAGACTATGTCTGGTCTTGTACAACTCATTAAGTACATCAGACTTCCAATGATTCGAGAGTATTCTAATTGAGATACACTCTCATTTCGATTCTTCGATAGATGTTGACTCATATCTATCGGAGTTTTAGCCAATCCAGAATCATCCTTGTTGAACTTCTCAAGAATTTTGTCAACATAATGTGTCTGGCTCAGAACAAGTCCTTCTGATATTCTTTGGATCTTAATTCCAAGAATTACATCAGCTAAGCCCATGTCTTTCATGTCAAATCTTGAGTTCAACAACTTCTTAGTGGATTTAACCATCTTATCATTGCTTCCAATGATAAGCATGTCATCTACGTAAAGACATAAAACAACATAACCTTTTTCAGTATCTTTAACGTATACACATTTGTCACACTCATTGACTTTGAATCCACTTTCTATCATGACTTTATCAAACTTTTTGTGCCATTGTTTTGGTGCTTTCTTTAAGCCATACAGAGACTTCACCAATTTACAGACTTTGTTTTCCTTCTCAGGTGCAAAAAATCCTTCAGGTTGTTCCATGTAAATTTCCTCTTCTAAATCCCCATTTAGAAAAGCTGTTTTTACATCTATTTGGTGTACTTCAAGATTCCGCAAAGAGGCAATTTCAAGTATCACTCGAATTGAAGTTATTCTCGTTAATGGAGAATAAGTGTCAAAGTAGTCAAGCCCTTCTTTTTGACGGTATCCTTTAATTACCAATCGAGCTTTATACTTATCTATCGTTCCATCTGATTTCATTTTCCGCTTGAAAATCCATTTATAACCTAGTGGTTTGCTTCCCAGTGGAAGATCCACTAATTCCCATGTATGATTTTGTAAAATGGATTCAATTTTGGAATTAATCGCCTCTTTCCATTGAGGTCCCTCATATGAATTCACAGCTTCTTTAAAGCTTTGAGGTTCACTTTCTAACATGAAAGTAAAAAAATCCGGACCAAAGGATTTTTCTACCCTAGCTCTTTTGCTACGTCTGGGTTCAACCTCATTGTCAACATCATTTTCTTGTTCCAGCTTCTCATATGATCTTTTAGAAGAACTTGATTCTTCTTTAGACTTGCATGGGAACACATGTTCAAAGAACGAGGCATTCCTCGATTCCATTATCGTATTCTTATGGATATCAGGTATTTGAGATTCATACACAAGAAAATGATAAGCACTGCTGTTTTGTGCATATCCAATGAAAATGCAATCAACAGTTTTTGGTCCTACTTTTACCCTCTTCGGAGTAGGTACTGCCACTTTGGCAAGACACCCCCACACTCGCAAGTATTGGTAAGACGCTGTTCTTCCTTTCCATAACTCATATGGACTTTTATCTAGCTTCTTTCGAGGCACCTTATTTAAAAGGTAATTTGCTGTCAAAATAGCTTCACCCCACATGTTTTGTGGTAAACCAGAACTCAACAACAATGCATTCATCATTTCTTTCAAAGAACGATTTTTTCTTTCTGCAATGCCATTTTGTTGAGGGGAATAAGATGCAGTTCTTTCATGTCTAATTCCATGTTGAGCACAAAACTCAGCAAAAGGTGATTCATATTCACCTCCACGATCACTTCTTAGCACCTTAATTTTCTTTTTGAGTTGATTTTCAACTTCACTTTTATAGATGACAAATTTATCTATGGCTTCATCCTTACTTTTGAGAAGATACACGTAACAAAATCTTGTGCTATCATCAACAAAAGTAATAAAATATTTATTTTCACCACGTGTTTGCACTGATTTTAAATCACACACATCAGTGTGAATTAAATCAAGAGGTTCACTATTTCTTTCAATAGTTTGAAAAGATGATCTCGTTAGTTTTGCCTCAACACAAGTCTGACATTTGTGTTTTTTTATCAATTTGAAATGCATGAATGTTTTTCAAGTTAATTAATCTACGAATAGTATCATAATTAACATGTCCTAGTCTACCATGCCATAAATTGGAAGACTCGAGAAAGTAAGCGGAAGCATTATCTTTATTCATTTTAGGCTTAATAGCCAAAACATTGAGCTTAAAAAGCTCATCACTTACATATCCCTTTCCAACAAACATTCCATTTTTAGACAAAATAACTTTATCTGACTCAAAAACAATATGAAATCCATGCTTATTCAAAAGCAAACCGGAAACCAAATTCTTTCGAATTTCTGGAACATACAACACATTGTTAAGAGTCAATTCTTTACCAGAAGTCATTTTCAAGATCACTTTTCCTTGACCTTTGATATCAGAGGTAGCTGAATTCCCCATGAACAGTTTTTCTCCGTTCTCAGATTCCTCAAGAGTAGCAAACATCTCCTTATCGGAGCACACGTGACGAGTGGCACCGGTATCAATCCACCACTCTCGTGGGTTGGAACCCACCAAGTTCACTTCAGAAATAACAGCACATAGATTCATATTAAAAACCTCTTTTGATATGGACTCCACCATATTTGTCTCTCGATTTTTCTTGGGTTTCTTGCATTCTGAAGCCTTGTGACCTGGACCGCCACAATTGTAAAATTTTTCAGAGAACTTTCTCTTGAAATTATCTTTCTTAGGTCCTAACTTGGAACCTCTTCCAAATGGTCCAGTATTTTTCTTGGCCTTCGAGCTCTGACCATGCTCGACCATATTTGCTTTAGCCACATCAAGATTAAAAAATATTTTCTCAGAACCCTTGTTGTCTTCTTCAATACGAAGCCTAACAACAAGTTCCTCCACATTCATTTCTTTTCGTTTGTGTTTCAGATAATTTTTAAAATCTTTCCAACCCGGAGGCAATTTTTCAATAATAGCTGCAACTTGGAAAGATTCACTCAACACCATACCTTCGGCATGAATCTCGTGCAAGATGACTTGAAGCTCTTGAACTTGACTGATCACAGTCTTGGAGTCCACCATCTTTTAATCCAAGAACCGGCCAACAATAAATTTCTTGGCTCCGGCATCCTCAGATTTATATTTTCGATCCAATGACTCCCATAATTCCTTACCTGTCTTTTTATCAATATATACATTATACAACGAGTCAGCCAAACCATTCATTATGTAATTTATACACAAGAAATCAGAATGATGTCATGCATCAACCGCACTAACAGCCTGCATATCTCCTTCACCCTCAGCTGATTTGGGAGCATCCTCAGTCAAAAACCTTTCCAAACTCAAGGTGGTGAGATAAAAGAACATCTTTTGTTGCCACCTCTTAAAATTCGATCCATCGAATTTTTCCGGTTTATCAGCATGGTTAACCGGCATTGTAGCAGCATGAACATTAACTGGTGCTGCTGACCCCTTGGCAAGAGAAGGAGTCACCTTTGGTGCTGATACAATTGAATCAGTGTCCATGTCTTAAAACACAACACAAACGATCAAATGTTTGGGAAACGAATCTGTTTTAAGATTGTTAGTCGGATATGAAAGGAGGAACAAATATATTAGAAATAATATATTTAATTTCAACAATTAAATAAAATATATCTTTAACTTCATAAATATAAAATAATCAGAAGAACAAGAAATATGGTAGGCTCCAGTGAATTAAACAAGTAGGTGACCGAGGCCTGTGAAGAACACAGTTTTCTTAAAACAATTCGCCTCCTCACCGACGGTGTTTTGAGGATCGTATAGACGTCTGTCTCCCAGGATACAACGATACTACCAGTAGCAAATAAACACAAACTTGCTACTCCGGCGAACAGAAAGTATACCTGATTGTAATCACCTTTTGACACAAAATAAAAAAAACTTAAAAGCACAAGAACAATCTTTTAATTGTATATGTGAGAGGATGTCTCTACGGAAGAAATTGAATGACAATATATAGAGTTTAGAACATAAAACACTCCATATTGCATTCAATATCTACGGTTTCACTAAGGATAATAAATGCATATAGTTTAACATGTAATGCATGTTACGTTTAACTACACTTTATCAATCTAAAGATTAACGCTTCAATTTAATTCACAATGGTGAATTTATTCCAACAACCATTAGGCAGTTGATCTCTAATGGAGTAATCTCCATCGATTATGTAAAATCGAAAGACAATTTAGCGGATCCGTTGACAAAAGGTTTGAGTAGAGATCAAGTAAACTGCTCATCAAGGGGAATGGGACTAAAAATCTACAAATAAAACGATCATAGCGGAAACCCAGCCTTGCTGACTGGAGATCCCAAGATCTTGGTTCAATGGGACAACGATGTTATGAGAGTTGTTGTAACAGCACTTGAGACAAGCTTTATAAAAAGTTGTCTTCTCATTCCTAGGGTGAAAAACGTGATGCCTACCACATGTAGTGAGGTTAAGCTTATGCTTTTAATGATTCATATGCTTGAAAAAGTCGGGTATGGTAGGATACTCGTTATAGGAGATCACCTATGTAAGTGTGAAGACGAGCCGCTTCAATGAAACACTTATCAATCCAAGAGCGTGTCCATGGCTAAAACGGACACAACCATGAGAACTAGTAAAATGTGAGAAATGTTATTGTGTTGATACCATTGTCTTGGTTTACACAAACGGCTGGGTAGTTCAAGACATCGCGTTCACTAACTAGCTAGTAAATCCGATGGTATTCTACTACGGAAGGTTCAAAGCCAAAAGCTACCTCTCCCGATGCAATAATCTTTTGTTTGGACTTTCTAAAGTATCTGTATTTCATACATGCATTAATTTTCATTCATGTGAGGGATTGTTAGAAATTTGGGTTGTGTACCCATTTTGAATCGATAAAATATTTGTGATAAAATTATTTCTCGATTACCAATTAAGGGTGAATGAGAAATTAATAAAATATTCACAAATAATTGTTCGAATTTTATCGATTAAAAGATTGAATATTATAAGATTATATATTATATTAATATATATATATATATATATTATATAATATATAAATATATATGTGATGAGACAAGTGTCAAAGGGTCACCGATGCTTTCTTTGTAAACAATTCAAATTGAATTTGTTTTGATTTCGGTTGGTTATATAGCCGAAGAGATGCCTCATTTGCAATTGTGATTTGAATTTGAAATTTAATATGCAAATTGTTTCGGCATTATTATTATACAAATGGAGGAATTTATTTGTTATATCTTTGATAAAAAGATGTGTCTCATTTTGAAGCAATGCACCTTTTCATATAAGGTCATTCAATCCTTATTTATATCACATATGTTTGAATGAAAAGAAGATACACACATATATTGAAAAACATATTGCTGCATATCATTATTGTTCATCATTTTTCAGAAAGTTTAAAAAGCATTTTCGAAGTTCGCCGGGTTTTGTAATTTGGAGTGCTCCTATTACAAAACGAAGTCGTTGTATCTTGGGAGACGATTGCCGTATTCCATAAGCACCGTGTGTGGGGAAAATTTGTCTTAAGGACATAGAGTTTAACTCTAGCCTCGACTAAAAATCTCAGATCAAATTTTTGTCCTTGTCTCAAGTCCTGTCCCGACATCAGTCAAGACAACACCGTAAAATCATCTCAGATTTGCACAGTACTCCGAAACCAACAAACTCGAGACGTGCTTGTCTCGAGCAAATAAATTAACTAAATCTAATTAAATAAGTTAAAAAAAAAACATATTCGCAATCAGCAAATCGAACCTCAAATCTCTTAATCTCAAGAACTCAATCTCAATCTTAACCATTAAGCTAAATCATCATTGCCTTAGATTCATTTAGGACTCTTATTTAGTGTTAGTAGGACCCTATCTGCCCATTGACCCATTCCAACTCATTTAATTTCTATTTGTTTTTACAATTTGATGAACATTATATTGGAGTTTGATAGACCATCGTATCCGCCCATTCCAACTCGATTTTATTTCCTCTTCGTGAACTAACAAAATACGGGAAATTCGCGCTCACCTTTTTTGTATTTTTTTGTTTTTTGATATTCACTTCTTTTCTGTGTTATAATTTTTATACTTGACAAGAAAAGTGAGTTTCAAAATGCATAAAGTGTGTGTAAAGTGAATGCAAATTACCCAAAAAAATACACCTATTTAGTTCTGAATAGTAATGTAACAATTTATTTTTATTTATTTTTGCTTTTGTTGTTATGATCCTCTAAACAAAATAGTTAAAATTGTATCTTGATCACTCACAGGATGGATCTAACTATTTTCTCGATTTCTTCATGTTTCAAGTAAAACATTTGTAAGATCGAGCATTTTGTCAGTCTAACAAAAACTTCACATAGTAGCAATTGTGCAACTCGAATCTTTCTAACATCACAACAGTTCAAACCTCAAATTTCGATCACGATGTGAACAATAATCACGCATGATTCACCTCCCTTGAATTTGAGTGCACGTCTCACCAACTAGTCAACTATATAGATGCTACGTACCGACAATAATTGATCTAAGTATCGGGGCATGCATTGCTGGGGTAGACCCCATATGTCCACCCAAAACTATAGGGTTTACAATTACATCTCGTGTACGTATGTTTCATGACACGTTGTCATCTACATCTAAATATTAATCACAAATAGTGGCCGTAAAGATTTTCATGCTAATCTGATTACACATCTATATTAGACGGATTAATTTGCCAATTGATAACATTGGAAGATGTCCAAAATGAGCACGGATTGATTTCACAATCATCTACTAGATGCATAAGATGACACATCAGTCGATGCTCACGTATATGTCTAGGGTAAATGTTTATGAAATCAAATATGTTATATGAATAGATGATGCATAAGACGATACATCAATCGTTGTTCACATGTATGTCTACGATAAATGTCTATGAAATCAAATATTAGTATTTTTTTTTTTTTTTTTTTGGGATCAAAATATGAGTAGTAGTTGGATCTCCATAAAAATGATAGTCTACGTTAGGAACGAATTTTAGGATGAGTCACATAATTTGTTTTGTTCTTGGCATGGTGGCTTACACGAAACTTCATGCGTGCCTTAACAAGTGCCACATGGTCTCCATATTCACCTTTTCATTTTTATTTATTATAATATTAGATACTTTTATATAATTATATTAAATAATACTAACTTGAAAATGAAATCAAGAAATTGAATACATGGCGCTATTTGAAAGTAGTGTTGTGTTCATCTATCCAACTAAAAGAAAAACACTAGCAGACAAATGGTAGTTGGTCACGTCACCATAAATTTCGCCTCATATTAATATGAAATAAAGTGAACTGAATTTTTTTTATATTTATTATTCGGTATAATCATGAGATTCTGCGGTTTAAATTCTTAGATCCAAATTCTGACGGATAGCGTTTCAAGTTTTTAACCATGTAAAAACATGTGAATTGTGGATTGGGACGAGATCTCAAATTCGATAGATTTACATTCTTGATCCAAATTATGACGGATAGAGTTTGCTTCGGAACGAGATCTCGGATTCAAGGAAAAAAACAACTTGACATTGAAACTTCGTTAAATCGACGAATAGCTATTAGTAGTTTTGCTAAATCCATTAAAACAGAAATCAATGACAAATTCTACAAGAAGCAGGAATTACATCTCAAAAACCAGACCCCTGCTTAAGATTTAAAAGAAAAGGAACAAATAGATGGCCTATTTACAAATGGATAAGATAGGATAAGATTAAAAAGATATCCCAAAATAGAGGGGAAAATTCTGAAATCTTGAGCCTGATGAATAATCTCCAACTCTAAGCAATGAACACAGAGTTACCTTCTCTGGATATTCCGATTTCTATGCCAATGCGAATGGCGCACCGGTTTCTTCGAGCACCAAACTATCAAAGTTATCGTTCTCAGCTGGATTTGGAAACGAATTCTTTGATATCAAACCATTCGAGGCCAAGGCCAAGAGCTCCGATTCGTTTAAACCTTGAGCCGGCCCGAGACTACATCGATCAGTCCCGTGTTTAGCTAGTGCATCTTTGAATTTCTTGATCTGCATTCAAATATTAGATTTTGGATATCAAATCTCCGCACACAACAAAAAAACAGCATATTTAAAACTTCAAAAGTGGATAAGGAATTCAAATGTGCAAGAGCAACTGAGAAATCCACATTATCTTGTATATCAGATCCCCAACACACAAGAACAAAACACAAATCAGATCCAGATCTATCCAAGATCCAGATCTTTGATGACAAAAACTAATCAATAAAACCGAACAACAAATTCAAATAGCAATCTTGATTAAACCCAAAACTAAATCTTGGATATCAGATCCCAATACAGAAGCCCCATAATCCAAATTCTGAATCTTAGATCCAAAATCCCAACACACAAACCACAAACCACAAATTCAGATTAATCCAAAAGCAACATTCTCAAACAGAATGATTCAGATCACTTACAGTTGCATTAGTACAGCTGAAGCTACACATTCTGCCATCTGCACCTCTGTAGAATCTAAAGAAGGGCAAGACATGAACATTCAGGGCATGACACATGACCTTATGTTGTTCGAAATTAACCTTGAGAAATATCGAATCTGGGTTCATTTCAGCCAGTTGACAGATCTGTAAAAATCGTTAAATCATTAATCCAAGGCTCAAACTTTCTTTTGAAATCAAGATATACAGATAACAAATGACCCAAGAATTTGGTCAGAGGATATGTAAATTTACCTTAGGATGCAAAGCTTTGCAGCCTCCACAACCAGGGGAATAAAAATCAAGAATCACCAATCTTTCACCAGCAATTGACAAACAATCAACAAGTTCTTGTGCAGAATTGATCTCCAGCATGTTTGGCTGAAGGGATTTTTCCCACCATCTCTGGGCTTTGCCAATACAAACAGATGGCTGAGCCTAAAATCACCCAAAAATAGAAAGAAAAGAAATCAGACAAAATAAGACAAAAAATGGATAACATTTGTTGCTTGAACATGAAAATCCTTACATTGATGGGTTCATAATTTGTAGGAGCTTTAATGGTCAGATTGCTCGTACTCTTCCGATCGGACACATCAAGGGCCTTCCTCCAAAAATCATTCAAATTAGATTCCTTGAATTGTAGAGTTCCAATCGAGGAACAAACCCTAAAAGACCCTCGTGCTCTGTTCTTGAATATGGCTTCACCAGCCCCAGAAACAGAAAACCCACCCTTCAAACAAGACATCTTCGAGATTTATCCAACCTTTTAATGTTGTTGCAAAACCGGTCGAATCGAACCAAAAACAACAAACGAAAAAATCCTCCCTATCTGAATCAAAGACGTTATCTTTTTGTGCCTAATCTATAAAAACAAGCACAAAAAACCCAGAAAACAGAAATCAAAGCAAGACCCACAAATTCTACAGGGAAAAAGAATGCCAAGAAACAAGGGAAAACAAAAAAGAAAAGTGGTTGGGAAACTTTGGGAAAAGGGGTTTGTGGTTTTGTCTTCTTAAAATTTTCAGAGACACAAGGCCAAAGAAAAGGTAAAGAAAATGATATCTTGGCAGCGGAATCTGAGAGAGAGTGATTCAAAATTCAAGAGAGAAGCAGGGTCCCAGATATTTGCCCTTATCCATTTCTTCGTTGCCTTTATCCATAATGTCTCCTGTAATTAAGGTTTGGCGAAATGGGCCGTAATTTCCTCGCTTGTTTATGGGATTTTTTTCCGGTTGATTTTGTGGATAAGATTTTACCGCATGCTTCTTGTTGCTGTTTTTTGTTCTCCTGTGCAACTTCGTTTCACCGCATAGTTTTTTGGATAAGGAGTTTATGGATAAAATTAGGAGGGCAAATTTTTTATTTTTAATTTTAATTAAATAATAATCATAAGAAAAAAATATTGTTTCTTTACAACAAAAAAAAAATTCCGAAGAAGATGAGCTTATTTCACATAAGTTAGAGACTCATTGGCTCATACGAGATTATTAGTGATCATTAAAACACGTGATTATTTCACAGATTTTTAAATTTTATGTTTTATCTAATTATATAATTATGTAATAAGAATTACGACTGAATTGTTTAAATACGAAGTTATTATAGCTAGCCTTAAAAATAAATTGCATTTTTTTTAATATTTCAAATATGAGTTTCATGAGCTTTACTTAACAGGTGGAAATTTATGCATGGTCTTTAAAAATAATTTTTCTGGAGTAGTTGCTTGGCATTATAGTTTTAATAAATGGGAATAAATTTTAGAGAAAGCTATCTTATCATTTATTTAGAGCATTAATATTTACAGATATATTTATTTATTTATTAAAAGGCTAGAGATATAATTAATTTTAGCACGAGATAGTAATAAAAATTGGTCCCTTGAGTAGAAATGTATGAGCTGGATTCTTTGGTTGCGCCCATGGTTTTGGAACTCTTTTGTCTTTGTTCCATCACACCGACACTATCCTCTCAGGATTCAATAATTGAATATATATATATATATATATATATATAATATCTGATAGTTTAATAAAGAAACCTTTTTTTTTAAAAAAAACACTTTTTGTTTAAATATTTTTTTTAAAACAAAAGGAATGAAGAAATTGGAATAATTGATATTAGAGAAATCCTCTTTACTTTATAGAGGTTTTGTAAGGACCCGATTTTACTATATTAATTAATTTGTGTGTTAAAAAAATATGTATTTAAAAATATCGGTTTATACACGATATTAACATGCATTTTGAGAGCACACAGGAGTTGAAATAACTCAAATCGGGTCAAGTTTTAACCCCGAATGAATAAAACAAGATACACATTAAACTAATACATATCCATATACAGATATATGATATATATATGCTATTTTCCACTGTTTCTCTCTCCTCCATCTGCCTGCGTCGCGTCTTCTTCTTCGTTTCTTTTGTTTTCTTTTCTTCAAATTTTCCTATCGCTTCAAATCTCCGTATCTCCTTCGTTTTTGGCCGGATTTCAAAAGTAAATATAGTCTGGAATCCTCTCGACGAGAGATATCTTTCGGTACCTATATTTCATATTTTTATTGAGATTTCCGAAAACCCGTCGCACCAGCCGCCGTCGTTCACCGCCGTTCGCCGTCGCCGATCGCCGCCGGAGTTTAGAGGGTTGTTGTTTCGGTTGATTAGACCTCTAATTCAAATATTTGAGGTAGATTTCGAGATTAGTGTTTCGAATTTTGGGAATTTTGATTCAATCGACTTCCGATAATTAATATTTGATTTATTATTGGTTGTAGGTATTATATCGGACTCGATTGGAGGTATTGGCTATTTTTCAGAAATTATTCTAGCATTATTTCGAAATTTCAGATTATTGTAGTTGGGGATTTTTGACTTTTAGGATTATTGCAATTACTATTTAAATGTTTCACTGTGTTAGAATTGTCTTATAGTAATTTAGGATTTAGTAACTAATTATGGACAATTTCAAATTATTTATATTTAGGTAATTCGACTTTTAGAGTCGTATATTCGATATTTGGTCATTAATAGGATGTTTTAATATTAAATATGAATTTTAGGATTTATGAGCAATTTTTCTGGAATTACAGATTCTGAAAATTTGGGATTGGAATATCCGAGAAATATTTGGGATAATTTCTATGGTAAATTATGAATTGGTTGAGGTACGTATGAGCTGTTTATATTACGACGCCTATAATGGCATGTTATGATATTAAGTATTTTGTAATGAGTGATAATGTGCTTTATATGTTTATGTGGATTATATGATTGCATTCACTCATTTATAATTTTTCATAGCACGTTGAGCCTTGACTCCTTTGATTGCTATTGATATTGATCTCTTGAGATGTATTGAGTCATCGATGGAGCGAGTGACATTATTTAGTGCACTCCTGAGTTAGCACGAGACTGAGCGGGTAGCAACCGTGCTCTGGATGCTATGTACGATACTCCTGATGACAGCATGAGGCTGGACGGGTCGCTCCTGTCACCCTCCGATGCTACGTGTATGGATTAGCAGTGATGATTCGAGGTCTGCTGCGTTCCTGGCACGGGTGGCCACTGAGTTTATTGTGATACGATTATTTGGACTCCTTTTGGTATCCCTTATTTCATTGATACCTGTCACGCATTACATTGCATTTCATTGCATTGTACTTGATTTTATTCATGTCAGTTATATTTGTCGTAATTTTTATAGTTCGTCGTACTGGGGTCCGACCCCTGTTTTCTTTTTATGTTGTGGTTGTTTGTGATTCCATAGCAGGTTATCCAGGGGGATTTGACGCATCTGGTGGAGCGTCATCTAGTGGTACCCAGTGAGGCGAGCGTGGAGTCGAGTTCCCAGATATATGTATATATATCAGTTTAGCGAGTTTTATATTTGTCGGGGTGATGCCCTGTGTATCTGTATAAATAGTTTTGGACCTTGTTTTGAATTGTTATTTGTGTGATCGAGCCTTGCCGGCTCTGCATGTGTTTAGTTCTGGCCAGTGCGGCTATAGGTTTGTAAATTGGAGTTGTGACTCTATTTTCGAGTATATATTGTTGGTTGTGTTGTACAGGTTTTTGGGATGTCCTATTTACGAATAGGTCATGCCGAAATTTCTGTAGGCCCAAACGCAAATTTTTAACTCGTTTTCGCTGTTTACATTAATTAATCCTGGTTGTTTGATCATTAAATATTAAATCAGAACACGGGCCCTTTCATTTGGTATCAGAGCGTATACTGGGATATGCTCGAACTAGAGTCTAGGACACTCGAGTTTAGACACTAACAAAATGGTTGCGTATGTGTGTGACTACTTGTTTTTACGTGACTTACTTGTGGTGTTTATTTTTTAACGTATTTGTTAGAACCAGTAGTTCTTGGCTTTAGAATTAGTTTATGAATTCTATTAGAACTCTGAGTTCCTATCATAGTTTTCTGTTTGTTAAGATATATTTTCCTGTATTAAATCCTTGTGTCTTGTAGAATGGCACCAGGAGGAAGAGGTAGAAAAGGGAAGGAAGTTGTAGAAGAGTCTGCAGCAGAAAATGTTAGAAATCTTGATGATATTGTCAGGGAAAGACGTGGTCGACCAGCTGTTCAGCCTCCGAAAGATGTGGAATTAGAGGTGGAACAACAACCACGGGTAAATCCTGACAAAGGAAAAGCGATTCAGGCTGAGGCTGATCCAGTAGCCTAATTGACTGAGAAAATGGGAGGAATACGATTAATAATTTCTCAATTTCAGGAGTTGCGTCCGAAAAAGTTCTTTGGCAATGAAGGAAGTGAGAAAGCTGCTAGTTGGTTGAAAAGTCTCAACAATATGTTTAATGGATTAGAATATCCTGATGACATTCGACTGAAGTTAGTTCCTTTTCAGCTGAAAGACCGAGCGCAACTGTGGTGGGAAACGACAGCAGAAACACTTTCTGATTCTGGTGAAAAAATCACATGGGAAGTATTTTGTAAGCAGTTTGCACAAGAATATGCACAACCATCATACTATTCTGCTAAAGAAGATGAATTTAATCTGTTGGTGCAAGGCAATAAATCTGTTGCTGAATATGCTTCTCAGTTTTCTGCTCTTTTGCCTTATGTCCCACATGTTGCAAAGAATGATCGGTCAAAGCTTTCACATTTTTTGAAGGGGCTTACACGAACGATCCATACGTTGGTAACTACTGGAACTCCATCTACTTATATGAAAGCAGTAGAAAAGGCCAAGAAAATTGAAGCAAGTCTACTCAGGGGTGAACCACAATCAATCCTAGCAGCTAGTACTCAAGGAGCTGGAAGTAGTTCACAGACACCAATAGGTTTACCTTCATATCAGCCTATTCAATCTTCTCAGCAAGCGAAAAGGCCTTAGTTTAAAGCTAAGGAGAAACCATTTAAAAAGAAACAACAGTCTAGTTCATCGAGTTCCAGTGGTAGTCGTGCAGAAAGTTCAGTTGGATCGTCTGGTAGGGTGTACTGTGACAGATGTGGTGGTAAGCATTTGAGTGCACATTGTACAGGATTTCCAGGAACTTGTTATACTTGTGGGCAGGTTGGACATTTATCTCGAGTATGTCCAAATGCTGGAAGACAGCAATTTCAGCCACAACAGTTTGGCCAGTTTCCTGGACGACCATCATTCAGACCATATGCTCTTGTACCACAGTTTGCTCCTACACAGCCTTATGTTCCAGTACAGTCCACTCAGCAGCCTAGGTATCCATCTCCTCAGAGTCAGCAGCGTTTTCTAGGTCCACAGCAGGCTCAAGTCCATGCTATGACTCAGGATCAGGCGCAAGATGCACCTGGGGGAGTTATTGCAGGTATTTGTTATATTTTTGAGTATCATGTACGTATCTTGATAGACACAGGAGCATCTCATTCATTTTTATCTGTTACATTTGCTGATGAGCATGAGATTGCTTTTACTCCGTTATTGGATACTGTGTCTGTTGCTACTCCTGCTGGTGTTTTCTTGATGTCTAATGAGATAATTTTGAATTGTGTGATTAGATTTGAGGATAAGATCATGATAACCAATCTAATCAAACTAGTTATGTCTGATTTTGACTGTATCTTGGGTAAGGATACACTGATAAATTATAGAGCTACGGTTGATTGTTTCCATGGAATTGTGAGATTTAGACCGTATTATGGCAATAAGTGGAATTTTTATGGTAGTGATTCACAATCTCGCATTCCATTAGTATCGGCAATGGAAATGTTTAGATTATTGTCGATAGGAAATGAAGGATTTATGATTTATGCTCTTGATGCGACGAAGGAAGAGAAATTGAAAGTTTCAGATATTCCTGTCGTTAATGATTTTCCTGATGTATTTCCTGATGAGATTCCGGGTTTCCGCCTCAAAGAGAAATAGATCTTAGCATTGAATTAATGCCAGGGACAAGTCCTATTTTTCGAGCTCCATATCGATTAGCTCCAGCAGAATTGAAAGAACTCAAGACGCAATTGCAAGATTTGCTGGAAAAAGGTTATATTAGACCAAGTGTATCACCTTGGGGTGCTCCAGTCTTGTTTGTGAAGAAGAAAGACGGAACGATGAGAATGTGCATCGATTATCGGCAATTAAATCAGGCTACTGTGAAGAATAAGTATCCTTTGCCACGAATTGATGACTTGTTTGATCAGTTGCAGGGTACATCTGTATATTCTAAAATTGATCTTCGTTCCGGATATCATCAACTTCGAGTTCGAGAGGAAGATGTTTCCAAGACAGCATTTCGAACGCGTTACGGACATTATGAATTCTTAGTTGTGCCTTTCGGGTTGACTAATGCTCCAGCGGTTTTTATGGATTTAATGAATCGTGTGTTTCGGGAGTTTATAGATCGATTTGTTATCGTTTTCATTGATGACATTTTGATTTATTCTAAGTCAAGGAAGGAGCATAAAGAACATTTGACATTAGTACTTCAGAAACTTAGAACATCACAATTATATGCTAAGTTTTCTAAGTGCGAGTTTTGGTTAGATAGAGTATTATTTCTAGGACATGTGATATCAGCACAAGGGGTATCTGTCGATCCTAGTAAAATTGAAGTTGTTCTTAATTGGTCCAGACCAACCAATGTCTCTGAAATTCGTAGCTTTTTGGGTTTGGCTGGATATTATAGGCGTTTCATCAAGGGATTTTCTGAAATAGCTAGGCCTATGACTATATTGACGCAAAAAGATCGACGTTTTGTGTGGACTGAGGAATGTGAAGCTAGTTTTCAAACTTTGAAAGAGAAATTGACTACGGCTCCAGTACTAGCATTACCTTCAGGCTCAGGTGGATTTGTTGTCTGTACAGATGCTTCTTTGAATGGACTGGGTTGTGTTTTGATGCAAAATGGAGGCGTGATTGCGTATGCATCTCGTCAATTGAAACCACATGAGACTCGTTATCCAGTTCATGATTTAGAATTGGCTGCCATTGTGCATGCATTGAAAATATGACGTCATTATCTGTACGATGAACAGTTTGTGATTTATTCCGATCATAAGAGTCTGAAATATTTATTCACACAGTCTGATTTGAATATGAGACAACGTCGATGGTTGGAATTACTTAAGTATTTTGACTGTGATATTCAATACCAGCCAGGAAACGTGAATCAAGTTGCAGATGCTTTGAGCAGAAAAGTTCATACTAAGATGTTGGCATCTTTAACTATTTCTAAAGTTCATGAGCATTTGAGAACTTCAGGATGGACTTATCGAGCTAAAGGTAATCATTTCATAATTTCATCTATACAAGTTGAACCACGAATAATTTCGAAAATCAAAGCAGCACAAAAGACTGATCCATATATTCATTATTTGAAAGAATTAACTCCAGCTGGTCAGTCAGGAAAATTTCTTGTTGCTTCTGATGGATGTTTGCGTTATAATGGTAGACTTGTGGTTCCGAATTTGATAGATTTGAAAGACAATATACTACGAGAAGCTCATTGTAGTCGACATAGTGTACATCCTGGAATTAGAAAGATGTATCATATCTTGAAAGCTCATTACTGGTGGGAAGGTATGAATAATGATATTTCTGATTTTGTGGCTAAGTGTTTGACGTGTCAACAAGTTAAAGCTGAAAGAATGAGACCAGGTGGTATGTTACTTAGTCTTGAAGTACCACAGTAGAATTGGAAACACATTACTATGGATTTCGTGACACACCTACCTCGATCTAATCGTGGTTGTGATGCCATTTGGGTTATTGTGGATAGATTGTCTAAATCTGCCCATTTTATTCCATATGATCCTACTTGGACATATACGAAAATGGCAAAAATGTACATTGATCAGATAGTGCGATTACATGGTGTGCCAGTTACTATAGTATCAGACCGTGATCCCAGATTTACTTCTAAGTTTTGGTCTAGTTTGCAATCAGCTTTGGGTTCTAAATTGGCCATGAGTACTGCCTATCATCCACAGACAGATGGTCAATCTGAAAGGACTATTCAGATGCTTGAAGATTTATTACGAGTTGTTGTGATGGATTTTAGTGGTGGTTGGCAAGAATCTTTAGCTTTGTTGGAATTCTCTTACAATAACAGTTACCAAGTATCTATCGAGATGGCACCATTTGAAGCCTTGTATGGCAGATAATGTAGATCTCCGATCTGTTGGAAAGAAGTAGGAGAACGACAGTTGTCAGGACCAGAGTTTATTCAAGAGATGAAAGAAAAAGTTGACCTGATCAGGAAAAGAATGAAAGCAGCCCAGGATCGTCAAGCTAGCTATGCTAATAACAGACGTAGACCTTTAGAATTTTAGGTTGGCGATTTTGTTTTCTTGAAAGTATCACCATTTCGTGGTACTATGAGATTTGGGCGTAAAGGAAAATTAGCTCCTCGTTATATCGGTCCATACGAGATTGTTGAGAAGATTGGTATTTTGGCGTATCGTTTGAACTTGCCGCAGAGTTTGTCTGCGATACATGATGTATTTCACGTATCTATGCTGCGGAAGTATGAACCAGATCCTTCTCATATCTTGAGGGCTGATGATGTGGAGTTGGATAGTTCCCTTAGCTATGTTGAGTATCCAGTGCAGATTCTTGATCGTAAAGAAAAGAAACTTAGGAACAAAACGATTCCTTTGGTTATGGTGGAATGGAGTAGACATGGGAGAGAAGAAGCTACATGGGAATTGGAGTCTCGAATGCGTCAAGAATGGCCTCATTTATTTGACAATGTCATGAATTATGCCATGTACTCTGATTTCCCTATGTACTATCAGTGATAGATGCTTGACTATGTGTATAAGTTTGATGTGTGTTTGATTTCGAGGACGAAATCTTGTTTTAAGAGGGGGAGAAATGTAAGGACCCGATTTTACTATATTAATTAATTTGTGTGTTAAAAAAAATATGTATTTAGAAATATCGGTTTATACACGATATTAACATGCATTTTGAGAGCACACAGGAGTTGAAATAACTCAAACCGGATCAAGTTTTAACCCCGAATGAATAAAACAAGATACACATTAAACTAATACATATCCATATACAGATATATGATATATATATATATGCTATTTTCCACCGTTTCTCTCTCCTTCATCCGCCTGCGTCGCGTCTTCTTCTTCGTTTCTTTTGTTTTCTTTTCTTCAAATTTTCCTATCGCTTCAAATCTTCGTATCTCCTTCGTTTTTGGCCGGATTTCAAAAGTAAATATAGTTCTGGAATCCTCTCGACGAGAGATATCTTTCGGTACCTATATTTCATATTTTTATTGAGATTTCCGGAAACCCGTCGCACCAGCCGCCGTCGTTCACCGCCGTTCGCCGTCGCCGATCGCCGCCGGAGTTTAGAGGGTTGTTGTTTCGGTTTAGACCTCTAATTCAAATATTTGAGGTAGATTTCGAGATTAGTGTTTTGAATTTTGGGAATTTTGATTCAATCGACTTCCGATAATTAATATTTGATTTATTATTGGTTGTAGGTATTATATCGGACTCGATTGGAGGTATTGGCTATTTTTCAGAAATTATTCTAGCATTATTTCGAAATTTCAGATTATTGTAGTTGGGGATTTTTGACTTTTAGGATTATTGCAATTACTATTTAAATGTTTCACTGTGTTAGAATTGTCTTATAGTAATTTAGGATTTAGTAACTAATTATGGACAATTTCAGATTATTTATATTTAGGTAATTCAACTTTTAGAGTCGTATATTCGATATTTGGTCATTAATAATTAAATATGAATTTTAGGATTTATGAGCAATTTTTCTGGAATTACAGATTCTGAAAATTTGGGATTGGAATATCCGAGAAATATTTGGGATAATTTCTATGGTAAATTATGAATTGGTTGAGGTACGTATGAGCTGTTTATATTACGACGCCTATAATGGCATGTTATGATATTAAGTATTTTGTAATGAGTGATAATGTGCTTTATATGCTTATGTGGATTATATGATTGCATTCACTCATTTATAATTTTTCATAGCACGTTGAGCCTTGACTCCTTTGATTGCTATTGATATTGATCTCTTGAGATGTATTGAGTCATCGATGGAGCGAGTGACATTATTTAGTGCACTCCTGAGTTAGCACGAGACTGAGCGAGTAGCAACCGTGCTCTGGATGCTATGTACGATACTCCTGATGACAGCATGAGGCTGGACGGGTCGCTCCTGTCACCCTCCGATGCTACGTGTATGGATTAGCAGTGATGATTCGAGGTCTGCTGCGTTCCTGGCACGGGTGGCCACTGAGTTTATTGTGATATGATTATTTGGACTCCTTTTGGTATCCCTTATTTCATTGATACCTGTCACGCATTACATTGCATTTCATTGCATTGTACTTGATTTTATTCATGTCAGTTATATTTGTCGTAATTTTTATAGTTCGTCGTACTGGGGTCCGACCCCTGTTTTCTTTTTATGTTGTGGTTGTTTGTGATTCCATAGCAGGTTATCCAGGGGGATTTGACGCATCTGGTGGAGCGTCATCTAGTGGTACCCAGTGAGGCGAGCGTGGAGTCGAGTTCCCAGATATATGTATATATATCAGTTTAGCGAGTTTTATATTTGCCGGGGTGATTCCCTATGTATCTGTATAAATAGTTTTGGACTTTGTTTTGAATTGTTATTTGTGTGATCGAGCCTTGCCGGCTCTGCATGTGTTTAGTTCTGGCCAGTGCGGCTATAGGTTTGTAAATTGGAGTTGTGACTCTATTTTCGAGTATATATTGCTGGTTGTGTTGTACAGGTTTTTGGGATATCCTATTTACGAATAGGTCATGCCGAAATTTCTGTAGGCCCAAACGCAAATTTTTAACTTGTTTTTGCTGTTTACATTAATTAATCCTGGTTGTTTGATCATTAAATATTAAATCAGGACACGGGCCCTTTCAGTTTTGTTCAATACAAAGTGATTCACAAAATTATCACTCAAGTTGTCATTATAGATCAAAATACTGAGTACACACGTTATGTGCGGAGCATGATATATATTTGCATTTTGAAAGTTTCGATTTGGTTACGATATTTTATAAATTTAAACATGATATGAAATTTAATAAGAAGTTTTTTTTACAATTATTAAATATTAAATGTTAAGCGTACTCCATAAAATTAAATTTATACTATTATATAAAGGCTGAGAGCATTAGAAAAAGTTTTAGGGGTGAGCAAAATATCGGTTTAACCAAAATAACCGACCGAACCGAATTAAATCGGAAATTCGGTTCGGTTTAATCGGTCGATCGGTTTTTTTTTTTCAAAAATATCGGTCAATTCGGTTTATTCGGTTCGGTTTCGGTTTTCAATTTTAAAACTCGGTTAAACCGATTAAACCGATTTTAATATATATATTTTTAAAAAATGATTATTAGGCCTGGTTTTTCTTTGAATTCAGATTATTTATATTTGGCTTTAATTAACATGTTCAAAACCCAAAAATATAAATCATTTGTTGCCCTACCCAACTCCAACCTGCGCGTGGCTTCCAACTGCATCCTGGGCCTGCCCCCTGGCGTCGTCTTATTCTCTTCTGCATCTTCTTCTTCTTTCTCTCAATTTTTCTGCGTTCCAGTCTCCATGGAGTCTAGCCACAACTTCTTTCTCTTTGAACCAAAATGGACTAAAAAGGTTAGAGGCTAATCGGTTTTTGTTTTTCGAAAATAGGTAAATCTGTTTTTGATTTTTGATCGAACCAACTGTATCTTCTCGATGGTCATGATGTAGCTTATCTCGAGTGACATTATTGATTTGTGGAGCTTTCTTAATTGGGGGACTGTGTCAAAGCATCAATAATTTGTCTGGAATGGATTTGAGGATTATTTAGGATATTCAAATTTTTTTTTAAACATCGGTTATTTCGGTCGCTAAAAATAGGTCGGTTCGGTTGTTCAAAAAAAGATTTCGGTCGGTTCGGTTTTGTTAATTTCGGTTCGGTCGGTTCGGTTTTGACCGATTGCACACCCCTAAGAAAAACTATTTTTTGGTATGACATTAACACACCAAAATTTCTTTTGTATTTTGCCCTTCTTTGATATAAATTTATACAGAACTTTCTCACTAAAAAAAACTCAACCACATTTAAAAAAAAAATATGTATATATATATAATTTTGATACCCTGCACCCCTAGGGTGCAGGGTAACATGGACACCGCTTACGTGGCGGTTCATGATTGGTCAGCCGTTTTTTGTAAAAAAAAAAATAAAAAATTTGTGTGGTTGTGGGCGCGCCACGTTGGCAGGCGCCCACAGGTGTGCAAGATAAGGGTGTGCAGGGTATCATTTCTGTATATATATATATATATATATATATATAATATGTTGCACGTGCAACGCATGTGCTACATCACCAGTATATAATTATATATGCATACATATTGAGTTGAGTTTGAAATTATTTAATCAATTAATTATTTATCATATCATCGTCACATTTCTAGAATCATACTATATCAATTCTCACTTTATATTTTAAATTTTAATTTATTCATAATAAAAATCTCAAATATGGTAAGAAAACAAATAATCAAAGTGTTTCGCTAAAACATTATTACATATTGATGTAGCCAAAAATTTTGTGTCGCGATTCGTTCTTAAGCCTAATAAAATAAAAAAAATATGTACATCGATTGAAAATTACTGAATGCTATATCTTAATTTTTTCCTATAAAATTTTGTGTCGCGATTCGTTTTAAAGCCTAATAAAATAAAAAATATGTACATCGATTGAAAATTACTGAATACTATATCGTAATTTTTTTAAAAAAATTTGTATTGTTCATATAAAATTCAATATCTTTCTATGTTACTAGAAATGGTGTGTAAAATAATAACTACAATGTATATAAATTTTTATGCTTAACAGGTTAGGTTAATTATGAAAAAAAAAAACTGGAATTGACAAAGATTGTTATTGGAAATGTGGGGATAAGGAGTAAGAAATATGGAAAAAACAAAAAATTGAAAAAAGGGGTATTTTGGATATATTGATTGATGTTATAGGATATATCCCGAGATATCGTCTTATATCTTGGGATATATTTATTTTTTCGCATGAACTTAGATCGGGATTTGTGACCATCAATCATATTATTGGTGGTAATTGGTGTTTGTTATTATTATTGGATATGGGCTTCTCAAAATATTTACTATCTACATCTGGGCCTGGACTGGTCAGTATTATAGGATCATGGGCCGCATCTCATCAGATTATGGGCTTACATCAGGGACTACACGTCTGACACGTTCTCAACTATCTAAAGGACATGGAAGTTTCTATTATATATATTGTTTTTTTCTTGATTACAGACAACGTGGGAAGGGAGTTTCTACACTTTTTTCCCCATGATGTTTCCCATGTTTTCCTCTATCTTTTCTCCCATGTTTCTCTGTCTGACTTAGGCATCGGAGGGGTCACGCCGGGAGAAATCCTGGCGCCCCCTAACCGGTTTATTCATGATTTTCAGGCAAGGATAATCGGAGGATTCACGAAAATGACGAAGGAAATTTTTGGGATGTCATCATTGGCGCCGTCTGTGGGAAATTGAGTCTGAGACGTAGATTCAATTTCTCTCTTTCTCTCCCCATTCGAAAAAAAAAGAACGTAGCTTTGAGATCTTCGATTGGGTATCTCGACTTTGGCTTCTTTAACCAGTAACTTCGATCAATTTTCTTTTCTTTATCTTTCGCTGGAGTGGAACGAAAATTAATCCCACCTATCATCTCTACCGTGGGCTTAGGCCCGATAAAAATAGAAATTCTCGAGAAGCACGGGAGAACAAAAATCATAGAGCGAAGAAGATTGAGTTTGCTGAGTCCGAGCCCATTCTGCTCGTACAAGACACCATCTCCACCACTTTGCTCACCTTTGCCGACAGAATATCTCATCCAAGATTAGCAGTTATTGATCGCACTAGGCACCGAATTTCGATTTACTATCCTTACGTTTATATTGTCCAAGATCAGTGTGCATTTGATGAATTTCTCAATTATCTATATATTCTATCGGTTGACTGGAGCTATTGCTAGGATTCTTTTATTGGTGGACTCTGATGTTGGTTTATATGCATATGTCGTATTGATTATGTGTGACATTGGGCGAGTTCATCCCTCTTGCTTTGCGTCAAGACACTCTTGTTTATGATATTACGTGTTCGAGGTATTGCTTAATATGGATTTTCTTTAATCTCTGTTGCTGGTTGTCTCTTCACAGCATATTCACGCCTCTCAGCACCCACATAAGCTAGACATTGCAGCTAGTGCTTCTTTGGGCTCCCTTAATTGCCCAGTAAACAACGGTTCTACATGGCTGCTATATTGCGCATCCATGGAATCGGCGTGCGTCATTGTCCCGAGGAATATGGTAATATAATGGTGATCTTTGGCTTAATATTTTCTTCAGAGTGCAGGGACTGTACCTGAAGCATGATCTCATTGGCAAAGAGCTCGAGCCAACACGAGGTGAATACACCTGGAAAATTCAGGAAAGTCAATACATAGCCACGAAGGTCCACTCGTGTTCATTTTATTTCGAACATCAAGCATGTGATCGGTGTGTTTGGCATATTAATAAGCAAGATTAAGCTCTTTGAAGCTAGTGGCCGATTGACTTTAAATATTCACATTTGAAACAAGATATTATTAAATGCATGCAAATTGAATTTGAATGTACAGAGTACACATGTCATTGGAGTTCCACTAACTCTTCTTGTTAGTTGTTATAACACCTTTTCGAGCATGCTTGAATATTCATGGAGGGTAGTTAATGATTATGGTGCTTAATATGGCTTGTCCGAATTTTATCAAGGATTTTTATGTTATTTTATTGTCTATACATGAAATTGAGTTTCTCAAACTCGAAATATTGGACTCCAAATAGCCTCATATTGTGACATGCTTCACATGCTTGGGAGTTTATTAATATCAGATGTAGGACATCTCATAATAAAATTTATATGCGGGCTTGGTGCTACACCTCAAGGGTTATATCACGGGCAGAGATCTCGGCCGAATACTCCTCATTTTTTCACCGACTTTTGCATGTACATGAACTATTTGTTAAAATGGATTATATGGACTGCTCAACTCAAAACCAAAATTCCATGGATGACCATCACATCTTGGTCGGTTTTCAAGCATCGACAAGTGGATATCTGTTATTTGTTGTTATCACTTTCAGGTCATAATCTTTGTTCTCAACAGCTCATCCTTGGTTGCTACAACAAATAAGTATTGATTTTATACTGCTTAATTGTGTTATGGCTATTATGTGATTTGTAGAGGAATACATACTACATCAAGCATGTGATCCGTATTTTTGCAAATTTAGCAAGGTCGAGCTTTCGAAATCTAGTGGCCGATTGGTTTCTTTAATTAGCCTAAGAATGAAAGCTTGTTAATTTCTTCATATCAGAAACCAATGTGATTGGATTTGCTCATGTTAGTGAAATTCCTTGTGAATTGGTGTGCCACCGTGTATCATCATGATATGCACTTTCAATTGCCCAATCAAAAATTGACATACTAATATGTGCACTAATTGGCAACCATTCATTTGTGCCAAGTAAAGACCATAAACATTGGTATTTGTTGTCGGTAACAAAACCAGAATGGATTCTTATAAAGAATGCATGAATAAATTAATAATTGCCTCATCTTTGTCCACTAATTTAATTAGTCCAAATATGGAAAGGAGAGGCAGTACTTTGAAAAGTTTGTTGATGTGATTGTGATGAGTCTCACGAGCTGTGGATATTTTATTTGTTACATTTCGCATTTATAAGCCGAATTCCATGGACTCGGGAGTATTTTCAAGATTTCGCATCCTACATTATGCATTCAAGATTAAAGATGCTATTATCTTAGATTCTTTCTTCTTGGGTCTCATGTTTTCTTGCAGGCATATCGGGTTCGGGCATGCAATCTCGCAGTAAGGCCCTATTCTCGGATATTGAGCATGCAACCTAGCAGTAAGCCCCGCCATAATCTACAGCTCGGGCGTGCAATCTAGCAGTAAGCCCCGCCAGATTTATTTATCGGGCATGCAATCTAGCAGTAAGCCCCGCCAGGATTTATTTATCGGGCATGCAATCTAGCAGTAAGGCCCTGAGATCTTTATTTATAAGTTCGGGAGGTTCCAGGACCCGACATCCATTCAAGCCCAAGGCATATATAAGCCCTTGGCATTATATAAGCCCGGGAGGTTCCACGCCCCGGCACCCTACAAGCCCAAGGCATATATAAGCTCTTGGCACTCTATAAGCCCGGAAGGTTCCATGCCCCGGCACTTACAAAGCCCAAGGGATTCTAACCTTTGGCACTCTATAAGCTCGGGAGGTTCCATGCCTCGGCACTTACAAAGCCCAAGGGATTCTAACCCTTGACACTCTATAAAGCCCGGGAGGTTCCATGCCCCAGCACCTATTAAATCCCGGGAGGTTCCATGCCCCGGCACTTACAAAGCCCAAGGTATTCTAAGCCTTGGCACTCTACAAAGCCAGGAGTTTCCATGCCTCGGCACCTATCAAAGCCCGGGATGTTCCATGCCCCGACACCTACCAAAGCCCGATGCATTCGGCACTACAAGTCTATTGACTTGGCATGGGAGATTATTGGATCATTTACTCACCAATGACTATCGAGTCAAACCCGAGGATTTTATGTTCTTCAACAGTTATTATATTATTTCGACCCCTCGTCAAACATAAGTCCATGGCCATTCTCTCGGCCTTGCATGCATAGAATCTTCTTACCTGACTGATCGATTCGACTTCAGGAGGGTGATTGGCGCATTCTTGTCTAAGTTCATGGATGAAGGGAACAAATCGGGACAGCGAGTGGTGACTCTAGCCCGACTTCTTAAGGGGGGTGTAGTGATGTTATGAGATATATCCCGAGATATCGTCTTATATCTCGGGATATATTTATTTTTTCGCATGAACTTAGATCGGGATTTGTGACCATCAATCATATTATTGGTGGTAATTGGTGTTTGTAATTATTATTGGATATGGGCTTCTCAAAATATTTACTATCTACATCTGGGCCTGGACTGGTTAGTATTATGGGATCATGGGCCGCATCTCATCAGATTATGGGCTTACATCAGGGACTATACGTCTGACACGTTCTCAACTATGTAAAGGATATGGAAGTTTCTATTATATATACTGTTTTCTTCTTGATTACAGACAACGTGGGAAGGAAGTTTCTACACTTTCTTCCCCATGATGTTTCCCATGTTTTCCTCTATCTTTTCTGCCATGTTTTTCTGTCTGACTTAGGCATCGGAGGAATCACGCCGTTAGAAATCCTGGCGCCCCCTAACCATCTGAAGCCTAAAAAATTTTTTTTGTCTTCATGTAAAATCGTTAATTTTTCAAATAAATTATTAAATATTTTTTTATTCTATATCTATATTATAAAATTAATTAGATGAATATATCACTTCCCAAATAATAACTTTCAAAAAAACAATAATATTAAAATTTATTAATTTAAATAATTAATTATTCCATACGGTCCGCTTAGTTAAACACAGCCCCTCAAACGTTAAGCAGCTGCAGTGCCCGGCCTCCGTCGTTCCTCCTCAGCCGGATCGCTGCCGTGGGTTCCAAATTTTCTCAACTCACTCTCAACCATATTTTCACGTGAGTTCCAATTTTCTTCCAATCTCGAACCCTATTTCTTTGTTTTGTTAATATATCAAGGTGAATCGAGCGTTTGGCCGGTGAGGTGTGGTTCGCCGTCGTGTCTGGTTGCTATTTTAAGGGCGTGAACTATGTTCTCGTTGTAATTGTCTTGGTTCAGTTGTCAAGTTGCACTCTTTCAGACTTGTCTCTTGAGTCTACCATTTATTATTTTTGTTCGGTTATTTTTTTTAATCATGTTTCTGACTTTCTTAAAATGTTTGGAGTTGGGCAATTTTTCCAGAAACCTGTCACAATCTAGGTTGCTGCTCACATTTTACTATTGTGAATTCAGTTGTTATTGGATATTTTATTCATGTTTGTTTATGGATTGCTGGAATGTAGTTAGAGATTTTTACATATATAAATGAATCAACTTCATAAGAAATCAATTATCCGCATTGTGGGTTATTAACCTTTGGTTTGCATATTTTATGATTTGTTGCCTATTTGCTTCGTATTGTTGTGCATGGATGGGAAGTATAGTGTGTGATATTTGAGGTTCTTTTTTGTTCTGCAAGGCTGGTGTTTGTTTCTGGTGTTCGTTGTAGGCACTTGAACTGCCTGTAATTTATCGATTGTCCAACACTACTTGAAGATGAACATGAAGAATGTGTTGGCTACTGAGATATGGCCCAATTGGTTTTGTTTTTTTTTTTTCGGTTGTAACTTTAGGATTCAACTAATTTTATTCTGTTATGAGATGTAAATTGTAATATGGACCCTATGTGATTGTTCTTTATTATGGATTCGTGAATTATGTTTTTTTTCAATGCTGTGGGAATTTAAATTTGATGGATGTTTTAATTTTTTGGTTTCTTTGTTGTATAGAAGTTTTTGAATTGAAAAGATGTGTTTTACAAAAAAACAAAAATGAAATTATTTATTGCGGGTCCAACCCGGATTGGACCCGATGGATTTTTGTGGTGGGGTGGTCCCAGGTTTGGCCAAACCTGCCCGATGCCATCTCTATTAAATCTTCGTGGAAAATAACCATGTCAAATTCTGATTAGAGGGAATTTTGTTGTCGTGCTTCAATCTTTGGAAAATAACCATTAGAGAAAATTTGTTAGGCTTGATCGACATGGGAGGAGCTAGGATTCAATTGAACAAACACCATAAAACCCGGTTTGCTTCCAAGTCTTCCCGCAATGTTCACAAAATTTCTCCAAAAGGTGAAGTTCTCGATTTGCAAATTGTTTTATCCATCTCTTCTGAGTACAAATAACCTCAATTTCCAAGTTTCTTTTTGTTTGTCAGATAAAATCAATAAGTCAAAGTCTGAACTTAATGTTGTCAAAGGAGCGAAAGCTGCTCGACTTCAGCGCAACAAGATGGTATCGTTAAAATTTATGTAGATTATTGTGTGATACTTACTTGATTTTTTATGTCTATAGTTGTAAGTGCTCTGGGTATATATCGCTAATCACTGGTAAATTGAGTCGAGGAGCGTTACTTGTTGAAATTTACCGAATCGTTCCATTGAGTTCCAGTTAACAAACATGACTCTACAGATAAGGGAACAGAAGAGGGCGGCGGTGTTAAAAGAGAAGAGGGCATTGTCAGGACAAATGAGTCCTCCTCGTGTTGTTGTATGCTCTTTTTCCCTTGCTCCTATTTTGTTTTTTGTTTTGTTTTGTTTTTTTAAAAAAATTACACTGTGACGTGTGTATATATCTTAGTTGCTATTTGGCCTTACGGCGTCGGTGAACTTGAACTCACTTGAAGAAGACATCCTAGCGCTGTTGTCTGGAGAGAGAAATGGAGCAAATTATCCTGCTATTGCATCATCTGATTACAAGATGAGAGCCACGGTATGTTCAGAACTTGGTCTATGTCCCCAAACATTTTGTGTGTATGTTGGTGATGGATTTTATATGCAATCCACTTTCTTTTATAATAATAATATTAATGAGTATGGTAGCTTAAAAGTTTACCTTTTCATGGTTGTTTTTTCTGCCAGAAATATGTAATTTTGTGGGCATGGGTTGGTTTTCGAATTTGAGTTTGGTTTTTAACTGAAAATCGAGAGCTTTAGAGAGGTTAAGGCTGAAACTTGGGATGTTGTTGGTGATGGATTTTATATGCAATCCACTTTCTTTTATAATAATAATATTAATGAGTATGGTAGCTTAAAAGTTTACCTTTTCATGGTTGTTTTTTCTGCCAGAAATATGTAATTTTGTGGGCATGGGTTGGTTTTCGAATTTGAGTTTGGTTTTTAACTGAAAATCGAGAGCTTTAGAGAGGTTAAGGCTGAAACTTGGGATGTTTACGGCTACGTCCATCAAATCCACTAAGGATAGAATATCTATTAACATTGTTCCAATTTGAGTTTTGGAGCTTGTTGTTTGTTGATAATTATTTCCACCGTCTGTTCAGTCCTAGTAAATATGTGAATCATGATGACATATGAGAATAACAAATAATTTCCTTGGCAATGTTTTTTGCAAATCTATAACGTTAATGTGAAAGTTGACGGGTATTAACTTCACATGTCTGCATTAGGTCTTGAAAGCACCTCATGGTGATTTGTTAGCATGCATGGAAATGGCCAAGGTAATATATCGGTTCATTTTGTAATTTGGATCTAATACTTATTACTATTGAATTATCCATACTTTGATGCTGACACTTGTTTTTTGGTAGATTGCTGATTTGATTGCGTTTGTCGCATCGCCAATTGCATTTTCTGAAGAGAATGACTCTGATTGTTTTATTGATTCGTTTGGATCTCAATGTCTCTCGGCATTCAGAACACTTGGTCTCTCAAGCACCGTGGTGCTAATTCGGGTATATGATTTTTTCCATTGCCATGTCTCTATGCCTCACCCCTTATTCTGTTAGTTATAGAATACTGGAAGGAAAGTTTGGTTTAAAACCTCAGAGGTGTCTGTAGGATCTTCCTAATGACTTGAAAGGAAAAAATGAGCTGAAGAAGATGTGCATGTCTGAGCTTGCTTCCGAGTTTCCAGAAGATTGCAAGTTTTACGCCGCAGATAAAAAAGATGAGTTGCATAAGGTAAATTGTTAATTTATGAGTCTTTTGCATCACAATGTCATTATCAAACTGAGGCAACTAAAGCTGTCCGACAATCCTCAGTTTTTCTTGGCTCCTGAGACTTGTTCTCTTTGCTTCTTTTTCGTTTATAGATCCTCTCACTTTTCAAGGAACAAAGACTTAAGGTGCCTCATTGGCGAAACCTAAGGCCTTACCTTATGGCTCAAAAGGTACAATATAACAAATTTTTAGGTAGTCTCGTAAAACTTGCCGTTGCTCGCTCTTAGTTGATTGAATTGCTTGTATCATAGTTTTCCCATTTGAGTTGCTAATTTTCCTTCATTTTATTTATTTTTCACTTGAATATAATTTTGACTAAATCCCTCAGAGACCCCTGTTTATGACGATGCTAATGAGTTTGAGATGCATAATGCATGTATGTGGTGAAGACGACTTACTTTTCTCTGTTAACGTTGAGATTACTGTTTTTTACTCTTATATTTAATTTATATCAAATAAATGAATTTACTTTTTAATTGTATCGATTAATTCTGGATGAGAAAATGTAAGGTAGTGTTCATTTCAATTTGTTGAACTGACAATGTTAGAATTGCCACAACACCTCGACTAGTCACATATCTTTGAGATTTTCTGTAAAGCCAGCTGTTGTCATCTTTGAAGTGGATATTAAATAATTTAAACCTTCCAAATCTTCATGACTCGTCTCAAAATTCTGTGATCCTACAATTGAAGACAGGAACATCATTATTCATTGGTGGCATATCACGTTATAAAGTGATGTCCATTTGCATGGATTGGTGAGGAGTCATATGTAAGATTGCCAAGTTACAAGGACACCTATACTTTGTCAATGTCTAAATTGATAGATTGCATGTGAATTGGCTTCTAACTAGTGTGACTAAAATAATAAATTGGATGCTACTTAACTCAGAGTCAAGGAATCTCGCTATTCTTACACTCAAATCTTCAATATTGGCTCAGGTTGACTTTGCGGCCGACGGTTGCAGTTCAGAACATTGTACCCTTGTCCTTACGGGCTATCTTCGTGCTTGTGGTCTCTCAGTAAATCAACTGGTGACATCCTTAGCCTCGGTAGGCGATTCACTTCTATGATATCTGTCAGTGTCTGACTTTTTCTGGATCAGGTACATGTAACTGGTGCAGGGGATTTTCAATTGCACAAAATTGAACTTCTCAAGGATCCGTGTACTCTGAATGTACAAAAAGGAAGGGACTTCATGGACTCAGAGGGGGCAAATGATGTACAGGTATGTAATTAGTTGTTTAAACTTTAATGCAAATATATGCTTTGGATGAAGTATTGACTATTGATTATCGAATGTTGAATCATCTATATGATGTTACTACTTGCAGTTGCTGTAACTGACCCTCATCTATGGACCAAAGGACGTATTATTTCCAATCAATGCCCATAGTTACGCAACACATGATTCATGACTATGGAATATAAACTATCTTTGGGCTCCATTTCTCTTAAGACCACCACTTATCAGAACCATTTTTTCTATGCTACCCTGTGAAATTGAAAGCTAATGACATATGGCCAATTTTTTATTTTTTTTTCACCACAAAAAATTTTGGGGCTGAATTAATATGTTACTGTCAACACTTCTGGTTATTATTTATGTGATTTATGTATCCGTTTTGTCTTATGGAGGATTTGGATGGTCATTGAAGAAGTAATCCTGGCTATGATACTCTATTTACTTGAGCCTCAGATGGTTCCTTTTGTGTAGAAAAGACAAATATAGGATAGACCTACTCTATGGATTTTACAATGTTAACTGGCTGCCTAGAAACTTGGCGAACAATTTTGTAGGGTAACGTGCTACTGGTATGGGATCTGAAGTCGCACTTTTAAGTTGTTTAAGATTTAAGATGTCATGATTAGAACTTGGGTCTTGCCACAGGTGCCTTGTGTTTTACCTTCATACTTTATTGGTTGAGCTCTTGTTCTCTTTTCAGTTGTATTCATTTTGTTATTTTTCTCGCATATTGCAGGTTGTGAGATGCCTTACCCCTGATCCTATGAAGCAAGAACCTTTGGTCATTGAAAATATCCCAGATCTATTGTCAGGAGAACAGGTTGATATCTTGTAATTGGTCATTGGTGCTCCACATATTTTCAGCTTCAGGATAATTAATTCTGTATTTGTATATCTTTTACTTCTATTCGGGCATCAGGAACCTTGGCTTTTATTTCGTGGATTGCTATCCTCAATCAAATTATAAACTGATTTCTTACTTATGCATCTTGTGTTGCAGCTGTTTGCTATGTTGGCGTTGTGCACTTGGAAACATGATAATAATATTAAAAAAATTTCTTCTGATGTACCTGTTGTTATTTTCCTAATTCAGACTTGGCCAACAGAGGCAGAAATGGCTGAAGCTGACAAGTATGAAGAGGAGATAAGGGTGAAAAAGAAAAGGCGTCCTAAGGGCACATCTGAATATCAGGTGTGGTCATGTTTGTTCCCTTTAAATTTCTAACCTTTTTTTATATGTTAAATTTCTTTAATGGAGATTGGCAACACGCTACCTATGCAATGTAATTTAATGCCACGACTGTTGCAAACAAATTCACAGGCTGCATGGATTATGGATGATTCTGATGATGATTATCCGGACGGTGATGAAGATGGAGCTGATGGTATGGTGGTGGATGGGGAGGCCTGCTCTTCTGATCAGATAGTTGAGAATTACTTTGAGTTAGACGAGGATCAGGCTTCACTGAATTTGAGAGATTCTGATGAAGAAACTGACTTAGATTCTTCAATGATGGTAATTATTTGATCAATTGATCTTGTCTGCCCTACAATCAATGCCAATAACCTGTACAAGCACTCTAAACATTAGGCAAATACCAAATGCATTACAACGTAGAGTTACTTGGCATGAATTCTGTATCTGCTTTAACTGTAATAACAAGTTATAAGAGCACTATTTGGACTGGAACATGTCACCAATGGGTAATTTTGTCTTTTTTCATGAGAAATAGTTCACTTTGTCCATTGATGAGTCTCAATCAATAAATTTTAATGGAACACCACAGTTTTCTGACTCAAGTTAGGGCCGTATTTCTTCAATCAAAAGCAATTTGAAGCTCATTCTTTTAATGCCTGCTGCAACAGTTTACTTTCCCCCACCCACCCCCCTTCCAAATGTGTAAATGAGGTTACTTTCTTCTTCAGGAAGGTGAGAATCTAACAAAAGAGCAGATTGAGGCTCAAATTCGAAAAATCAAGGAAGCACATGCTGAAGATGAAGGTACCTTTTCAGTATTTTGTTTATTTTCTGACATGTGGCTAATTTTTCACTTTTTAGTTAGTTTTCAGTTGCATGAATTTATAAGCTATGATATGTAGTCTAAGGTTGTTTGGCTAATTGTATAGCAATTGTATTCGACTTTCTTCTATACTTCCTGTTTACTGAAACCCAGCTCTTTCTCATTCGGTTGCTAATTGCATCTATATGTTACAACACAGAGTTTCCTGATGAAGTGGATACCCCATTAGATGTCCCAGCTCGAAAAAGATTTGCCAAGTACAGAGGTGTCAAATCTTTCAGAACCTCTTCATGGGACCCCAAAGTATGTTCAGTAAAATTAATTAAATTTTCCTGGATCTTTGTCAGTAATGTCTCTGAGGGATCTATAACTTTGTAGGAATCTCTGCCACCTGAGTATTCCAGAATTTTTGCATTTGATAACTTTTCTAGAACGCAAAAGCATGCACTTGGAAAAAGTCTTGGTATGAAACAAGACACGACTGACTCTGTGCCAGTTGGGTCGTATATAAGGGTTTATATCAAGGAAGTTTCTGTTGCTGTTGGATCTACATTGTGCAGATTGGTGAAGACCATGCCAATAATATGTTCTGGTCTTCTGCGGCACGAATCTAAAATCTCTGTTCTCCATTTCAGGTGCTCCTTTTCTTTTATCTGATTTCTTGCTGCACCTATTACTTTATAAATGCTGTTTTTTTGACGATATTCAATTCTATTGGATTTCTAGCATTCGGAAGCATGACAAGTATACTGCTCCTATTAAAGCAAAAGAAGAACTCCTGTTTCATGTCGGCTTCCGCCAGTTTATATCACGGTAATTTATGTTGGTTAAGTTGCTGTAGAAGAAATAATATATATGTTTCTATGGTCTTATCTACAAACAACTTATTCTAACTTTGGTATTGCAGACCTATTTTTTCCTCAGACAGTATCTATGCTAACAAGCACAAAATGGAGAGGTTTCTTCATGCAGGGCGGTTTTCCATAGCTTCAATCTATGCTCCGATTTCTTTTTCATCACTTCCCCTGATAGCCTTCAAGAGCCAGGGAGACGATGCCACTCCAAACATTGCTGCTGTTGGTTCATTGAGAGCCGTAGACCCTGACAGGATTATTCTGAAGAAAATTATTTTAACTGGGTATGATAGATATCAACTTTTTGTTGTGTGCTTAAAAAAATGAAAATTCAACATTCTTAACTTGATATTTTGATCCCTAGGAAACTTGTTCATAATGCACCTCGTTTATGATAATCAGTCTGCGTCGATTTTGGAATTGATAATGTGGTTTTGCATTTCAATTTATGCTTCAAAATTGGATAAATAAATAATACAGCAGGATGCATCTTATGCAGTTATCCACAACGAGTATCGAAATCAAAAGCAACTGTGAGATATATGTTTCATAACCCTGAGGATGTGAGATGGTTCAAGGTTAGGAAATCTGTAAAATTTAATATACCAATGAAGTTTATAGTTATTCGAAATTTATTTGTGTAATGGTTTTTGTTCCCAATGATCTTCTGTTTCTTTGCAGCCTGTTGAAGTTTGGACAAAATGTGGCCGTCGTGGTCGAATCAAGGAACCTGTGGGAACACATGGTAATTTCCTTATCCTAATGAAATTTGTGAGAAGGTTTACTTTTGTGGAAAATGATACTGAGTTGAATGCAAATCTAAGAAACATATAATCCAAACACTTTAAATTCTCCTTTCTACAACTTTTGTTAATTTTCCTCTGCAAAGAGTAGAGATCCGCGAAACATGTGCCCGTTGGATGGATGGATGACATGACGAAGTTGTTCTCTATCGTTTTGTTTTCTCCTTCAGGTGCAATGAAATGCATATTAAATGGGGTTCTTCAACAGCACGACACCGTCTGCATGAGTTTGTTTAAGCGAACTTATCCGAAGTGGCCTCAACAATGGTTCCCGCTACAAGGAACTTGAAGCTGGCAAATTACTGTCAAGTGGGAATGAAGCTCTGGTTCCGATTCGATCACATTATGTTTGCTCGCTACCTTTTGATAGAGCTCACAAGGGAAGCAAAATTTTGGTTGTACACTAACAATTGATACACTTGAATTTTTCACAATAGTTCTCAATGCCTTCTTTCAATATCTTGTGCTACGTTACGCCATATCTATCAATTATTGTTGGATAATGAAAAATTCTCGTGGACCCAATTTATATTCAATAACTAATAATAATGATCATATGGGGTAATTACCACTTTGTCTATGATGTACCGGAAATGTTACTCTCAGTGTAGTTTTATACAAAATATTTGTACGAACATTTCACATTGTTGGTACATTAGTATGAACATCTCAGACCATTTTAATTATTTTTGGTGCTTAAGAATATAAGAATAAATGAAACTATAGGTTTGTATACATTTTTATTTATTTATTATTATTATTATTATTTTTTAAAAAAATATCAATATGCCCGATGAGATTTTATGTTTCAGGGTTCACCAAAACTATGGTAAGCGATGTGATACGATAAGAAATGGAATACGATAAGAAATGGAATGTATGTGTGGAAGTTAGAAAGAAATTAGATGAAGTTAGTAGTTAGTTTAGTAATTAGTAAAGTGAGTAGAAAAAATGTATAAATACAACATATCATGTAACCCATTGGAGATATGAATATGAACGCAACTTCTTCTCCCTCTCTCGAGTTTCTCTGCTATCTTCTCTTTTCTCTCTGGTTCTATTCCTCTCAACTTCTCTGCTATTTTCTGGAGGTTGGCTGCCTCGAACAAGCCTTTACTTCCTAACACGATGTCTACTGAGCATCTAAGAATGGACGTCGATGCTAGCTTTCAAGAGTCAGAAAATATGTGGAGCTGGGGTGTGATTCGCGCACACGACTTGGGACGAGTGTTGGCGGCATTTGGTAGGAAAACGGCGAATCATGGATACATGGTCCTTGGAGAACTGTTACCTATCATGGAAGGTCTTAAGGTAATACAAGACAAAGATTTGAGAGTGTTATTCTCACATTTGACTTACTCTTGACAGTGCAAGCGTCACAGAATCATCGAATAATTTAAGTTATGCGTAGAGGTGGTATGATGTATTGTTCGAAAATCGTATACCGTATATGGTACCGAAAATTCCGATATATATGAAAAAATTATACTTGTAAAGTTCATAATTTTAATGAAAATTAATGCAAGATTTTTATTGTTTCATAAGTGTTGTTGACTGTTTTAGGACTTTCTAAGTAATCTACTGCACTTATCATTAAACGAATTTAGATTTTGGTTTCTTAAAATATCAGAAACATACCTTTTAGTAGCATAAAAAGTCAAATTTGAGAAGTGTTTATTCAACCTCACTCTTATAATTAACACATCACGGATTCCAACAAATAATATGACGACACTTGTATATTTCATTATAAATCAGTAATATCTAATTTATATAATGTATATCCAATTTGATCAATATTTAGATTCATTATTATAAGATTTTGTAGATAGCACATGCAAAGAAAAGTTGGTAAGAATTTATTGCCAATTAAGTAGTAAAATAATGAAATATTTCATTAATTTTAAAATATAATTTGACTCTATATTTTCGTTAATGAAATTACTACAGTGGGTATATTTCATTTATAACTCAATAATATTTGATTATATAATGTATATCCTATTTGGTCAATTTATATTATGACAAGATTTTGGTAGTGTTTGAAAGAGCTTTTAGGAAATATTTTTCAATTTTTTTTTTCACAAATTTGCGAAGAAAAAGTTAAGAAATGCTTGTTAAAAGCTCTCTCAAACACTATCTTTATGAATAGCACGTGCAAAAAAAAGTCGCCAAGAACTATTGCCAATTAATTTGTAAAATCGTGGAATATTTCATTAATTCTAAAGTATAATTTTACTCTCCCTTTTTAAGTAAAAGAAAATTGTACTTTCCAATTTATACTATCGAATGCCACTATATATACTTCCAACAGATAATTCAAAATCGTGCACCAATCTTTAAACAAACAAAAAAAAAAAAAAAAATCCTCTAGAGATCCAATATGAACATGTCAAACTTTAGTGTTTTGCATATAATGCTCTTATCTGTGGCAATATTTTTCATAGGTGTGTATTTTTTTCATCTTTATATTTCTATTTACACAACATTATTCTAATTTCATTACAAAAAGTTGTTGATTATATATGATATAATTCTTGATCTTTCTAACACGTGTTGTATATATATATTATAGGTAATAATCATATTTATGTGCAAGGATTTGACTGTTACGGTGGTCGCATTTACATTGGCCAATGTAATATGAAAAGTAATTCGCAAAATCGTATCTGCTATGGATACTGTCGTGCTGCCGGCTGTGCGTTCGGGGCATGCGAAAACTCAAATCCAGACGTCGCTGAACAACGTTGCATGTGCTCTGCATACTAAGAAATTTTAATTTTTTGTAAGGACCAAATGATCTTGTAAGAAATGGATCCAATGAAATTACCATTTTAAGTCAGAAATTTCTTGTTGTCACGTTGACATTTTCTAGAGTTACATCAACACTCATGTGAATATAAGTAAAAAGAGGGGAACAAAAACAAAGTTAGTGCACTAATCAAACTTTAAAATGTTAATTGACCAAAATCCAAAATGGAACAAGCTATAGTAGATCAAAAAAAATATTCTAATGTATTCAATATATGATATTCAATGACTTTTAATTACTTTTGTAGAAAAAGTTTAGAAATTGACTTTTTCTTACTCGTTAAAAGTCTAATGATATTCAAAATAAATCTTTGTAGAGATTTAAAAACTCAAGTAATATTCAAATTTGACAATAGATTCTTAGCAATTTTCCTTCGCACATGATATCAATAAAATCTTGTTATAATAAAATTAAATATTGACCACATTGAATATACATTATGTAAATCAATTATTTTTGGGTAATGAAAAATTCACGTGCATGTATCCAATAACTAATGATAATGATCCTGAAATGTGTAATTACCACTTTGTCTATGTTATACAAAAGTGTTACTCTTAATGTAGTTTTATACAAATATTTATACAAACATTTCACATTGTTGGTACATTAGTATGTACATCTCAGATGTTCATATGTATAAACTATACTAAGTGTGTTACAGTACTAAATGGAAAATAGACAAAAACAGGGTGGTTACGATGCAAAGGTCTCGTGATCAAGGACAAAAAGTAATCAATTTTTTATTCGTTTTAATAATTTTTGGTGTGTAAGAAGATAAGAATAGATGAAATAATAGGTTTGTATACGTTTTGATCTCAAATTAGGTTTTACAAAATAATAGTTGTGGAAATGTTGGTTGTGGATTGAAAGGATGGATTTCAGAAATCCAGCTTTGTTTTCCGATTACACGTTTTTTCTTTTACTCGGAATCTTCCAAATAACAATTATGTTCATTGTACTCTACGGGATAATGCATTAAAATGTTTTTCTTGTTTTCGTGATTTTCCATTTATGTTCCTCGAATTTTTTTTGTGTCATTTATATCTCTTGTCCGCACATTTATTTCAAAAAAAAAAAACGTTTCTACCGTCAAATAATTTCTTAAGTTTAACGGCCATGCGTATACATGGAGTTTTGTTATGCTGCACATCTACCAAGCCCCACTCAATGTGTCCACCATTAGATGACACTCAACTATTAGAAGTGATAAATTGTGCATCCAATAGTTGAGTGACATATTTTGTGTCATTTATGTCCTTCAAATACATGGCCATTAATTTAAACAAAAAAATTAAATTAAATTAAGTTTAAATACTATTTTTAACAAAGTTCAAAACCAAATATAATATATATAACTAAAAATAAATTGTGAAATATTAAATGTAGGAAATAATATATTTTGAGAAAGAGATATTTTAGGAACGAATCTTTTTTTGTGTCATTTATGTCTCTCAAATGCATGACCATTAAACTTAACAGATTACTTAACGGCAGAGACATTTTTTAGAAATAAATGTGCGGACAAGGGACATAAATGACACAAAAAATATTCGAGTAACATAAATGAGAAATCACGAAAACAAGAATGACATTTTAATGCATTATCCCGTATTTTTCATAATGAAAGACAATTTTGTATTGGAAGTTTCAATCTTCATCATCTTACATGAAAAAAAATATGTTCTCATTTGATTTTTTTTTTTTTCGTATCAATATGCTCGACGAAATTTTATGTTTCAATGTTAATTGGAACTGTGGTAAGCGCCGCTTATCGAGCATATGAGAATGAGTGTCGATGCTAGCTTTCAAGAATCGGAAAATTTATGTGGAGTTGGGGGTACTTGAAGCTGGCAAATTACTGTCAAGTTGGAATGAAGCTCTGGTTCCGATTCGATCACATTATGTTTGCTCGCTACCTTTTGATAGAGCTCACAAGGGAAGCAAAATTTTGATTGTACACCAACAATTGATATACTTGAATTTTTCCATAATAGTTGTCAGTGCCTTCTTTCAATATCTTGTGCTACGTTACGCCATATCTATCAATTATTTTTGGATAATGAAAAATTCTCGTGGACCCAATTTATATTCAATAACTAATAATAATGATCACATGGGGTAATTAACACTTTGTCTATGTTGTACTGGAAGTGTTACTCTCAGAATAGTTTTATACGAAATATTTGTACAAACATTTCACATTGTTGGTACATTAATATGAACATCTCAGATGTTTATATATATAAACTACACTAAGTGTATTACTCTCAATGGAAAATAGACAAAAACCGTGTGGTTATGGTGCAAAGATCTCGTGATCAAGGACAAAAAGTAATCAATTGTTTATGTGTTTGAGGTAGTGTACGTTTGAGAGAGCTTATAGGAAGCACTTCTCAGTTTTTTCTTCACGAAATCTCACAAAATTTCAAAATTTTGTAAAAAAAAAACCGAGAAGTACTTCCCAAAAGTTCTCTCAAACACTACCTTAATAATTTTTTGGTGTGTAAGAGTATAAAAATAGATGAAATTATAGGTTTTTATACATTTTGATCTCAAATCAAGAATCAATATAAGTTTTACAAAATAATTGCTGTGGAAATGTTGGTTGAGGATTGAAAGGATGGATTTCAGAAACCCAGCTTTGTTTTTCGATTACACGTTTTTTCTTTTACTCGAAATATTTCAAATAACAATTGTGTTCATCGTATTCTTCATAATGAAAGACAATTTTGTATTGGAAGTTTTAATCTTCATCATCTTACATGAAAAGAAATATGTTCTCATTTGATTTTTTTTATTTTTTATTTTATATCAATAGGCCCGAAGAAATTTTAGGTTTCAATGTTCATCGGAACTGTGGTAAGCGCCGCCTACTGAGCATATGAGAATGGGTGTTGATGCTAGCTTTCAAGAGTCCGAAAATTTATGTGGAGTTGGGGGTGTAGTTCGCACGCACGAGAGACGATTATTGCCACTATTTGATAGAAAAATGGCGAATCCTGGATATATTGTGCTTAAAAACTGTTAGCTATCGAGAAAGACCTCAAGTTAATACAAGAAAAAAAGTTTTTAGAAAGTTATTCTTATATCTGACTTACTCTTGATGGTGCAAGCAGTCACAGAGCTATCAAATGATTTGAATTATGCTGAATTATGTGTCTCAGAGATAAAATCTATGTTATTTTATTTAGCAATAGTTGATTTTTTTTCATGTTAGAAGAACGGTTATCTCTATAGTCCACTCTCTAGCAAAATTTGTTATTTTTTTCCTCCATCTTTTTACTGATTGTATGTGAATTTGCCACTTTGGTCAATAATCTTGCTACTTCATTTCAATAAAGTTACAAGTCTTATAAAAAAAAAAAAAATTAAAATAATCAATTTTCGTTGACGATGGATTTAGACAAAAAAAATAGGCTACTTTGATTGTAAACTGACCAAAAAATAAGACTCGCAACTTTTTCATGAGGCTGACGATATTTTAGTGTTTAAGGTTTAGCCAAGGATTTGGGGAAAAAAGAAAAAAGATTCTTTGATTGTAGACTAGCAAAGGAACATGACTCGTGACTTTTCCATGAGCCGAGTCAGCCGACAAGATTCTAGGTTTAGACAAGTGAAATTAACACATTTTGGGCGATTTCAGATTGAAAAAAAAAATGATAATAATGATAGAGCACTTCAATTATAAAAGGCTCATAACTTTTAAAAAAAAATTGTGAAAGGCTCATAGATGAAAGAAAGCCATTTGTTAGTAACATAAATCAACACAAATATGACAAAGTTTAATTAATTCAAGTTATTCCATCAACTATATCAACTTGAAAGGGACCTATGAGGCACTCCTTTTCTGCTCCGCTTCCGATAACTTCCATTAACGGGTTCCACAGGCACAGTCGTCGTCGTCGCCGCTGCAGCAGTTGCCACTGCCGTTCGGGAAGATGTTCCCGCTATATGTCCACGACGCAACATCGTAACATTCCCTCCACCAGAATATGCTTCAAACTGGATCATATTGAATCGTTCTTTAAATATCTTTGAATCTTACTATTAATTAATGCTAACATTCTTATCTAAATTAATTAATTTTTAATATGCTGATGAAACTTTTTCACAATTTAAAGATTATAATTTAATGTAGCTTATTCGCATCGTGTCTGTCACGACCCGTTGATTATTATCGAAAACACATACCTTACAAGCTATCGAGCAGAACCGAAAGCGCCCGGGCTCGGTCAACTTTCTGCGGCAAACATTGCAAGCTCCATCCCCTTCAATCAGTGCACCAGACCCATTGTGTGGGAGTGGAGTCAAAGACACCACCCATTTTTTGTTACATTTATACGGCTACAAATTTAATTACAAGAAAAATAAAAAAAATTAATTATACACTAACCACAAAGAAGAAAATAGTTTTAATTAAGACAACATAAATATTTATTATATTAGGAATGTGCACATAACTTGCACATGAGTGATTAATTATTAAAAACATCGTGAATAAGAAATTTAGATAATATATATCTAAATGAACGGTGGACTCTCAAAGAAAAAGATAAGGGTGTTTCATTAACACATAATATGAAATGATTTACTTCTTTGTGTCGATCACATCAACAACATCTAATGTCATGTTGACATGATAATGATTATATACTTTTTCAAAAAATATCGACATATGTTATATATCAATAAAATCAAATATCAAAACAGACTAACCCATCAGACGACTATGATTATTTTCGTTACCTGGATTCTTGTGCAGTTAATGTGTTTGTTCATTTGATCGAGGGGGACGACGTCTTGGTAGACGTGGCGGTAGATCGTGAGCAAGTCGTGGTCGCCATGGTTGTAGGATACTATGCAGGACTTGCAAATGATCGCGTCGCAAGTGATGCAGTATCTGTTCAAGTCGTTGTTTTGGGTTTTATGGGAACGACATTTATCGAAGAAAGTCTTCGATAAAAAGCCGTAGAGTCATTGTGGCACGTCGTTGTTTGGTTCAACATCATTATCAACCTATAAAAAATAATAATAAACAATTGATTTAATTAATTAATGCTAAAAAATTATTTAAAAAATTCAACATTTATTAGCATATCAAATCTCTTAATTAATTAATTTTTCTTCTGTAGATTTATATATATGTGTGTGTGCTCAAAATAATAATTATATTAATCAGTACTCATTTACTTTCTATTATCAAGAACCAATGATTAATCATACGCACTTACAATAATTATCTTACCCCACTTTTCATAAAATAACTAAATTCAATTGCAGAAAATCAACCCCAAAGTGCACAATCGATTTTTTTTTTTTTTTCAAAATCATTAATGTTGGAGAATTTCAAGAATTAAGTATGGTTCAAAAGTGCACAAATTTAACGAAGAATAAAAGGTGATAATTAATTAGAAAACGATAAAATCGCGATTTCAGATAGTACAATGTCAACAAAAATGAAAATATTGCAGGATTTAATGATTCGATATATCGCGTGCTTAATTTAGAACGTTACGGTAACGATTCGCTATATCAACAATCTGTTAGCTAATTTTTTTTTGTCGAGTTGTGCGTAGTATCGATCGATCAGATTAATCAAAGTTCAAACCCAAAAAACAAAGTCAAGCAAAAAAAAATAAAAAGAAAGTACTTTTTATGTACCTGTTTAGAAGCTTCAACCACGGAGGTACTCATAATTATTAATAAAATGAACTCTTAAACCAGAGATTTTTTTTGTTCTAAATGAATTGGAAATTCGGATGAGTTTCTACTCATATATATGCATAAATGCTAAATTTCTTTATTCAAGTAATCAGATGGCGACAATTTAATGCTTTGCCATGGTTTTTGAAATGAGTATGGGAGGGTCATTAACTATAAAATCTCCCACTTTTGGTGTGTGAATGGGATAATTAATAGTACAATTAATATTTTCTTCATCCCGATTAAACATACACACATATATATTATATACTAGCGGTAACACACACGCATTGCGTATATAACGTAATACATAAATATTATGTGTTGTGTGTATATTATATAATGTTTATTTTTAAAGTGTTTGATTTTAATATGATATGCATTTTTTGTAATTTGACATTTTATGAGGTTTTTTTTTTGGCTGAAGCTGATCATTTCAAGAGACCAACTAAGATATTCTTGCTTAATATGTATAGTATAGAATTTTTAAACTGTTTGATTTTAATATGAAATGCATTTTTTGTAATTTGAAATTTTTACGAGGTTTTTTTTTTTTTTTTATTGAAGTTGAGCATTCCAAGAAACAACTAAGTTACTCTTGCTTAATATGTATAGTATAGAACTATAGATATATATCTTTTTTCGGCTTTCTCAAATATGTAGTCTAATTTTTATATTTTTAGTATTTTTTTTACTAATTATAGATTCATATACTCTTATTAAGGTGAGTTTGGATACATAAGTACTTGTAAATTAAAAATGTTTAAAAATAGGAAGGTTTTTTACTAGACTTGATAAAAACTACTTTGAAGTTTATAAGCTATCAACTATTATATTGAAATAATCTATTAAAATGTTTGGAGAAACTTATTTTAAACAAATTAAAATATTTATGTATTTTTATTATAATATCTTTTTATTGTCAACATTGTTAAAAAATTATAATATTTTGAAGATAATTTATGTGTATATATATATATATATATATATATTTATATATATATATTTGTGTGTGAGAGACAAATAATTTTAAATTATATCATATTATATTATAAAACCTATATTAAAAGAATAAAATTGTTTTACTATGTTACGATATGAGAGATATGTATGTTTGTAGTTTGTTTGGTTATATTTTGTCAAAGTGAGTGGAATATATAAGGGATATTTATGAAAATATAAAATAATATTTGAGAAAAATAAATCTTAGAATAATATATTTTAAAAAATTAGAGATCAAAATTTTTTAAAAATACTTATATATAAAATGTCGAACAACTTATAAGTTGTTTAGAAATATTTCTGATAAATTTTAACAACTTATAAACTTCAAAACAAATTATAAGTTGTCTTGTAGAGATTATAAGTTCAATCAAATACCTCTAAATTTATATTTTTAAGTTTTTATTTATTAAAAGAATCATAAATTTTTTGACGTTTGAATAACTGTTGAAAAATTTTTTTTTTTATTTTTTTTTATTTTTAAATAAAATTAAAAGCAAAAAGCAAAAGCAAAAGCGCATAAGCCAAAAATCCTAATTAATTTCTAAAAGCGTTTTAACCAAAAAAATAAATCGTGCTTTTAAGTCCGTTGACTTCTGGAACCAAACAAACTCTAAGTCTCAAGAAAAATGCAAATATTTTGTAATTAATTAAAAAAAATAAAATATGAAGTTTGTTTGTATGCTTTGTTCTAATAATTTTCTTAATTGTATTAAAAATAAACAATGCTTAGAGGATGATGGCACAATAATTACGATTTCAAATTTTATTTGTAATTTCATTAATATATATGTTTGGTTTTCGCAAAACTTCAAGCGCTCGTCTCTATGAGGCAGTTCTTTAATTAGTGAGCTATTTTTTTATATATATTTTTTCTGGCCTTTTTACACAAACTTAATTTCATAGATTGTGGGAATTCGCATTAGCACTCGGAGCCTACCCAAATTATATCTCAATATTCTTGAAAAGATGCATACATACATAAATACAAGGTTCTAAAACTGTTAGGCGTGACGAGGCATCACGAGTCACGACTCACGGGCAGGTTCTATGCTGCACCGGGTCTCTTCACCTGGTGCAGCATCTGCCCTTTATTGGGCATGGGGCCCACATAAATGTGTGAGCCTCATACCCAATAAAGGGCCAAGATCCATCGGGTGAAGAGCATCTGGTGGAGCATAGAACATCCCCGACTCACGAGCAAGCTTATGAAAAATCTTTTTTTGATTTTTGGTATAATTTTAATTATATTAAGTTGATTAATAGAATAAATAACACATAAACTTGAAAATTTTAAGAATAAGTACATCAATTTTCAAGTTATAAAAAAATTTAAGTCTCAAAATCACAAATCATTTGGAGTAAAATTTTTGTATTGAGTAAAAACTCATCTCTTAGTCGCAAAGAAAAAAATATACGTGGCAAATTTAATTTGATGTCTTTGAAATTTTTTTCACTAAAAAATTTATTATTTCAATTAAAAGTTAAAAATTAGCTTTAAAAAATGAAAAATAACATAAATATTATTTTGAAAAATTACATTTTTCACGTCTTTCATGTTTAATATGGTCAACCAAAGAGTTGACCATTTTTTCATGTTTTTGCCAAAAACAAAGTTTTTTGCTCACATTAATTAATGGACAATTTGCTAAAAAATCCCCAAATCCAAACATATTTTGCTTTGGGGTCCCTAGTCATAAAATGTAGTACAAAACAATACAAGATTTGGTACAAAACCATACAAGATGTGGTACAAATTAACAAAAAATGTGGTACAAAAAAATGGCTAGGGAGTGCAGAGCAAAACATATTTGGATTGAGGATTTTTGAGTAATTTGCACTTAATTAATCACATTCGTTCCGCATTTTTTAGAACATGTATGTATATATATATATATATATATATGATATGTATGTCGTGAAAATACATCATTTGAAAATTTTATTTCACCACTTTAACCTTTTGAGGGGTTCTTTATTAATTTATTTAACTTAATGTGATTGATTATAAATCATCAATAGTAAGAAAATAAGATAAATCTAAAAGTATGAACCTTACATTTATTGATAAATATCAACTTTTAGATATATTTTTAATACATTACCTTATGTATAAGATCTCATCACTCGGAAAAATTAATCCATAAAATTAAATATTATAGTGGTGCATTGGATTTTCCTCAAAATTAAAGCTTTAATTTTGAAAGTCAAAGTATATTGCTTTTTATATTCTTGGAAAGTATAATTTATTAGAGATTTCTAAATGTAATTTGAAAGAAGGCAAAAACTTCTATGAGACGGTCTTAAGGGTCATATTTATGAGACGGATCTTTTATATGGGTTATCCATTAAAAAGTATTATAATTTATGTCAAAAGTATTACTTATTATTATAAATATGAGTACAATTGACCCGTCTCACGGATGAGACCGTCTCACAAGAGTGTTACTCTTGAAAGAGTTATTACTTTTCAATAATATCTAATTTGAAAGAGTTCTTACTTTTCAATTTTTATTCAATAATATGTGTGAAAGAATTTTATGGAATTTCCGAGCTTGTGAGTTTTACATACATCAAAAAATGATTTCTTCTCCTTACAACATATGGTGATAAAACATGGATTTTCGTATGTGTCAAACAAACCATCAATCTTCTTTTGTGTTCGCACTGGAATTTTGCTAAATTATAACTAATAAAAAATAAACCTATTTATATTTATAATGCAAATAAAAAATAAACCATCAATCTTTTATTAAGACGATCGTAGAGGTATTCAAGTATGCAATAAATTTATTTATATTTATATTAATTTAAATTTAAATTGTTATAAATGAGTAAAGTCGCAAAAACATAAATCATACAATCTTCGTTGAAGAGCTTAGATACGGATCAAAATAGATAAAAACAAGGGGAATGTTAATTAATTTGCACTCCAAAAATTGTTAATCAGTAATCACATTCTATTTTATATTTTTGTTATTTTATTTGACAAAATTACCCACACATATGAATTTTTTTATATACATAATATTGATTGATTGACCTTTCAAAATTTTTTTTTTTTTTTTTCATATTCACCATTATAATTTTTATTTTTATTTTTAAACATTTATAATTATATGTGTAATAAATAAAATAATTTAAATGTACACTTTATTTTTACTTTATTGATATATTTTTATTTAGATCTCGGTTTTATTGGAAGTGTATAAAGCTTTCATTAAATAAAATCAGAGATAAAATATTAAATAAATTTACATGTATCATTAAATTTGGTTCACTTATAATTATCTTTTGATTTTTAAATTTAAAAATACATGTTATTTTATTTTTATTCGTCACTTTTCTGTAGAATTGAATAAAAAATCAAATAAAGTTCCAAATGAAAATATTTTTTTTTATTAGATTATATTTTCTTCAAAAAATCAATTATCTTGATTTACTGATAATATTAACTTGATTTTATCATTTTAAAATAGATTTACCTAATTTTATTTAATTGGTAGCCAAACTAAGTAATATATATGTAAATTATATAATACACGCTCGAATGCAATATTAATTACAAAATAAAAAAAAACTTAAGAAAAATATTATAAAAATATGATATTATGACCCTAATCCAGATGGGATGACGGTTTTTTTTCTTCCAACATTTTTGGAACATCATTGGTAAGGATATCACAGATGCAGTGCTTAAAATTCTAAACAATGGGGAATCAATGGATGATTGGAATTCAACTATAGTTAAATTGATACCAAAGGTGGCCAATCCTGTGATGATAAAGGAATTTCGACCCATTAGTTTATGCAATATTGTATACAAAATTGTGGCGAGAGCGATCACAAATCGCCTATGTCCGGTCTGCAGAGTTGTATTGACGATTTTCAGAGTGCTTTTATTCTGAACCGTCTTATCGATAATATCATTTTGGGTTTTGAATGTGTACACTGGATGCGAAAACATAGACAAGGAAATAGGGGATATGCAGACTGCAGCGTTGAAATTGGATATGAGCAAAGCGTATCATAGAGTTGAGTGGAACTTTTTGGAAGCAATGATGCTCAAGCTAGGTTTTGCAGCGATTTGGGTTTCAAAAATCATGACGTGTGTAAATTCGGTGAAATATAACTTTATGCTAAATCAAGAAAACTTTGGAGACCTCAAGCCACAAAGATGTATCAGACAAGGTGATACACTGTCTCTTTATGTAGTAGCACGTTCCCAAGTAAGATGATTAAGAGATTAATCAACGCAAATTAAACAAATTGAGCATTGGTCAGAACGGAAGCTCCGTTGGCAAGAACGAAAGCTCCGATAGAGATCGGAAGCTCCGGTGTGCAACGGAAGCTCTGATGGATATTACGTCAGCCATGACGTGCGTCACAACAGAAGCTCCGTTTCGGAACGGAGGTTCCGATTCTGTTTATCCGCAGCCAGCCAATGAGAAATTGACACGTGGCGGATGAGGGAGATCGGAAGCTCCGATGGCTTATCGGAGGTTCCGTTTGTGTCCTATAAATATAGGGCCGAGGATTCAGTTTTCATTGCCAATTCCGCGAGTTCTTTCTCCTTCTAAGCATATCTTAGTAGCTCTAGCCTTCCTAGGCTTGGCTCGGGGGTCAGCAAGGCATTCGGGAGTCGCAGCGGAGTTGTGCCCAAGTTCTGAGGGCATCGACATCAAAGAACTGACGACGGACGCATGTATAACTTTTGCTTCCTAAAAATATTTAGGAGTATGCAATAGCTTAGTTAAGACTTTTAGAACACTATAATGATATTAGTATCACTTGGCAGTGTAGTACGGATTATAGGCATAGACCTAGAGCTGGTAGAGCTTGCCTAGTAGTTGAGGTACGAAAGTACTGTTCGAGATATCCTGACTGAGTATGCATGTATTATGTGACTGCATAATTTATATGACATGATTTTATGCTGCATTCATTTACATATTGAGCTATCTCGTTTGAGATGTCTGTTAGTAGGGTTTTACCTTATCCTGTTAGTGGATGAACTTCCATCGATTTAGGTCCGGAGTATCCACTGATATTTGGTATGAGAGTCACCTCCTGAAGCGACGACACATTATACTACATACCAGGGCCCGATCTGTCTTTATCATCTGTTCCTTGGCCTCTAGTCAGTAGACGGTGCACTTGCATGCATATATACTCATACTCTCGTGCTGAGCATTTTATGCTCACATCTCGTACTTTGTGTATCTGGACACCCTATTCCATGGGGCAGGTTTGCGATTGGATTAAGCGGGTGGATCCAGGAGAGACTAGACAGTGGATTGGCCAGCTGGAGCTTCGCCTAGGGTTTTATTTTATTGTATTGGGTTGATATAGTATTCGATTTGGTTGTATAACTATTTGGGTATTTGCAGATTCCTTTCCTAGGGATTGTATATTGTTATTGCTTCTGCAGTTTAATTCTGGTTTACTGTTTAATTAAGTTAATTGCATGCCTAAGCTTCTGATTAGTAGGTGATCTCGGTAAGGGTCACTACATTTATGGTATCAGAGCATGCATAATAATCTTGGGATTTAGATTCTGCATAAGATAACCATGAGGTAATTTTGTAGATAGAGGATCGCGATGATCAGAGTAGCCACGACAGTATAGGTAGACGTCGTGGCGATGGTGATCGGGATCTTCGTCGGGAACGCCATCATCGTCGTCATGATGATCACTATTTCAGTGTGCGCCGATTCTTACAGATGGGTCCTAAGCCCTTGGTCGGAGACGAGACTCCGGAGGATGCGGAGAACTGGCTAGATCGCATGAAGACTTGTTTTCACACACTTCAATGTACTGAGGAGCAGAAGATGGAAACTCTTGGTTATCTTCTGGATGGGCGAGCCCGTAAGTGGTGGAGGTTCACTTCTGCACCATTCGTTGAGGCGAGAGGAGTTTCCACTTGGGCTGAGTTTTGCACAGCTTTTCAGAAGCTGTATTTTCCTCCTGCACTCCTTCAGGCGAAGGCGGATGAGTTACTGAGTTTGCGTCAGGGATCTATGACGATTGACGAGTATCAGCAGAAGTTCTTCAATCTATTATCCTATTTCCCTGAGATTGCTGACAGCTCTGAGATGAAGTACAATCTGTTCCTTCAGGGTCTTAACCCAGAGATTCATGACCGGGTGGCGGTCGGTGATGATATGACCTATGAGGGTTTGGTGAGCCGTTGTCACCAAGCGGAGAATAGCATTCGGCATAATAGGTCTTTCTCTCAGTATAGGCCTGCGAGTTCTTTGGGTCCCCGTGCTCAGTCTTTCAAGAAGTTCGGATCTACTTCCTCTTCCTCTGGTTCCGGTGGTGTTGTTCGTTTTGGGAAGAAGGAGAAGTGCGACCATTGCAGGAAGAACCATCTGACAGACAGATGCCAAAAAGCTTCTGGGGCATGTTTTCGATGTGGAAAGGTTGGTCATCTCCGAAGGGATTGTCCATTAGCTGGGGGAGACGGTTCTAGTTCAGGTTCAGGATTGGGTTCTCAGGCTATCCTTCAGCAGAGGTCGCAGGGACAGTCTGCTGGGAGTTCTCATTTGAAGCCACGGACTTCTGGCCAGGTGTTTGCCTTGAGGCAGGATCAGACAGTGGAGGAGAATGAGAAGGTCATTGCAGGTACATTTTTATTATATGGTATACCTGCTCTTGTACTCATTGACACTGATGCATCTCATTCCTTCATTTCTGCACATTTTGTTAAGAGGCATAAGTTATCATGCATTGCACTAGACGTAGTAGTTTCTGTTTCTACTCCGACTGGCCAATCTGCTTTGGCTAAGCGTCTAGTGATGGGTTACCCTTTAGAGTTCAAAGGGAACATCATGATAACGAATCTCATGGTTCTTACGATAGACGACTTTGATTGTATTCTGGAATAGACATGCTGACTACCTATCGAGCTTCAGTGGACTGCTATCAGAGATTAGTACGCTTTCATCCGGATGGGAGTGATAGCTGGTTTTTCTATGGCGAGGGAGCACGACCCCGATGTCGTTGGTATCAGCTTTGAGAGCCCGTCGAGCTCTAGAGTCTGGCGGGGAAGATTACCTCATTTATGCAGTTGATCTTTCCACTGAGAGAGTTGGGATAGAAAGTATTCCGGTTTTGAATGAATTCCCAGATGTATTTTTAGATGAGATTCCGGGTTTTTCTCCTGTTAGGAAAGTCGAGTTTGGCATAGAGTTGATGTCAGACACTTCACCTATTTCTCGAGCGCCGTACCGTCTGGATTCGTCAGAGATGCGCGAGTTGAAGAATCAGTTGTAAGATTTGTTAGACAAGAGTTACATTCGTCCTAGTGTATCTCCTTGGGGAGCTCGTGTTCTCTTCATGAAGAAGAAGGATGGGTAGATGCGGTTGTGCATTGGCTATCGGCAGCTGAATCGAGTTACTGTGAAGAACAAGTATCCCTTGTCTCGTATTGATGACATGTTTGATCAGCTGCAGGGTACTTCAGTTTACTCCAAGATTGACTTGAGATCTGTGTATCATCAGATAAGGGTCCAAAATCAGGATATAGCCAAGATTGCATTTCACACTCGTTATAGGCATTACGAGTTTCTAATGATGCCTTTCAGATTGACTAATGCACCGGCTATATTTATGGATTTGCTGAACCGGGTCTTCAGGGAGTTTCTGGATAAGTTTGTCATGGTATTAATTGACGACATTCTGGTGTATTCGCATGATGCGGATGAGCATGCTTCTTACCTGCGGTTGGTGTTACAGACTCTTCGAGATGAGCAGTTGTACGCCAAATTGAGTAAGTGCGAGTTCTGGATGGATCGAGTGGTCTTTCTTGGCCATATCATATCCAGGGATGGAATTTCTGTTGATCCGAGCAAGATTGAAGCTGTGTTGAACTGGTCGCGTCCGACGACAGTTGCTGAAATCCGTAATTTTTTGGGTTTAGCAGCATATTATCGTCGCTTCATTTTGAACTTCTCACAGCTAGCTCGACCTTTACGCAGCTTACCCGCAAGGGTGTTGATTTCGTGTGGTCCTCAGAGTGTGAGGAGAGTTTTTGTGAGCTTCGACGACGGTTGACTTCTGCGCCTGTATTAGCATTACCATCAAGATCTGGAGGGTATGTGGTTTATACAGATGCTTCTCTTCAGGGGTTAGGTTGTGTTCTGACTCAGAATGAGCATGTGATCGCATACGCTTCTAGACAGTTGAAGGTTCATGAGGACAATTATCCAGTTCATGATTTGGAGTTGGCAGCTATTGTGTTCGCTTTGAAGATCTGGTGTCATTATCTGCATGGCGAGAGATTCGAGATCTTCACCGACCACAAGAGTCTCAAGTATTTGTTCACTCAGGCGGAGTTGAACATGAGACAGAGGCGTTGGATGGACTTATTGAAGGACTATGATTGCGAGATTAAGTACCATCCGAGAGCTGCTAATCTCACTGCTGATGCTTTGAGTCGCAAGGTGCGATTGTCCGCACTTCAGACTTGTTCGCTATATCGTGTGATCGAGGATTGTAGTTCTTCAGGGTATACCTTCAAGCACAAGAAAGGTATGCAGGGTATCCAGATGTTTGCAATATTATCTGAGCCAGCCTTGTATGCACGGATTTGGGATGCTCAGATGTCTGATTCGAAGACTCATCGTTTGGCTCGCTTAGCCAACGAGGGTAGCACGTCTGGATTTCACTATCAGTCAGATGGTTTTTTGTGTTTGTCGGGTCGGCTTGTGATTCCGAAGGACGAGGATCTTCGAGGGGAGATCTTGTCTCAAGCACATTGCACTAAGTTGAGTATTCATCCAGAGAGTAACAAGATGTACAAGGATCTGCGTACTCGGTTTTGGTGGAAAGGGATGAAATGCAGCGTGTATCAGTATGTTTCGAAATGTTTGGTGTGTCAGCAGGTCAAGGCAGAACACCGACGACCTGGAGGTTTGCTTCACAGTCTGCCTATTCTTGAGTGGAAATGGGAGCTTCTCACGATGGATTTTGTGACTCATTTGCCGGTATCCTCGAGGAATTGTGATGCTATCTAGGTTGTGGTGGACCGACTCACCAAGTTAGTGCATTTTATTGCCTATAGCCGAGAGTACTCTGTAGATCGTATGGCTCGATTGTACATTCAGGATATCGTTCGACTTCATGGAGTGTCTGTGAGCATTGTCAGCGATCGTGATCCCAGGTTTACTTTCCGGTTTTGGGGGAGTGTTCAGCGTGTCATGGGTACTACTCTCAGTCTGAGTACTGCCTATCATCCGAAGACATACGGTCAGACGGAGCGCACTATCCGTACCTTGGAGGATATGCTTCGGGCGTGCACTATGGATTTTGGTTCAGCCTGGCAGGATCATTTACCATTGATCGAGTTCGCGTACAACAACAGCTATCATAGTAGCATTGGGTTGACACCATTTGAGGCGTTGTACGGGCGACGTTGTCGTACTCCACTCTTCTGGGAAGAAGTGGGGGAGAGACAGGCTGAGGGACCAGATTTAGTCCAGCATGCAGCAGATATTGTTGGGCAGATCAAGAAACAAATTAAGACTGCATTGGATCATCAGGCTAGCTATGGTAATACTAAACGTAGGCCTTTGTAGTTTGATGTTGGAGAGAAAGTATTTCTGAGAATTTCACCTTTTCGCAGGATCCTCAGATTTGGATGCTGATTTGACTTATGTAGAGAGGCCAGTTCGTATTCTGGATCATAAGGATAAGATGTTGCGGAATAAGGTTATTCCTCTAGTTTTAGTTCAGTGACAATGCCGAGGCACCGAGGAAGCTACTTGGGAGCTTGAAATCAGGATGCGTTCAGAACATCCTGAGTTATTTTGATGTTATTTCAGTATTGTACTAAGTTGTACCTTGTAAAAGTTTCATCTGAATAAAGAATGTTCTTGCATATTGTTTGTATTTTCGATACTTAAGATCGAATTTCGAGGACGAAATATCTTAAGTGGGGGAGAATGTAGTAGCCCATACCCCAAGTAAGATGATTAAGGGATTAATCAACGCAAATTAAAAAAATTGAGCATTGGTCAGAACGGGAGCTCCGTTGGCAAGAGCGGAAGCTCCGATAGAGATCGGAAGCTTTGGTGTGCAACGGAAGCTCCGATGGATATTACGTCAGCCATGATGTGCGTCACAATGGAAGCTCCGGTTCGGAACAGAGGTTTCGATTATGTTTATCCACAGCCAGCCAATGAGAAATTGACACGTGGCAGATAAGGGAGATCGGAAGCTCCGATGGCTTATCGGAGGTTCCGTTTGTGTCCTATAAATATAGGGTCGAGGATTCAGTTTTCATTGCCAATTCCGCGAGTTGTTTCTCCTTCTAAGCATATCTTAGTAGCTCTAGCCTTCCTAGGCTTGGTTCGGGGGTCAGCAAGGCGTTCGGGAGTTGTAGCAGAGTTGTGCCCAAGTTTTGAGGGCATCGATATCAAAGGACTGACGACGGACGCATGTATAGATTTTGCTTCCTAAAAATATTTAGGAGTATGCAATAGCTTAGTTAAGACTTTTAGAGCACTATAATGATATTAGTATCACTTGGCAGTGTATTGAGGATTATAGGCGTGGACCTAGAGCAGGTAGAGCTTGCCTAGTAGTTGAGGTACGAAAGTACTGTTCGAGATATCCTGACTGAGTATGCATGTATTATGTGACTGCATAATTTATATGACATGATTTTATGCTGCATTCATTTACATATTGAGCTATCTCGTTTGAGATGTCTGTTAGTAGGGTTTTACCCTATCCTGTAAGTGGATGGACTTCCATCGATTTGGGTCCGGAGTATCCACTGGTATTTGGTATGGGAGTCACCTCCTGAAGCGACGGCACAACGTGCTACATAACAGGGCCCGGTATGTCTTTGTCATCAGTTCCTTGGCCTCTAGTCAGTAGACGGTACACTTGCATGCATGTATACTCATACTCTCGTGCTGAGCATTTTATGCTCACGTCTCGTACTTTGTGTATCTGGACACTCTATTCCATGGGGCAGGTTTGCGATTGGATGAGGCGGTGGATCCAGGAGAGACTAGGCAGTGGATTGGCCAGCTGGAGCTTCGCCTAGGGTTTTATTTTATTGTATTGGGTTGATACAGTATTCTATTTGGTTGTATAACTATTTGGGTATTTGCAGATTCCTTTCCTAGGGATTGTATATTGTTATTGCTTCCGCAGTTTAATTATGCTTTACTGTTTAATTAAGTTAATTACATGCCTAACTTTTTGATTAGTAGGTGTTCTCGATAAGGGTCACTATACCTTATCTATTTGTTATTTGTGCTCAAGGACTATCATCTATGTTAACTAAAATGCAGGCCAGGAATGATTTCAGAGGAGTAAAAATTGCCAACTCTTGTCCTCCTATTTCACATCTATTCTTTGCAGATGATAGCCTCATTTTCTTCAAAGCCAATTTACAGGAAGGAGTCAATCTTAGAAACTTCCTAAGGAGATATGAGCAAGCATCAGGTCAGCTGATCAATTTTGAGAAATCTGCCCTTTCTTTTAGTCCAAATACACCGGTGGTATCTATAGAGGAGTTCAAAACTCTATTTACTATCCCAGTGGTGCAAGGTCATTCAGTATATTTGGCACTTCCGAAATTCTCTCTGCTTAATAAAAACATGCAGTTTTCATATATTAAAGAGAAGGTGTTGAAGCGAATTAGAGGGTGGGGACAAAATTTGATTTCGGTAGGAGGAAAAGAAGTACTCATTAAATCAGTACTTCAAGTTATTCCTACTTATGCAATGTCTTGTTTTAAGATGCCGATTTCGATTTGTGAGGAAATTGAGAGGGGATGTGCAAAATTTTGGTGGGGCATGGACAATGGAAAGAAACAATTGCATTGGAAGCGTTGGAAAGATTTATTCTTACCAAAACAGAAGGGTGGTATGGGATTTCGGAGGCTGGTCCCTTTTAATCAAGCACTTCTAGCTAAGCAAATTTGGAGAATAATATGCAATCCAAACTCTCTGCTAGCTCGAGTGCTTAAGGCTCGATACTTCAAACATATGGATATTATGCAAGCGTCATTGGGAAATAATCTTTCTTTTGTATGGCGTTCACTAATTTGGGGTCAAGAACTTCTGGATAAAGGAATGTACTGGAGAATAGGCAATGGAAAAACCACCAGAGTAGTGAAGGACAAATGGATTTTGGGTTGTCAAGGAACTATCAAACCTATTGCATATGGCTTGGAGGATCAAAGAGTAAGTTCTCTGTTGGTTGACGGGAAATGGAATGAACCTTTTATTGTGCAGCATTTCGATCAAAATATTGTTGATCAGATCTTAAAAATTCCACTATTATCTTCTGATGAGATTGATATTTGTTTCTGGAAAAATTATAGCAAGGGAAAATATTCAGTTAGAAATGGAAAGTTATTTAATTTAATTACTATATTACCCTTTATAAATAATATTATTTATATTTTATTAATTATTAAAATGATAAAAAAGTAATTTATTATTTTTATATAAAATATAATCAATCAAATCAAACAAACTATAATCTATCAATCAAATCAAATCTTATATTAATTATCATTTTTTATTTATTTTTAATTACAGTGTATTACTTATCTTCATATTATTTATCTTATTACCCACTTCAAACGAACCCTAAGTGTATTACTCTCAATGGAAAATAGACAAAAACCGTGTGGTTATGGTGCAAAGATCTCGTGATCAAGGACAAAAAGTAATCAATTGTTTATTTGTTTGAGGTAGTGTTTGAGAGAGCTTATAGGAAGCACTTCTAGTTTTTCCTTCACGAAATCTCACAAAATTTCAAAATTTTGTTAAAGAAAAATCGAGAAGTACTGCCTAAAAGTTCTCTCAAACACCACCTTAATAATTTTGTGTGTGTAGAAGTATAAGAATAGATGAAATTATAGGTTTGTATACATTTTGATATCAAATCAAGAATCAATATAAGTTTTACAAAATAATTGTTGTGGAAATGTTGGTTGAGGATTGAAAGGATGGATTTCAGAAACCCAGGTTTGTTTTCCGATTACACGTTTTTTTTTTTACTCGAAATATTTCAAATAACAATTGTGTTCATCGTATTCTTCATAATGAAAGACAATTTTGTATTGGAAGTTTCAATCTTCATCATCTTACATGAAAAGAAATATGTTCTCATCTGATTTTTATTTTATTTTTTTTATATCAATAGGCGCGACGAAATTTTAGGTTTCAATGTTCATCGGAACTGTGGTAAGGGCCGCCTACTGAGCATATGAGAATGGGTGTTGATGCTAGCTTTCAAGAGTCGGAAAATTTATGTGGAGTTGGGGGTGTAGTTCGCACGCACGAGAGACGATTATTGCCGCCATTTGATAGGAAAATGGCGAATCCTATTGTTCTTGGAGAACTGTTAGCTATCGAGAAAGACCTCAAGTTAATACAAGAAAAAAAGTTTTTAGAAAGTTATTCTCATATCTGACTTACTCTTGGCGGTGCAAGCAATCACAAAGCTATCAAGTGATTTGAATTATGCTGAATTATGTATCTCAGAGATAAAATCTATGTTATTTTATTTAGCAATAGTTGATTTTTTTCATGTTAGAAGAACGGTTATTTCTATATATAGTCCACTCTCTAGCAAAATTTGTTATTTCTTTCCTCCATCTTTTTACTGATTGTATGTGAATTTTCCACTTTAATTTGGTCAATAATCTTGCTACTTCATTTCAGTAAAGTTACAAGCCTTACCCAAAAAAAAAAATTGAAATAATCAATTTTCGATGACGATGGATTTAGACAAAAAGAATAGGCTACTTTGATTGTAAACTGACCAAAAAACAAGGCTCGCAACTTTTTCATGAGCCTGACGATATTTTAGTGTTTAAGGTTTAGCCAAGGATTTGGGAAAAAAAAAGAAAAAAGATTCTTTGATTGTAGATTAGCAAAGGAACATGACTCGTGACTTTGCCATGAGCCGACAAGATTCTAGGTTTAGACAAGTGAAATTAACACATTTTGGGCGATTTCAGATTGAAAAAAAATGATAATAATGATAGAGCACTTCAATTATAAAAGGCTCATAACTTTTAAAAAAAATTGTGAAAGGCTCATAGATGAAAGAAAGCCATTTGTTAGTAACAAAAATCAACACAAATATGACAAAGTTTAATTAATTCAAGTTATTCCATCAGCTATATCAACTTGAAAGGGACCTATGAGGCACTCCTTTCCTGCTCCGCTTCCGATAACTTCCATTAACGGGTTCCACAGGAACATTCGTCGCCGTCGTCGTCGCCGCCGCAGCAGTTGCCTCCGCCGTCCGGGAAAATGTTCCCGCTCTATGTCCACGACGCGACATCGTAACATTCCCTCCATCAGAATATGCTTCAAGCTGGATCATATTGAATCGTTTTTTAAATATCTTTTAATCGTACTATTAATTAATGCTAACATTCTTATCTAAATTAATTAATTTTTAATACGCTGATGAAACTTTTTCACAATTTTAAGATTATCATTTAATATAGCTTATACGCATCGTGTATGTCACGACCTGTTGATTATTATCCAAAACACATACCTTACAAGCTATAGAGCAGAAACGAAAGCGTCCGGGCTCAGTCAACTTTCTGCGGCAAACACTGCAAGCTCCATCCCCTTCAATCAGTGCACCAGACCCATTGTGTGGGAGTGGAGTCAAAGACACCACCCATTTTTTGTTACATTTATACGGCTACAAATTTAATTACAAGAAAAATAAAAAATTAATTATACACTAATCACAAAGAAGAAAATAGTTTTAATTAAGACAACATAAATATTTATTATATTAGGAATGTGCACATAAGTAGCACATGATTAATTAATCATTAAAAACATCATGAGTAAGAAATTTAGATAATATATATCTAAATTAACGGTGGATTACCAAAGAAAAAGATGAATGTGTTTTATTAACACATGATATGAAAAAAAAAAATGAGGGATACAAAAGAAAATTCACAATTAAAATTTTTAAATTTCCAAGAGTTACTCCTTGTGTCGATCACATCAACAATGTCAACATTATAATGATCAGATTTTTTTTTTTTTCAAAAAATATCAACATATATAGTATATCAATAAAATCAAATGCAAAACAGACTAACTCACCGGAAGACTATGATTATTTTCGTTACCTGAATTCTTGTGCAGTTGATGTGGTTATTCATTTGATCGAGCGGGACGACGTCTTGGTAGACGTGGCGATAGATCGTGAGCAAGTCGTGGTCGCCGTGGTTGTAGGATACTATGCAGGACTTGCAAATGATCGCGTCACAAGTGATGCAGTACCTGTTCAAGTCGTTCTTTGCGGTTTCATGGGAACGACATTTATCGAAGAACGTCTTCGATAGAAAGCCGTAGAGCCATTGTGGTACGTCGTTGTTTGGTTCAACATCATTCTCAACCTATAAAAAAAATAATAAACAATTGATTTAATTAATTAATGCTAAAAATTTATTAAAAAATTCAACATTTCTTAGCATATCAAATCTCTTAATTAATTAATTTTTCTTCTGTAGATTTATATATGTGTGTGTGCTCAAAATAATAATTATTAGGGCTGGCATACCGGATCAAAATACCAAATTTTTGGCATACCGTACCGATATTTTTTCGATATACAGACATTTTTTCGGTATAATGAATTTTTTTCGGTATCTATACGGTATCAATATGGATTTTTTTCATACCAAAATTTTGAAATTTCGCTATCGGTATCAGTATGAATTTTTTTCATACCAATATTTTTAGTACGGTATACCGAAAAACCACCCCTAATAATTATATTAATCAGTACTCATTTACTTTCTATTATCAAGAATCAATGAGCAATGATTAATCATACGCACTTACAATAATAATCTTACCCCAGTTTTCATAAAATAACTAAATTCAATTTCAGAATATCAACCCCAAAGTGCACAATCGATTTTTTTTTTCAAAATCATTAATGTTGGAGAATTTCAAGAATTAAGTATGGTTCAAAAGTGCACAAATTTAACGAAGAATAAAAGGTGATAATTAATTAGAAACGATAAAATTGCGGTTTCCAGATCGTACAATGTCGACAAAAATGAAAATATTGCAGGATTTAATGATTCGATATATCGCGTGTTTAATTTAGAACGTTATGGTAACGATTCGCTATATCAACACACTGTTAGCTATTTTTTTTTGTCGAGTTGTGCGTAATATCGATCGATCGGATTAATCAAAGTTCAAACCCAAAAAACAAAGTCAAGCAAAAAAAATAAAAAGAAAGTACTTTTTATGTACCTGTTTAGCAGCTTCAACCACGGAGGTACTCATAATTATTAATAAAATGAACTCTTAAACCAGAGATTTTTTTTGTTCTAAATGAATTGGAAATTCAGATGAGTTTCTACACATATATATGCATAAATGCAAAATTTCTTTATTCAAGTAATCAGATGGCGACAATTTAATGCTTTGCCATGGTTTTTGAAATGAGTATGGGAGGGTCATTAACAATAAAATCTCCCACTTTTGGTGTGTGAATGGGATAATTAATAGTACAATTAATATTTTTTCCATCCCGATTATACACACACATATATATTGTATACTAGCGTTAACACACACGCATTGCGTGTATAACGTAATACATAAATATTATGTGTTGTGTGTATATTATATAACATTTATTTTTAAAGTGTTTGATTTTAATATGGTAAGCATTTTTTTTAATTTGACACTTTTATGAGTTTTTTTTTTTTTTTTTGCTGAGGTTGAGCATACCAAAAGATCAACTAAGATGCTTTTGCTTAATATATAACTAGTACTCGGACGCACGCGTTGCGTGTCTTCTATTGTATATTTTTTAAATTGAAAATAAATAGTAATAATAATAATAATAAATAGTAAAATTAAAAAATGACATTTTTATGAATAAATATTTATGAAATGAAAAAAATATATATAGTAAAAATGGCATATTCATAATTACATAATTATTGAAGAGCAAAAATCAAGAGTTGTCCATACCAAGAGATCACTTGCTCTTACATAATATATAATAATAGATTTAGATATATATCTTTTTTCGGCTTTCTCAAATAGTCTACTTTTTATATTTAGTATTTTTTTTTTTACTAATTATAGATTTATGTACTCTTATTAAGGTGAGTTTGGATACATAAGTACTTGTAAATTAAAAATGTTTAAAAATAAGAAGGTGTTTGACTAGACTTAATAAAAACTACTTAGGAGTTTATAAACTGTCAAGTATTATATTGAAATGATCTATTAAAATGTTTGGAGAAATTTATTTTAAAAAAATTACAGATATTTATGTATCTTTATTATAAGATTTTTTTATTGTCAAAATTGTTTAAAAAATTATAATATTTCGAAGATAATTTATGTGTGTGTATATATTTGTGTGTGAGAGAGAAATAATTTTTAAATTATATCATATTATATCATAAAACCTATATTAAAAGAATAAAATTATTTTACTATGTTACGATGTGAGAGATATGTATGCTTGTAGTTTGTTTGGTTATATTTTGTCATATTGTGTGGAAGACATAATGGAGATTTATGAAAATATAAAAGAATATTTGAGAAAAATAAATTTAGAATAATATATTTTAAAAAATTGGAGATCAAAATTTTTAAAAATAACTTATAAAATATCGAACAACTTATAAGTTGTTTAGAAAAATGTCTGACAAACAAATTTTAACAACTTATAAACTTCAAAACAAATTATAAGTTGTTTTGTAGAGATTAATTATAAGTTCAATCAAATACCTCTAAATTTATATTTTTAAGTTTTTATTTATTAAAAAAATCAAAAAAAATTTGACGTTTAAATAACTGTTGAAAAATATTTTTATTTTTATTTTTAAATAAAAGCAAAAGCAAAAAGCAAAAGCAAAAGCGCATAAGCCAAAAATCCTAATTAATTTCTAAAAGCTTTTTAACCAAAAAAATAAATCGTGCTTTTTAGTCCGTTGACTTACTCTAAATCTCAAGAAAAATGCAAATATTTTGTAATTAATTAAAAAATAAAATATGTAGGTTGTTTGAAGCTTTGTTCTAATAATATTCTTAATTGTATTAAAAATAAACAATGCTTAGAGGATGATGGCTCAATAATTACGATTTCAAATTTTATTTGTAATTTCATTAATATATATGCTTGGTTTTCGCAAAACTTCAAGCTCGTCTCTATGAGGCAATTCTTTAATTAGTGAGCTATTTTTTTATATATATTTTTCTTGCCTTTTTACCCCTTTTATCATTCATGGTTGGGATAAGAAATAACACAAACTTAATTTAATAGATTGTGGGAATTTGCATTTGCACTCGGAGCCTACCCAAATTATATTTCAATAATCTTGAAAAGATGCATACATACATAAATACAAGGTTTTAAAAATGTTAAGCGTGACGAGGCATCACGATTCACGACTCACGAGCAAGCTTATGAAAAATATTTTTTTGATTTTTGGTATAATTTTAATATTAAGTTGATTAATAGAATAAATAACATATAAACTTGTTATAAAAAAATTTAAGTCTCAAAATCACAAATCATTTGGAGTAAATTTTTTGTGTTGAGTAAAAACTCACCTCTTAATTAGTCACAAAGAAAAAAAATGTACGTGACAAATTTAATTTGATGTTTTTGAATTTTTTTTCTCTAAAAAATTTATTATTTCAAATAAAATTTAAAAGTTAAAAATTAGTTTTAAAAAATGAAAAATAACATAAATATTATTTTAAAAAATTAAGTTTTTCACGTATTTCATGTTTAATATGGTCAACCAAAGAGTTGACCATTTTTTCATACTTTTGCCAAAAACAAATTTTTTTGCTCACATTTAATCACACTCAGTCCGCATTTTTTAGAACATGTATGTTAAGGGCTGGCATACCGTACCGAAATACCGAAATTTTGGCATACCGTACAGAAATTTTTTCGATATACATACATTTTTTCGGTATATCGATTTTTTTTTCGGTATCTATACGGTATCAATATGGATTTTTTTCGTACCAAAATTTCGAAATTTTACTATCGATATCGGTATGAATTTTTTTCATACCAATATTTGAAGTAAGGTATACCGAAAAACCACCCCATACATTATGTATATATGTCGTGAAAATACATCATTTGAAACATTTATTTCACCACTTTAAGTCAACCTTTTGAGGGGTTCTTTATTAATTGATTTAACTTAATGTGATTGGTTATAAATCATCAATAGTAAGAAAATTTGGGAAATTTCACTCTCACGTTGATGTTAGGGTATTATTCTAAGATAAATATATATTTAAAAGTACAAGTAGTATGAACCTTACATTTATTGATAAATATCAACTCTTAAATATATTTTTAATACATTACTTTATGTATAAGATCTCATCACTCGGAAAAATTAATCCATAAAATTAAATATTATAGTGGTGCATTGGATTTGCCTCAAAATTAAAGCTTTAATTTTGAAAGTCAAAGTATATTGCTTTTTATATTCTTGGAAAGTATAATTTATTAGAGATTTTCTAAATGTAATTTGAAAGAGTTCTTACTTTTCAATTTTTATTCAATAATATGTGTGAAAGTTTATGGAATTTCCGAGTTTGTGAGTTTTTTTACATACTTCAAAAAATGATTTCTTCTCCTTACAACATATGGTGATAAAATATGGATTTCGTATGTGTCAAACAAACCATCAATCTTCTTTTGTGTTCGCACTGGAATTTTGCTCTAAATTATAACTAATAAAAAATAAACCTATTTATATTTATAATGCTATAATATTTTATTAAGACGATCGTATATATTAATTTAAATTTAAATTGTTATAAATGAGTAAAGTCGCAAAAACATAAATAATACAATCTTCGTTGAAGAGCTAGCTTAGATACGGATCAAAATAGATAAAAACAAGGGGAGTGTTATTTAATTTACACTCCAAAAATTGTTAATCACATTCTATTTTATATTTTTGTTATTTTATTTGACAAAAGTATCCACACATATGAATTTTTTATATACATAATATTAATTGATTGACCTTTCAAACTTAATTTTTTTCATATTAGCTATTATAATTTTTATTTTTATTTTTAAACATTTATAATTATAATTTATACGTGTAATAAATAAAATAATTTAAATATACACTTTATTTTTACTTTATTGATATATTTTTATTTAGATCTCGATTTTATTGGAAGGGTATAAAGCTTTCAATAAATAAAATCAGACATAAAATATTAAATAAATTTACATGTATCATTAAATATTTTGGTTCACTTATAATTATCTTTTGATTTTTAAATTTAACAATTCATGTTATTTTATTTTTATTCATCACTTTTCTGTAGAATTGAATAAGAAATCAAATAAAGTTCCAAATGAAAATATTTTTTTATTAGATTATCTTTTCTTCAAAAAAATAAATTATCTTGATTTACTGATAATATTAACTTGATTTTATCATTTTGAAATAGATTTACCTAATTTTATTTAATTGGTATCCAAATTAAGTAATATACATAACCATGTAAATTATATAATACACTCGAATGCAATATTAATTACAAAATAAAAAAACTTAAGAAATTTTTTTAAAAAATATGATATTATGGCCCTAACTAATATATAATAGCTGAATCCCAAAAAAAAAAACTAATATAGTATAACTATATGCTTTTGCATATATTAATATAATATTATTCAAAAACACATGATATTAGTTTTATAATTAAAATATTCAGTAAAATAATCTCTTAAAAGTTTTTAAAATTATTTTTTTTAAACAAAGTTTTTTTATATTATGATAATATGATATAATTTATGCCGTAAATAGATTTATTAAAAATATTAACTTTTAAGTATATGTTATATATGGAAGTTGTATTTATAGTCATGCTAATATATGATATATCTAATAAAATAGGAAAGTACGTAAACTTTAAGGTTGTGTTTGGTTTATTGGATTATGGTATGATAGATGGGTTAGCTTATGTTTGTTTCGTTGGATACACCTTTTCCCCAAATCCCGAAGCCCCGGGATACTCAACTAGGAAAATAAGTCCCTCGCTTGATGCAGGTTTGTGAATCCAAATTTGTACAGTAGTTAGATTATGAACGCAAGTTACCTTTTGCTCTTGGATATTTTCAAATATTTTTAATTAAATTACCTATCTAGAACCCGCATTTTACCTACCTTCAGAAAATGCTCTACTCTATAAAAATATTAGCAAAAAGGTATGATCTTTTTATGGATGTTATGTGAATTGGCGTCAAATGAAGGTTCTCATGACCACAGGAAAAGTGGCCGGAACAACGCTGACTTTCAGAAGAAATACAGAATTTTGTTAACCTTAATCAGCTTGTCTGATATAATAACTATATATCTTTATATCATTGTTTATTTTTTTGATGATAAAAGCGTCGTACCTATTTCCACCTTACAATGCATGCTTGAAAGCCATTGGAAAAGAGAAAAATAACTGGAAATATTTTTCTTAATGGTTCCAATTTCCAACCTCCACTATTAACATATCTAACATAAGTTCCTAAGATTTGTTCAGTTACCCAGATACATAAATACGTGACAATATATAATTTAAATTATGTGTTCGACATCAACCAAATTATCAATCCATCAGTTATACTATCACATCAACTAAATGCACCCAAATAGATCAATTGGCTTTACAAAATCAGAAAGATATATGTAGGGATATTAATGTCAATTAATAAAATAAATAAGAGAAGTAGAGTGTGATTAATATATTTTGGAGTATAAATAACACTTCTCAAAAACTCACGTTGAAAAGAACTTATATGCAAATAAAAAATTCTGACAATTTTTAAAACATACACTAGAATGTAATAAAAAAAAATAAGAATATGAAAACTAATCATTTGCGTGACGGGTCGGCCCATCAATAACTCACCGTTTAGCGGATCAAGAGCGGCCGGGCTGGCCCACCATCTGACGGACTGAAAATTCTCAACCCAACTTAACCAAAGTAGGTTGCGGATTAAGCATGCTCCCGCGAGTTGGCTCACTCTGAATAAAAATAAAAATCAAACCTAAGAATGTTAAGGAGTGTTTGCAATCACTAAAAAAAATTGATTCTTAGCTTTTGATTAAAAAAATCACTTTTGTATGTTTTTTAAACTTAGATTATGTTTTAGCTTATGCTTAACTTAATTGAAATTCAAAAGCTAGTCATGTGGTGATTATGATTCTCCAAAAGTGATTATAACAATGACCTTCTTATTTGAATTATTTTTGGAGAATCATAATCACTACATGACTAGCTTTTGGATTTTAATTAAATTAATCATAAGCTAACACATAATCTAGGTTTAAAAAAAACACAAAAATAATTTTTTTAAAACAAAAACTAAAAATAACTTTTTTTTAGCAAACAATCTTTAATAAGTTTGAATTCGGTGTGTTAATGGGATCGATAGATTCTGCCATCACCTGAGGAAATGTTGAATCTTTCCCCACCAAGAATCAAACCCATTCTCCGGCAAATCTCATCGCCGCCGTTCATATCATCCGCCGCCACGACGGCATATCCTTCACCGACGTCATCACCTTACCTAGCAGATTTAGCCACTTCAATACTCAATTCCACGACCCCAAAACAAGCGCTCAAACTCTTCAACGCGGCATCCAGAACCATCAATCCAGCGAGGACTCTGAAACTCCATTCCGCCATAATCCATTTCTTAACCGAGGCTAAATTGTATGTGAAGGCCAGATGTTTGATGGAAGACCTCATTGAAGTTTTGAGAACCACCCGGAAGCCACATAAAGTGTGTTCTTCGATTTTCAATGCACTTAATCAGGTTCGGACTCCGGATGACAATTTTAATGTGTTTGGAGTGCTGATCGTTGCTTTATGCGAAAAGGGTCTTGTTGATGAAGGGCACTGGGTGTACCGCAGGTTGAGCAAGCTTCCTGCTGTGCAAGTTTGTAATGCGCTTTTGAATGGGATTCTGAAAACGGGTCGGGTAGAGTTCATGTGGGATGTCTATAGAGACATGGTTCTGAAAGGTGCATCCCCAAGTGTGGTGACTTATGGAATACTAATGGACGCTTCTCGTGATCGAGGGGATAGTGCGAAAGCCAAAGAGTTGTTTGATGAGATGATCCAAAAAGGGTTGAAGCCAACGGTAGTGATTTACACTACACTCATACACTGCCTATGTTTGGAGAATAAGATGTCTGAAGCAGAAATTTTGTTTTCGGGGATGCAAGAAGGTGACGTTGATCCTAATGTGTACACTTACAATACTCTAATGGATGGATATTCTAAGATGGTAAATGTTCAGAAAGTCCTTAAACTATATCACGAGATGTTGGATTATAAAGTGCTGCCAAATTTTGTCACCTATTGTATCATAATTGATTTATTTACCAAAATGGGAAACCTTGTGGCTTTTAGTAACTATTTTGTGCATATGGTGAAGCTAAACGTCGTTCCTAATGTGTATATATATAACTGTATAATTGATGGATTCTGTAACGCTGGTGATCTATCTTCTGCTGAGGACATGTATCTGGAAATGGAGAAATTCTGTATTTCTCCGGATGTTTTTACATGGGGTATACTTATGAAGGGCTACTGTGGAATTGGTAGAGTTCAAGATGCGGAGAATGTGTTTTGGAAGATGAAAAATGCAGGATTACTAGCAAATTCTGTGGTGTATAATACACTAATTGATGGATATTGCAAGAACGGAGACATGGAGAAAGCTCTGCAGATTTGTTCGCAAATGGTGGAGACTGATTTGCAGCCTGATATAGTTACTTTCTGTACACTCATAGATGGATATTGCAAAGTAGGAAATATGGATGCCGCCATGGGACTCTATTCAGAAATGGCAATCAAAGGCTACAAGCCAGATGTAGTTGCATACACTAGTTTAATCGATGGGCACTTCAAAAGTGGTAACACAGATGCAGCTCTTCGACTGCACAAAGAAATGATAGAATCTGGAATTGCTTCCAATGTTTATACAGTTAGTTGTTTGATTGACGGGATGTGCAAACATGGAAGGATCAATGATGCAATCAAGATTTTCTTGGAACAATCTGTAGCTGGATTTGTTGTAGAAGTAGACCAGTTAGGCAACAATAATATAGGGTACAGTTCCCCAAATAATGTCATGTATTCTGCCTTGATCGATGGTTTGTGCAAAGATGGTCGGATTTTTAAGGCCAGCAACTTTTTCTCTGATCTGCGGAGAAGCGGGTTACGACCAGAAATCTCTGATTATGCTGTTATGATAAAGGGGCATTATGAGTCCAAACACGTGTTTGATGTTATGATGCTGCAAGCAGATATGCTAAAGTTGGGCATGCTGCCAAATGCATACTTATATAAGTTACTGTATAGGGGTTATCAGGGGATGGGTGATTTTGCATCCGCTTTGAAGTGTCGTGATGAACTATCAAATTCTGGCCTGGATTCCACAAACGAATATGTTGCACGATCTTTCATGTTTTCTGAACAAGAACTTTGCAAGGAATAAGGATGAAATATCAAAAGCCAGAATGGCAATACTTCCTGATAATATTGACCTGTGTATTAATATCCATTTCCTGTGGTGACCGAGAAGTAACTGAAAGATCCCAAGAACGGTGATTTTAGTTGCCATAGCTTTTGTTGGAAAAAAAAAAAAACATTTGGACTCAGGCGATTGCCGTTCAATATAATCCGCATAAAGGGACGATGTTTAAATGTTTGAACTCACCAAACCAATGTTCGGTATGATGTTTACAAGGTTGGAACTCACCAAACCAGTGTTCTTAACTCAATTGTTGCTTGGTTCCCATCTTTCCATTGTATTCGAGGCAAATCATCGCCCATCGAATATCAGAAAAGGATTCCAAAGCAGATAACCAAGCCTAAAAGCCATTACACATCACAGTTCGAATTCATTTCGAGGCAACCTGTTATTTGAAGGGGACAAACAGTTTATGTAGCAGGTGAACCAGACATTAGATATGCTTGTTTCTTGGTTTGCTTTATTATAGAGAGTATGAGACTCCATTTTCGTGCATAACAACTTGGTTGAGCTTTGTTTCAGTAATATTGAAACGACCCTAACTCTATAAATAATAAATAAATATGCGAATTTTTTTTTTTTATACTTACTAAATAAAATATGTACATATATGCCCATACATATATGCACAGAATAAAAAGATTTAAAAATAAATAAATAAATAAATAACTCAAATAAAAATGCATTCTTTAATAAAATAAATATCTGAGTCAAATATTGAATTAAAATATTGCATTAATAAAATGATTAAAGTTTGCATGCACTGAAAATATTTAAATAAAATATTCTAAACCACAACCACTGAAAAATAATTAAAATGTGTAACATGCTGACATATTCAAAAACATGCAACGTGACTCAGACATCTATCACGGTCACGGGGATCACTGCCAGTCTGCTCATACGTCCTCGCCTCCGGTGGGTACTACATCCTCTACGTACTCACCTGCACCATATCAGTGTAGTGAGCCTAAAAGCCCAACATGCTAACATAACAAGGATTTAAAATAATTTAAATCACTTTAATACTAATACATAACATATACATGAATGAACATGCTTAAAATAACATCATGACATAACATAACTTAAATTAACTTAAATATCATAATCATACATAATACATAAACATTGTTGAGCAAATTATTTTCTAACATCGCATGGTTGTATCCATAGTGTAACCTTAAATCATACATTAAATACTGATCAGCGTGGAAACCAACGTACGTGGCGGTGACGTATCACCTCTTAAATTGGCAGTAAACTGCCCTTCAATAGTTCACATATGGGGACGAGTCCCCCTTAAATTGTCACACTACTTCAACTTTCAACATAAAATATTTTTTTTTGCTCAACATTAAACATTAAATCATGCATAAAAATTATTTCATGAATGCATGTACTTAAATAAAATGTGTGTCCTTCATATATATTTAATTTAATTTCATACTATTATATACATATTAAAATAACTTCAATGCATAAAAATAATTAAATATATAATCAGGACACATGCAATTTCTCATGGATTGTACTGGACTGCTGGTCCTAACACCCAAGCCCATTTACTTAAATCTGGCCCATTAACACTGAGACTGGCCCAATAACATACTTAAGCCCAAAAAAATTATTCTAAGCCCAATTAAATAATTAAAGCCCATTAAAACATTCTAGGCCCAATAACATTTTAATCTGGCCCAATGGGCCCAAAAGCCCAAAGACTGGCCCAATAACTTCCATGGGCCCCCAAGGCCCATAAAAATTAGTGGACTCACTTAATTAATTTAATTAAGCCCAATAATAATTAAATTTAACCCAAATAATTAAATGGAACCCAAATCATTTTATTCCTAATTAATTGGCCCAAAAACCCATTAAATCATAAAATACTTTAAAATTAAAAAGACTCGAGCCCGGCCCACCAACCCGGACCCGGACCAACTTAACCCGACCCACTACCCTACTGACCCGACCCAGGTCATAAACCCGACCCGGAACCAACCCTAACCCTAAACCCGAACCCCCCCTCTTCCCTGCAGCCCGCGGCCGCGAGCAGCAGCCCTTCTAGGGCTGCTGCCGCCCTGCTCCAGCGCCCCTGGCCGGAGCCCCGCCGCCCAGACGTAGCCCACGTCTGGGCGGTTCGAACCTAGCCCATGCCCAGACCCCATGCACCCTGAGCCACCGAACCCAAGCCCCCTTCCACGAAGCCCTAATCTGCGTCTCTTCTTGGCCGATCCCTCTTGACTCCAAGTCTGGGCTCGTTTGGCTCGAGCCACTCGAGCCTAGACCCATCCTAGACCCCTTACCAACCGTAACCAGCAGCTAGAACCCACCATGTCCTTAAAAAAACGTGAGATGAATGAGTATACATGTAAACAAGCTTCAACCACAAATAAATCGACCCTCTTTTCTGAAAATTCTTGAAAGTTTTTGATGCATACACAATACACACACTAAAATAACTGATAGGCACGAAAATAAGGAAAGAATCATGTCTTGCACCGAAGTTGAAGAGAAAGCAACGTGTAAAACGATTCCGGGACGACGGGACGACGAGCAACCTTGAAACTTCGAAGAAATTTGGCTATGGAACCTCCTTGGCTGTGGTTCGAGGAAGAAGATGATGGATATGGGGTGGGGTGGCGGCTGATGGAAAATAACGTGGGGTTTTGGTAGATTAGGTTTTGTTTTTGTTTTAATTAAAATATAGGTTAATTAAATATAGATAAAAGGTTTTAAATATAAAAATATACAACTTAAACTTTCAAATAAAAGTTAAAATCTGATAACTCAATTTAAAATCCCGAAATTACAATTTAAGGGAATTTTAAAAAATAATTAAAAGTCATTAAAATGGCTAAATTTGAATAAAAATGGACTCCTAAAATTATATAAAATTAAATACTAAAAATTTTGAGGTAATAAAACTCAAAATAATATTTTTGGGCTCTAAAAATGCTCATGAAATAAAATGGCTAGAAAGTTGTCATCTCATCCGTCCACGGTCCCGTCTACGCGATCAAAACAATTAAAATACTAAAAATCGTAAAATCACTAATTATGGGTTAAATGCTTAAAAAAATAAATTAAATCATGCACAAATAATTCACATAATTATTTAACCCATAAATCACAAATTTAAATAATTAAATATCCTAATTATGCATGCGAATTTACGTATTTAAAATACCGGGTGTTACAAATATCAAGTCCTTGTTCAATTCATTTCAGTAGTATGAAATCTGTAATGTAAAATATTTACTTTCATATATTAGAAGCTCACAGCTTTATTTCCGATGCTTGATTTTACACAACGGCGTCTTCTTCATTGGTTAAAGACAGTTCTAAACGAGATCTCAATTCTTTAGCTTCTTGAACACTCGTTAATGGAAACCCTCATGCTTTGCACGAATGATATAATCAAGTTCTTGGAGATTTTGCTTCAGTATCAAACACATGCGAGTTATAAGCTAATCTTTTTTGAAAATTTTGGTCAGTTCGTGTTGGGACACCCAAGCCATGTAGAAATATTCAAAAATAAATTAGGGTCTCTAGTGTACATGTGATGGGTTCTTGCGACAACTTATCTGGTGATGCTACGCGCCAACTTATCGCAGGCAAATATTTTAGTAGATACGCTGATACAATAGGAGCGTCTCTCTCGGAAAAAGGGAGCAAGTATTCACACGATAAAAACCAGCATCATACACGTGATTCAAGTTTACAAGTTACAGAGTCAGAACGAAAATCCAATAGATGATATCTATAGATCTAATATAGCAACAGTGAACACAAAGATTCGACATAAGCACACACTCATTTCTTGGCGACTACACTTTCAGCATTAACAGGTAGGTACCTGATATCATTGAGTTAAGAAATTTTCTTATCTTTCTTCTCCTTCCACTCTTCGATGTTAGCATCAATCTCCGCCTGGACTCTAGCATGAAACCCCGGGTATGGCTCGTATCCAAAGAAAGACTGTAGAGCCTGCACGCAACCAAATAATATGGAACAGTAAAATCACTTGATATCAATACGAATTCTGTGAATTTTGCAGAAGATTCAAATACAACCAATAAGTTTACCTCTAGTAATACAAAGAAAGGTGCCATGAGGAAGGCTTGTGCAAGATTGTCCAGCAAAGCAGGTGCTCGTTTCTACGAATTGAAATAAAAAAAATAAAAAATAAAAAACTTATCTAAAAATAATTGATGCCATTGTAAAGAAAATGCTTCATGGATAAACCAAAATAAAACCACACCTAGCTCCCACAAGGTTTTAAAATGTTTACTCTGGTGTATAAATCAACTATAAAATGCTTACATCTGCCACCTCTCTGTGAATACCAAAACAAAGAAGCATATACCAGAGCTGAAAAAGCAAAATCCTCGAGCTTTTTCTAGTTAAAAGTTTAAGTTTCACAAGTCTGCCCTTCAATGTATGATTTTCATCTTATAAATTTGTGTAATTTGGACATACATATCTAGAAAGAGATACAAGTAATTTTCTCAGGAAGAATGATGGAAGCTAATGACGAATGACACGCGATCAAAACAATTACCTCAAACACACCGTGGCCTATGAACTGTCCAGTCCAGCACAGTAGTTGAGATGCCAGGACAACCTGGTTCAATGATGGTCATCGTCAGCAATAAATTGAACTTCAATTCGGAAAAATGCACGAGGCTAAACCATAGTATCGTTCTAGACAGGTGAAAAGCAGAGTAGGAACAAGAAAAAAAATTCAAACAGCCCATCATTAACATTTAGTAGAGATGAACAAATATAAAATTCCTTGATGCGGCACCAATCCACGTCTATTTTTTAGGGTTAAACTCTCAAAATTGCACATTAGCAGGGGACAGTGGAAGTTCTGCCCATTTGGTTCATGCCATTCCACACGAGAATTAAGATAGAAAATTTTCCAGAATCGCATCACTTGATGGAGGTGCTTAAAGCTGTGACAGTCAAGTCAAGCTGGGATCCTCTCGAAATAACTTAACCACTTCTAGTACAGAGATACAAGAAACGTTCAGGATACGACTCTGTTGAGTGCTGTCGTAAGCAAGTGCTGATAAAGGCAAGCCAAAGATAATACTCATCCTTAAATGAAGATTCAGTCGCTTTGTCAAGTAAGACTGCGGTAAAGGAAAGGTAGGAAAATCCGACCAACACGTCTTATGGTCAATAAACTTTAAAAGTTAAGGCACGGTATCCAACTGAGATTAATCCCTTAAATTGGGGTTCATGTATCAAGCATGAACTGAATGAAAAACTGGACATTTGGACAATGTGAAAACACAAGTCTTGATTCCCCAAACACACGATAAAGCCCTCCTCACCCGAATTCCTTCATCTACATGTAACAATACTAGGATCAAGGATGAAATTATCCCCAAGTAATTTTGCAAACACAAATGTGTAATAATTTTTCCTCAAAACATAGCTAAATTTGAAGATAACAGGTCTGATTGCCGTTTACTCATCCTACATGTGGATAGGTTTCATCAAACAAACGACCCCTCAATTACCAAAGTTCAACATTAATCAATCCGAACGCACAAGTTAAATGATTGAGAAATCATAAACAAAATCAAAAACCTCAAAAAAAAAAAAAAATTACCCTCCAAGCCAAAGAGAACCCCAGGCTCTGAGCAAGAGCGCTGCTACCAATCCAACAGAGAACAACCAAGAACGCAGCCAAAGAACCAGCCTTTTTATCTAAACCAACATAATAAAAGGCATAGATTACAGTGGACAAGAACCCGTAATTGAAAATCAAGAAACTATTGTCAAGTGATTGGATCGCTGAGAGCTTGAACAAAGGTGGCGTGAAATATAGAAGAACCGAAGATGTGAACAGAATCGGCCAAACAAATATCATATGGATCAGTATGTTGATGGGATTGCTGTGATAAGCTCCGTAGAAAGCAAAATGCTTCTCCAAATCAAACAACCCCATCTCTTGCTACTGTTGATTTTCGTGAAATTTTCTGAAATGGGGTGTTCAAAGATTGAATTTTTATGAATTTTTTTATGGATTTGTGGTGAAACCGTGAAAGAAACAAACACATGAATACACAATAGAAGTCTTGTTGATTTATATTAAACTGAAATTATACAAAGGTCGTGTTTCCCGTGGATAGGATGCGATTATTACAATTATTATATTATTTGAACTATATTAGTAAACAATCGGGTACGTAGATTACTAGACATTGTGTTACTAAACTTGAATATTTTATAGGATTTAGGGTGAGATTATTAATAATATATGAATAGTTTGGTACATCGGATAGGATAAGTATATGATATATAATATAAAAATAAATTAAGGATAAGTAAAATGATAGGATATTATAGTAAATGTTTGGTATGTTTTTAATAAGAGTGATTAAATTTATATATTCGATTTTAATGACAAATTAACCCTACCGTAATGTGAAGGAGAATGAGCCGTGTTTAGAGTTTAGATGTTTTTATATGTGGAGGGTAATCATGTCTTTTTGTAATATTTTTGTAGTTGTATTAAATTTATCACACCAAATCAAAGGGATACATAGTCCCCTTGTCAAAACATTTATCAAGGGCTCATTGACTTATCATGGGTTTTTTAAAATTATACCAAATATGAGATGGAGAAGGATAATTTATTAATTATTCTCTTATTATGCCTACCAAACTATGCCTTGATGATTATTATTTGAATATTTAGTGGATTTACTTCTGCCATTACTTCTTCTTAGGTGCATTTATGAGTTTGACTTATTACAACTTCTTACCTAAAAATGTTTTGCCAGATGAGGACGAAATTCTGCTCCAGTTAGAGGCTCGACAAGAATTTTAGAAATAGTTGAACATATTTGTAAATTATTCGAGAATAAATATTCAAATTTGGTTCCAAACTATATTTATTTAATATGTTACATTCATAAAATATTAAAGTTCGGCAATATCGACCAAAATAATTTAGAAATATAACTCGAAAACGTTATAACGTATCTGAGTTTAACTCAAATCGGTAATTATACGTGAAAATCGATTCTTTTTCTTGTTTATTAAAAAACTTTAAGAACGCTCGAATAAGTGGGCGGAAAAGACCTCAACAATTTTAAATATTTTATTATCTATATGACCAAATAAGACATCTATATAAGATAAGTTGATAGGAGGTGACAAGAATGTAACCCACTTCCAAAGTGAAACTCCAATCCGGATTTTTATTATCGTCGTTCATAAATTCGTGAGATTATCTTATATGATATATATTTTAAATAATTAATTAAAATATATAACTATTTTATTTATTAGTTTTTTTTATTGCCCACGTTACATATTTCAATTTTCCCATCATCTCATCCAACGATTTCCAACCAGGTAAAGAGTTAGTTTATTCCTTATCAATTATCAATAATCATAATTGCATTGATATTTAGTCTGTGTGTAAATTAATAATGATAAATTATTTTTTAAAAGGATAATGATAAATTCTTTAAATTTAAGTTTCATATATTTTATTTTTGATTGATGATTGATAATAAAAAATATAATTAAAAGAAATTTTTAAAAAAAATCATTTTTCCAAGGGCCGGATTTGCAACACCAACTCCTTAGCTTTACTCGATTAAAAAAAAAAAAAAAAAACTCCTTAGCTTTATAATTTTTTTATTATATGTACATATATTTTGTTAATTTATATTTATATTATATATATATATATATTTTTTGAGCTCAATTTATATTATATTTATTTATTTAGAAACCTCCAAAATTTGCCCCTCCACAATTTCATTCAACTTACGTGTTCTTAGAAAAATCTTCTTCCCAAGAAATTTCTCCCCTCAATTTCCAAACCCTAGATCCGATTTCTCAAGAAATTTTTCGATGGAAATCTCTGTAATTTCAGACGCTATTTCATCCGTTGTTTATTCCACGCAAGGATTAGCCTTCTCGAATTTCCTCCTCAATCGCCCATGCAACGTCCTGTCTCCGTCGGACGCGTCATCCGATCAACCCCCATCGCCGCCGCCTTCCTCCGCCGCCCCTTTCCGTATCTTAGCTGCAGGGCCTCCTCCCACCAGGACGTTGACCAAACCACGCATCCGTAGAACCCGCCGCGTCAAACGGAAATCCCTGATCAGCGATTACGACGTCTCCGGAGGAGATGGATTCTTCGTTTTCAGCGACGGAGGAGATTTTAACAACGGCGATGGATATTTCGGGGCCGGAGGCGGCGGTCGGGGGTGGAACTTTGGTGGATACGGAGGTGCTAATTGGGAAGAGTCGTCTGGTAATTCGATCTCCGACCCTGCTTTTGATTTCGTGTACGAGATTCTTTGCTGGATCGCGATGTCGAATTGCTTGCATTTCGCGTTCAAGAAGGTGGTGAGGAACGTGGCGGATGGATTCGGCGATCCGGCGAGGGGAAAGGTGGTTCCGATGCCATTGACACCCGTTTGCTGAACGGTAATAATTTGTTCATGAACTTGTTAGTAATGTACAGATAGGTCCATTCAATTTCATATATGGATTAATTTATGAAATGGTGGTTTGTGTATATATGTAATCATTCAAAGTTCTGATTTCGAATCATTTGATCCAAATACAACCTCGGTGTTCTGGATTTCGTATTTTGTAGCAAAACCATACAGAATCAAGACCCAAAAAAGCATTTGTGGCAACGAAGACGAAATGCGTGACGAACTAGCAATTGATTTAGATGAAAAATAGTTTTCCCACTTGCCTTTGATGGATCAATCTTTTCCCAATTCATTGCCAGTCTTCCTTCACATCCGATTCCTGTAAATGAATTTTAACGAAAATTCGAGCTTGAGTACGTGCTTTTTGGCTCGAGTTCAGTTTTTACGCTCGAATTTGGTTCAAATCAAGGTTTTAGTTTCAGCTCATCCCGACCTATTCGGACATGTTTGCTAACTATATTTGAAAACAAAGTTTCCAAGGATCGACAAAGGGATAACAAAGGGAATAGATTATCATTAATAGCGGATAACCCGGGGTTCGGTTCAAAATGTTTGGGTCCATCTACATCATGTATGCTGATTTATCATCCTTCGAATTGTGCATTCCCTCTCTTCGATTCCTCGTGTAACACGGAGAATCAATGGTTAACGTAACAGAGAATGTTGTTGGAAATGCTAGAGATGTTTTTTCTCCGGTCGCACGCGATGGTGGTTGACAACAGAAGCAGCAAGTCGAGCCAAATTATTCCGAACTAAAATTTGATTTTCAAGCTCTCTGTCTCTTTTACTATTGAAGAGATGTACGCTGTTAGTCATAAAAAATCAGTTGAGAAATAGAAGAATATGCAAGGGAAAAACTGACAGGGAACAAAAGAGAGTTTTGAAGGGAAGAAAAAAAAAAGGATGTTTGAATGTAATAAAAGAAGAACAATAATAACAATTACTTTTTTAATGAAACAATTAGTTTTTTAACATAAGGGTAAAATGGTCAAATAAATAAAAATCGAAAAATTAATTTTTCCGATAATTCTCATTTCTTTTTCTTGTCATCATGTTACTATTTACTATTAGGGGCGAGGCGATCAAATTTTTTCAAAAACAGTCCAAACCGACCGCTCCATCTTGCCCTGTCGTATTTTATTTTTTAAAATAACCGCAGTTTAAAAAAAATAAATGAGAATCGTCCCGCCGCCACGGTTCGGTTATAAATTTTTTCTCAAATCGCCCCGCACCGCACTGCCGTGTATGGTTGTATTTAGCTAGAGTTATATTTTTAGCACATTGTATATACACATTCGATTCCTATGCCACCTCCACTTTCTTTTCTCCCAACTCTTCTTCAAAAAAATTTCCTCTCTTTCTCTCTTGTTAATCTATTTACTAATCTACTCAAATATTAACCTTCAACCATGTCTAAACATATTATAGTTGATTAACTTTATTTTATTGCTTGATTGTTATTTTATTTATTATAGTTTTCGCTCATTGTTCTAATAATTTGATCATAATTCTATTTTTTTCCATTTTACTTAACATTAAAAAAAACCGCGAACCGTGCGCAACCGCTTAAAACAGCCAAAAACTGCGAAAACGATTTTACATATAAAACTGCAACTAAAAAATAAAATATAACCAAACCGCAATTGACAATTCGGTTTGAATTTCTTACGAAAAACCGCCAAAGCGCACCGTGATCACCCCTATTTACTATCACTAAACTCAATTATGTTATCAGATAAACCAAATGAGATAATTAATTAGCAAAACAGTTTATGACCGAAAAGCTTTTGGTAGCACTTGTAATTTTTATAAGATCATAGTTTACTGTATTATTATAATAGACACTCTTTAATTAAATAACTTTCAATTAATTGATAAAGTTTGATTTGAAATTATCATTATATGATAACTTAATTTTTAATAAAATCAAAATTATTAAAAAAATTAGTTATTTTACATGATTTTTTTTCCTTTTTAGCCATTATATATTTTATTATTTACCAAATGACGCTAACTTTGTGCCTTTTGATTTTTTTTTTTAATTTACGAAAATATCACCCATTTTATAAAATTGATATATCTATTGCATTTTTGTGACTATTTGTTTAGTAAAAAATACTATATTTTTATGTATTTTAAAATTTACAATTTATTTTATTTTATTGTTTTTATTAACGGATTGTATCGTGCAACGAAATACAAGTTACTATATTTACTCGAGAAGCTTTTAATTTTTTCCTCCTATCATTATGATTTCAATAACAGAAAAGTTCTCGTGACATGGTCTCATGAGCAATATTTCCCCGACTTACATGATACATACTTTAAGAAAAACTAATAAAATTTATTTTAATTTTTACTTTTTATCTTATCGAACTAATTATATGATTTTAATAATATGATTTCATTATATTTTATTTCTCGATCTTTATCTTTCAAGTTCCAAAATTAATAATTTTTATTGTTTTTTTTTTTTCTAAACAAGACTTCATTATTATTATTATTATTATTATTATTATTATTATTATTTTGTATATATTTTTTCACGATACACAGGTAGAATTGTCAAAATGGACTGAGCCCGCCGGACCAGCCCACCCCGCCCCGTCATGAGAAATTGGCGGGTTGGGTTATCATTTTACAGGCCCATTTGGAGGCGGGCCTAAACGGGCCAACCCAAACGGACCGCGGGTTGAGGCGAGGCCCCGCCAATTTTTTTTAAAAAAATAAAATTTTTATTTTTTAAAATTATAGGCATGAAAACACTTATTATTAAAAATGTGATTTTAAAATTTTAAAACTAATATTTGTAATATTATTAATATCTTACATTATTATTTTTTTATGATTAAATATATATTTATATTATTAATGTTATTTAAAAATGTATTTTTTTATTCAAAATATAACATTTAATATCAAAAATTTATATGCTTTATTCAATTATGACATTTTATATTTTTTATTGTGTAACATTGTTAATATATTTTTTTCAATATTAAATAATAATTTAGTTTTTGGAATTTTTTATTTTTTTAATATTTTGACGGGTTGGCCCGTCTGACCCACGGCCCAAAGCGGGTTGGGCTGGGTTGGGAAATTCCCAGCCCGCCCCGCCCCCGCCTAATGGCGGGTTACAGCGGGTTGCGCACCAGCCCGCCCCGCCCCCGCCTAATCATGTATAGGCCTCACTAGGGTGTAAACGAATCGAGCCGATTTGTGATTTTTTCGAGCCGACTCGATAAATATTTGATTCGTATTCTAATTTATCGAACTCGAACCGAAACCGAACATGTTCGAACTTTTTTTCGAGCCGTGCTCGAGTAAAAATTATTTTGTTCGATAGTTCGCGAGCCTTAATATTTTATTAATATAATATAATTATATAATAAATATGTATACATTTCGAACCTATTCGGACATTTCAAGCTTTTCGAACCATAATATCCTAGCAATAATTCATGAATATGTTCGAATATTTCGAACTGAACTTAAACTCAAACTCAAACTCGAACTCGAACTTCATTTCAAACCGAGTTCAAGCCAAAATATTTGAAATTTTCGAACTTTAAATCAAGTTCGAATATGCTTAATTCGAGATTTAAAATTTTATTATTACTCGATTCGATTCGATTCGATTCGATTCGTTTCGTTTTTTAATATTTACACGCTTATTTTAATATAGATATGGGACCCACTAACAATCAATCTTCACCGTTGATTGGACAAATGGGTCAGTGGCATTATAGCTCTCACCATTAACCATTGGGAAAAAAGTACTCCGTTAAAGCACTGATATTTTTTCTTCGATATCTCTTCCGAGCTTCTGCATCACTCTGCCGCTGTAGATTTTGTGGATTTGTACAGGTGGATACCGCCGCTGGATCGGTGGCTGGCGGTGAGGAGAGTCGTCGGATTGGAAAATTATGCTCTTTTCCACTTTTTCCATGTTGTGATACATTTCTCGATTCCTTTCATGGATTGGGATGTGATTACTTGCCAGTAATGGTGGGCAGAGGTCAAAATTTCACCCTTTTCAGTTGGATATTGCTTTTCTTGGACTGAGTTGATGAGCTGTACGATGGAAATTAGAAGCGACAATTCCAAGTTTGGAAGGGGGAGTTTGTGTTAGTTATGGAGTATCTATAGTATTAATTCTATCGCGGGTTTGAGTTTGAACGTGTTTTTAGGCTGGTGTGTTGGTATTTGGAGGTGATGGAGAATGAAACTGGGAAGAGTGGGGATGCGTTCATCGATCGGAGCAAAGTGAGGATTTTGCTGTGTGATAATGATGACAAAAGTTCTGAGGAGATCTTTACACTTTTGTGTAAATGTTCTTACCAAGGTATTCTCAGTTTTCTTCTTTAGCAACTATTCTTTGATTGTTTGTGTTATTTTGGTATGAATCTTGAGCAATTGTTCATGATTCAGAAATTTATTTGTCATGCGTTTGCCTGTTTTTTCATGTGTTGACTTCGATAAGATGAAAGTTTACGCCTTTCTTGTGATTAAGATCATGTGGGAAAGGTTGGTAGTTTGTGAAACATTGATTTCTGCCATTTAGACGATCATATTCTAGTAACGATTGCATCCCTTCTAAGGTGTGATATTCTGGTAAGACTATTCTTCCTATTCCATTTAATTAAATGATTTCATTAGAATGCTTTGTCTCTGACGGGGCCCATATTAGGATCATTTGGCTAGATTGATATATAAGGAGCCAGAAGAACAGCAAATGCAGTTTACTTGTCCAAGTGTAAAATAAGTTGCTTCGGAAAGAATTCTAGTTGCAGGAAACTTTTAGTAGAAAGTTTCATGTTGATTTTGATGCTGAATATAGTTGGCCCTTGCTTTCCAGTTATTTCTGTAAGATCACCAAGACAGGTGATTGATGCACTGAATGCTGCGGGGCCTGATATTGATATTATTCTCTCTGAAGTTGACCTTCCGATGTCTAAGGGATTGAAAATGCTAAAATATATCACGAGGGACAAAGAATTGCGGCAGATTCCGGTGATCAGTAAGTTTACATTTTATCTACATCGTGCATTTCATTGGAATAACATATGCCACATTGAGTTTAAGACAGGCTGGTTTAATTGCCATCCTTTTGTTGCATTGTTTTGCTTGCTAGTGATGTCAGCTCAAGACGAGGTCTCTATTGTTGTTAAGTGCCTAAAATTTGGAGCAGCTGATTATCTTGTGAAGCCGTTACGTACTAATGAGTTGTTGAACTTGTGGACGCACATGTGGAGAAGAAGGAGAATGGCACGTACTTTTTTCTCATTAAGAAGTTTTAAATATTTCACTGGTTTTCATTTGTCTTCTTAGGGAACAGTGTGATGGCTTTCTTTATTTCAAAAATTAGTTTGACTAGTCTCATGCATCGCACATGCTTTGAGGTTTATACCTGGATACAAAAGGTTGAGGACTTGTGGTTGTGTGATCTTTTGAATTGAAACAAAGCTTCTTTTTCTAGGTCTATTCATCAAATTTCTACAGGGAGTGCCACATGTATGTAGTAGTGTTTTTTTTTTCTTGGGCATGGTGTATATCAGCCATTTTGATGTTTTATTTTGGTATTTGTGATACGACGTTTCTCTTGATTTTACATCTACAGCTGGGACTTGCTGAGAAGAACATTGTAAATTGTGATCTGGATCTGGTAGCTTCGGATCCTAGTGACGCTAATACCAACAGCGCTACTTTATTCTCAGATGACACAGATGACAGGTCTCTGAAGGGTAATAACCCAGAATTTTGTGTTTCAACACACCAGGAAGAGGAGGTGAGTTTAGAACTATGTATGAATGACTCTAGCCATGATAATTTCTTTTCTTCCATATAAACATTATCTTCAATTTCTAAACATTGAAGATAAAAAGTTTATTGCGGGTCTTAAAAGAGCTTATGTAGATTTATCTCAACAAAGGCTTCGGGACCAGCAATTGTTTTTAATGACGAGGAGTAGCATAGGGGATTTTCCATTGAGGCCAAATTGATTGTCTTTAACTAACCTTACTCCAATTGCATGGTGTTTAGATTCCTGCCACCACAACTGCTGCTCGGATAGAGACTGTGATTTGTGATCTCTCAGTGTGTCAGCCTGACGTGCCACAAATAAGTGACAGACAGACAGGTGACTGGATTATGACTTTTTAAATAATCTCAGACGGCTTATAAATTCAAAATAATAATAGCATGATCACCAATTGTTAAGTTTCTACAGCTAAGTTCAGGAAGCATATTTGTAATGAAGTGTGCTATATTTAATACATAGTTTTGTAAAAATGTGGAACATTTTGATCTCCATCCATCTTAGAACCATCTTCTTGTAGGATTCTGTTCTGTTACATTTACTGGTGCATGGTCGACTAGTCCAGATAAATCGAAAGGATTTGGAGTCAAGTTCTTATTTAAGCAAGCATTGGCTGCAGACTCGTGTGTAATTTAAACTCGTTAAATTTTATTGGGACTGATCAAAATCTTGAAGATGCTTTGCTCATTTGCGGTTGTTTATGGTCAAATAGCATCCAGCAATAACATTAAAGTTTCTATTATTGGTCTATTTGAGATGACCAGAGTTTTTACAATGTGAAATGGGAAGCATAAGCTATGTGAACTGATACTTTTCTGTTAGAAGAAAGTAATTAACTAGACTAATTAACAAGGGGTATAACATTGAATACCAAATAAAGCTATAAACATCCATTAAATATTTCGATGCAAGGAAGGTTCTTCACATAAAGATTGCAAATTTGTGATATTCACTTCCTTTTCATCAGAGTTCTCAGTTAGTCGTGATTAGTTTTACTACTACTCTCTCCAGAATTTTCCATGTTCACTGATGGCACGTGCGATGGGACAGTTTTCAACTGATTTCTTCAAGTCTGCCTTATTCTTAAATTTCAGATCAGTAATTTCAGATCAGTATACTTGTTAAGTCTCTGCTTAAAATCTGTTTCATTTTCAATGCAACTTTATGTGGAGTTGGTTGCCACTGTTATACTTGGATAATTTTTTGAGTGCAACATCAGAACATAGCCTACTGATTTCATAACTCTGGAGGCACCTTTGATTCTTTCAACAATGACTGAGATAGTCCTGATAATTAGGAAATAATAATGGTCTGCTAAAGGAAAACGTTTCTCTCTGTTTTATTATCTCCATTCACATGTAACTAAGTGTGGGCTTGAATGCTTTCCAGGACAATTTTCATCTTTTCTGAGAAAGGAACTAAAAATAGGCGAGTCTTCTGCCTTTTTCACGTATATCAAGTCAACCACGCCCAGCAGCAACACTCATCGGCCACCTTCTGTTCATGAAGATGAACCTCAGCATTTGAAGATAGCAGAGCATATCTCCACGGTGAGTGGTCAAGCTGCTATTATTGACATCCAACAGCAGGATAACACAAAGACCCTGGAAAATCATTCTCATGGTGATGAATATCGCTGCAGTAACAGCTTTATTGATTCTTTCTCGGCGGAGAGGTCATGTACTCCTGTATCTCATGATATCTCACAACAGAGGAACTCGGATGAAGATTTCTCTCACTCACATCTGCATCCAGGAAACGTTAGTGATGCGACCGGTCGTTACTCTCATGCTGCTTATCCGTACTACATGCCCGGAGTAATGAATCAAGTAACGGTGCCACCAGCCTCTATGTATCACAAGCACACACTGGATATGCACAACCATTCTAATCCTGCTATGTTGCCTCCCTACAATCACATCCCTCAATGCCCACCTAACGTACAAGGGATGGTGCCTTATCCATATTACCCCCTTGGTATATGCTTACAACCTAGTCAAATGCCTGCTCCCGCTCCTCCATGGCCGTCTTTGAAATGTCCCTCAGTGCATGAAGGGAAATTGAGTAAAGTTAGTCGAAGGGAGGCAGCCTTGATGAAGTTTAGACAAAAGCGTAAAGAGAGATGTTTTGACAAGAAGATCAGGTACGTAAACAGGAAAAAACTTGCAGAGCGTAGGCCTCGCCTGAGGGGCCAGTTTGTGAGAAAGGTAAATGGCATTGCTGTGGATCTTAATGGGCAACCGGCTTCTGCTGAAGAAGATGAGGATGATGATGATGAGTATGATGAGGACGAGGATGATTCTTAGCATGGATGGGATTCAAATTGTGAGGGGGAATCTTCTCGTTGGAATCTCGGGCTAACATCGGAACTTGTAGAGCTGTTTGAAGAGATTCTCAGTAGGTTTCTTGGTGTTTGTTACTTCTCCTGTTGTGACACGTAGAGTAACTAAACTTTGTGACATTTAGCATTAGAAGCTTAAATAAGTTCTGCATTTGAAACTATAACCAGTCTGAGTAGAATTTGGTTGCACCTATGGTTGCTCCTGATATGCTTAAAAAGTAGTAGTATGGAAATTTGTCCTTTTAACTCTAGGATTACCGCTATATGCCTATATCTGACATAAATCTAGCTTAATAATAGCATGTATATATATTACAAAAATATAGTATCCTCACACCCTTAAATACCTGAAGTTGGTAATCATAAATTTAAGCCATGTTTTTCAACCTTCATATATATATTTTCATACATTCCTCTGTAAGTCGTGTGTTGGTATTGTTTCGTCAAGAAAAATCGTGGTTCTCACTCCTTGGTTTGTGCTCTTCAACTATTTATATAAAGTACCCTATATTCTTAGCATCACCCTTGAATTATTCCAATTTCACTTACATACAGTGTTCTAAAAGACGTCGTCTAAACGACTTCTCGGCGCTAAGCTGTCGCTCACCGATTTTTGCCAAGGCTTCGTCTCTGAGCGTTGCCGTATTAATGGCCGCCTAGGGGTGATCAGACTGTTTAGGCTGTTCAAAATCTGCATAAGGACACCTACGCGGATTAATATATATATTTTATATATTGTGCATATAACTTCCTCCTCGTCATATACTTCATGGAGAAGAATTTGTATCGGATGAAAAAGAAAAAGATGTCATTAATTTTGAGTTTGGATACAGTACGAAGGAAATGTTGGAGATATGAAGATGATAAATGAGGATATTTTTATTTTTAGGCTTAAAAAACAAAAACCGCCTAGACGGAGCATTTAGATGACAATCTAGGTGTTAGGCGACGGGTGGCCGTATGCCTACTGCTTATTAGAACATTGGTAACGTATATATCTTTAAACAAAATCATTAACATATATGTACAAATGGAAAATACATATAAACAAAATGAAGAAGTGAAGACAGAAATGGAACTATCCTAATAAAGCAACAACTATGGTTGTAATTTAGGGTAGACCTTGTTTCCACCACATTTGGAAGTTGAAATGTTATTATAAAAATAATATAAAAGATAGAAACAAAAAGAAACCACAAACCTTGATGCTTGGATTTTATACTATCAACTTTACCTTCACGTAAAGGACATCTAGGCCTATATTTAATCCTAAATCATAATGATTGCCAAAGTAGAATTATGTGTTATTATACCCCAGTTTATATCCCTTTTTGGTAAAAACATTATTATTATTATTATTATTATTATTATTATTATTATTATTATATCCATCATTCCAACTGCACGCAACAATATACAGAAGCCCCCTAACTTAAATTTTAAGTTCTCGCAACCATATGATGTTTACTTGTCTTCTGGGAAATTCCTAATCCATCAAGATCTGTTGCTTCCATGCCCCACGCTACCTGTTAGCTGAAGTTTTTTTCTATTTGTAAATGTATTCTGATGCCAATATAAACACCTTTTTCTCAAAAATATTTGCAAAATTAAAAGTTTTTTTTTCCTCAAAATATAAATATATACCTTGTAACTAATGGAACACACAAACCTAAATAAATGGTACAACGTATATTTTTCCGATCAAACATGTCCATTTAAAAGGGACAATTTTTAGTACCTTGTAACTAATGTCAAGATTTGGAGAACCCAAAGTAATTTAGTTAATAACTTAAGCCACAAGGGTATCCAAACAAAGCCAATTATCTGGTGAAACCAAAGCTCTAAAACTACTCCAACTAAGCTTTTGCCATTAGTTTTTAGTTGTTGGCCAATCCATTCCACCAAAAAACTACACTTTCCCAACTCCTCCAAACTACCAAAACAGAATTCTATATTTATATTGATCCCATATATATTACTAAAATTCCACATAATTTGTATTTTATTTTATTTTTAGCATAATTGGCACATTAAATGTATCTCACAATTGGAAAGCATGAACCCCAACTAAACACATAATACACATCCCATCTTAGAACTTCTATTTACACCTCGTTTTCAAGAATCAACACCACTATCTTCTCATTGATCCACAATGGAGAAAACAGCTGCAATCATCAGAAGATCAATCTTCACTTTCTTGAAGAACTACCAGTACTTCACCTCAACTCCATCTCTACTCGCCCTCCCGTTCGCAGTCTCGTGCCTCGTGTCCCAGACGATCGTCCCCACGTCGCCGCTGTTCCGATTACTCCACCTCCGTTTAAGGTCAATTTTTCTTGCTGCAGGGTTCCCTCCATCAGCTGAACTCTTTGCTATCCTCAATCTTAAACTCTCTCAAACCATTGTGAACTATCTCTTCTCCTTACCCTTCACCATTTCCTTTCTTCTTCTCGCCAAAGCGTCCGTGATCCGAGCCGTCGAGCTTAAGAAACCAGAGCAAAAACATTTGTTCTCTTCTTGGATTAAACTGCTCAGCCCCCTCCTCATCACACAATTTTGCAACTCATTACTCATTCTTTCCGCGAACGCGACTTGCTTCTGCCTAATAGTCGTGTACTTCAACTTTTTTGACGTGTTGGGAGCCCTTTCTGCTCCTGGATCTTCACTACTTCTGTCAGCAATAGGTGCCATAATCTACTCTATCATTCTTGCCAATGCCTATGTTATATGCAATCTTGCATTAGTATTATCCGGATACGAAAAGGCCGGCGGCTTTATCTCGATCCTCAAAACTTATGTGCTGATCCAAGGTAGAACTGCAACTGCATTGACATTAGCTTTGCCATTCAACATGGCCTTAGCAGGCATCGAGTTCTTGTTCCAGTACCGCGTTGTTCGAGCCTATAATCGAGCTTTCGCCATCAACTCAACCATGGTTTTTGAGGGATTTCTCATTGCATATTTGTATGCTATGATGCTAGTTCTTGATACTATTGTGGGCTGCATTTTCTTCAGAAGCTGCAGAACAACAGAACCCGAAACCGATCAAGAGGATGCGTACTTTCACGGGATCGAAATCCAAGATTGTAAGTTTCTCGCAAAAGGGATATGAACTGGTAATTCATCGAAGAGACTTTTTTTTTTTTTTTTTTTTTTTTTCCAGAAATCAACGAGATTCATAACATTTTTTTGCCTGAAAAAGTTTGTTGTTTTAGCATCTCAAACCTATTTCCAAAGTGGGAATTTGCAGCCTCAAAAAACATGTAGATTTTTGTAAGTAATTCACAACTGAGTTTGGATTGAGATGCAATGTAATGTGATCGATCCATTTGTTCCAATTTCTTGATTATGCTTTGATTTCATACGCGTGGATCAAAAAATTGACTCGATGAGCATTTCCTTTTATATATATATATATGATAAAACACTTCTATAAAATGTTTTATATGAAATTTTATTTTTTTTGTCAAGGGAAAAAATATTTTTTATATATTAATTATATCAAATATAAATAGTTGGTGTGTAGGGAAATGATTAGCACATGGACAATTAGATGCATGAGTATGATAATATACCAACTCTTGATGGCAAGTACCCAACTTTCTTAAAGTTAAGGCACCTAATATTTTAAAATATTAATTAATTAATTTTATGTATATTTGAAAATATCAATTTTAATTTTTAAAATTAAGATATTTTACCAAAAGGGGTATAATTTATGCATTAAATACAAAACAAATCTTCTTTAAATCTATTTCAATCTTTGGCCTAAAAAAAATTAAAAATATTCCTTTTATTTAATTAAAATATTCTTTGATTTCATCATATATATTTATAAGTTATCGTTATTTTACATGTTATGTTATGCTTAATTATTTTGAACAACTAATTGTTTAAATAATTAACTTAATTTTACATTAATTACGCATATATTGTAGAAATATTGCTATTTTGATAATTGGACTAAAAATGTAATTTAGATCAATAATACAAGATAAGATAGATTGGCTTTATGCGTCGTTTAAATGATCTGTAAATGTATTACAATATTCATTATACAGTATAAACTATTATATCTATATATATAGAAATAAAATTATCAAAATAATATTGGATAATTATTAAAAAAACATTAATATTTTATTATAGATTAAAATTATTTATAAAACAAATAAATAGGAAAGTAAGAAAATTTTTATTTGGGTTTTACATAATAAATCAAAAACCGAGAAACAAATCTAATATTGTGATTATTGGAATTGAAAGAAAAAAAAAACAAAATTCCTCCTGCATTAATACGGCTATTAATATCACCAATGTATTTCAGGTTGATGAGATGATGATCGATGGATGTCAATATTGTATTTGTCACAAATTAAGAAGGTGAAACTACCAAAAAAAACATAGGAAAATTTCAGGATACACTTTCGGTTACATCCAAATTTATATTTTATGTAATAACTTTAAATGTAATCTTAAATCTAATTATTATTATTATTATTATTATTATTATTATTATTATTATTATTATTATTATTATTATTATTATTATTATCCTTGAAGTAACATATTATTATTATTATTATTATTATTATTATTATTATTATTATTATTATTATTATTATTATTATTATTATTATTATTATTATTATTATTATATATATATATAATGATTAAACCTAAATCAGCATTAAACCGGTCAAACGGGTTTACAATTGGATTCGGGATGCAGAACATATTTTAATAAACTCACCCCGATATATATCATGATTGTTGAAAAATATATTATTATTATTATTATTATGTTGAATATTGAATGTTGAATATTGAGTTGTAAAATGTGGAAAATTAGTGTGTGATAATGTAGATGATGATGTTTTAATTTTTGGACTAATCTCAAATATGGATCTATAAATAGGTCTTCATTTGTGATGAAAAATACAATTGAGTTGAGAGAAAAATATTATAAAGTGTAAAAGTTTGATATATTTTGAGTTTTGGAGTTTTTACTTTTTACCATAAATTTTTACTTTTTCACAACACGTTATCAGCACGATCGCTCGAAGGTTCTCTATAATTTCCGACGCTCCAAACTACAAGAAGAAGTAAAAAATATTCAACAAGTAAGAATTTTTATTTTACTGTTTATATATTTTTATTGTGTATATATTAATATATAATATCATGTTATGAAAAAAAATAAGTTTTTTTTCAAAACTTGTTATAAATCCTGGAAGGATGTTAAGACGACATCCCACACTCCCGGTAAGGGATACGACAAGTATAAAAGCCTCTAAGGTTCTTAAACAATATAATCATATTTGTATAATTTCATGTTATTATATAAAAGGTTGTCTATGACACCGATCTTATAATAATGTGATATGATATACTATACCTGACTTTATACTAACTATATTGGTATAATTTCACAATATTATATAAAAGGCTGTCTACGACACTGACCTTATAATAATATGATATGATATACATAATTATTTAATTATGATTATCATTATATGCATTGCATCATTATCACGAATTTTTATTCAACATATACTCGATTTTTTCTTTACCCTCAACGGTCACAAACGGCTAGTTTTTGGCCTATAAATATGTTCACTCAAACTTATTTTCAATCACACCAAAATTCACTCTTTCTCTCAAAATATTTTTACTCGATTTTTCGAAGATGGAGATGATGGCATTTATAAGGCTATTTTTCATAACAATTATGATCATCATGCTTACGAGTCTTATACTCACCAGCAATTTTTCACCACATACTTTTTATCTATTTGTATACGTACTTGTAATTTTTATTTTTCCATTATTTTATATTGTCATATTAATGAAAATTAACTAATGAAATGCATTGTTATTTTTCTAGTACCACCATGTCAAACTTGGCAAAGCTTGAATTCGTTGCACTCGATATCACTGGAAAAAATTATATGTCATGGACTCTTGATGTTGAGATGCATCTTGAGTCATTGGGTCTAAGTGATACCATCAATGAAATTAATATATCAACCTCACAAGATAAAGCAAAGGCAATGATTTTCTTACAATGATTTTCTTACGCCGACATCTTGATGAAGGGTTGAAATGTGAGTATCTAACAGAAAAAGACCCAATGATTTTATGAAAAGGGTTGAAAGAAAGATTTGAGCATATAAGGGAAGTGATACTCCCGACCGCCCGTGATGAATGGAATGCGTTGAGATTCCAAGACTTTAAAAAAGTCAGTGATTATAATTCTGCGATGTATCGAATAGTCTCGCAATTAAAATTCTGTGGACTTGAAGTCACAAAGATGGAAATGCTTGAGAAAATATTTTCCACTTTTCACGCATCAAATATAATTCTACAGCAACAGTATAGAGTGCGTGGTTTTACGAGATATTTTGAACTCATTGCATGTCTTCTTGTGGCGGAAAAGAACAACGAATTGTTAATAAAAAATTATCAATCCCGGCCCACTGGATCAACGACATTTCCTGAAGCAAATGTCGTAATGAAAAATGAAATTCAAAATCAATGGCATAGACCAGATTTTGGTCGTGGACGAGGTCGAGGACGTGGGCGTGGACGTAAAATGATCGCGGTCGTGGTCGCGGCCGTGGATATGAAAATAATCGAGATAGTTACTTCAATAACTCATCTCAAAAGAACGTCACGAACCACCCACCAAAAAGGCAGCATGAAAATATGAGTGAAAATGAAAATCACTCAAAAAGAACTGAGAGTGTTTGTTATAGATGTGGCACTCCAGGACATTGGTCACATATTTGTCGAACCCCTGAGCACCTATGTAAGTTCTATAAAGAATCGACAAAGGGAAAAGAAAAAGAGACCAATTTTGTTGAAAATAGTGACCATTTAATTGGTTCAACTAGTTTCAATACTGCAGATTTTTTGAATGATTTCGAAGACATTGATTAAAGATTGGTGGAACTAGATTGTAACAAATTTGTATTTTTCATGCATTCTTGTATTATAAAGCATGTTATATTTTGCATTTGAATTGAACTTAATTTTTCTTTATTGCATTTTTGTGAAGTTTGATATGAAAAATGCTATGAGCAAACATGGAAATAATATCATGGAAATTTGCATATCGGATAGTGGTACAACGCACACTATTCTGCGAGATGAAAGATATTTCTTGGAAATAAAACCAACAAAAACAATGGTGAATACAATATCAGGTCATGTAGACTTGATTGAAGGTTGTGGTAAAGCACAATTTTTGTTACCAAATGGTACAAAATTTCTGATAAATGATGCTTTATATTCACCACAATCGAAAAAAAATTTGTTGAGTTTTAATGACATATATTCTCATGGATATGATACTGAGACGATAACTGATGGAAATCAGAAATATATGTGTCTTACCACATATAAATCAGGAAAGAAATATGTGGTTGAAAAATTATCAATGCTCCCTACTGGATTGCATTATACACATATAAGGCCAATCGAATCAAATATGGTGGTTAATAGTTCTTCAATATTAATCAATTGGCATGATCGATTGGGACATCCTGGTTCAATAATGATGCGAAGAATTATTGAAAATACGCATGGTCATCCATTGAAAGACCAGAAGATCTTTCAGAATAATAAGTTTCAATGTAAATCATGTTCTCTTGGAAAACTTATTATAAGACCATCGCCAGCTAAAATCCAAACAGAATCACCCATATTTCTTGAACGTATTCAGGGTGATATTTGTGGGCCAATTCATCCATCATGTGAACCATTTCGATATTTTATGGTATTGATCGATGCCTCCAGCAGATGGTCACATGTATGCTTATTGTCAACTCGGAATGTGGCATTTGCAAAACTAATGGCTCAAATAATAAAATTGCGGAATCAATTTTCCGATTATACAATCAAGAAAATAAGACTTGATAATGCTGGAGAATTTACTTTCCAAACTTTCAATGACGATTGTATGTCAATGAGAATTACTGTTGAACATCCTGTTGCTCATGTTCATACACAGAATAGATTAGCTGAATCATTGATTAAACGTCTACAACTGATTGCTAGACCAATGATTATGAGAACAAAACTCCCTATTTCTATATGGGAACATGCAATTTTACATGCTGCGGCATTAATTCGCATCAGACCAAGTGCATATCATAAATTCTCCCCATTGCAGCTTGCATTTGGTAAAGAACCAAATATTTCTCATCTGAGAATTTTTGGATGTATGGTGTATGTGCCTATTGCACCACCTCAACGATAAAAAATGGGTCCTCAAAGAAAAATCAGTATTTATATCGGTTATGATAGTCCATCAATCATTCGATATCTTGAGCCTCAGACAGCCGATGTGTTTACAACACGTTTTGCAGATTGTCATTTTAATGAAGAAATCTTCCCAATGTTAGGGGGATAAAAGAAACACATCGAAAAAAAATCACATGGTATGTACCATCATTGTTACATTTGGATCTAAGGACCAAACAATGTGAGAAAGATATACAACAAATTGTGAACTTGCAAAGAATTGCAAATCAAATGCCAGATGCATTTGCAGACACAAAAGGGGTAACAAAATCATATTTACATGCTGTAAATGCCTCTGCTCGAATTGAAATTCCAAAGAAACAAATTGAAGACACTCATGATGTCATAAAACGCTTGAAGCGTGGAAGGCCAGTCGGTTCCAAGGATAAAAATCCTCGAAAAAGAAAAGGCATAGAGAAACACGATGATCATAAAATAGAAAATGGTGTTCCAGAAGAAACACCTGATGATAAAAATGTTCTGTCAGAACCACAAACTGACGAGAATCGTGAAATGTCTATCAATTATATTAATACTGGAAAAATATGGAACCAAAAAGATATAGAATATTGATGAGATATTTTCTTATAATTTGGCATGTGACATCATAAATGAAAACGAGGATCATGAACCAAAATCCTTTGGTGAATGTAAAACTCATCATGATTGGGCAAAATGGAAAGATGCCATCCAGGTTGAATTGGATTCGCTGAATAAACGTAATGTTTTTGGACCTATAGTCCTCACACCTGAAGGTGTAAAACCTGTTGGATACAAATGAGTTTTTATTCGAAAGCGAAATGAGAAAAATGAAATAGTCAGATATAAAGCTAGACTTGTTGCACAAGGTTTTTCTCAAAGGCCTGGAATTGATTATGAAGAAACGTATTCTCCTGTTATGGATGCAATTACGTTTCGATATTTAATTAGTTTGGCAGTGTCTGAAAATTTGAAAATGTGTCTTATGGATGTTGTTACAGCTTACTTATACGAATCACTTGATAGTGATATATACATGAAAATTCCTGAAGGATTTAAGATGCCTGAAGCACAAAGTTCAAAACCCAGAGAATTTTATTCTGTAAAATTGCAAAGATCATTATATGGGTTAAAGCAATCCGGCCGAATGTGGTATAATCGGCTAAGTGAGCACTTGATGAAAAAAGGATATGTAAATGATCCAATATGCCCTTGTGTTTTCATCAAGAAAACAACATTCGGATGTGTAATTATTGCTGTATATGTTGATGATTTAAACATCATTGGAACGAATAAAAAAATTGAAGAAGTTATGATGTACTTGAAGGAAGAATTCGAAATGAAGGATCTTGAAAAAACTAAGTATTGTCTGGGTTTGCAAATCGAACAAAAAGAATGTGGAATTTTTGTTCACCAGACAAATTATACAGAAAATATCCTTAAACGTTTTAATATGGATAAATCAAATCCATTAAGTACTCCAATGGTTGTAAGATCATTAAACATAGAAAAGGATCCATTTCGTCCATGTGAAGATGATGAAGTTATTCTTGGTCCAGAAGTACCATATCTAAGTGCCATTGGTGCCCTTATGTATCTTGCAAATGACACTAGACCTGATATATCTTTTGCTGTAAATTTATTGGCAAGATTTAGTTCATATCCAACAAAGAGGCACTGAAACAGAATTAAACATATATTCCGTTATCTACGAGGAACAACAGATTTGGGATTTTTGTACTCAAAAGAAACCAATCAAAGTATCATTGGTTATACTGATGCTGGATATTTATCTGATCCACATAAGGCACGTTCCCAAACCGGATATGTATTTACTCGTGAAGGCACCGCAATTTTTTGGCGTTCACAGAAACAAACACTTGTAACAACTTCATCAAATCACGCCGAGATTATTGCATTACATGAAACAAGTCGTGAATGTGTATGGTTAAAGTCAATGACCAAACATATTCAAATATCGTGTGGATTGACAGTAGACAAGAAGCCTGTGACACTATATGAAGATAATGCTGCATGTATTGCTCAAATGAAAGAAAGATACATCAAAAGTGACAGAACCAAACATATCCCCCCAAAATTCTTTGCCTACACTCAAGAGCTTGAGAAGAATAAAGATATTGATATCTGTTACATTCAATCAAGTGAGAACTCATCAGATCTCTTCACAAAGGCACTTCCCACGATGATATTCAGAAAGCATATATACAACATTGGGATACGCAATCTACGAAATATGTGAAGAATCACTCATGTTAACATGAGGGGGAGTTTACGTGGCTGCACTCTTTTTTCCTTACTATGGTTTTTATCCCACTGGGTTTTTCCTAGTAAGGTTTTTAACGAGGCAGTATAAAACACGTAATGAAGACAGTCATCATATCATGATCATCATCACAAGGGGGAGTGTTGAAAAATATATTATTATTATTATGTTGAATATTGAATATTGAATGTTGAATGTTGAATATTGAGTTGTAAAATGTGGAAAATTAGTGTGTGATGATGTAGATGATGATGTTTTAATTTTTGGACTAATCTCAAATGTGGATCTATAAATAGGTCTTCATTTGTGATGAAAAATACAATTGAGTTGAGAGAAAAATATTATAAAGTGTAAAGTTTGATATATTTTGAGTTTTGGAATATTTACTTTTTACAATAAATTTTTACTTTTTCACAACAATGATAATATATTTTTGTTCTAAAGGGAGGGTGTTCGTGTTGTCTATTGCTGGAGTATGTGAGGGTTTACGACTGATTAAGAGTTCAATTTTACTTGGTAATAATCGTCAAAAAAATTTCTTTAGTAACTTTTTTTTTTCACGTGAATATGTCGCATAAGACTTGCCAATTGTGGTTTGTGTCAAAGATTTACTCAATGTAAATCGAATAATAGTGATTGCAAATTTTCATGTCATGAAATAATTAATAATATATTTATATTTTATTTTATATTAGATAATGAATGTACTTGTCTCTGACCTTAATTCAAAATAATCTATATTGTCGCTAATTTATTATTAAAAAGTTATGGTTTCCATGTAATTTTGATGAATGAATTATATAATGGATTTTTTATTATTTATTTATTAGAACTAAAATCTAGTACAATAACGCTACTATACTTGATTGTTTTTATTTGTTTTCACCGTATCAATACGGGTATTTCTTTTTTTCTTTTTATTTATTAGAACTAAAGTCTAGTATAGTAACGCTACTATACTTGATTGTTTTTATTTGTTTTCACCGTATCAATACGGGTATTTCACAATATGCTTATATATTTTATGAAAAATTTATAGGTCACCCATCTAACATTGGTTCCAAATTCAAAAGAGAAAACTACATTTGTGGTCTTATATATTATTTCTTTGCACTTTTGTTCGTTTACATTATAAAATTTCAATTTTAGCTGTATATTTTTCAATATTTGACCGATTCAATCTTTTGTAATCATTTGAAGTGTCAAAACACGCATGAGTGACACGTAGGTGTCAAAATGGATTAGGTCCATCAAGTTGACTCATCCCGCCATGCAAAATTGGTAGGTTGGGTTTGCAATTTTTCAACCCGTCTAAAAGATAGGCCGCCCCGCCCCTTCCCGTCTTGTAATGGGTTGTGGTGGATTGCGGGTTAGCCCGCCAAAACCTGTCAATTTATACGTGAGCTTGTCAGATTGGTCCGTCCCGTCACCTAAAATAGGTGGATTGTGTTGGTGTTTTCCCGATCCGCCTAAAAGGTAACCCGCCCCACCCCGTCTAATGGTGGGTTGCGACGAATTATGGGTCGGCCTGTCTCGCTAATCAATTTGACACGTCTAAACTGTCACGTGGTGCCACGTCAAAAAAATGCTAAGATTGAAAAAAATAAAAAAATAAAAGACTAAAATTGAATTTGATAAATACAACTACTAAAATCGCAAGAAGATAACACACACACACACACACAAAAAAAAAAAAAAATAATAACTGTTAAAAAATATATTATTATTATGTTGAATATTGAATATTGAATATTGAATTGTAAAATGTTGAAAATTAGTGTGTGATGATGTAGATGATGATGTTTTAATTTTTGGACTAATCTCCAAATGAGATCTATAAATAGGTCTCTCCATTTGTGTAGAAAAAAAACAATTGAGTTGAGAGAAAAATATTATAAAGTGTAGAATTTGATATATTTTGAGTTTTGGAGTTTTTACTTTTTACCATATATTTTTACTTTTTAACAACACGTTATCAGCACGATCGCTCGAAGGTTCTCTATAATTTCCGACGCTCCAAAACACAAAGAGAAGACAAAAATATTCAACAAGTAAGTATATTTATTTTATTGTTTATATATTTTTTATGTATATATATATATTAATATATAATTTCATGTTATTATATAAAAGGTTGTCTATGACACCGACCTTATAATAACGTGATATGATATATATTTATTATATATGTATATATACTAACTGTATTAATATATAATTTCATGTTATTATATAAAAGGTTGTCTATGATACTGATTTTATAATAACGTGATATGATATATATTTATTATGTATATATACTAATTGTATTAATATATAATTTCATGTTATTATGTAAAATATTGTCTATGATACTGATCTTATAATAACGTGATATGATATATATTATTTTGTATTATATACTAATCATATTCGTGTAATTTCATATTATTATATAAAAGGATGTATATGACACCGAACTTAAAATAATGTGATATGATATACATAATTATTTAATTATGATTATCATTATATGCATCACATGATTATCACGAATTTTTATTCAACACATACTCGATTTTTTCTTACCCCCAACGGTCACAAACGGTAACAAAACGGCTAGTTTTTTTGTTTATAAATATGTTCACTCAAACTCATTTTCAATCACACCAAAACTCACTCTTTTTCTAAATTATTTCTCCTCGTTTTTTGAAGATGAAAATGATGGCATTTATAAGGCTATTTTTCATAACGACTATGATCACCATGCTCACGAGTTTTGTACTCACCGACGATTATCCACCGTGCACTTTTTATCTATTTTTAAACATACTTGTACTCGTCGTTTATCCATTATTTTGTATTATCATATTAATGAAAATTAACTAATAAAATGCATTGTTATTTTCCTAGTACTACCATGTCAAATTTGGCAAAAATTGAATTCGTTGCGCTCGATATCACTGAAAAGAATTATATGTCATGGACTCTCGATGTAGAAATGCATCTTGAGTCATTGGGTCTAAGTGATACCATCAAAGAAAATAATATATCATCCCCACAAGAAAATTCAAAGTTTATGATTTTCTTACGTAGACATCTCGATGAAGGATTGAAATGTGAGTATCTCACAGAAAAAAAACCCAAAGATTTTATGGAAAGAGCTGAAAGAAATATTTGAGCATATAAGGAAAGTTATACTCCCGACCGCCCATGATGAATGGAATACGTTGAGATTTCAAGACTTTAAAAAAGTGAGTGATTAAAATTCTGCAATGTATCGAATAGTCTTGCAATTGAAATTTTGTGGGCATGTTGTTACTGAAATGGAAATGCTTGAAAAAATATTTTCCATTTTCCACGCATCGAATATAACTCTACAACAACAGTATAGAGTGCGTGGATTTTTGAGATATTCTGAACTCATCGCATGTCTTCTTGTGGCGGAAAAGAACAACGAATTGTTAGTGAGAAATCATCAATCCCGACCCACTGGATCAACGGCATTTTCAGAAGCAAATGTCGTAATTAAAAATGAAAACCAAAATCAAAGGCATAGACCAGATTTTGGTCGTGGACGAGGTCAAGGACGTGGGCATGGACGTGGACGTAAAAATGATCGCGACCGTGGATATGAAAATAATCGAGATAGTTACTTCAATAACTCATCTCAAAAGAACGTCACGAATAACCCACCAAAAACGCAACATGAAAATACGAGTGAATGAAAATTACTCAAAAAGATCTGAGAGTGTTTGTTATAGATGTGGCACTCCAGGACATTGGTCACATATTTGTCAAACCCCTGAGAACCTATGTTAGCTCTATAAAGAATCAACAAAGGGGAAAAGAAAAGAGACCAATTTTGTTGAAAACAGTAACCATTCAAGTGGTTCAACTCATTTCGATGCTGCTGATTTTTCAAATGATTTCGAAGACATTGATTAATATATTGGTGGGAGTAGAATGTAACATACTGTATTTTTCATGTATTTTTTTATGAAACATGTTATATTTTTCATATAATGTCATTAATTTTCCTTATTGCATATTTTCTTTTGAAGTTCAAAATGAAAAATGGTATGAGCAAAGCTAAACAAGGAAATAATCTCATGGAAGTTTGCATACCCGATAGTGGTACAACGCACACTATTCTCCGAGATAAAAGATATTTCTTGGAATTAAAACCAATAAAAACAATGATGAATACAATATCAGGTCCTGTAGACTTGATTGAATGTTGTGGAAAAGCACATTTTTTGTTACCTAATGAAACAAAATTTTGATAAATGATGTTTTATATTCACCAGAATCAAAAAGAAATTTGTTGAGTTTTAATGACATATATTCTCATGGGTATGATACTGAGACGATAACTGATAAAAATCATAAATATATGTGTTTTACCACATATAAATCAGGAAAGAAATATGTGGTTGAAAAATTATCAATGCTCCCTACTGAATTGCATTATACACATATAAGGCCAATCGAATCAAATATGGTGGTTAATAGTTCTTCAATATTAACCAATTGGCATGATCGATTGGGACATTCTGGTTCAATAATGATGCAAAGAATTATTGAAAATACGCATGGTCATCCATTGAAAGACCAGAAGATCTTTCAAAATAATAAGTTTCAATATAAAACATGTTCTCTTGAAAAACTTATTATAAGACCATCGCCAGCTAAAATCCAAACAGAATCACCCATATTTCTTGAACGTATTCATTATTCAGGGTGATATTTGTGGGTCAATTCATCCACCATGTGAACCATTTCGATATTTTATGGTATTGATCGATGCCTCTGTTGGAACACGTTTTCAGATCATAGATCTGATACCCGGTGCAGCAGAAGTTTAAAAATTTTATATGGAACGATTCCATATCATGGGTATCAAATCCTAACGATTAAATTATGCAAGTAAAATAATAATAACAATTAATATTTTACCTCTTCAAGCTATGGCTTGATTATGGACTCCAACAGATTAAATCTGCTCTTGTTGTAAATCCCAGGAACTGATGACTTGCTCGATCAACTCCTGAATTAGGTCCACGAACAGAACACTAAAACCCTCTGATTGATTGCACTAGAAATCAATCAGATGTTTATCGAAGAGATTAAACAGATTTGATCTGTCAATTCAGAATGTAATTTTTCATAAAAATCAGAGACTGAATTCTCTCAAAAAAGGGAGAGTGGATTTTCGAAAAATCAAGCTTGGAATAACTTGTGATTTTCGAAAATTGCATATCATGTATTTATAATTTCTAGACTGGATTAAGTTATATGTCTATTAGGACACTAACTCCTTAGGGCCCATAATCCATAACTTAAGCCCAATAAGCCAAGCCTGTTATTATAGAAATTAATATAAAATTCATCATGACTCCGATTGATAAACTGATTTCACCAATGTGCACAGAAACCATTTCTGCATCTTTTAAAGTCAAGATAATTTTTTCTGAATCCGAATTCAGTGATTTTCAAAAATGCTCATCCCTATGTCATTTTAGGAAATTTCACTCCCTTTAGTTTAGAAGTCCAACTTCTCTTTCATTAAATTTAACTCTTTAAATTTAACTATCTCAACGGGGATTAGTAATCCATTACTTGTGTGACCCTCAATGGTTCAGGGATACAGCTAGCCGTGAGCTCACAATTTCTTATGACTCGGAACAACAATTTCCGACTTACCCATCGAATCATGGTAAGAGCGCCTAGCAACATCACCCCATGATTCCCTAGGTATCACTGATAGTGCCTGCAAGAACCAGTAGGTTTTGGTTAGCATACAGTACGGTCCCTTCATCTATATATCCCGATCGAATCAACAATCATTAGTACATCAAGAGTCGTTCGAGATTCGATAACTATGCAATGCATCTTGAAGATCAAATAGTGACATCGCATGTGCTACTAGGAACCAAGTAACCTAAATCACATCGAGTACTCTGGCCAGAGATTTGTCACACTAATATCTCCTCAGATCGCATAGAATATCCACACTCGCAAGCGTGTGGTGAATCCTTGACAACAAAGCATCGACTTCTATATGTGTCGTAATTGTACCCAATCCCGACATCTGATGACCCTCATAGAGTCGGTAAACGAGTCAAAGTATAGTACTAGCATATAGAGTCTCCATGATGCTTCAAGTAGTAAGAACTAATGGTGTAAAACCAAAACCGCGGACTTATCCACTCAATTAATAATAACCACTTGGAAAGTCCGAATATGGTAGTTCGATCATTCATCATATGAATATCCATTTGCATGCTTTGAACATATCTATGTTCCATACCAATTAAACGTGATACTTGGCATCGCAAATGCTAGTCTCGATCTCGAGCGATCCTTATCCTTATTTGCGGACGGCTCAATTGACTAGGAACTGTTTAGAATATACAGTGACTATAAGATGTGTTTTATGATAGTGATCTCTCTTTATTCACTATCTCATCTTACTTACACTATAGTATATTCAAGGTCTTTATCAAAATAACAATAGTATATCACAATATAACATTATGAAGAAAGATAAAGAAAATGCCATTAATGAATGTAAATTATATTAAACAAAGATTGTTTACAATAAGAGACTTTCAAAGCCCTTAGCCACAACTTTTCTAGCGGGACATCAACTCTTTCAATCTCCCACTTGCCCTATAGCCAAATAGTTATACTACGTAATCCCATTTCTTCGCGATGTTTGTCAAACAATGGTCCTGACAAGGGCTTAGTAAGTGGATCAGCGATATTGTCTGCAGAGGCCACTCTCTTGACAGTGATGTTTCCTCTTTCCATGATCTTCCGGATGATGTGGTATTTCCTCAGTATGTGTTTGGATCTTTGATGAGACCTTGGTTCCTTTGCCTGAGCAATGGCACCAGTGATTTCACAGTACACCGGGACTGGACCAACAGCTTCAGGAATTACGCCCAACTCTTGGATGAAATTCCTCATCCAAACGGCCTCTTTAGCAGCAGCTGATGCTGCAATGTATTCTGCCTCAATGGTGGAATCCGCTGTGGTGTCCTGCTTGGAACTCTTCCAAGAGACAGCACCGCCATTGAGCATGAATACAAATCCAGAGGTTGACTTCGAGTCATCCACGTCACTTTGGAAGCTAGAGTCGGTATAGCCTTCCAATTTCAATTCTCTTCCTCCATAAACCATGAATATATTCTTAGTTCTTTTCAAGTACTTTAGAATATCCTTCACAGCTTTCCAATGCATTTGACCGGGATTGGCCTGATATCTGCTCGTGACACTCAGAGCAAAGGCTACATCCGGTCTGGTAGATATCATCCCATACATGATACTACCTATGGCTGATGCATATGGTATGTGTGTCATTTTCTCTATCTCTTCGTCAGTCTTGGGAGACATAGACTTGGATAGAAAAACTCCATGACACATAGGTAGATGTCTTCTCTTGGACTCATCCATAGAAATCCTTTTCAATATGGTGTTGATGTAGGTTGCTTGAGTGAGTCCTATCATTCTCTTAGATCTATCTTTATAGATCTGTATTCCTAGAATATAGGATGCCTCACCCAAATCCTTCATCGAGAATCTACCTGATAACCATATCTTTGTTGACTGCAACATTCCTACATCATTCCCAATGAATAGGATGTCATCAACATAAAGTACTAAGAATGTCACAGCATCCTTAACTACTTTCTTGTACACGCATGGTTCCTCCGGGTTCTTGATGGAACCAAAATCCTTTATTGTTTTATCAAATTTCTGGTTCCAACTTCTTGATGTCTGTTTGAGACCATAAATTGATCTCTGAAGCTTGCATACCTTATGCTCGCTTCCCATGGATGTGAATCCCTCGGGCTGCATCATATAGATTTCTTCCTTAATGTTTCCATTAAGAAATGCAGTCTTTACATCCATTTGCCATATCTCATAGTCATACCAAGCTGCTATGGCAATAAGGATTCTTATGGACTTGAACATTGCGACTGGTGAAAAGGTTTCATCATAGTCAACTTCTTGTCTTTGAGTATAACCTTTTGCGACCAATCGTGCCTTGTAGGTCAGTACCTTACCATCAGGCCCAAGTTTTCTCTTGTAGATCTATTTACACCCTATTGGAACAATTCCATCGGGAGGATCTACTAAAGACCAAACTTGGTTTGCATGCATCGAGTCTAATTCCGACTGCATAGCTTCAAGCCATAAATTTGAATCCGCATCAGAAATTGCTTTCTTGAAGTTTCTTGGATCGCATCCAATGTCGGGTTCATTTTGATCCCCTTAAAGAAGTAAACCATATCAAATAGGAGGTCTAGAAGTCCTCTCGGATCTTCTAGAAAGAGGCGTGTCGTTTAATGGTTCCTGAGGTGTAGGATCGTTATTTTGTATCTCGGGTTCTTCTCGAATTTCTTCAAGTTCCATCATCTTGCCTTTCTTATTAAGTAAGAACTCCTTCTCCATGAAGATGGCATTTCTTGAAACAAACACTTTTGTTTCAGTAGGATGATAGAAATAATATCCGATTGAATTCTTCGGATACCCTACAAAATAACATAAGTTGGATCAACTATCTAACTTATCTCCCACTGTCTGCTTCACATAAGCAGGACATCCCCAAATCCTCAAGTACGAATACTTAGGAGTTTTGCCAGTCCATAATTCATATGGAGTTTTGTTCACTGCTTTAGTGTGGACATTGTTCAACAACAATACCGCCGTTTCAAGCGCATAGCCCCAAAACGAAGGTGGAAGCTCAGTGAAGCTCATCATAGATCGAACCATGTATAACAATGTTCGAATGCGACGCTCCAAAACACCATTTAGCTGAGGCGTTATAGGAGGAGTCCACTGAGAGAGAATCCCATTCTCTTTTAGATAGCCCAAAAACTTGGTACTTAAGTATTCTCCACCTCGATCCGATCGAAGTGCTTTAATACTTTTACCTAGTTTGTTTTCTACTTCAGCCTTGAATTCTTTGAACTTTTCAAATGATTCAGACTTATATTTCATCAAATATAAATACCCGTACCTAGAATAATCATCATTAAAGTTAATGAAGTAGGTGTGACCAAATTTAGTACCAATACTAAATGGGCCGCAAACATCTGTATGGATCAAATCCAACAGATTTTGACTACGCTCAGGTTTTCCTTTGAAAGGAGTTTTAGTCATTTTTCCTTTTAGGCAGGACTCACAAGTTGGTAGAGAGTTAATATCAGACATATCAAACATGCCCTCTCCCACTAGCTTGTTCATCCTCCTTGAGGAAATATGACCTAGCCTAACATGCCAAAGGCTTGCCGGGTTTTGACTATCGTTTTTCCTTTTATTTGTTGTTATCGGTTTATCAACATAATTAATTGGAACATATTTTAATTTTAAGTTATATAGATTGTTTTTAAATTGTCCATTTCAAATCAAACATTCATTCTTGTAAATATTGCAAATCTCATTCGCAAAATTGCAAGAAAAATCTTCTCTATCAAGAATAGAAATAGAAATAAAAATAATGTTTTAATGAAATCTTGGCACAAATAAAAAAAAACATCTCTCTCAAAATATAGCTTAAAATTGTTTTGCAAAATCAAACAAATATTTCCCATAGCTTTGGATTCAACTCTGGAATCATTTCCGAGCCTTAACTGGGTCTCACCCATCCTTAGCATATTACTAATTGTCATCATCTGCAACTCATTGCAAATGTGAGATCTACATCTGGTATCCAATACCCAAGAAGTAGTATTAAGTGAAACATTTATTTCAATGTAAAACATACCCTTTGCAGTTCGCAACTGCTCGAGATATACTTTGCAGTTACGTTTCCAATGACCGGGTTTCTTGCAGTGATGGCAAACGTCTTCAGATCCGTTTCCATTTGAAGCCTTTGTCTTGCTCTTCTTCTTTGGTACAATTTTCTTGGGTGGGGCAGAACGTTTCTTACCCTTTCCACTTGGCCCTTTCTTAGAGTTAGAAGAGGAACCAACCAAGAGTACCGGTTTATCCTTCTTTAATGTGGCCTCATAAGTCACAAGCATATTGACCATCTCTTCAAGGGTGGCCTCTATCTTGTTCATATTGAAGTTCATCACAAAGCCATCAAACGACGAAGGAAGAGAAAGAAGTAACAAGTCCGCGTTTAGTTCATGCTCTAATGTCAAGTCGAGTGTTACCAACTTTTCAATGAGCCCAATCATGTGTACCCCATGCTCACGGACCGAAGTCCCATCTCGCATGTGGCATGTCATGAGCTCTTTGACGGTGGCATACCTCTCCGATCTTGACTGAGCTCCAAAAAGTTCCTTGAGGTTCTTGTGAATGTCAGCAGCATTCACGGCATCCTCAAATCGCCTCTGAAGTTCATCAGACATCGAAGCCTGCATGTAACTTTTGGCCTTGATATCATGGTCCCACCATAGATCAAGTTTGGCCAACTCTTCCGGACTTGTATTAGCCGGGGATTACTTCGGAGGAGGCTTTTCTAACACGTAGAAAGCCTTTTCCGAACTAAGAATAATCTTTAACTTACGGAACCATTTCGTATAGTTTGCGTCAGTTAGTTTGTTTTGTTTGAGAATTGAGAATAGTGGATTGCGCGAATTCATTGTAATGAAATACTGAAAAGAAACAGACAAAAATCAGTGATTGCTTAATTAATTTACTAAGACATAAAATATGGCGAGATTTAATTTTATGAATTTCACTCCCACTATTTTAACGATTTCACTACCCTCTAGTGAAAATGAGAAACCGATTTCCTTAGTGGGAACATGGAGTCCAATTGACAAATCATAGTCCCGAATAATATCAGTCAACCATAATTTTCAAAAGGTAGAGCTCAATTGCTTGCAAAGCAACCCTCATGTTTTTACCTCATGTCCAATAAGAGCCCAATAATATGACACCGTTTATTGTGACATGTCAAGATGACTCATCAATATTAAGTTGTGATGGACGGTCGCCATGTGGATCCCCAATAATATGAGCCAATCCCATGGGAGTTCCACCCAACTTACAACATGTGTCGATCCAATGTACAGCTTTTCGACGAACGGACCCCCCAATAATATGAGCCGGACCGTGCCCGCGGGTAGCATCTCATACATTGATCGTTGATGGAAGGTAGGAATATTTAAACAATATTTAAATTCACTTTTGTTTATCTTGATATCAATTTTAAATCATATTTAAAATGAGGGATTTTTTAATTTTGAAAAATTGTCTCATCTTATCATATTTGTATGCTTGCGGGATTCATGCAATTTAGTCTAAACATGCATACAACAATAATATCATATATTATATTTAGGATGATCGACCCCAAAACTAATCGACCTGTGGTTGCCAATCACGAGTCTAAGTCCAATCCTAGGTGATATGCAAGTATGCAATGCAATCCTATTACATTGAGCTTCCAATTTACATTTCTTCGGTCTTTATTGTCTGCTGGTCCCACCTTTGTCTTCAAATCTTTATCTCCCACTAAGTCTAATAAATTTACAATAAATTTCGATGACAAGTAGGGGATACATATTTAAGGGTGGGAACGGCCATAAACCAGGCCCACTTTTTATTACAAATGACAAATCAAATTGGGCCATAAACCAAACCCATTAATAAAACCCAACAACAATAACAAAAACCAAATGTAAATTTCCTAACATACACCTACAAAATTGGTCATGGCAATCGATCATCCTTTATCCAATATTTAATTCAATAATTAAATCATTGGATAACATGCAATGACAACATAATTAAAAGATAAAATCAAATTTTATCTAATATATACATAAGATCATATCTTATCATCAATTGTACCAAAATAATTAATTTTATAAAATCTAATTTAATGGATAAAATTTATAAATTTTCCAAAAATTCAAATTTATCCAAAAATTAATTTTAAAAATTTCGGACTCAAACAATTTGACCCGATGTCTCGTGGACCAATCAAAAATAATTTTCGATCGGACCAAAAACTAAAATTTCAAAAATTTAAAATTCTAATTAAAAAATCAAATTTAATTTTCCGGGCTGCCCGGGACGTTCCTAGGCAGCTGCACCCCCACGTGGGGCCTAGGGCAGCCCCTTCGCTGCCCTAGGCAGCGTTCTTGCTGCCCTTGGGCAGCAACGATTGCTGCCCCTTGGGCGGCGATCCCGCTACCCTGGGCAGCAACGATTGCTGCCATTGGGCGGCGATCTCGCTGCCCCGTGCAGCGACGATCGCTGCCCCGTTGCCCTCTTCAAATTTAATTTCAAAAATTTTCATTTTGGTTTCTAAAACCCGAGGCTAAAAAATTTTGCACAATCGATTAATTTAATCGTTTGATCTGAGAGCAACCTGTCTCTGACGCCACTGTTGGAACACGTTTTCAGATCATAGATCTGATACTCGGTGCAGCGGAAGTTTAAAAATTTTATATGGAACGATTTCATATCATGGGTATCAAATCCTAACGATTAAATTATGCAAGTAAAATAATAATAACAATTAATATTTTACCTCTTCAAGCTATGGCTTGATTATGGACTCCAACAGATTAAATCTGCTCTTGTTGTAAATCTCAGGAACTGATGACTTGCTCGATCAACTCCTGAATTAGGTCCACGAACAGAAAACTAAAATCCTCTGATTGATTGCACTAGAAATCAATTAGATGTTTATCGAAGAGATTAAACAGATTTGATCTGTCAATTCAGAATGTAATTTTTCATAAAAATTAGAGACTGAATTCTCTCAAAAAAGGGAGAGTGGATTTTCGAAAAATCAAGCTTGGAATAACTTGTGATTTTCGAAAATTGCATATCATGTATTTATAATTTCTAGACTGGATTAAGTTATATGTCTATTATGACACTAACTCCTTAGGGCCCATAATCCATAACTTAAGCCCAACAAGCCAAGCCTGTTATTATAAAAATTAATATAAAATTCATCATAACTCCGATTGATAAACTGATTTCACCAATGTGCACAGAAACCATTTCTGCACCTTTTAAATTCAAGATAATTTTTCTGAATCCGAATTCAGTGATTTCCAAAAATGCCCATCCCTATGTCATTTTAGGAAATTCCACTCCCTTTAGTTTAGAAGTCCAACTTCTCTTTCATTAAATTTAACTCTTTAAATTTAACTATCTCAACAGGGATTAGTAATCCATTACTTGTGTGACCCTCAATGGTTCAGGGATACAGCTAGCCGTGAGCTCACAACTCCTTGTGACCCGGAACAACAATTTCCGACTTACCCATCGAATCATGGTAAGAGCGCCTAGCAACATCGCCCCATGATTCCCTAGGTATCACTGATAGTGCCTGCAAGAACCAGTAGGTTTTGGTTAGCGTACAGTACGGTCCCTTCATCCATATATCTCGATCGAATCAACAACCATTGATACATCGAGAGTCGTTCGAGATTCGATAACTATGTAATGCATCTTGAAGATCAAATAGTGACATCGCATGTGCTACTAGGAAACCAAGTAACCTAAATCACATCGAGTACTCTGGCCAGAGATTTATCACACTAATATCTCCTCAGATCGCATAGGATATCCACACTCGCAAGCGTGTGGTGAATCCTTGACAACAAAGCATCGACTCCTATATGTGTCGTAACTGTACCCAATCTCGACACCTGATGACCCTCATAGAGTCGGTAAATGTAGTGACCCTTACCCGGATCACCTACTAACAGAGCTTAGGCATGCAATTAACTTAATAAAACAGATATCAGAATAAACTGCGAAAACCATAAACATTATACAATCCCAAGTAAAGGAATCTGTAATTTATCCAATTAATATACAACCAAATCGAATAGCTATATCAACCTTAAAACAACAGAAATAAAACCTAGACGAAGCTCCAGCTGGTCAACCACTGACTAGCCCCTCTTGGATCCACCCGCCTCGTCCAATCGCAAACCTGCCCCATGGAATAGGGCGTCCAAAAACACAGAGTACGAGACGTGAGCATAAAACGCTCAGTACGAGAGTATGAGTATACATGCATGCAAAGTGAACTCCCTATAAACTCGAGGTCAAGGATCAGATAACAGAGACAGACCGGGCCCTGGTATGTAGCACGATGTGCCGTCGCTTCAAGAGGTGGCTCCTATACCATAATACAAGTGGATGTGCCGGACCCAAATCAATGGAAGTCCAACCACTAACAGGATAGGGAAAAACCCTACTAACAGACATCTCGAAGGAGATAGCCCAGTATGAAAATGAATGCAGCATAAATCAATGACATATAAATCATGCAGTCACATAATACATGCATACTCAGTCAGGATATCTCGAACAGTACTTCCGTACCTCAAAACAGTGCAAGCTCTACCAACTCTAGGTCCACGCCTATAGTCTGCTCTACACTGCCAAATGATACTACTATCATTAAAGTGCTCTAAAAGCCTTAACTAAGCTATTGCATACTCCTAAATATTTATAGGAAGCAAAAGCTATACCTTCATCCGTCGTTAGCCCTTTGATGTCGATGCCTCCAAAACTTGGGCACAACTCTGCTACGACTATCGAACGCCTCGACGACTCCCGGGTCAAGCTTAGGAAGGCTAGAACAACTCGAATACGACTAGAGTAGAGAGGAAATCCGGAATTGGCAATTGAAAATGAATTCTCGGCCTTCTATTTATAGACAACGATCGGAGCTTCCGATCCTGCCATCGGAGCTTCCGAAGATCCTGATCTGCCACGTGTCAAAATATCACTTGTTGACTCCGGATAGGGGTGATCGGAGCTTCCGATCTTGCCACACGTAATGCCTGACGTAATACCATCGGAGCTTCCGATCCTGCATCGGAGCTTCCGATCCTGCATCGGAGCTTCCGATCCTGTTCGGAACTTCCGAACTCACCTTCGGAGCTTCCGAACTCTATCCAAGTAATTATGATTAATTTCTTAATTACTGATTTTGGTTATGGGCTACTACATTATCCCCCACTTAAGATATTTCGTCCTCGAAATCAGATCTTAAGTACTGAAAGAAATACAGAAATCAGAAACATTCTTTATTCAAATCAAACGTTTACAGAGTTTACAACTGAATACAACTTAAGAATGAAATCAAAACAACTCAGGATGGTCTTCACGCATCCTTTCCTCAAGCTCCCAAGTAGCTTCTTCAGTGCCTCGGCGCTGCCACTGAACTAAAACCAAAGGAATGACTTTGTTCCGTAAAACCTTATCCTTATAATCCAGGATACGAATAGGTTTCTCAACATAGGTCAAATCCTTGTTCACCTGAACCTCAGACCACTGCAGAATATGAGATTCATCCGCCACATACCGTCGCAACAGAGATACGTGGAACACGTCGTGAATACTGGATAGATGCGGTGGAAAAGCTAGTCGATAAGCCAAATCGCCAATGCTCTCCAAAATCTCAAACGGACCGATAAACCTGGGAGACAACTTTCCCTTAAGGCCGAATCTGAGAATCTTGCGGAAAGGTGACACTCTCAGAAATACTTTCTTCCCGACATCGAACTGCAAAGGCCTACGCTTGATATTAGCATAGCTGACCTGACGATCCTGTGCAGTCTTAATCCGTTTCTTGATCTGATCAACAATGTCTATCGCCTGCTGGATAAACTCCGGTCCCTCAGCCTGTCTCTCCCCCACTTCTTCCTAGAAGATTGGAGTACGACAACGTCGCCCGTAAAACGCCTCAAAAGGTGCCATCCCAATACTAGTGTGATAGCTGTTGTTGTACGCGAACTCGATCAACGGCAAATGATCCTGCCAGGCTGAACCAAAATCCATGACGCACGCTCTAAGCATATTCTCCAAAGTACGGATAGTGCGCTCTGACTGACCATCAGTCTCCGGATGATAGGCAGTACTCAAACTGAGAGTAGTACCCATCGCACGCTGAACACTCCCCCAGAATCTAGAAGTGAACCTGGGGTCCCGATCGCTGACAATGCTCACAGGCACTCCATGAAGTCGAAAGATCTCCTGAATGTACAACCGAGCCATACGATCCACATTGTACTCTCGACTATAGGCAATGAAATGCGCTGACTTGGTGAGTCGGTCCACCACAACCCAGATAGCATCACAGTTCCTTGGGGATACCGGCAAATGGGTCACAAAGTCCATTGTGATAAACTCCCATTTCCATTCAGGAATAGGCAGACTGTGAAGCAATCCTCCAGGTCGTCGGTGCTCTGCTTTGACCTGTTGACACACCAAACATCTCGAAACAAACTGATAAACACTGCGTTTCATACCCTTCCACCAGAAACGAGTACGTAGATCCTTGTACATCTTGTTGCTCCCAGGATGAATACTCAACTTAGTGCGATGCGCCTGAGACAAAATCTCCTCTCGCAACTCTTCATCCTGCGGAATCACAAGCCTACCAGACAAACACAGAAAGCCATCTGATTGATAGTGAAATCCAGATGAGCTACCCTCGTTAGCTAGACGAGCTAAACGCTGGGTCTTCGAATCAGATTTCTGAGCATCTCGAATCCGCGAATACAAAGCTGGCTCAGATAGTATCGCAAACATCTGGATACTCTGCATACCTTTCTTATGCTTGAAGGTATACGTGGGGCCTCGGGTTGCTAATCTCATATCTTAAGGGCAATTAATGAATAAGCATCATTAATCTAATAAGGAAAGAAAGGATCCAAAAAGAAAATTTTTTTTTTTTTTTTCAAAAAGGGGTGCGCCCCCGCCGCCAAAAACTACCGCGGGGGCGCCCCTGTTTTTTTCCAAAACAGTAGGCTAATCTCCAGGCTGTGCGCGAGCCGTCAAAAACTACCGCGGGGGCGCCTCCTGGAGCAGAAACTTGCCTTGTTCTTTGTCCGCAAATTTGATCCCTTCAACTCCTTCCAATTCATCAAACTCAAGTCCAAAACATGATATAAAAGATCCAAATCATGCATATTAATATAAACAAGGTCTCAAGCATCTATACTTGTATTTATTACATCGCACAAGTCGCTAAAGAAACGATAAACGACAACGACACAAACTATCTCAAGTTTGATACATGTATTCCAAAACCAACTAAACCAAAGTTTCATGCTTCTAAAGTTCAAAACATCATCTACAACCTGAGTCCTCACGTGCTAGACTCTCTCCCAGCTGTCAATGACGTCGATGATCAGCTCCTGCCCTCTCTGTTGTCATGCACACATACAAAACAAGACAACAGCCGGATAAACTCCGGTGAGATATAATTCTCAGTATAACCAACATATCGAAAGCGTTAAATAAATCATAACGACTCTATTTAAAACTCAACTCAACAAATAGAGTACTCAACGCTTTAAAGACGATTTGATTCACATAACTTCGAAGCCATCAAGATTCATAACTGATCTTGACATGGATATCCATCTAACGAATTCGTAAACGACTCGCAAATAAGGTTAACCGCAACCTTGGCTTAGATTCAATTCGATATAACATCATATCAACTCAAATTTAAAGATCCACTACCTGAGATGGATCGACAACACCACAATCAAATCAAAACATAAACAAGTATGTGATTTTTGCGGGCCAACTCAAAGATAATCGTTCTTGAGTTTCAAAGTACCTACTTCGCGATGTCGTCATTATACCTTCGTTTATTGAGGTTCTGAACTCTTCAAATCTGCGAGATATAATCAAAATACATATATCAAACTTCATACCAATCTATCATTTCAGAAACGAGTCAAAACCATCAAGAATTCATCAATCAATCGCATTTCAAACCTCAACTCTTTCTTCGTTCGTTCAAAGTCGGCGTCTCGTGTTGTTGGCCTTCCAAACTTGACTGAAACTGAACAAGACACATTCTTTAACATTGATAACATCTCAATAACAACATCAACTCAGAATTCGGCTATCAAAACAGTTCCAAAACTCGATTAAACAACGTAGCGATTCAAAATCGGTAACCGACGTAATTACCGACTTCGAAACTTGTAACTCAACTCATATATCAGCATATATCTTATAAAACTCAGCCATACAACAACATATCAGCAGCTATACTTGTCAAGATACATGCTACAAATCATAATCAATCCCTTCAAGCATTCAACTTTGATCCGGTGTCGAAACTAGACGCAATACAAATTGCAAAACATGATCGACAACTCAATATCTGATATCTGTCAATTTTCAAAATTCAAATCATGCTAAAAGATATAAAATCTTACACCAAATCGAAGCCCTTGTCGTAAGGATTCCAGAACACTTTTCGGAATCGAAATCGGATAACCGGAACAAAAGTTATAAGGGTTTGAAGATCAAGAACTCAAAGAAAATGGAAGAAATCGATTCCTCTGTTCATAATTCTGAATTATCTAATGAAGTACACGTTTCATGCTGACTAATAAACTTAAAATCTGATAAGTTATAAGATAATTGCAATTTGGTCCCTCAACTCTTCAATAATTGCAATTTGGTCCTCGGCCCTTATTTTACTTCAATTTCAACCCTAAATAATTTAAGAATATTAGAATTTAAATCCAAAATTCCAAATATTCCCAAATTAAATATACTCGGATTAAAATTAAATAAATTCGGATTAATTTCTAATTAATCCCGGGCCTTACATTTCTCCCCCACTAAGACATGAGTTCGTCCTCGAATTCATAAACAGTATAGATATGCAGTCCGCATGCTCATAAGAATAAAAATAACTGAAAACTGAATAAGAACTCACATCAGTGAAATAGATAAGGAAATCGTTGCTTCATATCGTCTTCGACTTCCCAAGTCGCTTCTTCAACTCCGTGTCTACTCCATTGAATCTTCACCAATGGAATGGTCTTCGTTCGGATTTGCTTCGTCTTTCTATCAAGAATCTGAATAGGTTGCTCGAAATAACTAAGAGTGTCATCCAATTCAGCTTCATCGGAGTGAATCACATGAGATGCATCAGATATGTACTTCCTCAACATCGATACATGAAAGACATCATGTATTCCAGATAAAGACATAGGAAGAGCGAGTCGATAAGCTAGATTTCCTATCTTCTCGAGAATCTCATACGACCCAATATACCTCGGAGATAATTTCCCTCGTTTACCAAATCGAACGGTGCCTCTGAACGGTGAAATCTTCAGAAACACTCTATCTCCCTGATCAAAAGATAACGGCCGTCGTCGTACATTCGCATATCTGGTCTGTCTGTGCTGTGCTGTTCTCATTCTCTGCTGTATCAGTTTCACTTTTCAGTCATCTGTCTGATCATATCTGGCCCTAACTCAGGTACCTCAGAAACATCATCCCAATACAAAGGTGATCGACACTTCTTTCCATATAACGCTTCGAATGGTGCCATCTCTATACTCGTATGATAACTGTTGTTATAAGAAAATTCCACGAGTGGTATAGAATTTTGCCATGTAACACCAAAATCAAGTACTACAGCTCTAAGCATATCCTCAAGCGTCTGAATAGTTCGTTCAGATTGACCGTCGGTTTGAGGATGGTAAGCAGTACTCAAATGTAAACGCGTACCTAGAGCTTCCTGTAGGCTATGCCAAAAGTGCGAAGTAAACCTCGGATCTCGGTCAGATACAATAGACTTTGGCACACCATGAAGTCTTACCACTTCTCGAATATAAAGATCCGCCATTTGATCATGACGATAAGTCATTCGATAAGGAATAAAGCACGCAGTTTTCGTCAATCTGTCAATGATCACCCAAACAGCATCGCATCCTCGAGATGATCGTGGCAACTTCGTTACAAAGTCCATGGAAATGTGATCTCATTTCCATTCAGGAATTGATAAACTCTGTAATAAGCCACCCGGTTTCTTTCTTTCAGCCTTCACCTGTTGGAAATTCAAACATTTGGATACAAATTCAGTCACATCAGACTTCATTTGCTTCCACCAGTACTGACTCTTCAAGTCGTTGTACATCTTTCTGCCTCCAGGGTGAACACTAAAGCGACTACAATGGGCTTCTTTCAGAATATTCTGTCTCAAGTCTGCAATATTGGGAACAACTATTCGGTTATTCACATACAAGATATCATCGTCACTAAGCTTGTACTCAGACTGATGTCCTGATCTGATCATTTCAATCGATTTCTGTAAGGCCCGGGATTATTTAATTTTAATCCGAAAATATTTAATTTGGGAATATTTAGAGTTTAGAATTAAATTCTAATATTCTTAAATTGAAAAGGATGGAAATTGAATTAAATCGCTTTTCCGGGGACTGAATTGCAAATAGCCAAAAGTTCAGGGACTAAATCGCAAATATGTAATATATATCTTGAACCCACTTGTTTCTTCAGCTACTTCACGTGTAACATCAGAAAGAAAAGAAAAGAAACAGCTGAACTCGATCAAACCCTTCCCCAAGCCATTTTTGTTCCGAAAAAGCTCCGTTATCTCGCGCTTCGGTTGTCAGAAATTCTGAATAAATATATATCTGCGATCACAGCTTTGAGACCTTCGTTTTGGTACAAGTTTTATTCTCTTTCCTCAGATTTTATTTTTATGTACAAGATGGAAACTTATGATTTTATCATATATGCGTATATCAGCTGTACCGATCGTGTATTCGCAGACGGTTCGGAAAAAGACTGTCGTTCGGATTTTATATGAATTTGGGAAGAATAATTCGAACACTACCATGTTTGATTGATACTGATTTTTATGGTAATGAGATGATATGTTAGAGATTATAAGTTATCTGGATTGTTGGATTGATTTGGATATTGTTTGGATTGCCGGTTTTAGCCGTTATGCCGCCGATTTGCAAATTGTCAAGATTTTGCTCTTATTGATTGAACAAAGCATGATTAGAGTTGGAATTTGATATGGTTAGATTGTATCTACTATTTTTCAGATTTGATCAAAGTGTTCCGAACTCGAGATTGTCGATTCGAATCGAGAACGATTTAGAAGGTTTGAAGTTCTTTAGTTGAAATTTTGTTATGCTTTGGAACAGATTTTGATAGATGGTTTTACTATGATGTTTTCAGACTTGAAGTACTGTCAGACACGACATCGAAAGGTATAAATGACAGCAAATCCAGATGGGATAGAATGCTTGAAATAGCTTTCATTTCAAGTATTCCCATGTCAATCACATACTTGTTTCTTTATATTTCTTATGTAATTATTTGTTTGTATTTCTTTGTTTGCTTATATGCTTAGTTGTTCAAGATGTGTTTTATAGCTTTTAATGCATACAGCTTATGTTGCATTCATCTTGAACTCCAGCCTTAATAGCACAGAGGGCAGCCATCTCCTAGAGTGCAGATGACGTTTGGAGAGCTGTAGTGAGTGGCATGGAATGTAGATTTATTTCTAGAGTCAGCTTGACTTATGGCACAGAATATGGATTTATGTTCAGAGCCAGAAGACTCACTATAGTTGTACCAAATTCAGAGGACTAAAATACTTGATGCCGCCTCGAATGGGAGTGTCGGTGGTTTGATAGTTATTTTATTCCTCGGGATCCCAAAGAACTAAGTTTTATTGATATCAGCTTGATAGCCTTCCTTTGCCATTTGCATTGCATTCACGTTTATTATCTCGCGTTTACAGTTGTTTATACTGGGATTTTATTCTCACCGGAGTTATCCGGCTATTGCTTTGTTTTGTATGTGTGCATGGCAATAGGTGGGGCAGGAGCTAGTCAGAAAAGACAAGGATAGCTCGAGATAGAGGCATAGCAAGTGAGGACACGGGCTTAAGTAGCACGACTTGTACTTTATGTTGTTGAACCATGCTAGAAGTGATACAAGAACTTTGTATATTATGGCTTGAATACATGCTAGTTTATGTTTATTATGTTTAGAAGCTTGTAAGACGTTATAAGATAGCATGTATTTGATTTTGTAGCATGTATAAAAGATTATGACTTGTTTATCCATTCTTTGGCAGCAGATTTTTGACAGCATATTCCCCGATCGAGCGAGACCCTGCCTTTTAAAAAAAAAAAAAATTTTTTTTAGCTCTTGTTTCTTTAATTATTGTAAGTACTTGTTTAATTGTTAATTATAATAAATTGCCCTAAGATAAGATTAGCAACCCGGGTCCCCACAATAGGTGGTATCAGAGCATAAGTTTCTGGATTTAGATAGAAGTTGATGAGCGGGGTAGTTTGAGTCTGTCTGATTGTTTAATATTGCATGAGAGTACATGTTATGTCTGATTATGTGCATTATCTGCTAGCATGCTTTATATATAGCAATAATTATGTGATTGCATGATTATGTGCTTTTATTGCTACTGCATGCTATATATATGCAATTGTATTCCAGAATATCCTTAGTCAGAACCTGAATTCTCATGAGAATGCATGAGAATGCTTATCAGAGAAGGATGGAATAAATTTCTGCATATTATATTGTTTATGCACTAATCTGTTTGACAATCAGATATGCCTCCCCGTAAAGCACCGGTCATTAGACAGCCATTAGTGGTTCCTCCAGCTGAACCAGTACAAGTACCACCGCCAATTGTTGAAACTCAGAATGCACAGGGTAGTACATCTACTGACCCGTTGGATCCTACTGCTACTCCAATGGAGACTTTGTTAAAGCGATTTCAGTCATTCAAACCGCCAAAACTGAAAGGAACAGAAAACTCAGTTGATTGTGAAAATTGGCTTGAAGATATAGAACAACTATTTGAATCACTTGACTATACAGATGATCGTCGTATCCGACTTGTAATACATCAACTTCATGAAGTTGCCAAAAGTTGGTGGATTACTACCAAACGGGCATTGGAACAACGAGGTACGATTATCACCTGGACTGTATTTAAAACTGAGTTCTATCAACGTTTCTTTCCAGTCTTCTACAGGAAGGATAAGGGTGCTGAATTTGCCAATCTAAGGCAAGGTAATTTGAATATCGAGGAATATGTGGCCAAATTTTCAAGTCTTTTGAAGTTTGCACCACATATAGCAGCTACTGATGAAGCAATGGCGGATCAGTTTATCAATGGCCTTAATCCAGATGTGTTTACCTTGGTGAACAGTGGACGACCAAATACTTTTGCTGATGCCTTGAACAAAGCTAAGGGAGCCGAAGTAGGTATTTTGCGACAAAGAGGAACACCGTTCATTCCACAGCCATTTCCCCAGCCTGTATCAGCTTTCATTCCACAGAATCCGCCACAGTTTCAGCAAACATCTCCCAGATTTGAGGGAGGAAGCAGTGGCAGAAAGGATTTTAGATTCAGGCCAAAGGGAAAGCAATTTAAGAAGCCAGGTAGTAGTTCTTCAAGTTCTAGTGGACAGAGACAGTTTGGGGCAGGTCAGAGAACTGGTGAATCAGGAGCATTCTGTTTTAAGTGTGGTGGAAAACATTCAATTGATCAGTGCAAGGGTGTGACAGGTAATTGCAATATTTGTCGTCAACCTGGTCACTATGCCAAGGTATGTCCTCAAAGAGCTATAGGTGAAAGTTCTTCTCGACCAATACCTCAGGCCGAAAGGCAATCAGTGCATTCATTTCAGCCTCAGCAACCTCAGCAACAGACCAGAGGAGGAGGAAGCCAGACTCTGACTCAACCTCCTAGACAACAGGCTCGAGTTTTTGCACTTACTGAGGAACAGGCACAGGCGGCACCTGACGATGTCATAGCAGGTAACTGCTTTATTTATGGTTATCCTGCCTATGTTTTGATAGATACAGGTGCATCTCATACATTCATCTCTGAAAAATTTGTTATGATGCATTCTTTATCTTCTGAGCCATTGCCTACTGTTGTTTCTATTTCATCACCGTTGGGTGAAGGTATTATATCTGTTCGAATGATTCGAAATTGTGCGTTGCAATATGACGGGAATGTGATTAATATAGATTGTATAGTACTTGGATTATCAGATTTCGATTGTATTGTTGGTATCGACATGTTAACCAAGTACAGAGCAACTGTAGATTGTTTCCAGAAAGTGGTTCGATTTAGACCAGAAATGGCATCTGAATGGAAATTCTACGGTAAGGGTTCTCGAGACAAGATTCCTTTGATATCTGTGTTATCTATGACCCGTTTATTGCAGAGAGGGGCGGAAGGATTTCTGATTTATGCAGTCGATGTATTGAAATCCAGTCCAGCAGTAACAGATATTCCAGTTGTGCATGAATTTGCTGATGTATTTCCTGATGAAATTCCTGGTTTACCTCCAGTACGAGATATAGATTTCAGTATTGATCTAATTCCAGGTACGCAACCAATATCCAAGGCTCCTTACAGAATGGCACCTATTGAATTGAAGGAGTTGAAGGATCAATTGGAAGATTTGTTAGCCAAGGGGTACATTAGACCGAGTGTTTCACCTTGGGGTGCTCCGGTACTGTTTGTACGAAAGAAAGATGGTTCCATGCGCTTATGCATTGATTATCGTCAATTGAACAAGGTAACCATAAAGAATAAATATCCACTGCCTAGAATAGATGATTTGTTTGATCAGCTACAGGGTTCAGCTATCTATTCGAAGATTGATTTGCGATCTGGATATCATCAACTGAGAGTACGAGATGAAGATATTCCTAAAACTGCTTTTAGAATAAGGTATGGACATTATGAATTTATCGTCATGCCTTTTGGTTTAACCAATGCTCCTGCAGTATTTATGGGATTGATGAATCGGGTATTTCAGAAATATTTGGATGACTTTGTCATTATTTTTATCGATGATATCTTGATCTATTCCAAGAATGTACATGAGCATGCTGAACATCTCCGACTCATTTTACAGACTTTGAGAAATGAGAAATTATATGCTAAGTTATCGAAATGTGAATTTTGGTTGCAGAAAGTTGTGTTTCTTGGGCATATTATTTCAGGTGATGGGATTTCAGTGGATTCAAGCAAGGTCGAGGCTATATTGAATTGGCCTAGACCTACATCGGTACCAGAAATACGGAGTTTTATGGGCTTGGCAGGTTATTATAGACGTTTTATCAGAGATTTTTCCAGCATTGCGAAGCCTATTACGCAACTGACTCAGAAAAATAAGCCGTATGTCTGGACTGAAGCCTGTGAAACTAGTTTCTTGGAGTTGAAGAAAAGGCTTACAAGTGCACCTGTCTTGACGATTCCATCAGGTACAGGTGATTTTGTTGTATATTGTGATGCTTCTCACAAGGGTCTGGGTTGTGTGCTTATGCAGAGAGGTCATGTTATCGCTTATGCTTCGAGACAGTTAAAGCCACACGAGACTCGATATCCTATCCATGATCTGGAGCTTGCCGCTATTGTCTTTGCATTGAAGATATGACGACATTATCTTTATGGTGAGAAGCTTGAAATCTTTTCAGATCACAAAAGTTTGAAATATCTGTTTTCGCAATCAGAATTGAATATGAGACAGCGTAGATGGATTGATTTATTGAAAGATTTCGATTGCGAGATTAAATATTATCCAGGAAAATCTAATGCAGCTGCGGACGCCTTAAGTAGAAAGGTATGTTCTTTATCCTTGTCTACGATAGGTGTATCTCAAATGGTGGAAGATTGTTGTCTTTCTGGATTAATATTTGCAACAGATATGCACCCTATCTGTGTTTGTGCTATACGAGCTGAGCCAGAACTTTTGATACGAATCAAAGAAGCACAGAAAGAGGATCAGAATATTCAGAATTCGATTGCTATGGTCAGATCTGGACATCAATCTGAATATCAGGTCAGTGCTGATAATGTGTTATATGTGAATAACAGACTTGTTGTTCCAGATGTTTCAGTTTTGAAACAACAAATCTTGAAAGAGGCTCACAGTAGTCGATTCAGTATTCATCCTGGTGGCAGAAAAATGTATAATGATTTGAAAATGCAGTATTGGTGGAAACAAATGAAGTCAGATGTGACTGAATTTGTAGCCAGATGTTTGAATTGCCAACAGGTAAAAGCAAAGAAAGAAACCAGGTGGTCTATTGCAGAGTCTATCAGTTCCAGAATGGAAATGGGATCACATTTCCATGGATTTCGTTACACAGCTACCACGTTCATCCAGAGGGTGCGATGCCATTTGGGTGATTATTGATCGTTTGACGAAATCAGCATGTTTTATTCCGTACAGAATGACGTACAGACATGATCAGATGGCAGAAATCTACGTCAGAGAAGTGGTAAGATTACATGGTGTGCCTAAATCTATTGTTTCAGATCGAGACCCTAGATTTACATCACACTTTTGGCATAGCTTGCAACAAGCTCTTGGTACTCAATTGCATCTGAGTACAGCTTATCATCCTCAAACAGACGGATAGTCAGAGCGAACTATCCAGACACTTGAGGATATGTTGAGAGCTGTAGTACTAGATTTTGGTACTAGTTGGCAAGATTCATTACCACTTGCAGAATTCTCTTATAATAACAGCTATCAGACGAGCATTGAGATGGCTCCTTTTGAAGCATTGTACGGAAAGAAATGCAGATCACCGTTGTACTGGGATGATATCTCAGATGTTCCTGATGTTGGGCCTGATATGATCCGAGAAATGACAGAGAAAGTAAAGCTTATTCAGAAAAGAATGAAAACAGCTCAGGATAGACAAGCAAAGTATGCAAATATCAGACGACGACCTCTATCTTTTGATCAGGAGACAGAGTTTTCTTGAAGATTTCTCCGTTTAGAGGTACGGTCAGATTTGGAAATAGAGGAAAATTATCTCCACGTTTTATCGGTCCATATGAGATTATCGAGAAGATAGGCGATCTTGCTTATCGACTTGCTCTTCCTCCATCTTTGTCTGGTATTCATGATGTATTCCATGTCTCTATGCTGCGGAAGTATCAGCCTGATCCTTCCCATATTCTTCAGTCTGATGAAGCTGAATTTGACGAGACTCTTAGTTATTTTGAGCAGCCTATTCAGATTCTTGATCGCAAAGACAAACAGCTCAGAAACAAAATAATTCAGCTAGTCAAAGTTCAGTGGAGTCGACATGGCATCGAAGAAGCGACTTGGGAGACTGAGTCAGACATGAGACAGATATTTTCAGAGTTGTTTCATTGATGTGAGTTCTTATTCTGTTTTCCGTTATTTCATTATCTTATGTGTATACAGATTGTCTATACAGCTTGCTTGTGATTTTGAGGACGAACTCATGCCTTAGTGGGGGAGAAATGTAAGGCCCGGGATTATTTAATTTTAATCCGAAAATATTTAATTTGGGAATATTTAGAGTTTAGAATTAAATTCTAATATTCTTAAATTGAAAAGGATGGAAATTGAATTAAATTGCTTTTTCGGGGACTGAATTGCAAATAGCCAAAAGTTCAGGGACTAAATCGCAAATATGTAATATATATCTTGAACCCACTTGTTTCTTCAGCTACTTCACGTGTAACATCAGAAAGAAAAGAAAAGAAACAGCTGAACTCGATCAAACCCTTCCCCACGCCATTTTTGTTCCGAAAAAGCTCCGTTATCTCGCGCTCCGGTTGTCAGAAATTCTGAATAAATATATATCTGCGATCACAGCTTTGAGATCTTCGTTTTGGTACAAGTTTTATTCTCTTTCCTCAGATTTTATTTTTATGTACAAGATGGAAACTTATGATTTTATCATATATGCGTATATCAGCTGTACCGATCGTGTATTCGCAGACGGTTCGGAAAAAGACTGTCGTTCGGATTTTATATGAATTTGGGAAGAATAATTCAAACACTACCATGTTTGATTGATACTGATTTTTATGGTAATGAGATGATATGTTAGAGATTATAAGTTATCTGGATTGTTGGATTGATTTGGATATTGTTTGGATTGCCGGTTTTAGCCGTTATGCCGCCGATTTGCAAATTGTCAAGATTTTGCTCTTATTGATTGAACAAAGCATGATTAGAGTTGGAATTTGATATGGTTAGATTGTATCTACTATTTTTCAGATTTGATCAAAGTGTTCCGAACTCGAGATTGTCGATTCGAATCGAGAACGATTTAGAAGGTTTGAAGTTCTTTAGTTGAAATTTTGTTATGCTTTGGAACAGATTTTGATAGATGGTTTTACTATGATGTTTTCAGACTTCAAGTACTGTCAGACACGACATCGAAAGGTATAAATGACAGAAAATCCAGATGGGATAGAACGCTTGAAATAGCTTTCATTTCAAGTATTCCCATGTCAATCACATACTTGTTTCTTTATATTTCTTATGTGATTATTTGTTTGTATTGCTTTGTTTGCTTATATGCTTAGTTGTTCAAGATGTGTTTTTATAGCTTTTAATGCATACAGCTTATGTTGCATTCATCTTGAACTCCAGCCTTAATAGCACAGAGGGCAGCCATCGCCTAGAGTGCAGATGACGTTTGGAGAGCTGTAGTGAGTGGCATGGAATGTAGATTTATTTCTAGAGTCAGCTTGACTCATGGCACAGAATATGGATTTATGTTCAGAGCCAGAAGACTCACTATAGTTGTACCAAAGTCAGAGGACTAAAATACTTGATGCCGTCTCGAATGGGAGTGTCGGTGGTTTGATAGTTATTTTATTCCTCGGGATCCCAAAGAACTAAGTTTTATTGATATCAGCTTGATAGCCTTCCTTTGCCATTTGCATTGCATTCACGTTTATTATCTCGCGTTTACAGTTGTTTATACTGGGATTTTATTCTCACCGGAGTTATCCGGCTATTGCTTTGTTTTGTATGTGTGCATGGCAATAGGTGGGGCAGGAGCTAGTCAGAAAATACAAGGATAGCTCGAGATAGAGGCATAGCAAGTGAGGACACGGGCTTAAGTAGCACGACTTGTACTTTATGTTGTTGAACCATGCTAGAAGTGATACAAGAACTTTGTATATTATGGCTTGAATACATGCTAGTTTATGTTTATTATGTTTATAAGCTTGTAAGACGTTATAAGATAGCATGTATTTGATTTTGTAGCATGTATAAAAGATTATGACTTGTTTATCCATTCTTTGGCAGCAGATTTTTGACAGCATATTCCCCGATCGAGCGAGACCCTGCCTTTTAAAAAAAATTTTTTTTTTTTTAACTCTTGTTTCTTTAATTATTGTAAGTACTTGTTTAATTGTTAATTACAATAAATTGCCCTAAGATAAGATTAGCAACCCGGGTCCCCACAATTTCTGTACATTCTGATCAGCTTTCTGTGCTTCTTTGATACGAATCAACAACTCTGGCTCAGCACTGATTGCATACACTCTCATCGGCCTTCTATCTGTCTCAAATACATACCCAGAAACACAACTATCCTCAATCAAATTAGATACACCGACAGTAGATAAAGATAGAGCACATACTTTTCTACTCAGGGCATCTGCTGCTGCGTTAGACTTTCCCGGATAGTATTTGATTTCACAATCAAAATCTTTCAATAAATCAAGCCATCGTCGTTGTCTCATGTTCAATTCAGATTGTGAGAATAGATACTTCAGACTTTTATGATCAGAAAAGATTTCAAACTTCTCGCCGTATAAATAATGTCTCCAGATCTTCAATGCAAAAACGATAGCAGCCAATTCAAGATCATGAATCGGATACCTAACCTCATGTGGTTTCAGTTGTCGAAAAGCATAAGCAACAACATGTCCTTTCTGCATTAAAATACATCCCAAAATTTGGTGAGAAGCATCACAATAAACAACAAAATCCCCAGTACCTTTAGGGATTGTCAATACTGGCGCAGTAGTCAATCTCTTTTTCAGTTCAACAAAACTCCTTTCACATGCTTCAGACCAAACAAATGGTGCATTCTTCTGTGTAAGCTGTGTAATAGGCTTCGCTATAGATGAAAAATCTCGAATGAATCGACGATAATAACCAGCTAAGCCCATAAAACTTCGAATTTCTGGCACAGACGTCGGTCTTTGCCAACTGATCACAGCTTCTACTTTGCTTGGATCCACTGATATACCATCTCCTGAAATTATATGGCCAAGAAACATGACTTGCTGCAACCAAAACTCACATTTGGATAACTTGGCATATAATTTTTCTTCCCGTAACGTTCTCAATACAATTCGGAGATGATCAGCATGTTCACACATATTCTTAGAATAAATCAAGATATCATCAATAAATATGATCACGAAATCATCTAGATATCTTTGAAATACCCTATTCATCAATCCCATAAAAACTGCTGGTGCATTCGTTAGACCAAAAGGCATGACTATGAATTCATAATGGCCATACCTGGTTCTAAATGCAGTCTTAGGAATATCTTCATCTCTAACCCTCAGTTGATGATATCCGGATCGCAAATCAATCTTTGAATATACTGACGATCCCTGCAATTGATCAAATAAATCATCGATACGAGGTAAAGGATAGCGATTCTTTACCGTTGCTTTGTTCAATTGCCAGTAGTCAATACATAGTCTCATCGATCCGTCCTTCTTTCTAGCAAACAATACTGGAGCACCCCAAGGAGAGATGCTCGGTCTGATATAACCCTTGGCCAACAAATCTTCAAGTTGGTCTTTCAATTCTTTCAATTAAATCGGTGCCATTCGGTACGGTGTTTTTGATATCGGTTGTGTACCTGACATCAATTCAATACTGAAATCTACCTCTCTGTATGGTGGCAATCCTGGAATCTCATCAGGGAATACATCTGCAAACTCGCTCACCACCGGTATATCAGTCAATTTCAGACTAGTTTTCAGTATATCGACTGCATAAATAAGGAATCCTTCTGCCCCTTTCTGTAACAAGTCAGTCATAGAAAGAACAGATATCAAAGGAATTCTAGCTCGTGATCCCTTACCATAAAATTTCCATTCATCAGTCATATCAGGTCTGAACTTCACAATCTTCTGAAAACAGTCTACTGTAGCTCTGTACTTGGTTAGCATATCAATACCGATTATGCAATCAAAATCAGACAAACCGAGTACAATACAATCAAGCTCAATCTCATGCCCCTCACACTGTAATATACAATTTCGTACAGACTTCACTGATACAATACCTCGACCCAGAGGTGATGAAATAGATACAACAGTAGCTAAGGGCTCAACAGGTAATGAATGCAATGCAACAAACTGCTCAGACATAAAAGTATGCGACGCACCAGTATCAAATAATACATAAGCAGGATAACCATAAAGAGAACAGTTACCTGCAATCACATCATCTGGTGCCGCTTGTGCTTGCTCCTCAGTCAATGCAAACACCCTTGCTTGTTGCCTTGGAGGTTGATTCACCGTCTGACCTCCTCCTCTACTCGGTGCGGCAGGCTGTGGTTGAAAAGAGTGAACTGAAGATGTAGATTGACCCGCCGGTCTCGATGCTCCTGCACCCTGTGCACCTTCAGATCCTCGTTGTGGACACACTCTTGCAAAGTGTCCCATCTTGTTGCAAATGTGGCAGCTTCCAAACACACCTCGGCATTGTTCATCAGTATGGCGACCTCCACATTTGGTGCAATATACATCAGACTTCTGTCCAGCTCTAGACTGTCGGGATCCACTAGAACTAGAAGAGCTACCACCACCTGATCTCTTAAACTGTTTGCTCTTACCCTTGAAGAAATTTTTCTTTCCACTGCTACTACCTCCAGCTTCAAATCGAGGTGGCTGTGGAATTTGTTGCCGTTCTTATGGTTGTCTCACTGGCTGTGGCACAAACTGTGCTCCTCGTTGTTTCAGTATTCCTGCTTCTGCACCCTTTGCTCGATTCAGAGCATCAGCAAAGGTATTTGGTCTTCCCGAATTCACCAGTGTAAACACATCAGGATTCAAGCCATTGATAAATTGATCGGCTTGAGCTTCGTCACTAACAGCGATATGTGGTGCAAACTTCAACAAGCTAGTGAATTTGGCAACATATTCTTCAATATTCAACTGTCCCTGTTGCAAACTTGCAAACTCTGCTCCTTTGTCCTTGCGATAAGACACAGGAAAGAAACGCTGATAGAAAGCAGTTCGAAATACAGACCAGGTAATAACAGTACCTTGGTTTTCCAGTGCTCTCTTCATCGCTATCCACCAACTCTTGGCAAGGCCATGCAATTGATGAATTATCAGTCTCACACGACGATCATCTGTATAATCAATGGACTCAAATAACTGCTCAATATCTTCCAGCCAGTTCTCACACTCTATAGCATTCTCCGTTCCTTGCAACTTCGGTGGTTTGAATGACTGGAATCGTTTCAAAAGTTTCTCCATCGGATTAGCATCACTGAACTCATCAGTAGACGTACTACCCTGTCCATGTTCAGACACTGTCACTGGGACCTGTGCAGCATTTGTCTGTTCAGGCTGATTCGTAGCCAATGTCTGCCTAACTCTCGGTGCTGGTCGGGGAGGCATATCTGATAATCAAACAGATTAGTGTACAGTTCATCATATCATAACACATTTCTGTTTCAGTTCCTCAATGCCTTCTCAAAAGATCGAATCTGATTCAGTCGTATTATTACATGCTTCAAATAATATCAGATAACGGATAGCATGCAATTCTTAAAGCTGTAAATCAAGTCAGATAATAAACATGCTTCAAGAATACTTAAATCAGAGTAAAAGACTCGATCTACCCCGCTCATCTATTCTTAGTCCGAGAAACTTAACGCTCTGATACCACCTGTTGTGGGGCCTCGGGTTGCTAATCTCATATCTTAAGGGCAATTAATGAATAAGCATCATTAATCTAATAAGGAAAGAAAGGATCCAAAAAGAAAAAAAAAATTTTTTTTTTTTTTTTCAAAAAGGGGTGCGCCCCCGCCGCCAAAAACTACCGCGGGGGCGCCCCTGTTTTTTTCCAAAATAGTAGGCTAATCTCCAGGCTGCGCGCGAGCCGTCAAAAACTACCGCGGGGGCGCCTCCTGGAGCAAAAACTTGCCTTGTTCTTTGTCCGCAAATTTGATCCCTTCAACTCCTTCCAATTCATCAAACTCAAGTCCAAAACATGATATAAAAGATCCAAATCATGCATATTAATATAAACAAGGTCTCAAGCATCTATACATGTATTTATTACATCGCACAAGTCGCTAAAGAAACGATAAACGACAACGACACAAACTATCTCAAGTTTGATACATGTATTCCAAAACCAACTAAACCAAAGTTTCATGCTTCTAAAGTTCAAAACATCATCTACAACCCGAGTCCTCACATGCTAGACTCTCTCCCAGCTTTCAATGACGTCGATGATCAGCTCCTGCCCTCTCTGTTGTCATGCACACATACAAAACAAGACAACAGCCGGATAAACTCCGGTGAGATATAATTCTCAGTATAACCAACATATCGAAAGCGTTAAATAAATCATAACGACTCTATTTAAAACTCAACTCAACAAATAGAGTACTCAACTCTTTAAAAACGATTTGATTCACATAACTTCGAAGCCATCAAGATTCATAACTGATCTTGACATGGATATCCATCTAACGAATTCGTAAACGACTCGCAAATAAGGTAAACCGCAACCTTGGCTTAGATTCAATTCGATATAACATCATATCAACTCAAATTTAAAGATCCACTACCTGAGATGGATCGACAACACCACAATCAAATCAAAACATAAACAAGTATGTGATTTTTGCGGGCCAACTCAAAGATAATCGTTCTTGAGTTTCAAAGTCCCTACTTCGCGATGTCGTCATTATACCTTCGTTTATTGAGGTTCTGAACTCTTCAAATCTGCGAGATATAATCAAAATACATATATCAAACTTCATACCAATCTATCATTTCAGAAACGAGTCAAAACCATCAAGAATTCATCAATCAATTGCATTTCAAACCTCAACTCTTTCTTCGTTCGTTCAAAGTCGGTGTCTCGTGTTGTTGGCCTTCCAAACTTGACTGAAACTGAACAAGACACATTCTTTAACATTGATAACATCTCAATAACAACATCAACTCAGAATTCGGCTATCAAAACAGTTCCAAAACTCGATTAAACAACGTAGCGATTCAAAATCGGTAACCGACGTAATTCCCGACTTCGAAACTTGTAACTCAACTCATATATCAGCATATATCTTATAAAACTCAGCCATACAACAACATATCAGCAGCTATACTTGTCAAGATACATGCTACAAATCATAATCAATCCCTTTAAGCATTCAACTTTGATCCGGTGTCGAAAGTAGACGCAATACAAATTGCAAAACATGATCGACAACTCAATATTTGATATCTGTCAATTTTAGAAATTCAAATCATGCTAAAAGATATAAAATCTTACACCAAATCGAAGCCCTTGTCGTAAGGATTCCAGAACACTTTTCGGAATCAAAATCGGATAACCGGAACAAAAGTTATAAGGGTTTGAAGATCAAGAACTCAAAGAAAATGGAAGAAATCGATTCCTCTGTTCATAATTCTGAATTATCTAATGAAGTACACGTTTCATGCTGACTAATAAACTTAAAATCTGATAAGTTATAAGATAATTGCAATTTGGTCCCTCAACTCTTCAATAATTGCAATTTGGTCCTCGGCCCTTATTTTACTTCAATTTCAACCCTAAATAATTTAAGAATATTAGAATTTAAATCCAAAATTCCAAATATTCTCAAATTAAATATACTCGGATTAAAATTAAATAAATTCGGATTAATTTCTAATTAATCCCGGGCCTTACATATCCCGAAGTACAACAGTCACTGATCGCATTAGACATCGAACAAGTCTGAAATGCGGATAGTCGCACCTTGCGACTCAAAGCATCAGCAGTGAGATTAGCAGCTCCCGGATGGTACTTAATCTCGCAATCATAGTCCTTAAGCAAGTCCATCCAACGTCTCTGCCTCATGTTCAACTCCGCTTGAGTGAACAAATATTTGAGACTCTTATGGTCGGTGAAGATCTCAAATTTCTCGCCATACAGATAATGACGCCAGATCTTCAAAGCGAACACAATGGCTGCTAACTCCAAATCGTGGACTGGATAGTTGTCCTCGTGAAGCTTCAACTGTCTAGAAGCGTATGCGATCACGTGTCCATTCTGAGTCAGAACACAACCTAACCCCTGAAGAGAAGCATCAGTGTATACCACATACTCTCCAGATCCTGACGGTAATGCCAACACCGGCGCAGAAGTCAACCGACGTCGAAGCTCACAGAAATTCTCCTCACACTCGGAGGACCACTCGAAATCCAAACCCTTGCGGGTAAGCTGCGTCAACGGTCGAGCTAACTGAGAGAAGTTCAGAATGAAACGACGATAATACCCTGCTAGACCCAGAAAACTACGGATCTCAGCAACTGTCGTCGGACGCGACCAATTAAGCACCGCTTCAATCTTGCTTGGATCAACAGAAATCCCCTCCCTGGATATGATATGGCCAAGAAAGACCACTCTATCCATCCAAAACTCACACTTGCTCAGCTTGGCGTACAACTGCTCATCTCGAAGAGTCTGCAATACCAACCACAAGTGAGAAACATGCTCTTTCGTATTACGCAAATACACCAAGATGTCGTCAATGAAGACCACGAAAAACTTGTCCAAATACTCCCTGAAGACATGGTTAATCAAATCCATGAATATAGCCGGCGCATTAGTCAAACCAAATGGCATCACTAGGAACTCGTAATGCCCATAGCGAGTACGGAATGCAGTCTTGGCTACGTCCCGATCACGGACTCTCAACTGATGATACCCAGATCTGAAGTCAATCTTGGAGTAAACTGACATTCCCTGCAGCTGATCAAACAAGTCATCAATACGAGGCAAAAGATACTTGTTCTTCACAGTGACTCGATTCAGCTGCCGATAGTCAATGCACAACCGCATCGACCCATCCTTCTTCTTTACAAAGAGAACAGGAGCTCCCAAAGGAGATACACTAGGACGAATGTACCCCTTGTCCAAAAGATCCTGTAGCTGATTCTTCAACTCACGCATATCTGACGGAGCCAGACGATACGGTGCTCGAGAAATAGGCGAAGTACCCGACATCAACTCTATGCCAAACTCGACTTCCCTAACAGGAGGAAAACCCGGAATCTCATCAGGAAATACATCTGGAAATTCATCCACAACAGGAATGCTCTCTATCACAATACTGTCAGCGGATAAATCAACTGCATAGATAAGTTAGCCTTCCCCGCCAGACTCTAGAGCTCGACAGGCCCTCAAAGCTGATACCAAAGTCATCGAGGGTCGCGCTCCCTCACCATAGAAAAACCAGCTCTCACTCCCCTCCGGATGAAAGCGTACTAATCTCTGATAGCAGTCCACTGAAGCTCGATAGGTAGTCAACATATCTATTCCCAGAATGCAATCAAAGTCGTCCATCGCCAGGACCATGAGATTCGCTAACAGAATGTTCCCTTCAAAATATAAAGGGCAACCCATCACTAGACGCTTAGCCAAAGCAGATTGGCCCGTCGGAGTAGAAACAGACATCACTACGTCTAGTGCAATGCATGGTAACTTATGCCTCTTAACAAAACGTGCAAAAATAAAGGAATGAGATGCACCAGTGTCAATAAGTACAAGAGCAGGTATACCATAAAGCAGAAATGTACCTGCGATGACTTTCTCATTCTCCTCCACTGCCTGATCATGTCTCAGGGCAAACACCTGGCCAGGAGCTCGTGACCTCAAATGAGAACTCCCAGCAGGCTCTCCCTGCGACCTCTGCTGAACGGTGGCCTGAGAACCAGATCCTGAACCAGAACCAGAACCGCCTCCCCGAGATAGTGGACAATCTCTCCGGATATGACCAGTCTCTCCACAACGGAAACAAGTTCCAGAAGCTCTACGGCACTTGTCGGATGGATGGTTCTTCCCACAGTGATCACACTTGTCCTTCTTACCGAAACGGACAACAACAGTAGAGCCAGAAGAAGAAGAAGTAGATCCATACTCTTGAAAGATTGGGCACGGGGACCCAAAGAACTAGCAGGTCTCGACTGAGAGAAAGACCTGTTCCGCCGAATGCTGTCCTCCGCCTGGTGACAACGGCTCACCAAACCCTCATAGGACATGTCGTCGCCAACCGCCACACAGTCATGGATCTCAGGGTTAAGGCCCTGAAGGAACAGATTATACTTCATCCCAGAACTGTCAGCAATCTCGGGGCAATAGGATAGCAGATCAAAGAACTTCTGTTGATACTCATCAATAGACATGGCTCCCTGTCGCAGACTCAGAAGCTCGCCTGCCTTCGACTGACGGAGTGCAGGAAAAAAATACAGCTTCTGAAAAGCTCTGCGGAATTCGGCCCAGGTGGCCACTCCTCTCGCCGCAACAAAAGGTGCAGAAGTAAACCTCCACCACCTACGCGCACGTCCATCCAGAAGATAACCCAGGGTCTCCATCTTCTGCTCTTTGGTGCATTGGAAAGTCTGAAAAGTCGTCTCCATGCGGTCTAACCAGTTCTCCGCATCCTCCGGAGACTCACCTCCAACTAAGGGCTTAGGACCCATAGCTAAGAATCGACGCACAGTGAAACGCTCGTCGTCATGATGACGATGACGCCGTTCTCGACGAGGCTCCCGATCGGCATCACCCCAACGCCCACCAATACTGCCATGAGAACTCTGGTCGTCACGATCTGCCATCTACAAAAGTACCTCACGGTTACCTTATGCAGAGTCTAAATCCCAAGAATACTATGCATGGTCTGATACCATAAATGTAGTGACCCTTACCCGGATCACCTACTAACAGAGCTTAGGCATGCAATTGACTTAATAAAACAGATATAAGAATAAACTGCGGAAACCATAAACATTATACAATCCCAAGTAAAGGAATCTGTAATTTATCCAATTAATATACAACCAAATCGAATAGCTGTATCAACCTCAAAACAACAGAAATAAAACCTAGACGAAGCTCCAGCTGGTCAACCACTGACTAGCCCCTCTTGGATCCACCCGCCTCGTCCAATCACAAACCTGCCCCATGGAATAGGGTGTCCAGAAACACAGAGTATGAGACATGAGCATAAAACGCTCAGTACGAGAGTATGAGTATACATGCATGCAAAGTGAACTCCCTATAAACTCGAGGTCAAGGATCAGATAACAGAGACAGACCGGACCCTGGTATGTAGCACGCTATGCCGTCGCTTCAGGAGGTGGCTCCCATACCATAATACAAATGGATGTGCCGGACCCAAATCGATGGAAGTCCAACCACTAACAGGATAGGGAAAAACCCTACTAACAGACATCTCGAAGGAGATATCTCAGTATGCAAATGAATGCAGCATAAATCAATGACATATAAATCATGCAGTCACATAATACATGCATACTCAGTCAGGATATCTCGAACAGTACTTCCGTACCTCAAAACAGTGCAAGCTCTACCAACTCTAGGTCCACGCCTATAGTCTGCTCTACAATGCCAAATGATACTACTATCATTAAAGTGCTCTAAAAGCCTTAACTAAGCTATTGCATACTCCTAAATATTTATAGGAAGCAAAAGCTATACCTTCGTCCGTCGTTAGCCCTTTGATGTCGATGTCTCCAGAACTTGGGCACAACTCTGCTACGACTATCGAACGCCTCGACGACTCCCGGGTCAAGCCTAAGAAGGCTAGAACAACTCGAATACGACTAGAGTAGAGAGGAAATTCGGAATTGGAAATTGAAAATGAATTTTCGGCCTTCTATTTATAGACAACGATCGGAGCTTCCGATCCTCGATCGGAACGTCCGAACCTCGATCGGAACGTCCGATCCTGCCATCGGAGCTTTCGAAGATCCTGATCAGCCACGTGTCAAAATATCACTTGTTGACTCCGGATAGGGGTGATCGGAGCTTCCGATCTTGCCACACGTCATGCCTGACGTAATACCATCGGAGCTTCCGATCCTGCATCGGAGCTTCCGATCCTGTTCGAAACTTCCGAACTCACCTTCAGAGCTTCCGAACTCTATCCAAGTAATTATGATTAATTCCTTAATTACTGATTTTGGTTACGGGCTACTACAGTAAACGAGTCAAAGTATAGTACTAGCATATAGAGTCTCCATGATGTTTCAAGTAGTAAGGACTAATGGTGTACAACCAAAACCGCGGACTTATCCACTCAATTAATAATAACCACTTGGAAAGTCCGAATAGGGTAGTTCGATTATTCATCATATGAATATCCATTTGCATGCTTTGAACATCTCTATGTTCCATACCAATGAAACGTGATACTTGGCATCGCAAATGCTAGTCTCGATCTCGAGCGATCCTTATCCTTATTTGCGGACGGCTCAATTGACTAGGAACTGTTTAGAATATACAGTGACTATAAGATGTGTTTCATGATAGTGATCTCTCTTTATTCACTATCTCATCTTACTTACACTATAGTATATTCAAGGTCTTTATCAAAACAACAATAGTATATCACAATATAACATTATGAAGAAAGATAAAAAAAAATGCCATTAATGAATGTAAATTATATTAAACAAAGATTGTTTACAATAAGAGACTTTCAAAGCCCTTAGCCACAACTTGGCTAGCGGGGCATCAACTCTTTCAGCCTCTAGCAGATGGTCACATGTATGCTTATTGTCAACTCATCATGATTGGGCCAAATGGAAAGATGTCATCCAGGTTGAATTGGATTCGCTAAATAAACGTTATGTTTTTGGACCTATAGTCCTCACACCTAAAGGTGTAAAACCTGTTGAATACAAATGGGTTTTTATTCAAAAGCGAAATGAGAAAAATGAAATAGTCATATATAAAGCTAGACTTGTTGCACAAGGTTTTTCTCAAAGGCCTGAAATTGATTATGAAGAAATGTATTCTCTTGTTATGGATGCAATTACGTTTTGATATTTGATTAGTTTGATAGTATCTGAAAATTTGGAAATGTGTCTTATGGATGTTGTTACAACTTACTTATATGGATCACTTAATAGTAATATATACCTGAAAATCCCTGAAGAATTTAAGATGCCTGAAGCATAAAGTTCAAAACCCAGAGAATTTTATTCTGTAAAATTGCAAAGATCATTATATGGGTTGAAGCAATCCGGCCGAATGTGGTATAATCGGCTAAGTGAGCACTTGATGAAAAAGGTATATGTAAATGATCCAATATGCCATTGTGTTTTCATCAAGAAAACAATATTCGGATGTGTAATTATTGTTGTATATGTTGATGCTTTAAACATCATTGGAACGAATAAAGAAATTCAAGAAGTTATGATGTACTTGAAGGGAGAATTCGAAATGAAGGATCTTGGAAAAACCAAGTACTGTCTGGGTTTGCAAATCGAACAAAAAGAATGTGAAATTTTTGTTCACCAGGCAAATTATACAGAAAAGATCCTTAAACATTTTAATATGGATAAATCAAATCCATTAAGTACTTACCAAACAAATTATACAGAAAAGATCCTTAAACATTTTAATATGGATAAATCAAATCCATTAAGTACTCCAATGGTTGTAAGATCATTAAACATAGAAAAAGATCGATTTCGTCCATGTGAAGATGATGAAGTTTTTCTAGGTCCAGAAGTATCATATCTAAGTGTCATTGGTGCCCTTATGCATCTTGGAAATTGCACTAGACCTGATATATCTTTTGCTGTAAATTTATTAGCAAGATTCAGTTCATATCCAACAAAGAGGCACTGGAACGAAATTAAACATATATTCCGTTATCTACGAGGAACGACAGATACTCAAAAGACACCAATCAAAGTATCATTGGTTATGCTGATGCTAGATATTTATCTGATCCACATAAAGCACGTTCCTAAACCGGATATGTATTTACTCGTGAAGGCACTGCAATTTCTTGGTGTTCACAGAAACAAACACTCATAACAACTTTGTAAGGGAATAGGGGTTGCACATAAACAGTTTGAGGTGTTGTCACAAGATGTTGACAACACCTACAATAACACCTTGAGTAATTTGCAGCAGAATATAATTAAAGCGTAACTAAAATAAACAAGCAACCAATAAACAGACTCAAGCAGCGCCTCAGGGCAAAACTTCACTAGAAAACTTTCAAAGAGTTTTACAAACTCTAACACTAGTGATTATTGTAAAATTCAATTTCTCAAAATAATTGAGAAAATAAACCATAAAAATAACTCCTAAAAAATCTATTCAAGATAGAATAAATAAAATAGAGTAAGGATTTAAAAATCTTGATGCCAAAACTTGTATAGACGAAACACTCTTCAATCAATGATTTTCATGTGTTCTTCAAGCATCAAGTAACCTTCGCTGATTTTTGGTTTTCCAAGATCTTCAATCCTTCTGTCAATATATGTATATGAAGCTCTAGGAAATCACGGTTTCTCTCTATCAATCTCCTTTTTTTGTGAACGCCTATCTCAAAATAAATAGACCAAGAATCCTTTTTCAATATGTTTCCTTGTAGGCGTAGGATTCCTTTTTATTTGATTATATCAAATCTAAACAAATAAAGAAAGATAAATATCAGATATCATATGATAAATATTCTAATCAGCTTATCAATATCGCAAATAGGAAATAAATTACATAAATAAAGATTACTTCATGTCCAAGAAAGGTAAAAGATATTAAATAAATTCTTTTTAAAATAGGATGATTTTAAGGAATAAAATATTTCTTTCAATCTCCCCTTTTTTGCCTTTCTGGACAAAACACATTTAATTTTCAAACAAATCAACTTAACTTCCCTTAATCAAAACTCCCCCTGAATAAATTCTCCCCCTAAGTAAATCCAGAGGTGTTGTAGCGAGATGTTGGCAACATCTAGCTATGAAACCTTAAATCAAAAACCATAAGAGCAAGGAGAAACACAAACAACAAATCATATCAGAGTTAACACCACAAAAAAATAGTTTTGATTAGGATCAGAGAACAAAAACAATACTAAACAAATAAACAAAAAAATCAAACTAAACTAGCAAAACCAAAAGAAACTGAAACTAAGATTAAAATTGATTGCTCTCAGATTTCGTTTCTTCTGCTTCACTTCCTTCTCCCCCTTTTTGTTTAGAAGGGTCAGCTCCGCTTAGTAGTGATTCATAGTGAGCCTTTAACCCTTCATAATAGGCTAGGTCAGCCTTTGCTTGTGCAATATTCTGCTCAGCATGCACCAATTGAGCTTGTATGAATGCAGGATCAACATCATGAGCAGTAGAAGGAGGAGGGGGGGTACAAAAACAGCAGTGGCAGAGGAGGTGTTGGCAGCACCTGCCACAACACCTGCAGCATCAGCTGACTCAGACCATGGAAGGTCTATCTTCCTATTTCCTTTGAGCAGTGCAGGTGCGATCTTTAGCAACTCTCCTGGAGCAATAAGTGCTTCATCATCATCCTTCTCAATCTCTTGAGAGAGCAGCATAGAATATATGAGTGATGGATAAGGCAGCTTCAGTGTAGGTTGAGCACCATCTGCAAAAGCCATGATTGTGTCAAACATGAGTCGGCCAAAGTTGAATGCAATTCCAGTACCAATAGCATACAAGACCGGGGCTTGATGCTTGATAACCACACTGGAATTTCCGGATGGAGTCCAAGTCTTCACGACAGTTTTATGGAGGACAGAGTAAAAAGAAGTGGGCTTGACTGCTGGAAATTTCTTAGGATGAGCTGGGTAAACAGTGACATGTCCTCCAGTGATGACAGATGTCATCTCATCCATGGTAGGCAGAGCAGCATCATCAGAGGCAGGAGTCTGGAAAAATCCATTTATAATGGCAGGGCTGAAAGAGAAGATCTGCCCACGCACATAAACTTTTCCATACTTCATGTATCTAGGATCTTTCACAGCTTCAGTGAGATTGCAGTAGAAATCACGCACCAGTGCTCTGCAATAAGGACCAGCAGTAGTAACAGTAGACAGTATGTTCCTTACCTCGAAAAATCTCACCATGTTCTGAGCTCCATAGCTCTCAACATCAATGTTATGCTCCTCCAGAAACTCTTGATCAACATAATTCTCCCAGCAATCAGCAATCTCCTTGGAGTAAAAAGAAGATGAATAGGACGAGTTTACCTGGTATTCTTCGCCTAAGGTGTTGTCCAGGGTGTCGGCAACACCTTCCTCAACACCTTCCTCTTCTTTTTCAGAGTCATCAGAATCTGACTCTTCTTCCAACTCCTTCTCAGCATCTGAATCTTCACTCGAATCAGAGCTGGAACTATCAGAAGGTTGTGGGCGGTTTGTCAGCAAATTCTGCGAGCATCTCCTCGTCTGGTTCATCTTCAGATTCTGGAACAGGAGCTGTAGCAGTGGATGTAGGCTTCTTGCCTTTTGACTTCTTCATTTTAGCCATGAACTGGGCTATTGACATCTCTTCTTCATCGGACATAACAGGAGGAACAGTAGATGTCTCCTCAACAGTAGGAACAGATGCTGGTGCATCTTTTTTATCAGTCGCAGCAGCAGCAGGTGATGGAGTTTCTGACTCTGTGGAGTCCTTATCAGAGGAATCACTTGTGGACTTGCTTTCAGCAGCAAATGGAACCGGAATAGCATCTCCAGATGGTTCCTGGGTACTCGATTTTCCCCTTTTTCGGCGGACTAGATTAAAGTCTGCATCAGAGCTCTCATCCCCAGAGGTGAATTCAGTGTCCACCAGATATGGTCTTGATGGTTGTCCTTTTCCACGTAATCGTTTGGAGGTAGTGTAATCTGGGTTGTATCCAGCTTGTCTCTTGGATCGGCGAGTTAAGTGTTTCGTGGAAAACACCTTATTCAGCACACTCATATCTGGTACATTCTCTACATCGATGGCATTGCCAGACTATCCTGGAGCGATGGAGTCCAGAGGCACAGGTTCCTCGGTAACAAGAATGATTGCTTGCTCAACCACAAGGTGTGGTGATGTAGGTGCTATGACACCTTCCGCAGCATCTTTTGTATATCCCATCTCAGAACGAATATCGTGTGAATCAAAACTCTTTTCTGCCATTAGAATATGAAAGAATGAAGGACACAGAAATTTAGAGCAATTTGAAAATCGGGAGAACAAAGAATACACTAGAGCGATATGAAACAAGGAAGTAGAATATTTCCCTAAACAGATAAGAACACAGATATATTAGGCACCAAATCTTTTCTTATTCTAGCTCGGATTCTGATTAGGCCCCAACGGTAACAAAATCCCCAACGGTAACTCTTCAAAAACGGTAACAAATCCGATTTAAATTAGCAATTAATCCCTTGATTTTTACCGATAATCTAGGCCCAAATATTTTATCAAATATTTTCAAATTTAACTCTTCATCAGAATATAACACCACTGTAACAAAATCCAATCACTTTCAAATTCAAAAATTCAGAGGATAGTGCAAAAATCAAAAATATCGTTTGACCAAAATTTATAACCTTTTGGCCTAAGATATTCACAAATATGCATGTCCTAATTATGTCTAAAAACAGAGTGTGACATAAAAATAAAATGCAATTTTATGCACAAATAAATTTTGACAAGTGAGGTGTTATCCACGATGTTGGCAACATCTCCTAGCAATACTTCAGGATTCAGAAAAATTATTATATCCAATTCATTATTTTTGCAGAAGTGGTAGTCTGCACACTAAAGGAACGGTATTCAATGGACCCCTTTAGGTAGCTTTTTCCATTTGCTTCTGATTATCAATCAAATTTAATGATTGATTCAATTTAAGCTTCATCATTTTTTGTTCTTTTGTTATTCTGAATTTGCAAAGTCACTTTTCATTTCGGACAAGATCATGTGTTAGAACCTAATGGGTGGAATTTAGGTTTTATTGACAACTTTAGCAATTTAAAGCGATTATGCTAGTACGCAAGCGAAAGACTTAAAGCAATAAATAATAAGTGCGGTAAATAAATGCGTAATGTAAATAAAAGGGATAAGAGATGTTTATGGAAGTTCGACGATAAATCGTCTACGTCTCCCCTTCTTGGTTAAGATCGATTAACTAAGGATCCACTAGCACTTCAACGTCTTGGCCTTGATGGCTCCAAGGATAGCCGTACAACTCAACACGATCACCGCGCCAATACAACTCAAACTCTTGGACTTAAGGGCTCCAAGGATAGCCTCAACACAACACACTTGGCTTCACACTCAAGTGCTTACAACGATAGCACAACATACTTGGCTTCACACTCAAGTGTTTTACAACAATAGCACAACCAACTCACAAACTATTTTTACAAACACTCTCAAATACTTGAATATATCACACACACACTTTGATAGTGAGAAATTGCTTGCAAAGGAGAGAAGAGATGAGTTGGGATGTCTCCAAATGACCTTGGATGGCCTTTATTTATAGTTGGCAAAGATTTGAATCTGATTTGAGTGCATGAGGCGTGTGTTGAGAAGTCAAGGAGTGACAAAAAGTGTTCGGCGCCGCTGCCTACTTTTTCCCAGCACTGAGCGGATTATGTGGAAAAATCATATCTCACAATCTATCTGTTGGATTGATCTGAAATTGAAACTAAATCTTTAAAACATATGAATCTTCATTCGGAACCGTGGAGATTTGATTTGAACGAATCAATCATGCCCAGTATTTTTCGGAAGTTGCTTCATCATGTTTTCAAACTTGTTCTGTGCAACAAATTTGAAAAATTCTTATCTCCCAATCCATCCGTTGGATTGACCTGAAATGTGGACAGAAGCTTTATAACATCATACTATTGTATCTGATCGGTGAAGATTGGATTTAGATTTCTCAAACATTCCCAGTTATTTTCGGAAGTTGAATCTTCATGGTTTCATTCCTTGCAGAAGTGGGTACTGTGCAGCATATATAAAAAAATTCATATCTCTCATTCTAGCCGTTGGATTGCTCTCAAATTTGGACAGTACATGTAACACTTCTTTATCTAGATTATTACTGGTGAAGATCCGATTTGGAGTCATAGAAAATTTCCAGTAATTTTCGGAAATTGCTGCTCCATACTTTGGCTTCTTCTTGTCTTTTTCTAAATATCTCTTAACAATTTTCCATGACATCCACATAACATTGTGTCCATTATATGAGCAAATTGAGACTTCATAAATACATTGATAGCTTCAAAATAACTTCCAATAATTTATTTGTCAATAAATCTAATCTGCAAAATCTCACTTTAAATGGTTAGTAACAATTAACCGAGTTTTGTAATCATCAAAACATAATATTATGAGACTTGTTAATGCATTAAAAATATTAATCTAATAAGACGAGATTTGTATGCGTTTCAGGCGTAACAATCTCCCCCTTTTTGATGATCACAAAACATGGTTAAATAGGAGAAATAAATGTACAATATTAAATAAACAATTTAAATTTGCACAATATAATTGCATGAATAAAACTCCCCCTAAATTAAACAATTAGCTAAGAATAGAAATAACCAATTTGATTCTCCATGAATTTAACCGAACTAACTCTCCCCCTTAGTTAAAATATTTAACCAAACTAATTTTCCCCCTTTTTGTGATAATTAAAAAGACTGGAAAAGTAATGCAAAACAAGAGAATTGAAATATAATTTCTAAAAAGTAACACATAAATTTCACATAAAATGTGAGCTTTATAACTTTGAATAAATATTATTAATTTGTATTATCCAACATTAAATTGCTCGAATTTGTTATTAAGCTCCCCCTTAATATGGCATTACATTTAAAATATGTCTACAAGCGATTACAACTCAATCATGCCAAGTTCACCACGCAAACGAATAAAAGTATTTTCATCTAGTGGTTTTGTAAAAATATCAGCAATTTGATTTGACGTGTCAACATATTGAAGTTCAACTTCATTTCGTTCGATGTGGTCACGAATAAAATGATGATGAATGTCAATATGTTTGGTGCGCGAATGTTGAATCGGATTCTTTGTAAGATATATGGCGCTAGTGTTATCACAAAAAATAGGGATTTTTGAAAAAGAGACGCCATAGTCGAGCAATTGATGCTTCATCCAAAGAATTTGCGCACAACAACTACCAGCAGCCATATATTCGGCATCGGTTGTTGATAACGCAACATAATTTTGCTTTTTCGAAAACCAAAAAACTAAACAGTTTTCTAAAAAGAAACAAATTCCACTAGTGTTTTTTCTGTCCACCTTATATCCACCAAAGTTGGCATCACAATATGCTTTTAAATCAAAGAAAGAATTTTTCAAATACCACAAGCCGAGATTTGGAGTATTTGAAAGATATTTGAAAATGCGTTTTAAGGCGAACAAATGTGATTCCTTTGGACATACATGATTGAAATCGTGCACACAAGCAAATACTAAACATAATGTCCGGTCTACTATCAGTAGCATAAAGTAAGGAGCCAATCATACTACGAAAGGAAGATTGATCTACAGTTTTACCATTTTCATCCTTGTCGAGTCTGATTTCTGTGCTCATCGGTGTGGATAATGATTTTGTGTTCTCCATCCCAAACTTCTTTAGAATCTCCTTGATGTATTTGCTTTGGTTCACAATGAACCCATCCTTGCACTGTTTGATTTGTAATCCGAGGAAATAGTTAAGTTCCCCCATCATACTCATCTCGAAGTGTTCCTGCATCAACTTAGAGAATTCTTGACAAAGAGTTTCATTAGTAGAACCAAAAATTATATCATCAACATAGATTTGCACAATTAATAAATCATCTTTGACATTCTTGGTAAATAAAGTAATGTCGATCTTTCCTCTTGAAAAACCATTTGAAAGCAAGAAAGTAGACAATTTATCATAGCAAGCTCTAGGAGCTTGTTTCAATCCATACAAGGCTTTGTTAAGTCTAAACACATGATCAGGCAAAGCAGTATCAACAAAGCCATCAGGTTGTTCAATGTAAACCTCCTCTTTCAATTCACCATTAAGAAATGCACTCTTGACATCCATTTGAAATAACTTGAAATTTCTAGAGCAAGCAAAAGCAAGTAGCATGCGAATAGATTCTAGTCTAGCAACAGGCGCATAAGTTTCATCATAATCTATGCCTTCTTCTTGACTATATCCTTTAGCTACAAGTCTAGCTTTATTTCTAGTGATAGTACCATGCTCGTCAAGTTTATTCCTAAACACCCATTTAGTACCAATGATAGATCTATCATGCGGCCTAGGAACAAGATTCCAAACATTATTACGTCTAAACTCATTCAACTCATCTTGCATAGCAATAATCCATGAATCATCTAATAAAGCATCATCAATGCACTTAGGTCCAACATGCGAAACAAAAGCAAGATGATTGCAAATATTATTAATTGAAGAGCGAGTGGCTACTCCCTTCGAAGGACTTCCAATGATAAGATCCATAGGATGATCTTTGTGAAGCGTCCAATCCTTCGGAAGTGGTGTTTTCTCAACAGAAACATCTATATCATTTAGACTTGAGGAAGCCATCTCTTCTTCGAGAATTTCTACATCATCGTTAGTAGTACGAGAAACTATAGATTAATCAAAGATAACATGCATAGATTCTTCAACAAGTAAAGTACGTTTATTAAATACTCGAAAAGCCTTACTTGTGGTAGAATATCCGAGAAAAATACCTTTGTCGGATTTGGCATCAAATTTTCCAAGGTTGTCCTTACCGTTATTATGAATATAGCATTTGGAATCGAAAGCTCGAAAGTATGAAATGTTAGGCTTTCTCCCTCTCCATAATTCATATGGAGTTTTCTTGAGAATTGACCTTATTGATACACGATTGATAATGTAACAAGCAGTGTTCATTGCTTCAGCCCAAAAATATTTTGGTAGAGAATGCTCACATATCATGGTCCTTGCAACCTCCACAAGTGTCCTATTTTTCCTCTCAACGACCCCGTTTTGTTGAGGAGTCCTAGGACAAGAAAAATTGTGACCGATGTCTTTCTCTTCACAAAAGTTTGAAAAACTCTCATTTTGAAATTCAGTTCCGTGGTCACTACGGATCTGTTTTATAGAAAGATTTTTCTCATTCTCAACTCGTTTGACAAAAGTTTTAAAATAATCAAAGGCATCATTTTTGTGGGCTAAAAACAATGTCCACGTGTAACGTGAAAAATCATCCACAATGACAAATACATAAAGCTTTCCTCCTAGGCTAGCGTTCCTCGAGGAACCACATAGATCTAGGTGAAGAAGTTCAAGGGGCATAGAAGTTGATACAAAATTTTTGCTTTTAAAAGATTCTCTTGTATGTTTGCCAAGTTGACATGCATCACAAACAGAATCTAATTTTAAATTGAGTTTTGGTATACCAACAACTAAATCAAGTTTAAAATTTTTTTCTATGGTACTAGGACCAACATGACCTAGTCGTCTATGCCAAAGAATATTGTCATCAACATTCAAGGATACAAGGCTTTTAATATTTGATAAAGATAAATTATTTAAAGAAACCTTGTATACATTTTCACTTCTATATCCTTTGAAATTTATGGATTTGTCAGTCATAAGTGATATAGTGCAGTGTTGGGGAGTGAATTTGACTTCATAACCTCTATCGTACAATTGACTTATGCTTAGTAGATTATGTTTAAGCCCTTTCACTAGGAGTACATCATCAATCAAGCAGGATTTAGAAATACCTATTGAGTTGATTCCTTCGATAACTCCTTTGCTGTTGTCTCCAAAGGTGACAGATCCCTTCTCCTTTGGTTTGATGGATTGGAGTAGCTCTTTGTTTCCCATCATATGTCTAGAACATCCACTGTCTAGATACCATATGCTAGGGAGAACAGTTTTCCTATTTCCCTGCAAAAATTGGTTTTGGTACCCTTTAGTTCTTTTGGGTCCACAATGTTAGAAAGAGAGATACAAAATAGACTTCTAAGAGTTCAATCTCTCATAGCAACATCATCGCCACTTTCTAAGAGTGCTCCCAGTAGTAGGTAGGGCTATGGCCTCTTTAAAAACCTATTTTCTTGGACAGAGCAGCATTCATCAGGAAGACCAGTCGCAAGTCAAGACAGTTTAAACCGGTCTATGATGAACTTCCTTAGATCATGATCTCATAATGCCAACTGATGAGTTGTTAAGTACTCTAAGGCCTCCATTTCATATAACTCTTTTGATCATATTGAAATCTCAAGGATCTACATTTATATCTAGCATGACCAATTTTACAACAATAAGAGCATGTAGGGGGTGATCTCATTTTTGCTTTAGCAATTAGACTAGTAAAGTCTATTGATTTCTTACCGTACCCTATTCCACCCTTATCAAAACTACATTTCTGCATGCTAAGTAGATTATTCAATTTATTACTACTGACATTGAACTTATTAAAAGATTTTTCTAAGTGGGCTATGTCATCCTTTAATCTTACGTTTTCATGCCCCTTAGTTTCTAATTCATTTTTAAGGTTTTTATTTTCCTTTCTAAGTGACTTAGCCATATCAAACATTTGTTTATATGCATGTAGTAGTTCGTCATAGGAAGGACCTCGTCATCGTCGTCGGAGACGATGTCATCATTTTTAGCCATGAGGCAGATGTTAGCTTCCTCCTCGTCATCGTCGCTATCACTCCAAGTGGCTATGAGTGCTTTCTTCTTTTCCTTGTCAACTTTTTTCTTGAGAGGACAATCATTTGCATAGTGGCCTTGTTGTTGACAGTTATAGCATGTTACTTATTTTTCGGTCTTTTTTTTGAAGTTGTTTCCTCGCATAAATCTTTTGAATTTTCTTGCAAAGAGTGCCATATCATTATCTTCATCTTCTTCTTTGGATTGGCTAGATAGAGCAATCCCCTTTGCCTTGATATCTTTTTTTTTTATTTCCTTCCTTGTAGACAATTCCAACTCATGGGTTTTTAGAGTCCCATGGAGTTGATCAAGGTCATAGGAAGCGGTGTCGCCTTTGTTGGATTCTATGATAGTCGTCCTCTTGACATCCCACTCCTTGGGTAAAGCGCGTAGAGCTCTCCTCCACACTTGCTTGGTTGGATATTGTTTTCCAAGTTGGGCTAGCTCATTGATAATTTGAGTAAGCCTTCGGAACATTGTGTTAATATCCTCATTGGCTTCCATCTCAAATGTTTCGTATTTGAGTTGGAGTAGATCGATCTTCGTCTCTTTGACTTGATTAGTCCCTTCATGGAATATTTCCAACTTGTCCCATATCTCTTTAGCGGATGAGCACATTGAGATCCGGTTGTACTCGTTCATATCTAAGAAACAATGAAGAATATTCATGGCTTTAGCATTTTGAGATATAAGTTTCATATCCTCCTTAGAAAAGTCGTCCATTCCCTTAAGAATTTTGACACCCTCAACCTCTTTAGTAGGTATGTAGGGACCTTTCACAGTAACCTTCCAAAGGTCATAGTCTACGGATTGGATATATAGGGACATTCGATTTTTCCAATATCCGTAGTTTATGCCATTGAAAAAAGGAGGACGATTTGTTGATTGCCCTTGAGCATAGTCGCTCGCTAGATTTGCCATAAGAACCTTTTAGAAAATATTTTGAAAAAGGTGGCTCTGATACCACTTGTTAGAACCTAATGGGGGGGGATCTAGGTTCTATTGGCAACTTTAGCAATTTAAAGCGATTATGCTAGTACGCAAGCGGAAGACTTAAAGCAATTAATAATAAGTGCGGTAAATAAATGCGTAATGTAAATAAAAGGGATAAGAGATGTTTATGGAAGTTCGACGATAAATCGTCTACGTCTCCCCTTCTTGGTTAAGATCGATTAACTAAGGATCCACTAGCACTTCAACGTCTTGGCCTTGATGGCTCCAAGGATAGCCGTACAACTCAACACGATCACCGCGCCGATACAATTCAAACTCTTGGCCTTAAGGGCTCCAAGGATAGCCTCAACACAACACACTTGGCTTCACACTCAAGTGTTTTACAACAATAGCACAACCAACTCACAAACTATTTTTACAAACACTCTCAAATACTTGAATATATCACACACACACTTTGATAGTGAGAAATTGCTTGCAAAGGAGAGAAGAGATGAGTTGGGATGTCTTCAAATGACCTTGGATGGCCTTTATTTATAGTTGGCAAAGATTTGAATCTGATTTGAGTGCATGAGGCGTGTGTTGAGAAGTCAATGAGTGACAAAAAGTGTTCGGCGCCGCTGCCTACTTTTTCCCAGCACTAAGCGGATTTTGTGGAAAAATTATATCTCACAATCTAACCGTGGGATTGATCAGAAATTGAAACCAAAGCTTTAAAACATCTGGATCTTCATTCTGAATGATGAAGATTTGATTTGAATGAATACATCATGCCCAGTATTTTTTGGAAGTCGCTTCATTATGTTTTCGAACTTGTTCTGTGCAACAAATTTGAAAAATTCTTATCTCCCAATCCATCTGTTGGATTGACCTGAAATTTGAACAAAAGCTTTATAACAGCATATGCTTGTATATCGGATTGGTGGAGATTGGATTTAGATTTCTCAAACATTCCCAGTTATTTTCTGAATTCAAATCTTTATGGTTTCGTTCCTTGCAGAAGTGGGTACTGTGCAGCATATATGAAAAAATTCATATCTCTCATTCTAGCCGTTGGATTTCTCTCAAATTTGGACAGTACATGTAACACTTCTTTATCTAGATTATGACTGGTGGAGATTTGATTTTAAGTCATAAAAATTTTCCAGTAATTTTTGGAAGTTGCTGCTCCATACTTTGGCTTCTTCTTGTCTTTTTCTAAATATCTCTTAACAATATTCCATGACATCCACATAACATTGTGTCCATTATATGAGCAAATTGAGACTTCATAAATACATTGATAGCTTCAAAATAACTTCCAATAATTTATTTGTCTATAAATCTAATCTGAAAAATCTCATTTTAAATGGTTAGTAACAATTAACCGAGTTTTGTAATCATCAAAACATAATATTATGAGACTTGTTAATGCATTAAAAACATTAATCTCATAACACGAGATTTGTATGCGTTTAAGGCGTAACATCATGGAATACACGAACGTCCCTCCACTACTTCGTGACTTAGTCAGAACTCTTCTTCAAATTATCCGAATTAAACTGTAAAATATTTTGCAAAGAATCCTGAGTGAAAACCAGTCAATGGTTACAAAGTATCCAACACATCACAAAACAAAATGAATGCATGAATGCAGTATGCCTAAGATCCTAAAAATGCACATGCATGAAAAGGTGTTGTCACAGGGTGTTGGCAACACTCCTGACAACATCTTGGTTTTGTCTATAATGCACACATACTGAGAGACTTCCTTAGACTGGAAAATCTCTCGAAATCCAAAGCTTTTGTGAATATATCAGCTAATTGGTTATTTGTTCCGACAAACTCAATTAAGATCATGCTCTTCTCGACCAAATCTCGAATGAAGTGATGTCTAATGTCAATGTGTTTGATTCGAGAGTGTTGTACTGGATTTTTGGATATATCAATGGCACTAGAATTATCACAGTATACAATAGGAGTATCACTCTTAACACCATAATCATTTAGCATTTGATTCATCTAAAGATATTGTGAGCAACAACTACCAACATCAACATACTCAGACTCGAAAGTAGACAGTGAGACACAGTTTTGTTTCTTACTATACCATGACACTAAATTATTCCCCAAGTAGAAACATCCTCCCGAAGTGCTCTTTCTCTCATCTAAATCCCCAGCCCAATCAGCATCACTAAACCCTACCAAATTCGAATTCGTTTCTTTAGTGTACCACAAACCCAAATTCAAAGTTCCAGCCACATATTGCAGTATATGTTTTATGGCCTTTAAGTGAGTAACTTTTGGGTTAGACTGGTATCTAGCACACAAACAAACACTATACATGATATCAGGTCTAGTAGCACTTAAATACAAAAGACTACCAATCATACTTCTGTAGAGGGTGTTGTCAACACTTTCGGCAACATCCTCCCTAGACAATTTTTCATTAGACCCCATAGGTGTGCGCATGTGTTTAGTGTTATCATTCAGAAACTTCTTTACAAGATTTTTAGCATACTTGCTTTGACACAAAAATATACCATCATGCATTTGTTTTACTTGCAAGCCCAAGAAATATGTTAACTCACCAACCATGCTTATCTCAAATGTAGAAGACATGCACTTCACAAAATCATCAACAAGTTTATCATTTGAAACACAAAAAATTATATCATCCACATAAATTTGGCAAATTAAGATATTACCTTGAGACTTTTTCACAAACAAAGTCTTATCAACTTCACCTCTTTTGAAGCCAATATTGAGCAAGTACTCAGTAAGTCTCCCATACCATGCACGTGGTGCTTGCTTCAATCCATACAATGCCTTTTTCAACCTATACACATAGTCAAGATGATTTGGATACTCAAAACTCTTAGGTTGTTTCACAAAGACTTCTTCATTTAGGATCCCATTCAAAAAGACACTCTTTACATCCATTTGAAAAAGTTTCATTCCCATGTTGCATGAAATAGCAAGCAAAAGTCGGACAGACTCAATGCGGGCTACAGGAGCAAAGGTTTCAACAAAATCCACCCCTTCAACCTGTGTGTATCCTTGAGCTACCAACCTAGCTTTATTTCTAATGATGTTTCCCGACTCATCAGTTTTATTCTTGAAAATCCACTTATTTCCTATGACATTACCATGAGCAGGACACGGTACTAAGTACCAAACATCATTCCTAACAAATTGTTCTAATTCTTCATGCATAGCATTGACCCAAAATTCATCTTTTAAAGCCTCTTCAACCTTTTTGGGTTCAATGTTTGACACGAAACAAGAGAATCTTACCTGAGAATATGTAGAACTCATGCACAACAAAACTGTCATCTTTCGATAATCCACTTTATCTTTCCTTTGAGTTTGCAAGTCTCCATGCACATCTCCAATGACCTGTGAGGTTGGGTGATTCTTCTGAATTCTGCTTGGAACATTCTTTCCAGCTTCATTTACCTATTTGTTCTCATCAATGTTCTCTTCAGTAGGCTTTTCAACTTTTGATTCTGGATTTTTTGTAGGAGGTGTTGTCGAAGGTGTTGGCAACACTCATTAGACAGTATCTGAATTTCCAGAATTTTCCAGCAGATCATCAACTTCATCTTCAGCTGTTTTCTTCTTTAGATCTGCGAAGTCGTCAAAAATAACATTGATTGACTCAGAAATAGTCATTGTTCTCAAGTTATACATCCTATAGGCTCGGCTATTCGATGAATATCCCAAGAACATACACTTATCACTTTTTGCATCAAATTTAGCAAGATGATCCCTATCATTTAAAACGTGACATACACATCCAAAAACATGAAAATATTTAAGGTTTGGCCTCTTTCCCATGAGAATTTCATAGGACGTCATAGTAGTATCATTCCTCAAATAAACTCTATTTGAAATATGACATGCAGTATTCAAGGCTTCAGCCCAAAAACGTTTTGAAATATTTTTCGAACTCAACATCACTCTTGCCATTTCTTGCAAAGTCCTATTTTTTCTTTCAGCAATTCCATTTTGTTGTGGAGTTTTAGGAGCAGAAAATTCATGAGAAATACCTTTCTTATCACACAAGCTAGCAAAAGAAGAGTTTTCGAACTCCTTACCATGATCAGTGCGAATATGGATTACCTTCAGATTATGTAGATTCGTAATCTTAGTTAGCAGTTTCTTGAAGGCATCAAATGTGTCCGATTTTTCTCTCAGAAAATTTACCCAAGTATATCGTGAGAAATCATCCACACACACAAAAGAATATTTCTTACCTCCAAAGCTTTCAACATCCATTGGACCCATCAAGTCCATATGTAAAAGCTCAAGGCAGCGTGTTGTCACAGATGTTGGCAACACCTCGTGTGACACCCTAGTCTGCTTCCCTTTCTGACACGCTTCACACACAAATGGAATACCAGATTTTAGGTTAGGCATACCTCTTACAGCATCTAACTTACTTAAGTTCTTTAATGTCTTGAAATTTGCATGACCCAATTTTTGATGTCATAGATCAAACTCATTAAGTTTGGTGTGTCTAAAAGCCATCTCTTCTCCGAGTTGATAGCAGTTGTCGGATGACCTAGTACCTGTCATGACACAGAGATTTGAATCATCAAAAACTTTGCATAATTTCTTATCAAATTGCACATGCAGATTATCATCACAAAGTTGGCTTATGCTTATTAGATTTGCGGTTAATCCTTCAACATGAAGCACATTGCGAAGCTTGGGCAGACCAGCAACATTCAGAGTTCTCTTTCCAACAATGTTTCCTTTTGAACCTCCACCATAGGTTACTTTTCCACTTTTCTGTTCAACATAGTCAGTGAGAAACTTTTTGGAACGTGTCATGTGACGAGAGCTACCGCTATCAAAGTACCATGCACCTGAAACATTAGTTCTCAAAGCAGTATAAATCATATGACATTGAATATCAGCTTTTGGTACCCAAATCTTTCGTACATAAGATCTGTTTCTAGGGATGTTGTGGGGAGGTGTTGGCAACATCTTAGGCAATACCTTCGATGCAGATCTATACCTGTAATCTTCCTGCAGCTTAAAACAGTACGGTTTGATATGACCAGGTTTATGACAGTAGTGACATATGTACTTACGTTTCCTTCTAGACATTGAAGGAGCAGCAGGCTGTGGCTTTGGTTTTGGAGGATCAATAGGTAAGGCCTTTTTGCTTGAGCTTTCTGTACTGCTTCTTTCCTTGACAAACACAGGGCCTTTCGAACTTTCACCAACCTCAAATATGTTGTTTTCAAAACGTAAACCAGTCGTGGCATCTCTTCCCATCATGAGTAACGAATCAAGCTTGGAAGTGCTTGAATTAAACTTGGCCAAAGTAGCGTTTGATTTTCTGAATTCTTTCTTCACTTGGCTTAATTTCATGTCTTTCTTACTCAGCATGACTTCCAGTCTTGACACATCAGCCTTTAGATCAGAATTTTCCTTTGAAAGAATAGTATTCATCTTATTCTTTTCAACCCAATCAGTATGAATTTCTTCAAACATCATCCGAGCTTCTTCCATGGACATTATCTCTTCACCTGTATCATTATCACACATGTTATCAGGAATAGAGGAATTCAAACACACTGACCTTTGGGAGATGTTGTGGCCAGGTGTGGCAACACCTGCGGAAACACCTAAAGGATTGACTTGAAACTTTTTCTTACTCTTCAGTAGGGCAGACAAGGCAGTATGGCTTTCTTCATCTTCATGTTCTTCTTCTTCAAACTCTTCATCACTCAAAGACGTGTTCATTCCTTTCCTAAGAATGTTGGCATACTCATTTGCATAGTGTCCAAAACCTTGACAAGCATGACATTGAACAGTGTCCAACTTCTTTGAGACAAACTTCTTCTTCCCTTCCATCATCAGTCGAGGATTAGGAGTATCAACAGGTTTCCTTGTTGATTGTTCTGGTCCAGTAATCCTTAAAGGCTTGTTAGAGAACATTGGAGCCTTGAGTTTTTGATCCGTCTTTCTTGACTCTTTTATCTTCTTCAGATAATCATTGAATTTCCTAGTCATGAGAGAGATCGAATCATCTTCTAAATCAGATTGATGGACTTCTTGATGAAATTGAACATACTCCTCGTATGAGGGTTTCAAGGCTTGAAGGGCTATTGATTTTCCTTTATCCTTCTCTTGTTCTGTATTGTTCATCTCAAAAACTTGAAGAATGTTAATCAGTTCAGTCATCTTCATCTTTGAAGTGTCTTTTACTTCTTCAAGTGCTCAAATCTTCCCATTGAATCTTTTAGGCAAAGATCGAAGAACCTTGTTCACCATAGTTTCACTCGCAATAGGTCCTCCAAGAGCATGCGCATCTGTAGCTATCTTCCTAAGTTTATTATCATAATCAGCAATAGATTCATTCTCACCCATCCTGATATTCTCAAATCTTGCGTTCAACAATCTCAATCTTGTTCTTCTCACGCTATCAGTTCCTTCACAGTGTTCTTGAAGAGCATCCTATGCATATTTAGCAACAGTGCAGTCAGCTATGATTCCATACATCCTCATATCAACAGTTGCAAAAATTGCATTGAGTGCTTTAGCATTGTAGCTTGAACTTTGTGTTTCCTCAGCAGTCCAAGTTTCTTCTTTCTTGATGATATAGTCTCCATCTTCATCTAGCATCTTTGGAGGATTCCAACCAGTCAGAATACTCTGCCAAGCATGAACATCCATTGCTTTAATAGTATATCGCATCCTATTCTTCCATAGTGCGTAATTCGTGCCATCAAGGACTGGAGGTTTCAGGAACGAGTTCGCAACAGACGATGAGTCCATCTTATTCCCTGTAATAAAATAAACAAACCAAGATCAGTTCTTAGTGTATCAAGAAGATGGCTCTGATACCACTTGTAAGGGAATAGGGGTTGCACATAAACAGTTTGAGGTGTTGTCACAAGGTGTTGACAACACCTACAATAACACCTTGAGCAATTTGCAGCGGAATATAATTAAAGCGTAACTAAAATAAACAAGCAACCAATAAACAGACTCAATTGATTTAAGCAAGAGTATAAAATACTCTTGCAGCGCCTCAGGGCAAAACTTCACTAGAAAACTTTTAAAGAGTTTTACAAACCCTAACACTAGTGATTATTGTAAAATTCAATTTCTCAAAACAATTGAAAAAATAAACCATAAAAATAACTCCTAAAAATTCTATTCAAGATAGAATAAATAAAATAGAGTAAGGAGTTAAAAATCTTGATGCCAAAACTTGTATAGACGAAACACTCTTCAATCAATGATTTTCAAGTGTTCTTCAAGCATCAAGTAACCTTCGCCGATTTTAGGTTTTCCAAGATCTTCAATCCTTCTGTCAATATACGTATATGAAGCTCTAGGAAATCTCACGGTTTCTCTCTATCAATCTCCTTTTTTTGTGAACGCCTATCTCAAAATAAATAGACCAAGAATCCTTCTTCAATATGTTTTCTTGTAGGCGTAGGATGTAAGAGTGGGTGCCCAGTGAGCCAACTGTGTGGCTATGGGCTTTGATGACTCTTTGTATAAACAATCTTTTGTTTAATATTATTTACACTTTTATTAATGGCAATGACTTTATATTACTTCATATTGTTATATTGTGATATACTATTGTTGTTTTGATAAAGACCTTGAATATACCATAGTGTATGTAAGATGTGGTAGAACATGGGGATGTCTATCATGAAATACATCTTATAGTCACTGTATATTCTAAAAACCGTTCCTAGTCGATTGAGCCGTCCGATAATAAGGATAAGGATCGCTCGAGTTTGAGACTAGCATTTGCGATGCGGAGTACCACGTTTCATTGGTAGGGAACATGGAGATGTTCGAAGCATGCAAATGGATATTCATAGGATGAATAATCGAACTACCCTATCCGGACTTTCCAAGTGGTTATCACTTATCGAGTGGATAAAGTCCGCGGTTTTGGTTGTACACCATTAGTCCTTACGACTTGAAACATCATGGAGACTCTATATGCTAGTGTTGTGCTTTGACTCGTTTACCGACTCTATGGGGGTCATCAGGTGTCGAGATTGGGTACAGTTACGACACATATAGGAGTCAATGCATTGTTGTCAAGGATTCACCACATACTTGCGAGTGTGGATATCCTATGCGATCTGAGGAGATATTAGTGTGACAAATCTCTGGCCAGAGTACTTGATGTGATTTAAGAAATGGTTTCTTAGTAGCACATGCGATGTCACTAATTTGATCTTCAAGATGTATTGCATAGTTATCGAATCTTGAGCGACTCTCGATATACCAATGGTTGTTGATTCGATCGGGATATATGGATGAAGGGACCGTACTGTACTCTAACCAAAATCTACTGGTTCTTGTAGGCACTATCAGTGATACCTAGGGAATCATGGGGCGATGTTGCTAGGCGCTTTACCTTGATTCGTTGGGCAAGTCGGAAAGTGTTGTTCCGAGTCACAAGGAGTTGTGAGCCCACGGCTAGCTGTATCCCTGAACCATTGAGGGTCACACAGTGTAATGGAGTTTTAATCCCCGTTGAGATAGTTAAATTTAAAGAGTTAAATTTAATGAACTAAGGAGTTGGACTTCTTAAATAAGAGTAAGGGAGTAGGATTTCCTAAAATGACATAGGGATGGACATTTTTGGAAACCACTGAATTCGGATTCAGGAAAATTTATTTTGACTTTAAAATGTGCAGAAATGGTTTCTGTGCACATTGGTGAAATTGGTTCATCGATCGGAGTCACGATGAATTTTATATTAATTTCTGAACGTGCGGGCTTTGCTTGTCGGGCCCTAGCTTATGACTAATGGGCCCTAAGGTGTTAGTGGCCTACATTATAAATAAGTTATTGCAGTACAGAAATTACAGACAACAGGTCATTTTTGAGAGACAGAATTCGAAACCCTAGCCTCCTCTCTCTCTCACAATTCGGCCGGCCCCTCCTTGCTCTGTCAGAGAATTTCCGGTCTGTGATTTTTAATTGCAGTCAGGAATAACGAATCAGATTCGTTTAATCTCTTCGCAGAAAACTTCTGACAGATTTTCTAGTGCAATCTGTCAGAGGGATTTAAACCCCATTCGTGGACCTGATTGAAGGAGTTCATCAGTTCCTGGGAGATACAAGAAGCGCAGAGAAATCTGTGTGGTGTCCATTAATCTCGCTTCGAGATTGGAGGTAAAATTTAATTAATTGTTATTTGAATTTTACACACACAATAATTTAATCGTTGAATGGTTGATACCCACACCATGGAATTGTTCCATGATAAAAATTTTTAAACTTCCGCTGCACCGGGTATCAATCGTGATTGATCAGAGAGCCGCGTTTTTTCCAACAGTGGTATCAGAGCCAGGTTGCTCAGATCAAACGATTAAATTAATCGATTGTACAAAATTTTTGAATCTCGGTTTTTGGAAAACAAAATAAATATTTTTAAATAAAAAAAAAAAAAATTTCGGGGCAAAACCCGGGCAGCGATTGGATCGCTGCCCGGTGGGGCAGCAATTGTTGCTGCCCCGGGCGGCGCACGGCGCCGCCCAAAGGGGGCGCACGGCGCCGCCCAGGGGCGGCGTTCGGCGCCGCCCAGGACGGCGCACGGCGCCGCCCAGGGGCGGCGCTAGGCGCCGCCAGGGCAGCAATTGTTGCTGCCCTAAGGGGGCAGCCGGGCTGCCCCCGGCCCGCGCCCCGGGTGCGGGCCGGCCCGGGAGTGTCCCGGGCGGCCCGCGGGAAAAATTATATTTTTATTAAAAATTAATTTTAATATGTTAAAATTTTATTTTTGGTCCGGTCAAAAATTGTTTTTGATTGGTTCACGAGATTTCGGATCGAATTGTTCGAGTCCGTAAATTTTAAAATTGATTTTGGATAAATTTGAATTTTGGAAAATTTTAATGTTTTATCCGTAAATTGAATTTTGAAATCAATTATTTTGGTACAATTGATGATAAGATATGATCTTATGATATATTGAGTAAAATATGATTTTATTTGTAAAATTGGATTTTATAGATAAAATATGATTTTATTTGATATAGAGATAAAATATGATTTTATATGTGAAATGAGATTTTATATATAAAATATGATTTTATCTTGTTTAAATTTGAATTGCCACTGCATGTTATCCAATAAATTAATTTTGAATTAAATGTTATTGGATAAGGATGATCGATTGCCATGACCAATTTTGTAGGTGTATGTTAGGAATTTACATTTTGTTTTTATTGTTGTTGGTTTTATTAATGGGCCTGGTTTATGGCCCGATATGAATGTCATATGTAATAAAAGTGGGCTTGGTTTATAGCTCGTTCCCACCCCTAAAAATGTATCCCTACTTGTCATTGTTATTTATTGTAAATACATTAGATTTAGTGGGAGATCAAGATTTGAAGACGGTGGGCCCAGCAGACAATAAAGACTGAAGAAATGTAAATTGGAAGCACATGTAATAGGATTGCATTGCATACTGCATATTACCTAGGATTGGACTAAGACCCGTGATTGGCAACCACGGGTCAATTAGAAATGGAATCGATCATCCTATATAATATTTGATATTATGATTGTATGCATGTTTAGACATAAATTGCGTGAATCCGGCAAGCATGCAATAAAATGAATATGATGAGACAAATATTTTTATAATTAAAAATCCCTCATTTTAAATATGATTTAAAATTTATATCAAGATAAATAAAGGAAATTTAAATTTGTTTAAATGTTCCCACCTTCCATCAACGGTCAATGTATGTGACGCTACCCGCGGATACGGTCCGGCTCATATTATTGGGGGGGCCCGTCCGTCGGAAAGCTGTACATTGGATCGACAAATGTTGTAAGTTGGGTGGAACTCCCATGGGATCGGCTCATATTATTGGGGGATCCACATGGCGACCGTCCATCACAACTTAATATTGATGGGTCATCTTGACATGTCACTTTAAACGGCGTCATATTATTGGGCCCTTATTGGACATGAGGTAAACACATGGGGGTTGCTTTGGAAGCAATTGGGCTCTACCTTTTGAGAATTATGGTTGGCTGATATTATTCGGGACCATAAGTTTGTCAATTGGACTCCATGTTCTCACTAAGGAAAAAGTTTCCCGTTTTCACTAGAGGGTAGTGAAATCGTTAAAATAGTGGGAGTGAGATTCATAAAATTAAATTCGCCTATTTTATGTCTTAGTAAATTGCTTAAACAATCATCGATAATTGTCTGTTTCATCTCAGTAATCCACATGTTTCTATTCTCCAACAAAACAAACTTATTGGCGCAAACAATACAGAATGATTCCATAAGTTAAGATTGTCCTAAGTTCGGAAAAGATTTTCTAAAGTGTTAGAAAAGGCTTCTCCGAAAACAGCCCCGGCTGATGTAACTGCCGAAAGGTTGGCCGAACTAGAGAAATGGTTGGACCATGATCTCAAGGCCAAATGTTACATGCAAAATTGGACAAGTCTAAACAAGTTTGTCATCATTGCAAGAAACCCGGTCATTGGAAACGTAACTGCAAGGAATACCTCAAGCAGTTGCGAACTGCAAAGGGTATGTTTTACATTAAAATGTTTTTCTTAATACTACTTCTTGGGTATTGGATACCAGATGTAGATCTCATATTTGCAATGAGTTGCAAATGATGACAAGAAGTAATAGGCTAAGGATGGGTGAGACCCAGTCAAGGCTCGGAAATGGTTCCAGAGATAAATCCAAAGCTATAGGAGACATTTTTGCAGAACGGTTTTAAGTTATTATTAAGAGATGTTTTATTTGTTCCAGATTTAATTAAAAACATTATTTCTATTTCTATGCTTGATAGAGATGGTTATTCTTGCAATTTTGTGAATGGGATTTGCAATATTTACAAGAATGAATGTTTGATTGGAAATGGACAACTTGAAAACGATCTATACAACTTAAAACTAAAAGACGTTCCAATAAATTATATTGATAAACCGGCGACAACAAACAAAAGGAAAATCGATAGTCAAAACCCAGCGAACCTTTGGCATGCTAGGCTAGGTCATATTTCCTCAAGGAGGATGAACAAGCTAGTGGGAGAGGGCATGTTTGATATGTCTGATATTAACTCTCTACCTACTTGTGAATCCTGCCTAAAAGGGAAAATGACTAAATCTCCTTTTAAGGGGAAGCCTGAGCGTAGTCAAAATCTGTTGGATTTGATCCATACAGATGTTTGTGGTCCATTTAGAGTTGGGACTCAACATGGCCACACCTACTTCATTACCTTTACTGATGATTATTCAAGGTATGGGTATTTATATTTAATGAAATATAAGTCTGAAGCATTTGAAAAGTTCAAAGAATTCAAGGCTGAAGTAGAAAACAAGCTAGGTAAAAGTATTAAAGCACTTCGATCGGATCGAGGTGGAGAATACTTGAGTACCGAGTTTTTGGACTATCTGAAAGAGAATGGGATTCTCTCTCAGTGGACTCCTCCTATGACACCACAGCTTAATGGTGTATCGGAGCGTCGTAATCGAACTTTGTTGGACATGGTTCGATCTATGATGAGCTTCACTGAGCTTCCACCTTCGTTTTGGGGCTATGCGCTTGAAACAGCGGTATTGTTGTTGAACAACGTCCACACTAAAGCAGTGGACAAAACACCATACGAGTTATGGAATGGCAAAGCTCCTAAGTATTCGTACTTGAGGATTTGGGGATGTCCTGCTTACGTAAAGCGGACAGTGGGAGATAAGTTGGATAGTCGATCCAGCTTATGTTATTTTGTAGGGTATCCGAAGAATTCAATCGGATATTATTTCTATTATCCTGCTGAAACAAAGGTGTTTGTTTCTAGGAATGCCACTGAAACGACCCTAACTCTATAATAAATAAATATGCGGAAATTTTTTTTTTTTTATACTACTAAATAAAATATGTACATATATGCCCATACATATATGCACAGAATAAAATATTTAAAATAAATACATGACTAAATAAATAAACAATTAAATACTTAAGTAAAATGCATTCTTTAAAATAAATATCAGAGTCAACCCTATAATTAAAAATATACTGCATAAATAAAATGAATAAAAAGTGTGCATGTACTAAAAATATTTAATAAAATATTCAAAAACCTCAACCCTCGAAAATATTTAAAATGTATCATAAAACAACATGTATGGTGACTCAGAAGCTGTCACGGTCACGGGGCCACTGCTACATGTCTGCTCATACGTCCTCGCCTCCGGTGGGTACAATGTCATTCCCAACGTACTCACCTGCACCATACCAGTGTAGTGAGCCTAGAGGCCCAACATGCTAACATAGCAAGGGTTTAAAAATAATTTAAATCAATTTAATACTAATACATACATATACATGAATGAGCATGCTTAAAAATTTCATAACATAACTTACTTAAATAAACATAAATAACATAATACATAACATTATTGAGCAATTCATTTTCTAACATAGCATGGTTGTATCCGTAGTGTAACCTTAAATCATACATTAAATACTGATCAGCGTGGAAACCTACGTACGTGGCCGGTGACGAATCACCTCTTAAATTGGCAGTAAACTGCCCTTCAATCATATGGGGACAAGTCCCCCTTAAATTGTCACACTACTTCAACTTCCAACATAAAATATTTTTATTGCTCAACTTAAACATTAAATCATGCATAAAATATTATTTCATGAATGCATGTACTTGAATAAAATGTGTGTCCTTCATATATATTTAATTTAATTTTCTTACTAACATATAAATATTAAAATAACTTAAATGCATAAAAATAATTAAATATATATTCAGGACACATGCAAATTTTCTCATGGATGGTACTGGACTGCTGGCCCTAACACTCAAGCCCAATTACTTAAATCTGGCCCATTAACACTGAGACTGGCCCATTAACATACTTAAGCCCAATAAGATTATTCTAAGCCCAATAAAATAATTTAAAGCCCATTAAAACATCATAGGCCCAAAATAACTTAATCTGGCCCAATGGGCCCAAAAACCCAAAGACTGGCCCAATAACTTTTATGGGCTCAAAAGCCCATAAAATTAGTGGACTAACTTAATTAAAATTTTAAAAGTTCAAATAAAATTATTTGGGAGTCCAAATAATTTTATTTCAATTTAATTGACTCAAAAACCCATTAATTCATAACATATTTTAAAAATAAAAAGACTCGAGCCCGGCCCACCAATCCCAGACCCGGACTAACTTAACCCGACCCACTAACCTACTGACCCGACCCGGACCCAAGACCACTACCCGATCCAAACCCACCCAGACCACCCAACCCGACACCCCCATATTCTACCCAGCTCTTCCTCGGCCGTGAGCAGCAGGCTTTGCGGCCTGCTGCCGGCCAGCTCCGGCCACCCACCGGCCGGAGCTCCGCCACCCCGACGTGACCCACGCCCGGACGGTTCCAACGAGCCATACCTTGACCCATCTCGATCCCTACACAGTCCTAGCGAGCGACGCTTCGGAAATCCCGTAAACTTCCAACCTACTGTGCAACCATGGTTTCTCCCGATCGGCCGGCTCTCGACTACGACTTAGACCGGCCTTGGATTGACCCTACGAACTCTATCGCACCTACTGAACACGAGCCAGCAGCCTAGGACCGTCCATGCAAGGAAAAACGTGAGATGAACGAACACAAAACCACCTGCTTCAATCCAACAAAACCCATCGAGTTGTTTTTTTTTTGAAAAATCTGAGAAAAGCTACTGCTCACGCACACACATATAATCACTAATATGGCACATTAAAATGGAAAGGAACATGCCTTGCACCGTAGAATGGAAAGACGAAGGCGTAGATGACGATTCCGGGGACGACGGGGCGACGAAAAACCAACCCAAAAACTTGAGGGGATCGGCTATGGAGTCCTTGAGATTGCCTCGGCCGATGGAGAGGATGATGAATAGTGGGTGTCGGCTGAGCTTAGGGAAAACGTGGGGTTGGGTAGCTTAGGTTTAGGTTTTAATTAATAAGATAGGTTTTAGGTAAATTAAAAATTATTAATAAGGATTTTAATATATAATATATATTGCTTAGAACTCTAATAAAAAAAAGAATCTGATAAATAATTGAAATTCCCGAAATATTAAATTAAAGGAATTTTAAAAATACTAAAAAGTCAATATTTTGGCTAATTTTGGATAAAATTGGACTCCTAAAATTAAATAAAATTAACTACTAAAAATTTTGAGATAATAAAACTCAAAATAATATTTTAGGACTCTAAAAAAGGCTCATAAAATAATTTGGGTGGAAAGTTGTCATCTCGTCCGTCCACGGTCCCGTCTACGCGATCAAATAATTAAAATACTAAAAATCATAAAAAAATCACTAATTATGGGTTAAATGCTTAAAAAATTAATTAAATCATGCACAAATAGTTCAAATAATTATTTAACCCATAAATCATAAATTTAAATACTTAAATATCCTAATTATGCATGCGGATTTACGTAATTAAAAATACCGGGTGTTACAATTCTCCCCCCCTTAAATTGAATTTCGTCCTCGAAATTAAAGTACTTACCCGAACAACTCCGGGTAGCGAGTCCTCATATCCTCCTCGGTCTCCCAAGTGGCTTCCTCCTCCGAGTGATTCAGCCACTGGACTCTGACCATCGGTATGACCCGCGTCCTAAGCCTCCGCTCCTCCCTAGCCAAGATCCGCACTGGTCTCTCCTCGTACACAAGATCTGGTGGCAACTGTAAGGGCTCGAAATCCAACACATGCGACGGGTTGGAGACATATCTTCGAAGCATGGATACATGGAAAACGTTGTGCACTGCCGCTAGCCCTGGAGGTAGAGCTAAACGATAGGCCAACGTGCCAACTCGCTCCAAGATCTCGAATGGCCCTATATACCTCGGATTAAGCTTGCCTCTTCGTCCAAAACGCGCTACTCCCTTCATAGGTGACACCTTCAAGAATACGTGATCACCTACAGCGAACTCCAAATCTCGTCGTCTGGCATCTGCATAACTCTTCTGCCGACTCTGCGCAGTCCTCATCCTATCTCGAATCTGCGTCACAATGTCAGCTGTCTGCTGCACAATCTCAGGACCCAGCAAAATCCGCTCACCAACCTCATCCCAATGCACAGGAGATCTGCATCTCCTTCCATAAAGTGCTGCATAAGGAGCCATACCTATAGACGACTGAAAGCTGTTGTTATAGGTAAACTCCACTAATGGCAGTCTAGTCTCCCAAGATCCTCGAAAATCGATGACACAAGCTCTCAAAAGATCCTCGAGAACCTGGATCACTCTCTCGGACTGACCATCTGTCTGGGGATGAAATGCTGTACTGAACAAAAGTCTAGTCCCCAAAGCTGTGTGCAGACTCTTCCAAAACGCTGAGGTGAACCTCGGATCCCTGTCTGACATGATAGACACTGGTATGCCATGCAGTCTAACAATCTCTCTGACGTAAAGCTCTGCATACTGTGTCAAAGTGTAAGTAGTTCTTACCGGCAAGAAATGAGCTGACTTGGTGAGTCTATCCACAATCACCCAAATCGCTGTACACCCTCTGGTGCTCCTCGGTAAGCCAACCACAAAGTCCATCGTAATATTCTCCCACTTCCATTCCGGAATAGGGAGAGGTCTAAGAAGTCCCGCTGGACGCTGATGCTCTGCTTTGACTTGCTGACAAGTCAAGCACTCTGACACCACTCTCCCGATGTCACTCTTCATCCCGGGCCACCAATACGATAACTGCAAATCTTTATACATCTTCGTACTTCCGGGGTGAATGGAGTACGGAGATGCGTGAGCCTCTGTCAAAATCTCAGCTCGCAGCTGATCGACGTTCGGTACCCACACCCTCCCACGATACTGAACGATGCCATCCTCCACTGTATACAAGAGATTACCTCTAGCCTCATCTCTCTGTCTCCATCGCTGTAACTCCTCATCAGTGGACTGTCCCTCTCTAATCCGATCTCGCAGAACTGGCTGCACCGTCAACACTGACAAGCTCGGTGCATGGCCACTCGGATAACACTCCAAGCCAAATCTCTGAATCTCGGTCTGTAGTGGTAACTGCACAGTCAAACATGATACCACTGATGACTTCCGACTCAAAGCATCGGCCACTACATTAGCCTTACCCGGATGGTAGCTAATGTCACAATCATAGTCCTTCACCAATTCCAACCATCTGCGCTGTCTCATGTTCAACTCCTTCTGTGTGAAGAAGTACTTGAGACTCTTGTGGTCTGTGAAAATCTTGCACTTCTCGCCATACAGATAGTGCCTCCAGATTTTCAAAGTGAAAACCACTGCTGCTAACTCCAAGTCATGCGTCGGGTAATTCTGCTCGTGAATCTTTAGCTGCCTCGACGCATACGCAATAACCTTACCACACTGCATAAGCACTGCGCCTAAACCCAGTTTAGACGCGTCGGTGTACACCACTAACTCCTCGTGTGGTACTGTCATCGCTAACACTGGTGCAGTAGTGAGTGCTTCCTTCAACTGATAGAAGCTCCTCTGACAGTCTGAACTCCAGATAAACTTCGCATTCTTCTTGGTCAAGGAAGACAAGGGTACTGCAATAGAGGAAAAACCCTTGATGAACTTCCTATAATACCCTGCCAAACCCAAGAAACTGCGAATCTCTGAAGCATTCTTCGGAATACCCCAATTCTGCACTGCCTCAACCTTAGACTGATCAACTGCAATCCCATCTCTCGAAATAATGTGGCCAAGAAATGCCACCTGCTCAAGCCAAAACTCGCACTTGCTGAACTTGGCATACAAACGATGCTCCCTCAAGGTCTGCAAGGCCGTCTGAAGCTGCTGTCTATGCTCCTCAATGCTCCTAGAATAGATCAAGATATCATCAATAAAGACTATGATGAACTGATCTAAATACGGCTGAAAGACTCGGTTCATGAGATCCATGAAAACCGCTGGAGCATTGGTCATCCCAAAGGGCATCACTAAGAACTCGTAATGCCCATATCGTGTCCTGAAAGCAGTCTTGGACACATCTGCATCTCTAACACGCAACTGATGATAACCAGATCGCATATCGATCTTGGAGAACACTGATGCTCCCTGCAACTGGTCAAACAAATCCTCTATCCTCGGCAATGGATACTTGTTCTTCACTGTGACCCTGTTAAGCTCTCGGTAATCAATGCACAGTCTCATACTGCCATCCTTCTTCTTCACAAACAACACCGGGGCTCCCCAAGGAGAAAAGCTAGGTCGAACAAAGCCTTTCTCTAACAACTCCTGAATCTGCTCCTTCAACTCTTTCATCTCGGTAGGAGCAAGCCTGTACGGTGCCTTAGAGATAGGCACGGTGTCTGGCACTAAATCGATACTGAACTCCACCTCTCTCACTGGTGGAATTCCAGCAACATCCTCCGGAAAGACATCCGGAAAGTCACGAACCACCTCTATCTCTGATAATGATCTGCTAGATGGCTCTGTAGTCGTGACAACACTCGCTAGAAACCCCTGGCAACCCCGTCTCAACAACTTCCTCGCCTGAATAAGAGATATCACCTGAGGAAAATCACTGCTCTGAGATGCATGAAAAGTGAACGGGTCGCCTACTGCAGGTCTCACTGACACTGATCTCCGACGAAAATCAATCGAAGCTCCATTGACTGTCAACCAGTCCATACCCAAAATGAGATCAAAACCACTCAAAGGCAAAACTACTACATCTGCTCGAATGGAATGTCCCTGCAGCTCTAACTCCAGTCCTCGAATAACCTTCGAGGTAGAAATAATCTGCCCTGACGGCATAGTAACATCATACCCACTATCGCTACTCTCAGGTGTGATGCCTACCCGCCTGATAAACTCCAGGGAGATAAACGAATGCGTAGCCCCTGAATCTAGCAACGCAAACGTGGAGTTGTCTCCAACTAGAATTCTCCCTGCACGCAGAAAATTTCCAACAGTTTCATACCACTACTTAATCTTCCCCAACGAGTCACTACAAATTCCTAACTCTAATCATAAGTAAAACATGCTTCCTATTCTAACATGCAGTTAAATAACCCAAATAACAAGAATTCCAAATTAAAGACTAAATTTTCAACCAAAGGAAAAATTAAAACACTAGGGATAGGATGTACCGGTGATCAAGGAGGTGTCTGGATCTACCTCCTCAGCTTGCATCACGAACACCCTACCAGCGGTGTTCTTCTTCCTGGGGCAGTTAGCTATCTGATGCCCCGGCTCTCTACAGTGGAAGCAAACTCCTGCTCCCAATAGGCAAGGTCCCGAATGCATCTTCTGGCACTTCGGGCAAGTAGGATGAGCTGTGGCATTAGGGTCCCCGCCCCTCGGCTGCTGCGGCCTCTGCTGCTGTGGCCTCTGCTGCTGATTCGGGCCCTTAGCCGGCCCTGTATACTGCTTCTTCGCAGGAGGCTGCGAAGATGGACGCTGGTATGCAGCCTGAAACTGCCTCTTCCCCTGCTGCTCCCTCTGGATCTCTCTCCGACCCTCCTCGGAACGCAAGGCTCTACTCACTGCAGACTCGTATGTAAGGACATCTGCCATACGCACATCATGCCTGATCTCAGCCTTCAGGCCCTCCACAAACTGTCGCATCTTCTCCTGCGGACTGTCCGCAATCATGGGCACAAAGTGACAGCCCCTCTCAAACTGGCTCACATACTCCACAACAGACCTGTCCCCCTGACGGAGACTCATGAACTCACGGATCATGCGGCTGCGCACATCCTCAGTAAAGTACTTGGCGTAGAAGATACGCCTAAACTCCGTCCACGTCAGTGTGGGCAAGTGAACTCCCCTAGCTGCACCCTCCCACCATAGGGCTGCATCCCCTCTCATCATGTATGTCGCACAGTTCACCCTATCGGTGTCTGTGATCCCCATGTAATCAAAGATGGACTCAAGAGAGCGAATCCATCCCTCAGCCACCAAAGGATCGGTGGTCCCAATAAACTCCTTAGGCCCCTTCTTCTGGAACCTCTCAGCCACGTCCTCCTCATGGGATAGTCTGGGACGTGCAGCCTGCTGCTCCAACAGAGCAGTAATCCCCGCCATCATCGTAGCACTGGCCTGCTCCAATGCTGTCATAGGGTTCTGCGGAGGTGGCGGTGGAGGTGGAGGTGGAGGTCCCCCACGTCTATTCACTGGTCTGGGAGGCATTCTGCACCACCACATATTTATTTACGTAAATCGCCATGCATAACTAAGTGTTTAAAATTAATGCTAACTTAAATTCTAGAAATTAAATCATGCTATAAACATTTAAAACTTACAGACCGGTAGCGTGGATTTCTGAGCTCGCATAGCAGTAATGACCCCTCAGAGGACCGTGCTCTGATACCAACTGAAACGACCCTAACTCTATAATAAATAAATATGCGGAAATTTTTTTTTTTTTATACTACTAAATAAAATATGTACATATATGCCCATACATATATGCACAGAATAAAATATTTAAAATAAATACATGACTAAATAAATAAACAATTAAATACTTAAGTAAAATGCATTCTTTAAAATAAATATCAGAGTCAACCCTATAATTAAAAATATACTGCATAAATAAAATGAATAAAAAGTGTGCATGTACTAAAAATATTTAATAAAATATTCAAAAACCTCAACCCTCGAAAATATTTAAAATGTATCATAAAACAACATGTATGGTGACTCAGAAGCTGTCACGGTCACGGGGCCACTGCTACATGTCTGCTCATACGTCCTCGCCTCCGGTGGGTACAATGTCATTCCCAACGTACTCACCTGCACCATACCAGTGTAGTGAGCCTAGAGGCCCAACATGCTAACATAGCAAGGGTTTAAAAATAATTTAAATCAATTTAATACTAATACATACATATACATGAATGAGCATGCTTAAAAATTTCATAACATAACTTACTTAAATAAACATAAATAACATAATACATAACATTATTGAGCAATTCATTTTCTAACATAGCATGGTTGTATCCGTAGTGTAACCTTAAATCATACATTAAATACTGATCAGCGTGGAAACCTACGTACGTGGCCGGTGACGAATCACCTCTTAAATTGGCAGTAAACTGCCCTTCAATCATATGGGGACAAGTCCCCCTTAAATTGTCACACTACTTCAACTTCCAACATAAAATATTTTTATTGCTCAACTTAAACATTAAATCATGCATAAAATATTATTTCATGAATGCATGTACTTGAATAAAATGTGTGTCCTTCATATATATTTAATTTAATTTTCTTACTAACATATAAATATTAAAATAACTTAAATGCATAAAAATAATTAAATATATATTCAGGACACATGCAAATTTTCTCATGGATGGTACTGGACTGCTGGCCCTAACACTCAAGCCCAATTACTTAAATCTGGCCCATTAACACTGAGACTGGCCCATTAACATACTTAAGCCCAATAAGATTATTCTAAGCCCAATAAAATAATTTAAAGCCCATTAAAACATCATAGGCCCAAAATAACTTAATCTGGCCCAATGGGCCCAAAAACCCAAAGACTGGCCCAATAACTTTTATGGGCTCAAAAGCCCATAAAATTAGTGGACTAACTTAATTAAAATTTTAAAAGTTCAAATAAAATTATTTGGGAGTCCAAATAATTTTATTTCAATTTAATTGACTCAAAAACCCATTAATTCATAACATATTTTAAAAATAAAAAGACTCGAGCCCGGCCCACCAATCCCAGACCCGGACTAACTTAACCCGACCCACTAACCTACTGACCCGACCCGGACCCAAGACCACTACCCGATCCAAACCCACCCAGACCACCCAACCCGACACCCCCATATTCTACCCAGCTCTTCCTCGGCCGTGAGCAGCAGGCTTTGCGGCCTGCTGCCGGCCAGCTCCGGCCACCCACCGGCCGGAGCTCCGCCACCCCGACGTGACCCACGCCCGGACGGTTCCAACGAGCCATACCTTGACCCATCTCGATCCCTACACAGTCCTAGCGAGCGACGCTTCGGAAATCCCGTAAACTTCCAACCTACTGTGCAACCATGGTTTCTCCCGATCGGCCGGCTCTCGACTACGACTTAGACCGGCCTTGGATTGACCCTACGAACTCTATCGCACCTACTGAACACGAGCCAGCAGCCTAGGACCGTCCATGCAAGGAAAAACGTGAGATGAACGAACACAAAACCACCTGCTTCAATCCAACAAAACCCATCGAGTTGTTTTTTTTTTTGAAAAATCTGAGAAAAGCTACTGCTCACGCACACACACATATAATCACTAATATGGCACATTAAAATGGAAAGGAACATGCCTTGCACCGTAGAATGGAAAGACGAAGGCGTAGATGACGATTCCGGGACGACGGGGCGACGAAAAACCAACCCAAAAACTTGAGGGGATCGGCTATGGAGTCCTTGAGATTGCCTCGGCCGATGGAGAGGATGATGAATAGTGGGTGTCGGCTGAGCTTAGGGAAAACGTGGGGTTGGGTAGCTTAGGTTTAGGTTTTAATTAATAAGATAGGTTTTAGGTAAATTAAAAATTATTAATAAGGATTTTAATATATAATATATTGCTTAGAACTCTAATAAAAAAAAGAATCTGATAAATAATTGAAATTCCCGAAATATTAAATTAAAGGAATTTTAAAAATACTAAAAAGTCAATATTTTGGCTAATTTTGGATAAAATTGGACTCCTAAAATTAAATAAAATTAACTACTAAAAATTTTGAGATAATAAAACTCAAAATAATATTTTAGGACTCTAAAAAAGGCTCATAAAATAATTTGGGTGGAAAGTTGTCATCTCGTCCGTCCACGGTCCCGTCTACGCGATCAAATAATTAAAATACTAAAAATCATAAAAAAATCACTAATTATGGGTTAAATGCTTAAAAAATTAATTAAATCATGCACAAATAGTTCAAATAATTATTTAACCCATAAATCATAAATTTAAATACTTAAATATCCTAATTATGCATGCGGATTTACGTAATTAAAAATACCGGGTGTTACAGCCACCTTCTTGGAGAAGGAGTTCTTATTGGATAAGAAAGGCGAGATGATGGAACTCGAAGAAGTTCGAGAAGAACCCGAAATACAAAATAACGATCCTACACCTCAGGAACCATTGCTGGACACGCCTGCACCTAGAAGATCCGAAAGGACTTCTAGACCTCCAGTTCGATATGGTCTTCTTCTTGAAGGGGATCAAGATGAACCCGACATTGGATGTGATCCAAGAAACTTCAAGGAAGCAATTTCTGATGCGGATTCAAATTTATAGCTTGAAGCTATGCAGTCAGAATTGGATTCGATGCATACAAACCAAGTTTGGTCTTTAGTAGATCCTCCCGATGGAATTGTTCCAATAGGGTGTAAATGGATCTACAAAAGAAAGCTTGGGCCTGATGGTAAGGTATTGACCTACAAGGCGCGATTGGTGGCTAATTATACTCAAAGGCAAGGAGTTGACTATGACGAAACCTTTTCACCAGTTGCAATGTTCAAGTCCATAAGAATCCTAATTGTCATAGCTGCATGGTATGACTATGAGATATGGCAAATGGATGTGAAGACTGCTTTTCTTAATGGAGACATTAAGGAGGAAATCTATATGAAGCAGCCTGAGGGGTACACATCCATGGGAAGCGAGCATAAGGTATGCAAGCTTCAGAGATCAATTTATGGTCTAAAACAAGCATCAAGAAGTTGGAACCAGAAATTTGATGAAACAATAAAAGATTTTGGTTTCATCAAGAACCCGGAGGAACCTTGCGTGTACAAGAAAGTAGTTAAGGATGCGGTGACATTCTTAGTACTTTATGTTGATGACATCCTACTCATTGGGAATGATGTAGGGATGTTGCAGTCAACAAAGATATGGTTATCAGGTAGATTTTCGATGAAGGATTTGGGAGAGGCATCCTACATTCTTGGGATACAGATCTATAGAGATAGGTCTAAGAGAATGATAGGACTCACTCAATCAACCTACATCGATACCATATTGAAACGGTTTTCAATGGATGGGTCCAAAAGAGGACATCTACCCATGTGTCATGGAGTTTCTCTATCCAAGTCTATGTGTCCCAAGACTGATGCAGAGATAGAGAATATGACACATGTACCATATGCGTCAGCTATAGGTAGTATCATGTATGGGATGATATCTACCAGACCGGATGTAGCATTTGCTCTGAGTGTCACGAGCAGATATCAGTCTAATCCTGGTCAAATGCATTGGAAAGCCGTGAAGGACATTCTTAAGTACTTGCGAAGGACTAAGAATATGTTCATGGTGTATGGAGGACGAGATCTCAAATTGGAAGGCTATACCGACTCTAGCTTCCAAAGTGATGTGGATGACTCGAAGTCAACCTCTGGATTTGTGTTCATGCTCAATGGCGGTGCTGTCTCTTGGAAGAGTTCCAAGCAGGACACCACAGCGGATTCCACCACTGAGGCTGAATACATTGCAGCATCAGCTGCTGCTAAAGAGGCCGTTTGGATGAGGAAGTTCGTCCAAGAGTTGGGCGTTATTCCTGAATTTGTTGGTCCAGTCCCGGTGTACTGTGACAACACGGGTGCCGTTGCTCAAGCAAAGGAACCAAGGTCTCATCAAAGATCCAAACATGTACTGAGGAAATACCACATAATCCGGGAGATTGTGGAAAGAGGAGACATCATTGTCGAACGAGTGGCCTCTGCAGACAATATCGCTGATCCGCTTACTAAGCCCTTGCCAGGACCATTGTTTGACAAACATCGCGAAGCAATGGGTCTACGTAGTATGACTAGTTGGCTATAGGGCAAGTGGGAGATTGTAAGAGTGGGTGCCCAGTGAGCCAACTGTGTGGCTATGGGCTTTGATGACTCTTTGTATAAACAATCTTTTTTTTAATATTATTTACACTTTTATTAATGGCAATGACTTTATATTACTTCATATTGTTATATTGTGATATACTATTGTTGTTTTGATAAAGACCTTGAATATACCATAGTGTATGTAAGATGTGGTAGAACATGGGGATGTCTATCATGAAATACATTTTATAGTCACTGTATATTCTAAAAACCGTTCCTAGTCGATTGAGCCGTCCGATAATAAGGATAAGGATCGCTCGAGTTTGAGACTAGCATTTGCGATGCGGAGTACCACGTTTCATTGGTAGGGAACATGGAGATGTTCGAAGCATGCAAATGGATATTCATAGGATGAATAATCGAACTACCCTATCCGGACTTTCCAAGTGGTTATCACTTATCGAGTGGATAAAGTCCGCGGTTTTGGTTGTACACCATTAGTCCTTACGACTTGAAACATCATGGAGACTCTATATGCTAGTGCTGTGCTTTGACTCGTTTACCGACTCTATGGGGGTCATCAGGTGTCGAGATTGGGTACAGTTACGACACATATAGGAGTCAATGCATTGTTGTCAAGGATTCACCACATACTTGCGAGTGTGGATATCCTATGCGATCTGAGGAGATATTAGTGTGACAAATCTCTGGCCAGAGTACTTGATGTGATTTAAGAAATGGTTTCTTAGTAGCACATGCGATGTCACTAATTTGATCTTCAAGATGTATTGCATAGTTATCGAATCTTGAGCGACTCTCGATATACCAATGGTTGTTGATTCGATCGGGATATATGGATGAAGGGACCGTACTGTACTCTAACCAAAATCTACTGGTTCTTGTAGGCACTATCAGTGATACCTAGGGAATCATGGGGCGATGTTGCTAGGCGCTTTACCTTGATTCGTTGGGCAAGTCGGAAAGTGTTGTTCCGAGTCACAAGGAGTTGTGAGCCCACGGCTAGCTGTATCCCTGAACCATTGAGGGTCACACAGTGTAATGGAGTTTTAATCCCCGTTGAGATAGTTAAATTTAAAGAGTTAAATTTAATGAACTAAGGAGTTGGACTTCTTAAATAAGAGTAAGGGAGTAGGATTTCCTAAAATGACATAGGGATGGACATTTTTGGAAACCACTGAATTCGGATTCAGGAAAATTTATTTTGACTTTAAAATGTGCAGAAATGGTTTCTGTGCACATTGGTGAAATTGGTTCATCGATCGGAGTCACGATGAATTTTATATTAATTTCTGAACGTGCGGGCTTTGCTTGTCGGGCCCTAGCTTATGACTAATGGGCCCTAAGGTGTTAGTGGCCTGCATTATAAATAAGTTATTGCAGTACAGAAATTACAGACAACAGGTCATTTTTGAGAGACAGAATTCGAAACCCTAGCCTCCTCTCTCTCTCACAATTCGGCCGGCCCCTCCTTGCTCTGTCAGAGAATTTCCGGTCTGTGATTTTTAATTGCAGTCAGGAATAACGAATCAGATTCGTTTAATCTCTTCGCAGAAAACTTCTGACAGATTTTCTAGTGCAATCTGTCAGAGGGATTTAAACCCCATTCGTGGACCTGATTGAAGGAGTTCATCAGTTCCTGGGAGATACAAGAAGCGCAGAGAAATCTGTGTGGTGTCCATTAATCTCGCTTCGAGATTGGAGGTAAAATTTAATTAATTGTTATTTGAATTTTACACACACAATAATTTAATCGTTGAATGGTTGATACCCACACCATGGAATTGTTCCATGATAAAAAATTTTAAACTTCCGCTGCACCGGGTATCAATCGTGATTGATCTGACCGCCAGTTTTTTCCAACATAGGATTCCTTTTTATTTGATCATATCAAATCTACACAAATAAAGAAAGATAAATATCAGATATCATATGATAAATATTCTAATCAGCTTATCAATATCGCAAATAGGAAATAAATTACATAAATAAAGATTACTTCATGTCCAAGAAAGACAAAAGATATTAAATAAATTTTTTTTAAAATAGGATGATTTTAAGGAATAAAATATTTCTTTCAAACTTCATCAAATTACGCTGAGATTATTGCGCTACATGAAGCAAGTCGTGAATGTGTTTGGCTAAAATCAATGACACAACATATCCAAATTTCTTGTAGATTATCAGTAGACAAGAAGCTTGTGACATTGTATGAAGATAATGTTGCATGTATTGCTCAAATGAAAGAAGGATACATCAAAAGTAACAGAACCAAACATATCCCCCAAAGTTCTTTGCCTACACTCAAGAACTTGAGAAGAACAAAAATATCGATATCTGTTACATTCAATCAAGTGAGAACTCATCAGATCTTTTCACAAAGGCACTTCCTACGACAATATTCGGAAAGCATATATATAACATTGGGATTCGCAATCTACGGAATATGTGAAGAATCACTTGTGTTAACATGTGGGGGATTTTACGTGGCTGCACTCTTTTTTTCTTGCTATGATTTTTATCCCACTGGGTTTTTCCTAGTAAGGTTTTTAACGAGGCTGCATAAAACACGTAATGAAGACAATCATCATATCACGATCATCATCACAAGGGGGAGTGTTGAAAAATATATTATTATTATTATGTTGAATATTGAATATTGAATATTGAGTTGTAAAATATTGAAAATTAGTGTGTGATGATGTAGATGATGATGTTTTAATTTTTGGACTAATCTCCAAATTAGATCTATAAATAGGTCTCTTTATTTGTGTAGAAAAACACAATTGAATTGAGAAAAAAAATATTATAAAATGTAAATTTTGATATATTTTAGTTTTAAAATTTTTATTTTTTATCATATATTTTTACCATTTCACAACAATAAAAACATTTTATTCTAAATATAATGTCTAAAAGAAAGCCATTAGCGTGTGTACTAGTGTAGCAATCATGCGAGAATAGAGTCCAAGAATTGAGACACGTTAAAATAAAATAAATCCAGCCCCGGAAACAGCTCCCATTCATCATCACCCACCTTCATTTTCCCATTAAACAAATCCATTCCGGTCGGTGAATTCTTCCCACTTGCATTTCTTTCTGTGCATCCGCATTTCACACAGTTTTTCTAGTTTTTTTGCTGCTGATTTTCTTGGCTGATGGGTTCTGAAAGCCCGTTTGCAGCTCAGAAACGGACTTCCAGCACACTACCGACCACAGCCGCCGCATCCAACGGCGGAGGTCGTGGCCGCGCCGCCGGTATCCTCCCACGTGGCCGGCAGATCAATAAGACCTTCAACAACATCAAGATCACGATACTATGTGGATTCGTTACTATTCTGGTGCTCCGCGGCACGATTGGTATCGGCAACCTGGTGTCCTATGAGGCGGATGCTGAAAATCAGAATCTCCGTGAAGAAATCAATCGGATCCTCGCCGAGATTCGATCGGATAAGGACCCGGATGACCCGGAGGACCAAGCAGAGGAGTTTTTCAACCCGAACAAAACTTTCACTTTGGGGCCCAAAATCAGTAACTGGGATGGAGACAGAAAGCTGTGGCTTGAAAAGAATCCGATGTTTCCCAATTATGTTAATGGAAAACCTCGGATTTTGCTCGTCACAGGTTCCCCACCAAACCCTTGTGATAATGCTATCGGGGATCATTATTTGTTGAAATCTGCTAAGAACAAGATCGATTATTGCAGAATACATGGGATTGAGATTGTGTATAATATGGCTCATTTAGATAAGGAATTGGCAGGGTATTGGGCTAAGTTGCCTTTGATTCGGGGGTTGATGTTGGCTCATCCTGAGGTGGAGTGGGTTTGGTGGATGGATAGTGATGCTTTGTTTACTGATATGGCATTTGAGATACCTGTATTTAAGTACAAGGACCATAATATGGTTATTCATGGTTACCCCGATCTGTTGTTTGATCAGAAGTCATGGATAGCGTTGAACACTGGTAGTTTCTTGTTCAGAAATTGTCAGTGGTCATTGGACTTATTGGATGCTTGGGCTCCAATGGGCCCCAAGGGTCCCGTTCGTGAGGAGGCCGGCAAGATCTTGACAGCAAATTTGAAGGGTCGGCCCGCATTCGAGGCAGATGATCAATCTGCGTTGATATACTTGCTGATTTCTCAAAACGATAAGTGGATGAATAAGGTTTTTGTTGAGAACTCATTTTATTTGCACGGATATTGGGAGGGTCTAGTGGACCGGTACGAGGAAATGATTGAGAAATACCACCCGGGACTGGGTGATGAGAGGTGGCCATTCGTGACACATTTCGTTGGCTGCAAACCTTGTGGGAGTTATGGGGATTATCCGGTGGAGAGGTGTTTGAAGAGCATGGAGAGGGCTTTCAACTTTGCGGATAATCAAGTTTTGAACTTGTATGGCTTTAGGCATAGGGGATTGGTGAGCCCCAATATTAAGAGGATTAGGAATGAGACTGTTACTCCTTTGGTGTATGTAGATCAGTTTGATTTTCGTCATTCAGTTCATCAAAAGGGTGAACCTAAGAGTTAGCTTCTGCACTTCTGCCTTCGGCAAAGCTTTTAGGTAATGTGACTTTCAGTTACAAGTTGCAATTAAGTTATTTGTATTTTCAGTCTATTGTTGAAATTATTAACCTATAAATTATCTTGGACTTACCTGTATTTCACATTTTCTAACCATTTAGGAAATAGAGAAAGACTATGTCTTTGGTAACTGTCTAATTTCATTGTTCAACTAATTCTATGAAAATGCAATGTAGCTTCGTTATCCTTTCAAAATCTTGTTATTTCAGTATAAGCTTGTTGTGGTCGGCTCTCATATGATTTGTTTGCCTTGTAACAAGCAACATTCCTTTACAACACTAGTCGAATAGTTAGCGTGAAATGCTGGTATACTAGCTAGCAGATTGTCACTAAATCTTTTGAGCACACTTATGCAGTCAGAAATCTTCGAGCTAAAGATCTATTTATAGATGATATAATCAGCCACTAGTCCTCACCATTGTGTTTGTTTTCGACAACCAGCTTCTGGATTAGAGTTTAGACACAATGTATGTTTGCTCGCTACTTTATTTTTAATGCAAGCCTTCTGTAGCATCTGATAGACATCTGATAACTATTTAATGAAGTATCCTCACCATGTCATTCTCTTGAACTGTTAATTACGGTGACGATGCTTGGCTAGGCTGTTAAAATGATATGTATGAGACAATATGTTTACCTCGTTCCACTTTCGAATTCTGATAGGGGTATATTTTCTTATTCAAGACGTATTATGTATTCAAAAGTGTAGAGATAAAGTTTGAGTTTGATGCATTATGAGGCCTTATTTTAATCAGGAAAATGTTGCTTATTTTCAATAGTCACCTTAAGGGCTGAGAGTTTGCACACGGAATTATGTATTGTCGTCGAAACTTCATTGGTTTGTAATGTAAAAAAAATGTTGATTTCGTAACCTATTGACAAAATAATTGAAAGAATGTTGATAGCTGTGATGCAAGGCCTACGAATTTTGGTAATTGTGACGTGGATCTGCTGGTTGAAGTCATTTATATTGGCTCAAATTTTTAGTTGTTTTGATGGTAATTCCTTTTTCTCTCATGTTTAACATATAAAATGATTTTTTTTTCCTGAAGCATGCTTGTACATGAACGCAGAACCTAGTACTTTAACACTGAGGTTACTTATCTGATTAAAATATTATCAACATTTATTTATGGAATTATGCCCGATGCCTCCTTATGTAAATGATCATTCCTAAACCAGATGCGAGGATAGAAGCTAGAATAAAACTTTGTAAGAAAATATCTCGAGAAATCTATAAAGATAGAATTAGGTCTCAACAAGAAAACGGATGTTTACAACCAATTACTTTGGTTGATTGGTATGATAATAGCATGTTACTATCACCTTGCATGTTGAACATCATTTTTTTTTTATCAAGTTTGTTCTTTTATGCAGCTTCGCCGTATGCGGATTCAAATTCAAGTCCTGCTTACGGTTAAAAAGGCTTTCTTGGAATTTTCATCCCGTTGCACTGTTTTAAGAATGCCGGAGAACAAGGAAAGAAAGTTGTCCTTTTAATGTTTCATATTTATTCCGAATACCGAAAGTTGTTTTTCATTAGGAATGCTGTAAACTCTCACTATCCCAAGCTTGTCCAGGAGGATATTGTGCTTTTGGGAGAATGCAAAATGATAAGTTTTTTCATACGTTTATTACTTACTCTTGATTTGTATTTGGACAGAGTTAGCTTTTATTAGTTCACGCATTTTTTATTTTCATAATATTATTGTAACAATTCTGGCAAGCACAGCGTACATGCGTACTAAGTTAAAGTCTGCAACAATTCTCGAGATATACTATAGTTTTTTTGTATAATATGGGTTAAAAATTAAGGCCCTTGAATTATTGGAGCAGACAAGTACTCCAAGGATTTGATCCTATTTGATTATGATTTTGTGCATAATATATATATAGTTTTTAAAGTTAAGGCCCTTCAATTATTGGAGAAGACAAATATTTCAAGGATTTGATCTTATTTTATAATAATTTTGTGTATAATAAATGATAAAATGGTGCTCGATGTAACTTACAAGATACAACCATGATTTTCATTATTGCTCTCACGAAAACTTCACACTATGATAAGAGCACAAAAGTGGCAAGCTTGGAGTGCAACTTTATGATTCCTCACAATGGTAGCACTCAAAATGAATTCTACAAATGGACGTAGTTCATCCAGCGACAAGGTACTTACTATAGGAGAAAATCTTGGATCTAAGATTCAGTTATAACAATTTTCTTCCATTAAAAAAAAATGAATTCTACATAAATGGTATAATTACGTTTTTTTAAACTAAAATCGAAATAACTAAACCAAGTTTAAATCAATCATTATATAGATGATTATACATATGACATCAAAGTAGTTGCTCAACGGTGCCGAGTAGTGGCGGGTACTTCGATCCTGCTAGGGGTAAGGTCAGATTTGATCATCCATTATTTTCTATGGGGTCCAATAAAGTGTGAACCTCACATGAAAATTTTAAATCTTGATCATTGATCCTATAGAAGAATACTACTCGTCCATAAATTTTACCATAAATTTTAATAAACTCATACACCACTTTCATGACGAATGAAGAAATAATAAATAGAAATATAAGATTACAAATCGCTTTTAATTATTGTAAAACTTGAAACTATAAAAAAGATGTTGACTATAATATTTCACATCAAACTATGTCTAATAATAAATTTATCGACAAATGTAAATTGAACAAGTTTCGCCCTCCATATTTCTTAGACGCAGCAATCAATCAAATTTCTTTTTCCTTTTTTGAAACATAAACATATATATAAATATTAGCTTTGGTCGTGGATTACAAGTTTATCCAAAAACGATGGGTAATAATCAGAAAACTTAAAAGAGCAACCACTATACAAAGTCTTAGATGCCAACACATGAGCAACCAATGATCAATAGCAGCTAGAGGGTGTTGCAAAAGCAACTCTTTTATAGAACGAACTAACAAAGCTTCCATCGCAAAATGTGTACAATTGGAGAGTTGGTGAATCACATTAGAAGCATCAGATTCAATAGTCCACCTTGACCAATTGTAAGAAATAGCCGGCAAAATACCTTCTTTTATAGGCATCATCTCCGCCAGGTGTGGAGCGAAGGAGCCTTGAAGACACATAAACGATGAGACAATCACCTCACCAATCCACACGCATCACGAGCAACAATTCCAACTTGATCCATCGAGTCGGTACAACAGAAAATGAGCTCCGTGATGATGGTACTGGATTACAAGATTCAAACGCCACCAATAGAGAATTAGCTCAATCAAGGATCTGTGTCTCACCATCCCGTCGAGCTTCAAATACGAACTTGTTACGGGCATCCATAAGCTCCAGGAGATCATCGCAAAAAGTTTCCAGTCATTTCGTTTACCATTAGCAGTCACCCATTCCCACAAATCGAACAAAGTGGATCCCTTAAATCCGACCAGCAACGGCCAAAGAGCCGAGAGAGTCCAGACCCTTTGAGCCGCCTGACATTTCCACAAAGCATGAAAGTTAGTCTTCTGGAGAAGAGTGACATCGCGAACAAACTGGATCACTGAGTATTTTCCGAGATAATAGGTTTGCTCGACACGGTAAGATCTCCTTTAACGCACGCCAAAAGTGTATCTTAATCTTATTTGGAATTTGTAGACTCCATAGTTTGTGATAAAGAAAACCATATTTCCTGAATTTCCTGCACTGCTTTGTTCACCTGAGTCCATGGCAAGATTGTAACCACTCTTTAGTCTTTACAGTGGAATCCCCAGATTTAGTGTAATTCCATTTCCAGATGACATACAACCCTCCATTATTAATGGAGGGCGTGGTTATTGGTCGAAATGTCATAGGTCTTAACAACCATGGGTCATTAAACACACACACCTGCGTACCTGAACCAATTCTCCAACGTATTCTTTTTTTTAACAAGTCTCGTCCCCATAAAATGCTACGCCATGTATAGGACGGATTACGGCCCATTCGAGCACTCAAAAGGGAGTCTTGCGGAAAGTATTTGGCTTTAAACAGTTTTGAAACAAGAGAATCTGGTTGTGACAGCAATCTCCAAGCTTGTAAATGAGCCTTTGAGGAGCAAAGAGGCAGAGATATGAATAAAGGACCAGCAAGACAGATGATACATCTAAAGACTAACTTTTAGTGTCAGAGTGCAAAAATTAAATAAATAAGATATTGCATAGCAGACCCAATACAATGTGTTTATTCATTAATATATTGAAGAGCTTGCATAAATCGAATCAAAATTTCTTGAGCCTAAACACTGTAACCTGACTACATGACTGAACTACACAGCCTATTCTTTACAATTTCTCTATAGTTTCTTCTATACAGCAAAGTTTTATGGAAACTTGAGCGTATACTAGAAACCAAACTAATTTATATGATACAACAAAGGAATCTAGTGCTGATCTACCTACAAGGTTAGTGCTCTCTGTACAAATGTCGTGGTATACATTTTGATGAAAGATCTGCTTATACAACTTGAGTCGCCTATCCTTTTGCAAGCTGATGTCCCAAAGGGTCAAGGCACCTAAATCGAGCCAAATTCGATGACACAATCCAACCAACACGAAACCTTCCTCTCGACAAAGGTGAGAGTGCCAAAATCATTCCCCCCGACAACTCATTTGGCCTGAGGCTTGTGATAAATTAGATAGTTGCCCATCCAAGCTGAAAAGTGTCATGGTTCACTTCTCGATTTCCTTATCAGCACAACTTCAGGTTTTGTAAAGCCTCGACAGCTCCCTTCAACTCCATGTTCTTTGAACCCATAAGGCAAATAAGTTCAACAGAATTAAAAGCTCATGGCTTGTCAAAGCAGCAGAGTGTAGATCAACAATCTTAACTCATCATATGCTGACCACTATGAAAGAAATCATCAAAATATTAAGCAATTCTCAATCTTTTACGCCTTTCTTGGTTAGATTTATTCCCTTTGCGTTCTCCATTTCAGCCTCTTTTTCAGCTTTCTTCTTTTCTAGTTCAGCCTGTTTACAGTTTTCTTCACGAGCTTTCTGAAACAACCTCACAAAGTTTAAGAGGGTTGCAGTAACTGCATACATGTTAAGATATTGACTCAGTAATCTGCAATCGAAAAAGTTGCACGAGAATAGAAAAAAGATCATGACGCTACCTTGCTCAAATGGGCATTTGGCTGGATCCTCACCAAAATATAAAGCTAGTGCATCTGCATTTCTTCCCTGGTAAACAATAGCATTGATGAATGCCATTATTACGACGGTCACATGTGACGTTATCTAATAATTTTCACAAAATACTCCAGGTGGACACATACCGCAGTGGAATATAAGTTTGTTACAGAGGACACTTCTATCTCGGCAGCACCAACAAATTCTGTCAAATTCTGTCAAAGAAAATAAAAGTGATCTTCTGGAGACGTAGCTTTAAAAACGTAGCTTTAAAATCTTTGGAATAAAAGAACAAAGAAAAAATAATCCACAAAACAAACTTCAAAATAAATTCAATTTTTATGGTGGAATTGCACGCTTACAGCAGGTAAAAATAATACCTTGCGAAAAGTTTCGGATACAGGACCATCGTTCTCTGAAGCTGCCAACTCCTGCTTTACCTTTTCTAGACCCTTGATAATGGCTTGCATTTCCTCAGCCAAAGATTTCAATTGTATCTACAAAGAAACTTCTTATTATGCAGGTCTGTTTGCAGCCACTTAAAATATATGATTAACTCAGAGATTTAATACTAACCTTTGAGGCCGTTTCCAGGCTAATAAGATCTTTGTGAAAGTCTAAAAGAGATGGTGATTTAGATGCAAGTACCTAATATAAAAGATGATAAAACACAAATGAGTTAATCAGCAGTGACCTTCCTCAAAATGACCTAGCACTCTTAATGTAAATGGCTACATCATGGAAAGCAGTGGTCTGCAACAAAGTGAAGATGTTCAAGGGTTAATTTTTTCATACCACAGAAACAAAGCTCAATTTTTTTTTTGTGGTACACCATGGCTTTTGAAACCCACTAATCAAGAATACCTATAAATATAATTGACAGACTGAACAAATGTCAGCAGTCATTACTCAGTTGTTGTACATAGGTAATTACTAATTTAAGCCCTTTTCCTTTGTTATAAAGGTTTGTTGCAGGTAGTCACACAAAGTAACGTAGGCAAATAAAATTAGGCACTCTAAATTGGCGTTGGATGGAGAGAGGTAAAAAGATAAGGCATTGGAAGCTGCATTCTAGCTCATGGATCAGGTGGAAGTGTAAGAACAGCAGTATATACATATATATATATATATATGGAGAGAGAGAGAGAGAGAGAGAGAGAGAGAGAGAGAGGAGAGAAAAAAGAAAGAAAGATATGGATCGATTAGAGTGGAGACGAGATAAAGTAGAAACTGAAGATGAAAACAAAGCTTCCAGCTGTACTTTCAGATCTTTAAAAAAAAAACTGTACAACCAGATTCAACAAGAAACCAACGTTCTGCCTGTTCCATTGCAAACATAACATTGGGACGCTTATCCCAGTAAGACAGAAAGGAACGGCGGGCAGGTTGAAGAACTGGTTTCATAGAATTTATGACTTTTGAACACCGAACACGTGATACATTGAAATATCTTGCCAGGACCAATGAATGATTAGTAAAAAATTCAAAGCTTTATTGATAGATCTTAGTCTTTTTCCATCCCACCATCTCCCTTCCATCAGTCTTGCACTATATCATACTCAACCAGTTCCTTTGATATAATCCAAGTAAAACCATGGCAAGTTCATAACACGACTTTGTCAGTTATCACCGAAATCCGATTTTCCAATTTCTCATGGACACACCTTTGCCGTATTTCTTTCTACACTGAATCTCAAGCCCACCACCAAATATAGTTTAGCACAGATGGGAAGGGAAGCACCTCAGAAAATCTGGCAGTTTTGGAAGATACATGTAGAATGAAAAATGAAAATTAATCATTGTTTTGGAGAAATGGGGGATCCACTAATTCATAAATTTTCTCGAATTTGTAGTTGCAGTAGCGACCATTGTCAATGAATTACAGCACATATCACTTAAATTATATAGAAATTGAAAATATATATCCCACCCACTAGGTCCAGTCAGATTCATTCTGAAACTCGGAAGGCTGATGATGGCCAATCATAATATGGATTGAGTCATGCAGGAAAATCAAAAAATAAAATTTTATCGTATTGAATTTGGATGTAAACAAATCGAGCAGGTAAGCAAACTTCTCGAGCTGGCCCAATAAATCTTTGACTCATATTTGAAGTTATCAAACTCGACCCAAAATTATTTTGTTCCATAATTCGTGATCCGCTCATGAGCCTCATATTTTATATATAAAGTATAATATAATTATATCTTTTATATATATAAAGTTTCGGACATTTCGAGCTGTTGAACCTTAATATTCGAGCAATATTTCAAATAGCAAGGGAATAGGTTTAAATATTTTGAGTCAAACTCGAACTCAAACTTCATTTGAGCCGAGTTAGAGCAAAAAAAATAAAATTTTCAAACTTCAAATCGAACTCGAATATACTTAATTTAAGTCAAATTCGAGTGCCAAATTTTTGCTAATCTTCTGCTCGTTTCGGTTCGTTTACAACTCTATATTTAACTGTATATTATGATAGCCGAGGAAGCAGTAGAGGTATTTGGGAGACCAGCTACAGAGAATTAAATAAAAAAATAAATAAAAGGGCCAAAAAGCAACGGGTCAATACCTTACACAGATAATGCATGAGTGTCATCTTGCTATTGGAGGCACGTGTATCAGTAAGTTTCAAAAGACTGTCCAACTTGAATCCAACCGCTGCACCTGAATGTGGAAACAACAATGTCAGATTAATCTTCCTAAAGTCTTCATATTTTTGCCACGTGATATAGCGACAACACTATTTTAATCCAATATGTTTCCCCTTTTGGTTCTTCTCATAGCTTGGGCCTGTGGATCCAATTTATTCACACACAGCTACAAAAAGAGAAAGGAGGGGAGCGAAAGATATATGACAGAAATTAGAAGAGGTAGGCAGACTTGGCCAAGGGTATGATCCACCTTTGGATTTACCAGTGTTCTAAATGGCGGCCTAGGCGAGAGGCGGCCGGCCTTTGCCTTTGTCTCAGGCGGTCGAAGTTTGGGCGAGGCAGTCGAGGCGGGTCTGAAGGCGGGTGGGTGGCGGTCAAAGACAATCAAATTTTTTTTCCCTTTTGAAGACTAGTAAACCAATTTTGAAAAACCATAATTACTTATACCTACACTTTCCATTCAAATGTCAAAAATCAAAACATAAAAAGAGCCAACCCACAAGTGCCTCTCTCTTCCTCCTTGCACTGCCGCCAGCCGTCGTCGCCTCCAGCCCACTATGTTAGCTTTTGTATATCATATTTATAATAAAATCTTGTTCTAATTCGTTATTTTTATAGTTTGATTTATATATATTTATTTGCAATTTATATAAAGTATATTGTATTGTAGTGCATTAAATTTATTTATGCATAAACATCATTTAAGTTATGCATATATTGTATGATTAGACATAATTATAGAGTTTATTGCATCAAACCTTCATGTGAAATATTGAAAATTCACATTTCTCCACTGTGAAATTTTAATAAACATCTCAGCCCTTAACCTTTTGTAACCTTTTGTAATAGTTACACGTTTAACCCTTGTCACGACGATTTTGTTAAACATGAGCTGTTTTTGCGCCAAAATAACCATTTTTTTAATAATATTAGGATTATGATACGAAAATGACCTTTTATTATTGTAATAATTTTCATATCTACTCATATACATCATCCACATCAAAATAAATAATTATTCACAAATACGCGTGATGTATTTGAGTAAATATGAAAAATACTACAATAAAAGAAAGACAGAGTCGTACTCGGTACTATAGACCTAATATTGTACCATAGACCTAATATTATCAAAAAAATTGTTTATTAGGCGATGTAACAACGGGTGCTCAATAACTCTTTGCGGCAAGGGTTAAACGTGCAACTATTACAAAAGGTTAAGGTCTAGGGTGCCTATTAAAATTTCACAGGGGAGAAGTGTGTATTTTCAATATTTCACAGGAGGTTTGGTGCAATAAACTCTATAATTATATATAAAAACTAGTAAAAAAATTCAACCACCGAGGAGGTAAGCGGTCGCTGACCGCCCCGCCTACCACCATTTACAACACTGGGATTTACCTGCGTTTGTTTTTTTTCCCTCTCTTTTTCTCATCTTCTCCTTTTTCTTTTCTTTTTTTTTCTGTGTGTATGTCAGTGGACATGGTTTGGTGGGTGATCGGATGTGGAAATCATGTAAGCATTTCAGGTTCACTTTTTATGTTTGGAAGGTCATTTATGCATGATAATCGCAGAGTTTTAAAAGAGTAAAAAAAACTTCACTTATGCAGTAAGGTATGACATTTATCAGCATATGCAACAGGTCACACAGTCCAAAAACTAAAACATGACACTTTTCATGAAAAGGTTAGTACCTCTGGCAGTTCCCTGATTCAACGTATTTCCAAGATATAAAATTTTCTTCATGATTTCTTTCAGTTTGAGGGATTGTCGAACCTAGTGCAAGTAAAAGGTAAAGTTATCAAGAATGTAAAAACACAACCAACAGACGATCATCGGCATTTCTCATGTACCTCTTCACAAGAAGAATTTACAATGGTCAAGCTTTTTTTGAAATCAGAAACCTGAGATGAAACACAAATTTAGGTATGCACACCATGAAATTCTCAGGAAGTTCATAAATGCCCCACAACAAACCTGAGAATAGAACAGAATCTTGAACAAGAAAACCCTAAGTTTAGATTCAACTCGTGGCACCTTCATCAGTTCCAGGAAAAACTGAAAGATTGAAGTAAATCATCAAACAATGCATCCATTTAGTGTTTAGAAAATATAAGAAAAATATTGTTGTTTAAATTTTAAAAGAAAGGTAAACAAATAACACACATTAAAGGAAAGGAAAACATAAAAATAAAAAAACACACACACATATATCAAAACAAGTTCCAACCAAAGTAAGATGGTCATTGCCAATGCCTCGGATGCACTTTTTCCCAAGTTAAGCATGCCAATGTCAAACTAGAGGATATTAACCAATCTTATCTCAGAAATGCATTTCTATGTAGAACTGAAAAAGAATCTTTACAACTGATCAAAACCATAAAAGTCATATGCAGTGTACTGACACAGTGACACCTCAAAAGTTAAACTATGCTGTGACTCAAAAACTGATGCAGTGTACTCTAAGCATTGAAGACAGTAAATTACAGCTGTGGGAAAGATTAATTCTCTCTGAGACATCATATGAACCATCCGAGACTAGAATAAGTCATAACAGTGCAATAGGCCTTTTTGAGGGCTATGATGTTGAGACTGAATTCATTATGGATATAAAGAGAAGGGGGTCCAATAGTACTCAAAAGCAGGTTTCCAGAGACATCTTGTAGCAAATTCTATCAGATATCACAGAGCACGAAAATAGTTCCGTGACTACACAAAGACACCAGCAATAGATTTCCAAGGAGTCAGAATCCAATTTCTATGTCACAAGTTTCTCCAACTATGCAAGCATGGATAAACGAACAGTGTTGGTGCGGTCATTGGTGTACAAGTAATCGCAATTGTACTTGTATACACAAAAGTTCAGATATTGTCAATAATCAAAATGTACCAACACAGTATCAATGCTGACAATTAGGCAACTCTTCCTACAAACGTTCAAAATCTGATTGCAGACTGAAGTTTCAATCAGCTTCAGTAAACTCCATTCCACACTTACACTCACGCAAGCACACACATTATATATTTATATGATGAAAGAAATAAAAAAAAAGTCAAAACAACTCCCCCCCCCCCCCCGCCCCCCCCCCCAAAAAAAAAAAGGCAAGCTCTTATGTTGTGGCATCTGTGTCCATATAGGCTGAGCTCAATACTGGTTCATTGAGGTACTCTTAAAATCCTACCTCTTCGCATGACAGACCATTATTAACTAGTACTTGGTCAAAAGCATAAGCTACTGGGACACAAGGAAGTGGATGCATCCATGCACCACAGACACAAACATGCCAAGCAAAATCAAGAACAAAACCAACAGCAAATAGCACAAGTCGTGATCTGGTTTGCACACCTGTTCACATTTGCCCAAATTATCAAGGTCTCCCGTATATCCCTAAAAAGTGAAATATAAAATCAATGAAAAGTAAACAACCGATCTCCAGATTAGTGAAAATACCGTGAAATTATGTCAAAATACATGAGGAAATAAGCTTCACCTTGAGAAGTTCCATCTCTTCCTTTGTTGGACAGAATTTAATAAGATTTTCAACTTGATCAGCATCTAAAATTGATTCATCCAAAGCAAGTACTGCAGCCTGTCAAAGTGAACCATCCATGCTGTTGTAAGAATATTGAAAAGCCATAATTTAGTAGGTAGAACCACAAGCAGTTAGGAGGTAGGATCACCTCCACCCACAGAGTCTTATTTGAACATGAAATTAATTAACAGAAAGTGTGGAAAAGGGCATTTTTTCAAGAGCTGATGAGTAACCTGGGCTGAAAATATTTAACTTCAAACTCCTATCTATCTTTCTCTAATTTGCTCCTTTTTTTTTTGCAATTATGTTAACCATTGTTCTAAGAAATGATAGATCATGCAAAGAATTTTTATAATATTAGTAATATGCGATACATTTGTCTCCATTCAGCAGAAGAAAGGCTTCTGAACTCAATAAAAAAACCCAACATTGGATTATGACAGTCAGTAATTGGTCCCAACACCACCATATCATCTTATATAACTTTATTAGGTACTTTTACTCCACAATGTGTGATCTCAAGTCAACTTTTGTTGCCTCTTCATCATTGTATCGTCGAGTCATTCTGTTGGAAGGAAAACGATTCAACACAACACAACAAATTTATATCCTCATGCATGCATAACGGTTTTACACAAAAATGCATTCGAAGCTGGACGAAAGTTTTCCAATAATAAAATTATAGTTAGCAAAAGAGATAAAACACCAGTTTTGGTCAAACATGTGGTGGTTGTAAACTGAATGAAATTACATACTGAGAAAAAAAATACTTGATAGGAAACTTATGGCATATTTAGCTTACCATCATGTCTGGAAGTGGCATTTTCACTTTGGTCAGCATAATTTCGGTATTATTTGCCCTCCTAAGGTCAACCTACAAAAGAGAATGCGTCGAATGAGAAACTAAAAGTAATAAAACAAAATTGATCAAAGTGTGAAATAGGTACCAACCCACGTATTCAAATCAGTAATGACAGCCTCGTGATCCAAAAGATACACACCGCAAAAGACAGGGAGAAAATAATTATAAAACGAGCGAGAAATTTTTAACTACATAGTCTGGGTCCCAATGCTCATTGAAATGGGAGAGATAACCGCCTCAAACTTACTGTTAATTGAAGTTAAACAATCCAAACGACGCGGAAAATTTGCAGAAAAAGGCTAAGCTACACTGATATCAACCATTTTATGTGATATTTTCCTTGAAGCAATAACTTAACAATGAAGCGCCATAGATTTGTTTTGGTACTCTCAGGATCAGCAAAGCCCGAACACTCTAGTTCTTGGTTTCAAACTCTGCCTAGTTCATCGAAAGAGTCTGGAAATTTATGTATTGCTAAGTAGAATAGCTATTAGAATAAAGTGAAATAGTTAAATCTGATTTATCGCCATTGGACAGGTTTCCTTTGAACACCAATTCTGAAATTATATCGATATCTGGACAGAGAATAGTATATTGAAATTTACGTGTTGCCAAGTACACTTGCTATTAGACTAAAGTGAAATAGTAAAATCTAACTTATCACCATTGGACAGGTTTCCTTTGAATGCCAATTCTGAAATTATATTGATATCTGGACAGAGAATATCTGAATAGCATAATTGTGCATTCACGAAAAGATTCTCTATCTTCATGAGGACAACACAAATGAACGAACCATCTGTCACCAGACAGTCTACTTTTAGGTGTTCTGTAACTATTTGGTTGTTACCTATACGTAACTTCACTCAATTGAACTAATACGTACATAGTACATCATCACAATTTCACGTATACAACCTCATCAATCATGGTGGCCTAGAATCTATTAACCTTGTATTTCCCCAAAAAAAAATTTCCTGCAAGAGAACGATCATCAGATTCACACAACATTACCATATGGACTTTTTCAGGCTTAGATCCAGCAGACTTCCGGCGACCACCAGATTTGCCTCCTGCACTATCTGACTTTGGCACTGTCGCAGAGAATAGAGTCTCAAGTTCCGACACATCAAACTCTGGTGCACTAGATTACAGTGCAGAGTGTCAGCAGAGCAAGGAAATCAAGAAGCAATAAAGAAAGAAAATATAAAAAATTGTTACACAATGCTATGCTAGGTAATTCGTTCTGGGGATTGGCAAAGGAGTGCTAGAGATTTTCAAAAAATTAGTAAAAACAATGAAGAACAAGCAATCCCCAATTCCAAATAAAAAATCTAAATCAGCAGAGATAGAGAAATACACTTGAGGTTCCCCGTATCTCTGCAATTCCTCCCACAAGCTTCCTTGTAATGCCCTAGTAACCTTGCTCCAATGAAGTGGTTTTAAGGTAGATCTTCGAGGTGCTGACATACCAGGAGGACGTGCAGCTCGCCCACTACTTGCTGACAACCCTCTCCCATCTACTGCCGGTCCTTTTGCACCAAATGGTGGGGGTGGGGGTGGTCCAACACCTGGAGGTCCGGGGGGTGCCGGTGGACCAGGGGCCCGACTTCCAGGAGGGGGTGGTGGAGGTGGACCTCGTCCTCCGGGTGGAGGAGGTGGAGGTGGGCCTCGTCCTCCGGGTGGAGGAGGTGGAGGTGGGCCTCTTCCTATTGGTGGAGGCGGTGGAGGTGGGCCACCAAACATGGGCGGAGGCGGTGGAGGTGGGCCACCAAACATGGGGGGAGGTGGTGGAGGTGGGCCACCAAACATGGGTGGAGGTGGGGCTCCAAGTGTGGGAGGACGTGTTGGGCCTCCAGGAAGAGGTGGAGGTGGGCCTCTTCCTGTGGGCGGAGGTGGTGGAGGTGGGCCACCAAACATGGGTGTAGGAGGTGGTGTTGGTCTTCCTGGCGGAGGCGGAGGTGGAGGTGGGCTTCTTCCTGTGGGCGGAGGTGGTGGAGGAGGGCCACCAAACATGGGTGGAGGAGGTGGTGTTGGGGCTCCAGGAGGAGGTGGAGGTGGAGGTGGAGGTGGGCCCTTTCCTATGGGCGGAGGTGGTGGAGGTGGGCCACCAAACAAGGGTGGAGGAGGTGGTGTTGGAACTCCACGTGTAAGAGGAGGTGGGGGAGGTATTGAGCTTCTAAGAGGTGGGGGTGGTGGAGGTGGGCCACTAGGAGGTGGAGGTGGAGGTGGAGCTACGCCTCTAGGTACTGGAGGCGGTATTGGGTACATAGGCAAAAGTTGTGGTGGTGGTGGTGGTGGGGGCGGTGGCGGCGGCACTGAGGCCTGAAGAGTACAAGGGACAAGTGGTTCTAGGACTCTATTGGTTGGGGTTGGTGTTGGTGTTGGTGTTGGTGTTGGTGTTGGTGGTGGTGGGGGTGGAGGAGGAGGAGGAGGGGTCATAGCACGTACAAGCGGTGGAGGTGGAGGTGGAGGTGGAGGTAGCACACCTAATGATGGACGTAGTGGTGGCTGTGCATGAGGTGGGGATGGCACAGTGGTAATCAGTGGAGATGGGCGTGGTGGAGGTGGAGGTGGAGCTCCATGCAAGGGAAAATTTGGCACGCCATAAATTGGAGGTGTCGGTTGGTGGTTAAATTGGGCGCTGAGTGAAGTCAAAGGTGGTGGTGGAGGAATCTTTATATCGGAAGATTTTTGCGAGACCGATACATGATTAAACGGTGGTGGTGGTGGTGGTGGTGGTGGTGGTGGTGGTGGAGGCATCTTTATATCGGAAGATTTTTGCGAGACCGATACATGATTAAACGGTGGTGGTGGTGGTGGTGGTGGTGGTGGCGGCGGCGGCGGCGGAGGTGGGTTGGGAGGTGGAGAACTTGGTGAAAGTGCAAGAACATTACTCCCAGATGACCAAGGTGGACGAGGCGTCGATGGAGCTACAGATGGTAAAATTCGACTAACATTCTGAAAATTAGAAAGGTTGGAAGGTCGGGCAGGTGGCGGAGGTGGAGATGAAGGTATGGATGGGAAAATTGGACTAATGTTCTGAAAATTAGAAAAGTTGGAAGGTAGCGGAGGTGCTGGTGGAGGAGGAGGTGGTGGGAGAAAAGTCACCTTCAAATTGGTACTTAAGTTTGTATTTTCAGAAGATGAGGACGTTGATGGAATAGAACTGAGTAACTGAGAAAATTCTGTACTCTGGGAATATGGCAATGGCGGGGAAGGAGGTGGGGGAGGGGGTGGTGAACTTTTAAGAAAAGTAATGGCAGCTCTTGCAGATGAAAATGGTGGAGGTGGAGGTGGTGGTGGTGGTTGTGGTTGAGGAGGAGATGATGGAGCTGGACTAAGTTCATGGGCCTCACTCTCTATCTTTGGTGATGACAGTAGACTTGTGGAAGAGGCCTCTTGGACAGGTGACAAATCTAATGATGATGGACAAGATGAATGCTTCCCATGACCTGGTGCGATTGGCCTGTCAGCTATAGCTGTAGATTCTGAAGATGGAGTAACAGATGGGGATTTAGATTTCCCATGAGGGGGAGAATCCTTGCCAAGAGATAGTGCTGCTGGAGCACTGTTATGTCTTGACGGAGGATAATATACATGCATTGAATTAGTGTAAGAACCTTTATTAGAAGGTATCCACCTGGATACAGCATTTGGCTTTGCTTGTCTTGCTAGGGGACCCAGCGACTCTTGCTGCTTAGTTTTCTTATTGGAACTAATAGCATCTGAAGAAGGTTTTAAATTGGTGACTGGCTGCTTTTTTGTGACTGTTGAGAACCCCTTAACCAACTTCTGACTATCATCATCGGCAACAACCAACTTCTGACTATCATCATCGGCAATAGAATTCTGCTGTGAACCTTGATTTTCAATCTTCTCCATTACGGTGCGCGGTTCCAGACTTTCCTTGCTCGCTTCTTCAGAATTCCCATGCATACGCTCATTTACAGATATGGTTACGGCGTTACTAGACACATCAGATATCCCTGACAAGGAATCTATTTTGATGCCCCCATTACGTAAGCGTTCATCATTTGAGTCCAACTTTATGCCTTGTAAGTGAATTCCCTCATCTGCTGCACAATCTTGAAATGCGTGATGATCCAACTCATCCTTCAAGATTTCTTTATTACGATTTTCATCAACTTGAGCGCTAGCTTGGTCTGTAAGGTCGTCAGTCTCCCCCTTGGCTTCCTGACTATCAATAACACTGCTGAAAATCTCTTCTGCCTCAAAAAATTCCTCGGGTGAAGCACCTTCGGTTTCATTGCCATCATCACTTACTGCTTCAATGGTGGTAATGAACGGAAGAGAATCAACATCTGAAAAGAGCACCTGATCCAGAAAAGAAAAGGGTCAAATTCTGAATCTTCAGAGACAGAGAGACATAGCACAAGCAACACAGAAGTTTACCTCTGATCTGAATTCCTTTATAAACTGGTCCTTAGCATCCCAGAGAACATCAACTTCATCACGGGCCAGCATCACGACATTTGACCTGACAAATGCTGTATGCAGCATAACTCTGAATATTATTTCCTCCCTCACTAGATCATCGTCAAAATGTATACATTCAAGAACAACATCTCCTTGAACACGGCAATGAATATCAATTTTCACTAGTTCACACTCGTCCTGCAGTCACATATCATAAGAACACCTCATAAATTTTCTTTTTTTTTACAGCTTAACCTATTCAAAATTAAATAGATGGATTGTCGCTTACCTGACTATACAGACGAATATACTTTTTCAACTTAGAAGATGAAAACAAAAGTTTTGAACTTCTAGTGGATTCTTTCAATGAAGGATCCTGACCATATACACGAACTACAGGCCGGCATCCTCTCCCACCATCATATAGAGGAAGGTTTCTAAATATAATACAGTCCAAAGCCAGAGGCGTATCTGAAGGAGGCCAATCTGACCCAAAATTTCTCCTTGAAATGTACTGAAGATATCTAAGTTGAGACGGCTGTGGATTCAAAGGAGACAAAAGATGAAGAAGTTCCCTTGGTGCCTGCTTGTACACCATTTCTAAAGTCTTCTGCTCCCCGGTGTACTGCTTCCTGTATAGAAGAAGACCAGCCAGCATAAATGCAAGGACAGGCCATCCTCCCCTTTCACAATGCATCAAAAGAACATTTTGTTGGCCCTCGAGGGATAACCAGCTCTCACTGGATCTTAAGAAATGGTGGATCATTTCCAACGGTAAAAGCGGGCACCCTTCATATTGCCGAGGGTAATCCATGACTGTCATGTCATACTGAGATAATATATCAGATAGTTGGCTCCGTCGTTCCCCTTCTTTAAAATTAAAAACCATAAAAGCAGCATCCGGGTAGTGATCTTGTAACTGAGCCACAATCCCATTCATGTATGATCTGTATTCATCTTCATCCAGCACATCAGTGGAGAAGCAGCAATCGAACACTACATGGAGAACAAATCAGATAGCATCACCACATCGCACAAATCACAGACTCGGTAAGAATCCTAAAGCTGTTTCCAATGGAACCAGGTTACATTGCAAAACTCACAAGCCATAAAAGACGATTTTCAGCAAATGCAGTACATAAAATATTTCATAATTTATTTATTACTTAAATCTGCAAAATAATTTAAAATAGGAGGAACTATAAAAGAATACTGATATGGAACTACAAAATAAAACTTTATTTTAAAACATGTAACCAATGCCTTGGAAAACAAAATTGCTTTCATTAAAATCATAAAATTTAACACCGCCTTTAACAAAAACCAAAGCAGCAAGCTGATAAAGGTTTTCGAGCAAAGAAGTAAAATGATGCCACAGCCTAATGATCTGAAACCCTTTTCACCCACCTGAAATCTTAAAGTTCGACAAATTTAAAATTTTGCTTTGCTGAATATAAACTCAAGCTGAATTAAAATACCAAACTCTGAAACATCAACACTCAGCAGCTCTGTATACTTTCAAAACAAACTACAACATAGAATTTTCACACTTAATTTGAGGATAACCAGAGTTAAAAGCTTCAACTTTTAGTAAAATAGTGTTTAAGTGCCTAACCAAGTTAAACAGCCAAAGAGCAAGAAATTCAACTCTTGAAGTAATCAACCCCCAAAACTGGCCCCTAACTCCATTTCGGAGCCCTTGATTCAAACATTGTTGAGCTAAAAACCCACAAAACAGCAATAAGAAAAGTGGCCACAACATACCATATACCCTTTCAGAAATCTCAAGAAGCCGATCAGGCGGCTTCCTGTAGAAGAATCGTCTGAACAGCGCCATCTAATGGCGCTGTTTTGCCCCCGATCGGATCCAAAACCCCTTTCTTTCCAGTCCTATTTCCCAAATATTCCCCTCCAAGTCGACCCAGCTGACCCCCAGATCTCCACAACCCGCTAATCACTGCCACAATGCAATCAAGAATTCAAGAATCAAACAAACCCACATCGAATTTCACAATTCCAGCTGAGGGGTTTTGACCTTGAAGCAATCCAACAGTAAATCACCAGAATCCAACTGAAAAATCCATTCAAAAACTGGTGGAATAAATCCAAGAAAGGGAAACCTCAAGCAGTGTCAGTAGTAAAAATTAATGGATATTGAATTCTTAGGGTTCGGGGTTGGGGAAGAAATGCGACGGGGCAATTAAATTCGGATTGTGATTGGGAAATTAATGAAAATAATGTTCAGACAAACGATTTAGATACAAGTTTTTTGGTTAAATATATGATGAAATAATGTGATCTTTTCGCCATTTGCAAAGGCAAAAGGGGGGAAATTGGATCGCAGGGGGAAATGACAGAGACAGACCCGACCCGGACTAAAGGGACCCGGATTTGTTTTTTCACTCTTTCAGTTGTCTTTTTTTTACTCATTAATTAATAATTAATTAATTTTGTTTGATAATGTCACGGGGCTGTGACTCAAAACACGGTTGTCAAAGATTAGACATTTATAATTTGGTGTATTATTTGGTCGACGAATTCATACCACGGTATTGTGATCTATGTATGTATATATAATGAAAAAATGATAGTTTTTTTTAAAATCGGATTGGTATTTATTTCATAAAATTAAATTATGAGATGATTTTATATGAGTTTTTATGAATCGTCAAATTTAATATTTAATAATTTCAAAGATTAATAAAAAAATGTATTGCGGAGTAAATATCAAAAAAATAATATATTTAAGAATTAGCCTCTTGTATTTGTTGTAGCTTTTTTCTCACGTCATAAAAAAAATTTAATATTTAATGATATAAATTCATTGCAATTTTTTAAAAAAAACAAATTGTAAAATCGAGTCTTTGCTGGTTTATAATTATTCAAGTCAAAATTTCCAAATCATAATTGCTCTTAGTGAAGATAATTATGGATGTCGGATGTTTTTATTGAAACAAATCATATAAATTGTGACAAGATAATATATATATATATACACCATAAAAATGTAACAATATATTATATATTTATATATTAATGGTAGTAAAGTAAATTTCCAAATCATAATTGCTCTTAGTGAAGATAATTATGGATGTCGGATGTTTTTATTGAAACAAATCATATAAATTGTGACAAGATAATATATATATATATATATATATATATATATATACACCATAAAAATGTAACAATATATTATATATTTATATATTAATGGTAGTAAAGTAAACTATCAATTTTTTTTCCGACAAGGTAAACTATAATTAGAAATTCACTTATCTGTGCAAAATTATTTCGGTAGTTTTTTCGTATGGTTTTGAGATTTTATTCTTTTAATTATAAATTGCTTAGTACATCCAATTTCACGAAATTTAAATTCAATATATTTAAAGAAAATGGCATTTTTACCTGTGAAATTCATTTATTTATTATTTAAGATTCCCAAAAAAAATAGATTTCATGGGGAAAATTAATCTATTGAAATACACCTAGTCTGATGAGTACTAAACTACAAATCTCGCAATAATAAATGAAAAATTTTCGTTGATTTATATATTAATTTTTTAAAAAAAAAACATTTATAAGTTATTATCAATCATTTTTGGTCCGAAATGTTTCAAATGTGCTGAGGATTTTTTTATTTTTTATCAATGGGCAAATAATTTCAATCTCAACAATTTTTTTCCATTTGCAAATACAATAATTTATATACCAATTTAATATAATGAATTTGACTCGGAAAAAAATAATAAACTTTTCTGAAAGAAAGATTTGAAATGACAAAACATCCTGTTAAATTTTTTTAATCCATTGCAGAGTAATTTATCTACACAAATAACATGGATTTATTATTATGGATTTGAAATCGTTGAGATGAACCAGAAGATTGAATTTATAGGCATTAGTACATTGTTTTGGGGACTAAGAATAAGAATCAAGCTGAGAAATCTAATGGAAGAGATTAAAATTGCTATTTTGATAGAATATTATATTAAAACTTTCAAAGAGGTATATGTATCAAAAAGAATAGAATGAACAAACATAATCTTCCCTTCCTAGATCTTGATTGATGTATGAGCTCGGATAAGAGGGATCCATTTTGGTCTCTTTTTTTTTTTTTTTTTGCAGCATCGTTGTAGCTGAGAGAACGCATTCGGCTGTGGTTCCCAAAGCCGAGTTGGTCATGCTTGCTAGTCAATATACAGCTCAATCCTTCTGCAACAAAGAAGCTTTTCGTTGAACGACCATGCCCGGATTGGTTATCATGATTAGATCAGCTATTCGCTTCCATGGACAGCTACAAACTAGTACACAGGCAGTTGCTTTCCGTTTCGCTTAACTGCATTTAGGAAACAAGAATTTGTTATGAAAAGTCTTTAACGAATACGTTCATTCTAAAGGGATGGGATATGTGATTTGTGAACATCCTAGTGAAGCAGTGGAAGAAAAAAGGGTCTATTGGGGCCTTCTGCCTTGTAGAAACTTATCTCGCTGCACGTCTAGCGGATAAAATTAACGATTTTGGAATCTAATTCACTTCCAAGATGGATTGTCCTACCTCTCTGGAACCATGATCTTCGAACTGCCTGGCGGATTTGACGTTCGTGCTTTTCCAAGAGTTCATCGATTCTTTGTGATTGAGTTAGCAAGGGTCCCGAAAATTCAACCTTCTCCCCCTGTTCTTGATACACCTGTTTCATGTCCCACTTAAAATAGCAAGAGCAGATAAAATGGAAGATATTTATGAAAGAGAAAACGGCATAAACCAGAAAGACAGTATTTTTTTTTTCTGATTACACGTAAAAGCTTCGACCATTTTTCGAGACAAGAAGTTTCAGTTTTCTGATGCCCATTATGTCACAACCAAATAAAAATAATTCACACAGAGAATCAACCTTCGATAGCTAGAAGTTTAATCGGGTATGAGTAGGCGTTTTTTTCTAACTATAAAGAGGATAAAAAAATTGTCTTATACTGAACTCTTTTGGTAATTGAATGATAGAACTCTGAACATGTATTATTTAATCTTCATAAAGGTTGTACTCCATAAGAGTGGTAATAGTATCACATTTTCAAGAGAAGAAAAAATGATGATGGTGATAATATATACTTGAAATGTACTACAGAAAGAAGTTTTAGAGTTACCGAATAGAGTCTTCTGGCAGCAGCCTCCTCCTTATGATAAAGTGCCTTGGTCAATTCCTGAGAGTGGTACTCATCTGAGGTATCAAATGAATCTGGACGTTCTAATTGGCTCCATTGTTTGAGCATTTGGGGCTTGATGCTTTCACATGAGTCGTGACGTTTTGTATCAGAAAACTTCCGATCACCATTCACTACCTCGCAATTGTTCTCTCCTATTGAATCAAAGCTATTCTTCAAATGCAAGGCACCAGAAGATTCAAGAATTAGGCTTCTAGAGCTAGACCTACTTCGTGATCTTAATGATGAATTGTTCATTCTCCCTTTTGCCCAGGCAAAACCACTAGATCCTGAAACTTGTAAAGGGCCGGGACAAGTATCATCGCCTTGAGATGGTTTTTTTACGTGGGACACTTCTTTGCTCCCCATAATTGATGGCTTAGGTGGCTCCCAAACTAAGAATCCATCTCCTTTGTTATTGTTTATGCCATCTCCATTCAACTTCAGTTCAGCATGCTTTTGAGGAGGGAGATTCTGTGCACGACAATGAAATTTAAAGGATGATAAAAATTTATGCGTCTATAGTTCTCTATTCCACAGATGCAGATACGAGGACACAGATACGACACCATACAGATCCCAAAATTTTTAAAAATGAGAATACGACAAGGATATAGCTGTTTTACGTGTACATATACACATACACGTATATAATTATATAAATATATTAAATTTGATCAATAACTATCTAAAAATTAAAAAATAGTTCTTATGGTACTTGGTATAGTCAAAATGCCACAACTGGTTGTATCAGGAGCGATCAAAATAAATTCATTAGCTGTAGCAAATAGGATATTCACATTCCATTTCTCGAGTAATACTTCTATGTAAACCTATAAAAGTGTCCTGTTTATACATATCGAGTATCCATATCTAGAAAGCATCTAACAAAATAGGACACGAGTATGGGGATATATTAGAACTGTGTGTATTATAGATATTTGTACAAGTTTAAAGGGGAGAGAGAGTGACCTCTTCTGGTGCAAGTTTGTTCATTCCGTTGGGTCTCCTAGTTGGCTTCCTCGTTGTTTCAGGTCCACCACGAGATCGTACATCAGACCTTTTCCTGAATACAAGGAGCAAATCTTTTATAGTTTGACTTTAAGGAACAATCATTTTCAATACCATTGGATGTAAGAGAAATTACCGGCTGGCCTCTTCACGAATTTTAATGTCAATCTCTTTACTGGGAGGATACTTTGGTAAGTTTGACGGATCACAAGCATATGGCTTTGTCTTGAAATACTAATCATTGTGAACAACAAGCAAAGGATTAGAGTCATTCTACTTGACATGAAACTTAAACCCAAGCACAATTTGAAACAGCAAATGCCCTATCAGTTTCTCTTCTTTTTGTTTCTTTTGGTGAAACCCTATCAGTTTCACATCAGAGAAATGCAAAGTATTAAAAACAATAGTGTACGGAAATCCAGAAATTTGCATGTGGCTATCAAGGGTCCAACAAGAATACCTCCGACGTGAGGGCTGAAGCAGCCGTTCCCCGCTTGTGCGGTTCCACAGACAAGAGAGTTTCTATTAGAGTAACAGCAGCTTCAGGTAGATCTTTAAAGGTTTGCCAAAGAGAGGTATCGTAAGGATGCTGTGGTTTGAATAACGTTGCATGAGGAAGTTTTGATTTTTTCCAGTAATCTTCAGGCGGGGATCCACAAAGTTTGAAAATTTTGTGCAACTGTTCAACCTGTAAAGAAAGACACATAAAAATTTCATAATTATGCCACATGGTTTAGCACATCCATGCTGCGAATTTGGCTAGGGGAATCAGACCAATTCTACTCTCAATGAGAGTCGTTAACAGACTCGCCCTAAATCCGCATTGAATACCACGTAAATTTAATTTTAACAACAATATTAGTTTTGACAAATGACAACAATATTAGTTTTGACAAATGGTAGATGTTACTTTTGTATGTCATACAAATAGTTAATTAATATTTGTCTCTCAAAAAAATATCGCTCAATACGGAACAAGAAAACTATGGCTCCATTGATTACCTCAGTCCTCCCTTGAAGAATAGGCTTCCCGATGAGAAGTTCAGCGAGTAAGCAGCCAACACTCCAAAGATCCACAGAAGTCCCATATTCAGTAGACCCCAACAAAAGTTCAGGAGGGCGGTACCACAATGTGACCACTCGACTAGTCAGAGGTTGCCTCTGCCCATAAGTACAGTAATTTGCCAATCCAAAATCACCTACCTTCAGGATTCCATTGTTATCTACCAAGAGATTTGCACCTTTTATGTCTCGATGCATTACACCCTGAGAATGGCAATGCTCGAGTCCCAATAACAACTGCTTCATGTAACATTTAACCTACAAAATATGACAGAATAAAGTTCGATTAAGGCATATATTACTGATTAATGTCATTTCTTTTTCATAGCTCATGTTTAAAGAGGTCTAGAAGGCCAGTGCAGTAAAACTCGTAACACTGTCTATCTAGAGCAGAATAATTAGAACCTGTTCTTCGGTGAATGCGATGTCTGGGCAAGATAAGAGTCCAGAAATATCATGTTCCATATACTCGAACACGAGATATATGTTGCATGACGAACGAGATGTGATTAATCCTTCCAACTTTATAATGTTTGGATGGTCTAGCCGACGAAGAATTGTTATTTCACGAGCCATGAAACGAACACTTTCAGGCTCAAAATTGTCAAACCGCACCTTCTTTAAGGCAACTATCTTCCCTGTTTCTAATTCACGTGCTCGAAAAACAGTGCTGTATGTACCCTGACCAATCTGTTAAGAAAAGAAAAGTTGAGATTTTTTGTTAGTTGAATGGCTAACAAAAAAAAATAAGAATGCCGCTGAACAATGTGAATGGATTCTATCTTATAGAATACAGACTGCAGGTAAGATGCTGTTCCGAAAACAGAAACTATTCTTGCCATCATAGTGGCAACGTCATGAGAAGATTTAGCACCTGAAATATTGGTTCAGGAAAGAATCACATAACAGTTGAACTTGCAGCATAAAGGGAGAAAATCTTGATGATTTAAGCTAGTAACTTTCTTTCCATAAAAATCAAGCTTTTTATAGAAAAAGTAGAGTTTATGCTTTCTTCACGCCGCCTGATCTTTTCAATTGCAAGGACAAGATTGAAGACATTATAAGATTTAAGGGCTTATAAAGTGCAACGTCATTTTATTGATCACAAACCACAAGTTCTCACAGGATTAAGAACCGATATTTTGCTCAAACTTTTGCTACAGGAGGCAAAGACCCAGTTAATGCATCTAGACATAGTAGTTATATCTCCACCCCCTAATCATAAATCTTAGCTCAGTTAAACCCTCAGTTCCAAGCTTACCACGGACAACGCTATTCAAAGGATTGAAAACACAAAAAAGAACCATATTTCGGCGTCCCCGAGAGTGATCGGGTGTTTCAAACTCTCCATTCTGCAACTAATTCTTCCACATTTCCATCACAACTAGAAGGCACTTGTTATATATGATCATCAGTTTTCCCAATGAAATACTAAGACACGAGACAAACACTTCCAAGTTACAACTACTACTATGAATAACTTGAATGACAAAGACACAATGAACTACACGATCCCATTTTATCTTACAATCAAACATGTAATCCGACTCAGAACCGAAACAATCAAACAAACCTTTTCAAGTTTCTCGTAAGAATCAGATTTCAGTGGAACCCAACCCTGAATGGCTTCACCCGCAACCGCACTGAGCCAAGCCGGCCAGCCAGCCGCCACCTGCTCACCCTCCACATACTTTTGCAAATTCCCAAGCCGAAAACTCACAGACTCACTCGTCCGACCAGACTCGCTCAACTCGCTCCCCGACTCACCTGCTCCTCTTTTCTTCACCTTCTTCAAGTTCATGTCCAGCTCTGCCACCAAACCGCCGCCTCCGCCGCTACTCCCCACTCGGCTACGACCCGACCCCCCATATAACCCCCCCGAGTGATCCAGTATCGCCGGAGTCACGGAAACCGTCTGTTTCGACGTTACGCAACCCATCAGCACGTGCAAACCACGCGTCACCAACACACCACCACCATAGCTACAAAAACGGAAAACTAACGCCCACCCAGATCTGAATATACTAAATCTTGACCTGGGTCAAGCTCAGCTTCGAGAAAGCGATGCTAAATTCTCAATGCCATTGAAAAATTAGGCATATTTATACACAACAGTCAAGAACAAAACAAAACCCAAAAAAAAACGAAAACCTTTCCACTTTCCACGACTCTCTCCCTCTCTCTAGCCCAACCCTCTTTATATGCGGCAATCGCGGAAGCGTTTCAACTCAAATGGGCTTCACAATCCAAGCAAGAATATGCGCGGAATCAACGGAATGATAGGCCTAAAGTACTCCCATTCTTTTTCCGTAGACTACTGTTGCAATCTTTGTCTCTGTATTATTATTATATATTGTATTGTATATCTCTCTTTCTTTCTTTAGACAAAAAAGCAGCGCGAATCTACACAGTATGAAAAGAAAGTGGCAGACTCTTCGACAACTACTGGACTATATTGACTTTAACCAGCATTTGGCCGCTTGTGAACTTCGCCAATTCAAATTCTTTGTATTCATCTTTCGCTCCTATTTTCCAGTAGTATAATCTTTGGTCCCCGGAAATGTTCATACTACACAGCTCAAATATTCCATGGAAGCGCGTGTGAACGCTAGTAAATGTGGGTTTTGATTTCTTGGTGAAGAAACCATGATTGTTGGTTGGGTAGTTGTTGATTAATAGTGTAATATGATTTCGCATTTTTAAATGTGTATAAACAAACATTTTTGTCCTAAGTTAATTTTTGGGGTATTAAGTTATACTACATTATAATAAATGCATGTTTATCATGTCATTATAGCTAATCATAGTTCTTTTTTGTGATCACAACATGAATTTAAGATCACTATCTATGATATCGTTTTATGGAGAAAGTGTAGGTTAGTACATGGGCATTGTCCATGTGCTGCATATGACGGCTCATATTTTTTTGCACTTGAAAAGTTCATGTGAACATTTTAAGTGCAGTAAATATGAGCCGTTGGATCCCCATTCGAACAGTGATCGAATGGGGTAGCATAGACAAAACCCGTTTTATGATGCTTGATCCGATTCACGAAAAATTATTTTGTTTATATATCAAAATTTATTATTTTTCTGGACTATGATGAATTTCAATGTGAGATCGATTATAAGAAGTCAAATTAAAAAAAAAAAAAATAGGGGGAAAAGCTTAATGATTGCTGCTTCCCACGACCTGTTTTCTTGTAATTATGCTGATATCACTCACTTGGTGACATGATTTCTTCCCAATATCCCATTTCCAATGAATTTTTCAAGACAATTTTTTAAAGAGAAATCTAGGTTTTTTTTATTTATTTTTTGTTTAAGCATGAACTTAATATGAAATGAGATCATGCAATGAGGTATAAAATTTTTAAAAAATTCAACAACCATGTATACTAGTATTAAAATATCAAGTTCCAGGATGTAAATCATGACTTGAAAATAGAGAAATTTCACAATATTGTTTTCCAAATTATTTACCAAATTCAAAGACACATGAGTGTATCTAAAAAATGATATTTTTCCTCATATACTGGGATAAGTATCGATCTTTGCGATGGTTTTAAAAAAAACGTAGTTCAAGTTGCAACGGTTAATCCATTGCAAAATCGTAGCAAAAGTGCGATGATTTTATATGTTTCCGACAAACGATTATGCGACGCTTTTAAAAATCGTCGCAACCGTCTTTTTTTTTTAATGACATTTGTAAGTTAACATCTCATCTCCTGTCAAATAGTTTTATCGATATTTTTTTTTAATAGTAATAGTAATATGTTAAAAATTTTAGATATAAATAAAATATGCACTATTAAAATTTAAAAGCTTTTAAAAACTTTGTCCCAACCGCGGAAGTAGGTTTTGGCCATTATGTACCGGACATTTTGATCTATCAAATTTGCTATATAGTTTTTTTAAAAGAAAAAAACTTATATAGTATTGGCAGTATATTAAAAATTTTAGATGTAAAATATGTAATACTAAAAGCTTTGGAAAATTTTGTAAGTCCCAACTGTGGAAGTAGGTTTAGTGGAGTCGCTAAAATTAATCGGTGTCCAACAACTTCCCTATATTAATCGACCAAATATTGAGAATTCATCGATAAGATTTATTTTTGTTGGTTACATAATATTTTAAAAAAAAATAATTTTTTTAGGGTGCATTTAATGGAATTAATTTTAATTTAATATGCACGAGGAGTGGCTCAAGTGTATTTAAATAAGCAAAAAATTAAATAATTTAGATGCTAATAAATGGTTTGAGGGGTTATTTTTGGAGGAAAAAAATATATGAACCTCTAAATATTATTGTGTTATATTTACTGGTGTGTTGCAGTCTTGCACTCGTAAGTCGTAACATGTATGCTTATCGAAATACATTTTTCTAATACAATACCAAATTATTATTTTCGAGGCTAGACTTATATGGTGATTCGAAAATAATTACATGGGAATAAATAGAATTAAAAAAATTTACATTTCATCTTATTTTTCTTTATGATTTAGTTGAGGTAAATTTATTGAGCTTACTTGATTGTACAATATTAGTTTTTTTAAAGTTCAATATCAAAGTAGTTACTATATCATCTTCTTACTATATTAAATAGTGTTAGATAATCTATATATTTATATTTTTCATGTTGATTGCATGTATTTTTTTTATATTAATAATGAAACCGTTATTACATTTGTAAAAAGAATAAACTTAAAACATTATTTTGAATCTAAAATTTTTTCTTTGCGATCTTTGGTCCTTTATATATCTATCATATTTTAATCTTTTTAAAAGAGCATTAATAATGATCAAAGCTAATGTAATTAAATGATTTGACAAGTGTAGCTGCACTCTATTTTAACTACTAATTTATTTGGGTGTAATAATATTTTCGTGGGATTAATTAGTAACCAAAACGTAATGTTTTGAATGCTAATGTTATCACCAATTTCTGGAGCAATAACAAGATCGCATATTCAATTCACGTAGTTTGAAATAGAGTACAACTATTGCGATGTCCATTGTTGCGATGCATTAATTTCTCATGTTGCGTAGAAAAATCGAACTTGACGTTTACACTGTAATACTGTTTAAATTAAAGATTTATGTTATATCGTTACCACTATCTATAATTTTTCGTTAAACAACAAATGTTTGATTCTACGTTCTCTTTTTAAAAAATAAAAAAAGAAAAAACGTATGACATTTATAAACCAGTTGACGAGAATGTCCACAACAACCTATGCTCAAGTTCACCTAAAGTTATAATATTTCATCCTTTGAGAGCAGCAAATCAAATGACTCATGATCGACGAAACACACTCACATAAGGTCCATAACCAATTTGGTTTTGTTGAACGCAATTCTCATAAGTCTAAAATACTTTGCATATATACATTATTCGAGGTCTTATTTATGGAATGTTATCGGTTTAAAAATAAAGCCAGGCCTTAAAAAATTTATAAACCAATGAAAACCAACCACACTTGGATAATTTATTTTCTTTAATAGAAATACTTGGACCTCATATTTATATTTTGATTTATTACATCCAAATATATATATATATATATACATATATATATATATATTGGATCATTTTTATTTTTTTCGGCGTACGACATTTATTTGTTTGATATGTCACAAGGCCAAAACATATATTTTTATATATTCAACTGTAACTGTTTTAACACATCATGACAAAATACTTTAATTGATCATATCTTTCCTGTGAGTTTTCTACTCCCACTAAGAATGAACCATAAAGCAAATAATTATTGGTCATGATAATATGGAGAATGGTGAAAAAATTGTGGGCACACTCACGAAAGATATCATTATAAAAATTAGAATAATTAATACCACAAGTAATTAATGTAATTACCACAATGTGGATTGTTATATTACTACAATTTACATGATCATTATTCTTAATTAGTATGTACACACTTCAGCACCTATTGAATTTTAGCCTGTAAAATTAGATGCATCTAAGTACTGCTAATGATTGGGTAATATATATATATAGGGTTATGAATGTATTTTACCATGAAATATGGTCTGATAACAGTTAATTTTATCATTAAAATGTGGGAAATTTTTTATTTCTTTAATAGGGAAAAAAACATGTCAAAGTTTAGTTTTGGTACACAAACTTTTATTTTTTTGTGATTTGGTCCAATTGTTGATGTGACAGCTCGACACGTCAGCATTTTTTGGTGTCATGTCATCATTTTTCGCTGTCATATCAGCATTTTCTGGTGCCACATAAGCAGTTTGATCAAAATTAATGAAAATTAAAATTTAGTGTATCAAAACCAAAATTTGAAAAGTTAACCAAAAAATAGACAAATTAGTGGACAAAAAAAATATTTTTCCTTTAAATGTTATTACATTTTACTCGATCGTGTATGTTAAAGTGTTGGATTCTTAAATTCAAGATTTTATGTCTTGCAAATTTGAACTTACGGATCATAGCTTAAAAATTTAGGTTTGGAAATGTTGGAGTGAAATGAGAAGGAAAAATGAAAATGTTCACAAATGAAATTTGTTGAGAAGGGCCACATTTTTTTATTGTCTCGGTGCCAAGTTGCAATCTTGGTTAGACATATTATTTCATTAGGTCAGGTGGATGTAACATCGGCACCAAGGTCATCTCCAACATTATTTTTTGTGTCAGGTTGGAGCATCGTTACAGCATTATACAAAATTAAAATACAGGAATTCCAACGTGTAACTTTTGATGTTAGTTTTTTAGTCGCTCGATATCTATTTTGAGAAATTTTTTTGATGCTGACATATTATGTCTTCTTCTCACAAGAACAATAATCTCATCATAATCACACGATTATTGAGAACAACGTATTTATTATCATTTTGAATATATATTAATTTTCATAAAATAAGTATAGCGTACATATTTATAATGTTCACCTTCTTAATAAATTCCTCAATAATATAAAAATCATTAAAAGAAGTGATGGTCCATATTGTCCAAAAAAGACAACTACTAATTAGCTTCAGGGACCATCAATGGTTGTCACCTTACACAGGTGGAGTCGGCAACTGTTGAAATAAAATTAAATTTTATGTATTTTGTTAAATGACAATGAATATTTTCCCTCATTCATAATAAATAATAATTTTTTAAATCTATCTATTGCTATATATATATAAACCTTGTTTATTAAGTCTTCATCTATAACTATAACTATAACATATTAATAAGGTCAAAGAGTTTAGTGTAACAAACTTTTTGTAATTTATCTATAATTATAATAACTTACCTTTTTTTAAAAAAGAATTAAAATTACTGAATATAATTTTATATTTATTTAAACTTTTGAATATTAATTTAATGGGTGAAATGGTTTTACGGATCTTTGTTCGTGAGATGATTAACAATGTTTATATTTACCATAAAAGTAATTTTTTCGGCATAAAAAGTCATGTTTTTTTGTTAACCAAATAAAAGATATTTCTCACTAAATTATCCTGAAAGACCGTCTCATATGAGTTTTGTGATATTTAATTCATAACATTAATTTTAATATTTAATTATATAAAAATAACGCTCCATGCATCATGGTGAAATGATACTACATTTCAAAAAAAAAATAAAAAATGTGGTTCGAAAAACTGTTTGGCCCAAAAGATCATATACACTGTTAGGGCAAAAATCCCAATTCCCGTGGGCCATCATTTGAGCTCACATGACATATAATTATTCGGCCCAATAATGAAGCCCAAAATCATAGAGATTCACCAATTACAAGCCCAAGTCCATTTCATTAAAGATATTTGACCTTTGAATTCCACAGCAGTCAACCGTCAGCTCTCAGTCTCACTTTCATTCTCGAGCTCTCAAGAAGATTTTTACTTCCATCAAAAGCAATTTCAGGTATTATTTTACTTACGAAATGGATGATTTTAGCCTTGTTTTAGACCCCAAAATTTTGCTCGGGCTTTCTCCAAATCCAAGAAAACCAATACTCTTTAACAAATCCATGGAGGGTCTTGCAAACTCATACCAGAAAACTGGAAAATTGTTTTTTTTTTGTGTGGATAATTGACGCCATTTTCTGGTTAACGGTGTATTAGTTTAAGATTTGTCTGTTCTTTCATCGCTTTCTCGATTGATATCCCACTGTTTCCCGCTTTTGGTTGTCACTTTGTGATCGGGGCTTGCTTTGTTCATTTCTTGGGTTTTCAAGGATTGCAAAAATGTACAGATATGTGAAGACTTTCTGCATTCCTTATATTGGAAAAGCAAGACAGCTTATTTTGGTGTTTCTGTTGCAAAGCCAGAGTCTTGAATATTGATGTGCTTTGAAGAGGCTCAGTTGAATCCCGGGAAGGAGTCGTAGTCCTGAGAGAGTGACCCTAAATTTTAGAGTTTATCAAATCATACCAATTTCTGTTAGCGAGTTTAATAGGTGATGCTCACTGAACGCGGCCGAACGTTCTTGAACCTAGGCCGGATTTTTACAAGAAATCTTTTCAAAGAAGCACGAATTAATGCATCAGAATCAAAAAGTTTTGCTTGTGGATCATGCTCAAACAAGTTGGATTTGTTGGAGCTACCAAGAAAGCCTAGAAAGTCGGAACGGAAGCCATGGGTGACGGATATTAATGAATTGAAGCGAAAGGCTAGATTGGAAAAGCAAGAGAGGGGAATGGTTCGAGAGGTTGCTTTGAAGCCTCCCAAGAATGGGTTGTTGGTTAAAAAATTAATCCCAGTTGCACATGATGTTTTAGCTGCCAGAGGTCGATTACTGTTTTATGCTTCAAGAGTTGCTCATAGTGTATCCATTTATTTTTGCAGGTAGTCTAGGAAATTAGGATATATAATTAACTTCTTGTTTGCTTCATATTGTATTAGAATTGTGTAGATTTTGTTGTTCTGTTTTTGCAATGATTGGCTAACTTATATCGTCCTTATTTTGTAGTGTTTGCGGAGACGTTCATGTGGGTGATCCACCACATAAGATTAGGACATGTAATGTGAGTGGAAGTCAAACAAATAAAGAACATGTGTGGGAGAGAGGAGGAGTTGAACATGTGTTGCCTGTCGTGGAATCTTTTCATCTGTATGATAGATTGGGAAGAGCTGTTTCGCACAATGAACGTCTACAAGTGGATCGGATTCCGGCCATCGTGGAATTGTGCATTCAAGCCGGTGTGGACATTCCTAAGTATCCAACAAGACGACGTGAGTTCCCTGTTTACTACGTTGCTGGAAGGCTGATTGATTTTGAGAAGAAGTTTCCCAAAAATGATTCATATGAAAAGGACATGAACACCTCTGGCTTTTGGGCAACACCAAAGAGGTCTAATGAAGTTCAGCAATTTTCGAATTTTTCATTCGATAATCTCAAAGGTTTGTCTCGACAATGCTCAAGATATTAACTTTTAGGAAGTTGAATTCATACTGAAGTTTCTCATCAATCTTGTTGCATGGTTTTCATCTTTTATCGTAAATTAACCTGGCATCTTTTGATTATCTTCTTAGAAATATAATTGCTGTTGTGATTAGTTGATTTAGGGTAAGAATTTTCACTCACTGTCACACCACCGCCGCTAAAGTATAAATACATTAGTTAAAGTGCTCCCAACACTTATTTACATGTATGTGTACATTGTAAATAGTGATCCTGGACATTTATTACACGGTATTTGCTTTACATGTGAGTGGTGTCTCGAAATATATTGTTCAACCACGTACCGTGGGTTTGAGCTGTTTGTGGTGCCACTTGCATAGGTTTCGCAGAGCGAGGAATGGAGGCACTGGATAAATTACATTCTGGAGTCCTGAATCTCATGGAGAAATATGATGTCCAAGCTTGTGGATATTGTGATGAGGTGCAAGTTGGGCCTAAAGGCCATAGGGCGAGGCAATGTCAGGCGTTCAAGCACCAAATGAGGGATGGCCAACATGCTTGGCAACAGGCATCCATAGACGATATTCTTCCCCCAGTCTACGTATGGCATGTGGGGGATTCACACGATAGACTTCTCATTGATGCTTTGAAGAGGTACTACGGAAAGTTGCCTGCTGTGGTCGAGTTGTTTGCACAAGCCGGAGCATCAGTGGGAGAAAATTATCAGGGAACGATGCGGGCAGATGTCACTGTACCTGGATTAGACGAAGAAAATCTTGTTGTTTGAAAAAGTAAAGTCTTGATGTTTGTGTTTCTTATAAAGAAAATGATTCTAGCATCCCAATGAATATCTCTTTCGTTAGTGCACAGATGGAGATGCTCCGGTTAGTTCAATGCTAGCAGATGGGATTACGCGGTTAATCTGAACCATGCGAGTCTGTGACCAGGTTCTGGCAATCGATGCTATACGATGCAACCTAGATGCTCCACAATTCGCAGTTTCCAATCAGTCGACACATACAAAGATGCCAAGTCTAAAGATCATTCGACGCCAGTGCACGCATGACATGTGCATAATTCGAGGTTCGCGTTAGAGGGATCGGAACTGAGTTCCCTTGTACGCTTGAAACAATGGAACCTATATTTTTTGTGTGCTCTCTGACCTTGCCGCCTTCTTAAACCGGTGTCTTGGTACTATAGCACTTGTTGTATGGGGTGTAAAATAATTTAATGAAATTGATCTCTATGTTGGCTGATTTAATTTCAAATCACTTTTTAAATATTTTTTGGTTATTTTTAAATTTACGGATTTTTGCAAAATTTCAAGTTGAGAGTGATATGATTATTTATACTAAAAGTTTAGAGAAGATATAAGAATATTTTTGCGATTGTGTACTGTTATTTAAATCTATTCGACTTTATGAATGAGTTCCATTCAATTTTTTGTTTTTTTTTTTAATTTAGTATTACACCGATAGGATCTTTGTGATAAGGTATCACTGATCATAGTTTTATCTTGTGAGATGAGTCATTTTTACTCATATCTACAATATAAAGTAATATTTTTGACATAAAATATAATATTTTTTATGAGTGACTTAAATAAGAGATATATCTCACAAAATTGACTCATGAGACCGTCACATATGAGTTAATTCGTGTATTATTAAATGTTCATTGTTAAAATACAAGAATATATATTCCACTCAGTGTTGTAAATGGCGGAAGGCGGTGGTGGGGCGGTTCGTGACCGCCTACCGACCCGACAGTGCCTAGACGGTTGAATTTTTTTAGCATTTTTTTTATATGTAATCACATATATTAGTCATCTTTATAACTTTATTATACTAACACTCCATAATTTCAAACAATATCATTAGACTTTGCTTAAATTATGTAAAAGTATGTTAAATATACAAAACCTAACCTAAAGGCTTGCTGGCGACGGCGGGCCTAGTGATTGATGGTGAGAAGACTTAAGCAAAAGTGGAAAACAAAAAAAAGTGGGTAGTGTTTTCAAGTAAGTAAGGTGTTAAAATTGGTAGAGTTTGACTTGGTTTTTAAATTTAGTTGACTCTAACCTAGTAACCTTTGACTAAAATTTAAAATTTGTTGACCGTCTTGACCGTCTCACCCGCCCGAGCGCCCGCCACTGCCGCCTCACCCGCCTTGCCACCCGCCGAACATCTTGGGGCCGCCTGAAGAGGCCGCCTAATGCCAAGGCGGGGCGGTCGAGGGCCGCCTACCGCCTCGGCGGTGCCTAGGCGACTGCCTCGACCGCCGTTTATAACACTGATTCCACTTGATGAGTGTTAAACTAATAAACTTTTAGTTTTGAATAAAACTAAGAAAGAAAAATAACATTTCTAAAGAAATTAAATATTCTAAATTTTTTGATTCTCAGACTTGTATAGGTGAGTGAAGAGTGCATTTCTTAGACTTGAAATGGTATGTTATGCCAACATTTTCCACACACGTGAATGGAATTTTGAGTCAATTTTTTCGGTCATTTATGGATAAATTAACCACTAATATTGGTAAAAATTAAAAAAAAGTTCTCCGGTCAACATTATTTTTTCTACCTTTATTGCTTACAAACTTGCCAAAATGTGATTGCCGTGATGTCTAATTAAAACATACCGCAAGAGCACGGAACGTTTGTTGTCTTCGATGAAAATCAAATTTTTTAAAGCAGTTCAAGCATCACGTCTTGATCGGTTTATCCCGTAAAAATAATTGTTGAGCCACAACAAGTATAATTAGAACGTTAATTTATTAATATACTAGTGTCTCACCCGTGCGATGCACGGAATTTTATTTTATGTAATTAATTATTATAATTAATAAGTATAAGTATTTGCATAAATTAGTTATAGTTATTGATATAATGTAATAAAAAATTTTATAAGACAATCTTATGAATCAATTTTGTGAGATAAATATATTTATTTTGACTAAAGTAAAAATATTATTTTTAGACTAAGATTAATATTTTTATTAAGATAGGCATCGGGTTGACCTGCCTAATAATAATTTTATTTTATAAATTTTTTTTTTACAAAAAATTACCTAACAAATAATAAAAGTATTTTAGTAAATCTATATATAAAAAAATTTACCTACACAAATAGAATGAGAAAGATAAGAAAAAGGACTATACTCTAAATATTCAATGACAAAATCAATAAGTTTCATGTGACATCCATTGATTTCTCTGTTTTGAAGACAGTCATTTGAAATCATTACGCAAATGATATCTAAAAAAAATATGATAAAAATACGAACAATGTTAAGATCCATTAACAAAAATCATGTCAATTACACAAAATATTTGATGTATACATAAATAAAACATGAAAAAGACTTACCAAAAAATTTAGTTTTGTCAATGACATCTGCATTCGTCAATTCTCTAAAGTTTTTGTTCAAACATCTTTGATGGAAAACTATCATCGAAAATTACACACATTTGTTTAATTAAAAAAATTACATTTATATTTGTTTGACGTGGTCTTGTATTCAATATATTTTGTGCAACAATCATATTTTTGAAAGCATAAAGATTATTTTTTTTTAGTATTGACTTCAATTTCTCAACGATGTCATATTCTATGGTTGTATGTATGCGTGCCCCTTGTAAAATTGAGAAAAATATAAATTATACTAACATTTTTTAGATAGATGGATATCAAAACAAAAAAAATTAGTATACCTCAACATCATGAAATATTATACATTTCATTGTGGGATCTCTCTTGCTTTCATATGGAGATAGTTCGTAACAACGAATCAATCATAGTTTCTTTTAAATATGTTTTGTATAATCACAAGATTTCAGTATTCCTAAAACACAATCACTTATTTTCAACACAAGATTATACATTCTAAAAATTAACAAACAAAATATTTAATAATTTGACTTACAAAATTCGAATGATTAAAAGTGATTTAAAAATAATCATGTCTGTTGTTAAATATAATCAATTGATTTAACATTCTCATGATATAACTTTACGTGCATAAATCCAACTTTTAACATTCTAAAAATGTAAATATATATCCGAAAAATCCGATCAATGTTATATATATATGTATTTTATCATATATTTATGTGTGTATATATATAATATAATATAACAAAAATATTAGATAAAGGATTTACATTTTACCAAATTTAAGTATTTTTCCATATTTGTAACAATGTACGTATGTATGTATGTATGTACGTGTGTCGTGTGTGTGTCTATATATATATATATATATATATATATATATATATATATATATATATATATATATATATATAGATAGAGTTTTGTTATGCTGCCCACCAACCGTGCCAACCTCTGTGCCCACCATGTGCAATAGTTGAGTGTTTTATACATGTGCCCACCATAAAGATTATCTTTTTTTAGTATTGACTTCAATTTCTCAACGATGTCATATTCTATGGTTGTATATATGCGTGCCCCTTGTAAAATTGAGAAAAATATAAATTATACTAACATTTTTTAGATAGATGGATATCAAAACAAAAAAAATTAGTATACCTCAACATCATGAAATATTATACATTCCATTGTGGGATCTCTCTTGCTTTCATATGAAGATAGTTCGTAACAACGAATCAATCATAGTTTCAGCTCCGAGTAACAATTTGAAGGATCGAGTTCATAGATAAAATTTAAACAATTGAGCCATTTGGATTTCAGAATAAATTCATTGTTTTTTTTTCTTGAAATGAAATATTACTTTATAGTGATGCACAAAATATATATATATATATATATATATATATATATATATATATATATTGTGTTCAAATCCACGATGGACATTGTGCTGACATATATGTTAAGTTCTAAAAAATTTAATGGCATGCAAATTTTAAGCAATGATTTATTTGAATTTCTAATTTTGAATTTTAAAAATTCGGTTGTATTTTGTTTTTTTTTTAATCTTAAATGTTGATTACTATTATTATTATTATTTATTTTATTTTATTTTGTGAAATAGATTTTATTTTGATTTAATGGCATGCAATATTTAAGGGTGGTTTATTTGAATTTTAAATATTCTGTTATATTTTGTATATACATACATATATTTAAATATATACATACATATTACGTGTATATATATATATACATACTATATGATCAAATACGTGTATATTTAACATTTATGAGATATTTGAGATATATGGACTTTGTTTTGAATTTTAAATTTAATTATGGAATTAGATTGATTGATTTTTTTTTTTATCTTTAATTGATATGATGTATATTTGGAAATCAAATATAATGTGATTGAATCCCAAAGTTATGGGATTTTTTGTTTGTTTTTTTGGCAATTCTAGATTTTGTTATAAGAAATGTGTCAATATACCGAGGCAAAAATATCCTGGGTATTTTTTAGATAATTTTTTATTTTATATGGACATCTTTAGGTTATAATATATAGTTTTGCTATGCTGCCCCACCAACTATGTCAACCTATGTGCCCACCATGTATAAAACACTCAACTATTGCACATGGTGGGCACAGAGGTTGGCACGGTTGGTGGGCAGCATAACAAAACTCTATAATATATATATATATATATATATATATATATATATAGACACACACACGACACACGTACATACATACATACATACGTACATTGTTACAAATATGGAAAAATACCTAAATTTGGTAAAATGTAAATCCTTTATCTAATATTTTTGTTATATTATATTATATATATACACACATAAATATATGATAAAATACATATATATATAACATTGATCGGATTTTTCGGATATATATTTACATTTTTAGAATGTTAAAAGTTGGATTTATGCACGTAAAGTTATATCATGAGAATATTAAATCAATTGATTAATTGATTATATTTAACAACAAACATGATTATTTTTAAATCACTTTTAATCATTCGAATTTTGTAAGTCAAATTATTAAATATTTTGTTTGTTAATTTTTAGAATGTATAATCTTGTGTTTAAAATAAGTGATTGTGTTTTAGGAATACTGAAATCTTGTGATTATACAAAACATATCACACGCATTATAATTTTTAATCTTAAAGGTAGATTTTTAATTATTTTGAAAAGCTAAAATAATGGAAGTAATACAAATTTCCTGGGATTGTGCAAGTGTTTTTACATAATGTTTGTGTCAACGTTTTTTCAAATTTAATAATCGAATTTCGTCAATTTCAATTATTAAGTATTTGATTTTAAATTTTAATCTAAAGCGGGATTTGTATTTTGAATTTTGTCAATTTAATTTAATATACGTCATGATTAAAATTAATAATTTTAATTTTTTATAAAATTATTTTTATTATCGTTTTATAATAATAATTAAAAAATTATAGAAATCTACGATTTTATTATATGTATGTATATATATTTATATACTTTTCATGAATATAATTAATAAGTTTAATTTTAATAAAATTAATTTTATTATCGTTTTTGGCCTAGACAATTTAATTTTTAGGCAAAAGTTTCTATATATGTACACGTTTGAATATATTATGTATAAGTATCAATTTTATTAAAACATAATTTATATTTTGTTTTGGGAAAAAGTTTCTTTTTTTAGAAACACAGTTTTGGCGGGATTTTGCCAAAAATGGCAAAAACTCTGCTTATATATATATATTATAGATATAGATATAATATAGATATAGATATTATATCTATAGATTATCTTTTATTTTATCATAGCAAATTGAATATTTATAGCTTTATATATGCAATGATTATGAATTTTTTTTGAATATCTTCTTTTAAAATTTTAACCTTTATAAATATGGTAAATATTGCAAACTAAAAATGTATTGAACTGTGATTATGTATACTTATTGGTAATTCTACATAAAAATCTAAATAAGTTAAACTCTTCACAATTTAGATGTTTAATATTTGTTTATTTATACAATAATAATTGAGATCTAATCAAAATTGGAAATAATTTTACTTTTGTTATTATTTTTTTATTTTATCATTTTATTGACCGGTTGAAATATCATCACTTATTTTATTCTTTTTTTTTATTATGGAAATTATATAAATAAATCTATTTATATTATAGAAAAATATATTATATTTATATAAATCTATAAATTTTCGTATATCTATTTCTATTGCATATATATTTTTTTTGTAATTTTTTTTCTTTTAATTTTTGTTCGAAATCTTTAATATTATGTAGGTAGATTATCTTGTATTCTATTATAGCAAATTAAAAATTTGTAGCTCTATATATGCTATGATTATGGAAAATCGTTTTAATATATTTTTTTAAAATTTTCACCTTCAAAAAAATGACAATTATTGGAAACTAAAAAATTTTCTGTTAATAATGTTCAATTTCTATTTATGTTCAAACTTTCATATTTTTAAATATAATCTTTGTATTTTAATAAAGAAAAATCAACCTCCGAAATTAAAGACTTTTTAAATGTTAAAAAGAAACTAAGTGATTTTTTCATTTATGGTACATTTTATATATAATAATTATTAAATATTCTAATTTTATTGTATTGTTAAATAAATATATTAATTATTACGAACTATATATATTAAAGCATTTATTTAATATGTAAGTATTCCTAAAATTATTGAATTTGTGTAGAGTAATTAAGAAAATTTAAAATTATAATTTTTTATTATTATATTTGTAGTATTTATTTATCTACATTTAAAAGTGAAATTTTTTAGCAAAACAAAGCGTTATAAAATATGTAATTTTCGTAAATTATATGAGTTATCTTCATAAATTATATATTTGTATATATATATATATATTTATAATATATAATGTATGAAAAGAATGAAAAATCTCGTTGCATATAGAACACAAATAGAAATAAGTTTTGTTTGTTTTCCTTTTTTAGCTAATTTTTTTGGCGGGATTTTACTATTTTTGGCAAAAACTCAGTTATTATATATATATATAGATGATTAAATTGTAAATGTCAAGGTTAAAGGATTCTACTTGATTTTTAAATGGATTATTTAATTCATGAAAAACTATTTGTCTGGGTATAAACAAACTATTCTCCAATTTTAAACTTATTATTATAATAAAATGTTCGACTCACATTTTTGTTTTTTATTTATAAAATTTAATTTAATTTAAGTACTTGAATGAGAATATTTTTAAAATAATTTAGTGAAACAAATAATTAAATATATTTCGAATTCTATGTACAAAAAATGATATAATGATTTCTTAAGATAAGAAAAATTTATTTGAAGTGTTTTTATTTGGAAATGATAAATATACTCTCTCTCAATGATAAAATCTATGTAACCTAACTTTTCATTATAAAATTAATTATTCATATGCACACGAATTCTACAAATTATTAATGTTTGGAATGACTAATGATTTTAATACATATTTATATGATCAATTAATTAATAATCGATAACTAGACCGAAATGGAGAAGTCAATAAGTAATTAATGTAATTCATTATTTCGGGGAAGAATAAATGTCACCGTTTTTTCTCACCACAATTAATTTCAAAGAAAATCTAGCTACTAATCTTCTTACCAAGTCATCAAAATAATAATCGCACATACACATGTATTAGAGCTATCAAAATGGATTATGTCATTAGATTGTCCCTTTTGATTTTCCAATATATCTGAATGATAAACCACCGTTCCACCCTATCAAATATAATTAATTATCGTTAGACCGATCCACCCCACCAAATAAACATACCCAAATGACGGGAGGGAATTGGTGGGTTTTGATAGGTTACGGATCGACCCATCTTGTCGTCCGTTTTGATACCTTCGCACACCCACATAAACATTAAAAAAAAGTGTTTTTCCATTTTTTTTTTAACCTCCTTTACACATTTTCTAATATCCTCATTAATTTCTCATAACCTTTTAAAAATATTTAATTATTATTTCATATTTTAACTCAAAATTTATTTATTTTTCTTGAAACGATTCAGAATGCGTTTGGATTAAGAAATCAAAAGAGAAATGTTTTTTTTTTTATTTTTAAAAAATGATTTTATTGTTTCAAATGTATTTGGATAGATTTGCAGTGCTTTTTAAAGCACTTAATTAAACCAAAATAAGTGTTTTTTTTAAAAGCTCATATTTATAGCTTTTCAAATTTTTTTTTAACTCAACTTTAAAAAAATGCTTTCAATCTATTTATCCAAACACAAAATTATTATTACTTTTACTTTAAAAAAATATTTTTAAAAGCAAACTTGAAAAAAACATTTTTAAAGTAAAATACTCATGTATTCAAACTGACCCTTAATGAACTACATCTATATCAAAGATTTAATTTCTCTAAATAAAACCAAACACATTTTCTATGTTCCCAAAGTATGCAAACAATTCTCAAACAAATTACCTCAAAACTCCCGAAAAAGATATAAAAGCACATTGCAAGTTACTAATTTTTTTAGAAAATAAATTATTACACACACATATATATATATATATATATATATAACAAATAGGATGTATGACCGCTCAAACTCACCAGTAGACCCACTTTGTTGGGGACAAACGAAACAAAATGAGGTCCAAAAAGTTTCATCTTTTTAGTCAAAATTAAAATAAAGGCAAAACCCAGAAACCAGAATCGATTTATAATTTTTGCAAAATATAATCACGTTTTTTTCTCTTAAAAATTGAGTTTTTATATGGTTATGTTTTGTTCTATAGTAAAAATAAAATAAACATTTGGTATAATTAATATAAAATATATATATATATATATATATATATATATATATATATATATATATATATATAAATATATATAAGGAAAGCGTGTTGCTATTTCTACCAAATAAATATAGACTACTAAAAAAAAGATTTTATTATAGTGCTTGAAAGAATATTCATTTATTTTAATTATATACGAATACCATGTTTGTTTTATATCATATTATTGATTGAGCTACTTATATAATATATATATATATACTTCCAAAGCACTATATTCATTTCTCTAAAAAGTCCACTCTATTTTTAAGTCTAACTTAAGCATCGAAGTGGCCCCGCCGGAAACCCCTCCGGCGCCCCACTAACGTGCTTTTTATTCCCTTCCTTGGTGTGCAGATCATCTTGATTAAGAAAGGACAACTCATATATTACCTCCATTAGCCCGGTCACCACGTCAGGCCCACTTCACTACCCTGATAGTTCGGGCCCTGGTTTTACAAAACCATCATCATTATATATATATATATATATATTATATAAGTAGCTCAATCAATAATATGATATAAAACAAATATGGTATTCGTATATAATTAAAATAAATGAATATTCTTTCAAGCACTATAATAAAATCTTTTTTTTAGTAGTTTATATTTATTTGGTAGAAATAGCAACACGCTTTCCTTTGACCAATCTCCTCCAATGAATACAAATTTGTTCACATCACTGGCCACGAAAAATTTGTTGTTTATTTCTACGAACCTTTTCTTCCTCAGTCAGCCTACTAAAATATGTATTTTGGTCCCAAAGATTTTTTTTTTCTTGGAGTATTCTCATTAACGTTTCTTTTGGGTTGCGATTTACACAAAATTTAAGCATTTTTAATTTATATACATGAAAAAGATGTGTGAATTGTGTTTGCGGTCCATGTGTCATGTGTGTATATATCTAATGAACTTTCCCTTTTTTTATTTTTTTTAATGAATTCTTCCTAGGAAAATCATGGTATGTTTCTAAGTTCGACTTTAATATGAGCCGCATACCGGAAAAATTGAAATTTTCCATGTGAAATCAGATAGAACAAAGGTACGTGTATGTATTCATGATTTGATAACATAGATATTTAACAAATGACTTTTGTTCGTGTGAGTTTTTAGCTCCGTACAATTTCGATTTTAATCCCGTATCTTTCATGTTTTAACAATTTAATTCAATTTTTTATTAAAAATGTTGATATAACACCGTACATGTGAGTGTCACATCAACATCAAGTCAGTGTCATGTCAAAAAAATATTAAAAATTGATAGAAAAAAAAAACCACAAACATATTGTCACATAACTATGAAGACCAAAAATCATAAAAACAAGACAAAAAATACGATTTTTTCCGGAATATATCGAACATTGTACATAGAAAATTCTAACTTGAAACATAATTCAAAATATTTCAATCTAATCTAGACCACCAATCTCCATTTCACGTAAATTGTAATGTAAATTCGTTCCCTTCAAGAGTTGAAAAAAGAGCTGAGTGTACTACTTTTAGTATTTTACCACTGATTATATTCATATAAGCTTGTTTCCCCGTTAAGTTTCTTCGGTCAATGATCAAGAAAATCGAAGAAAGTTTCCGTTCTTGAATATACAAAATCACACGTCAAATTGGGCGGCTTCATTTAAAACTAGAAACCTTTCCTTTTCACAATTTAAACAATTCATCAAAACGAAGGAAAAAAAAAAACAAGAAAACAATAAGCACTGATCCAAATCCAAACTATTCAAATAAAAAAAAAACATAATCTTTGAAATCAAATTTTGTTATTCAAAGAGTGCTTTGAATAGACTAATATATATATTTTTTGGGCGTACGTGCATCTGTTTCAATTTTTGGATTTGTCCTTCTGCAGGCTCTTTGTTATTCAACTTACACTTAAATTTTTTTTTTTTTCGTATGGAACTTTTTTCATGTGTTTCTTTCGTTCTTTGATTTTTGTCCCACATGAAATGAAATCCAACCGACTTGTCTGAAAGAACCCGAAAATCGAATAGCACGGGGAAGGCAGGATTAATGAGGTTTTATGTTCCAATGATCATGCCTGAAGAGGACACTGATCAGTGCTTGTTTCGTGCTGCTTTGCTCTGTTTCTTGATCATCATCACAGGTATATTTAACCGAAGGGACTGGGAATTCGATGGGGGGGCGAAAAAGTTCGGAGTGCAATGAAATTTTCCATCTTTGACAAAATTATAAGTTATGGTGTAGTAAGTTTTCTTGCTCGTTCACATGTTTCCTAAAGTGTTCTTTCTGTTTGGTTTTGGCCAATTTTAAAGGATTCTGCAGAATTTATTGTTTATTTGAGTTGGGTTTTTCGAGGATGATCATGTTGAGTTGACTTGCATTGTATAATACATCTATACATTTACATATGATGTATATATTATTTATCATTTTGTTTATTGGGATATTGTTTCATTTGCAGCAAAGCTTGCCATTGGAGACTCACTACAAACTGATAGGGAAGTACTGCTAGAGCTTAGAGCATATCTTGAGAAAGAAAATCCTGTCCTTGTGAATCAAAGAATATACCCACAGTGGGATCCTCGAGACTTGTCTCCTTGCAACTGGCCTCGAGTTTCTTGCGATGAAACGACCGATCGTGTGACGAAAATCGATCTTTCTGACTGTAATATATCGGGTAATCTCTTCCAAAACTTCTCCGGCTTAACAGAGTTGGCCTATCTCGACTTGTCCATGAACACGATAGATGGGACGATACCGGAAGATTTAGGCCAGTGCTTGAACCTCAGATTCTTGAATTTGTCACACAACATTCTACATGGTGCACTCAACTTCACTGCTCTTGGAAATTTGGAAGTTCTTGATCTGTCCCTTAACAGATTTGAAGTTGATATAGGACTGAGTATACCCAAAAATTGTGGTAATTTGGTGGTTGCAAATATTTCCAATAACAATTTCACTGGTGAGGTAGGTGGCATATTTGAAACATGCAGTAAGTTGAAGTACCTTGATCTGAGTGCAAATTCTTTGCAAGGAGATATATGGTTTGGACTTGATAGGATTGAGGAACTTTCGATATCTCAGAACAAGTTCTCTGGCACGATTCCTGCATCGGTTTTCACTTCGAGTTGCAGCTTGCGTTTGCTGGATTTGTCGGATAATCAGTTATTCGGAGAGTTTCCAGCAGAAATATCTCTTTGCAGAGGCCTAGAGGTTCTGAGTTTGTGGGGTAATAGATTTACAGGGTTTATTCCTAAGGAGATAGGATCACTGCCTAATGTTCAAGAACTTTACTTGGGAAACAACAACTTTTCAAGAGATATTCCAGAAACTTTACTAGACCTCAGAAACTTGAGGTTTCTTGATCTGAGCAGGAACAATTTTGGAGGTGATATACAGACGATTTTTGGAAGGCTCACGCAGGTGAAATTTCTTCTGTTGCATAATAATTCGTACACAGGAGGGATAGATACTTCTGGTGTTCTTGGGCTATCGAATCTTTCTCGGTTGGATTTGAGTTACAACGACCTCTCTGGTCCGTTACCGGTTGAAATATCCCAAATGGCAGGCTTAAAGTTCTTGATTCTTGCCTACAATCAGTTCACAGGAAGCATACCTAGCGAGTACGGAAATCTTTCTGGCCTTCAAGCACTTGATCTTTCTTTCAACATGTTACAAGGTTGGATTCCCCCAAGTTTAGGGAATTTAACCTCACTTCTGTGGCTGATGCTTGCTAACAATTCTCTGACAGGCGAAATCCCACCGGAAATCGGGAACTGCAGCAGCTTGTTGTGGCTGAATCTTGCAAATAACCAGCTTTCAGGACCAATACCACCTCAGTTGACAAGAATTGGCATGAACTCTACGGCTACATTTCTGTTAAACAGGAAAAATAACCAGATTCCTGGTTCTGGGGAATGCTTGGCAATGAGGAGATGGATACCGGCAGATTACCCTCCATTTAGCTTTGTGTACAGACTTTTAACAAGACAGAACTGTAAAATCTTATGGGCCAAGATTCTTAAAGGATATGGTCTGTTTTCAGTTTGTTTACCGGGGTCTAACGTTCGAACTACTCTGATATCCGGCTATGTTCAACTTAGTGGGAATTGGTTATCTGGTGAGGTGCCTCTAGAAATTGGCAACATGTTGAATATCAGTATGTTGCATTTGGGATTCAATCAATTCAATGGTACACTGCCTTCAGTGATTGCAGAGCTGCCACTGGTTGTCCTCAATGTTACACGGAACGATTTTTCCGGCCAAATTCCTTGGCAGATTGGCAATCTCAAATGCTTGCAGAATCTGGATCTGTCATATAACAACTTTTCTGGTGCATTTCCCAATAGCTTGAATAACTTGGATGATTTAAGTAAATTCAATGTTTCCTACAATCCTTATTTATCTGGTGTGATCCCACAGACCGGTCAGTTATCAACACTCGACAAATGGTCGTTCGTTGGCGATCCCCTTTTACACCTTCCATCCTTCATGGACAATGCTACAGCTAATTCATCTGGAATAAAGGGTACATCAGCTAAGAAGCCTAAAGGCCTAGGTGTAGTTCTTTTTGCTTTAATACTAGCATTCTTGGTCTGTGGGCTCATGACTCTCATAGTTTACCTCGTCGTAAAAAGCCCTGTTCATGAATCTGGATATCTGTTAGAGGATTCCAAAGGACAGCAGTTCGAATTGGCATCGAGCTCTGGTACATCTTCACCATGGTTGTCAAACACAATAAAAGTCATTCGCCTAGATAAAACAGCCTTCACTCATTCCGACATCTTAAAGGCCACCGGAAGCTTTTCAGACGACAGAATCATCGGTCGTGGAGGATCTGGAACAGTTTATCGAGGAGTTCTACCAGACGGCAGGAAAGTAGCCATCAAGAAACTTCAAACAGAAGGCAGTGAAGGGGAAAGAGAGTTCAGAACCGAAATGGAAGTCCTCACTGGAAATGCATTTGGTTGGCCTCATCCGAACCTTGTTCCTCTATATGGATGGTGCCTAGATGGATCAGAAAAACTACTTGTTTATGAGTACATGGAAGGGGGAAGCTTAGAGGACCTCATCACCAACCGAGTAAGTCTAAACTGGAGAAGGCGTATAGAGATAGCAATAGACGTAGCACGAGCTTTGGTCTTTCTGCACCATGAATGCTTCCCTAGTATAGTCCACAGAGATGTCAAAGCCAGTAATGTACTCCTCGACAAGAATGGAAAGGCCCGAGTCACGGATTTCGGCCTAGCACGGGTCGTCGACGCTGGAGGAAGCCATGTCAGCACGATGGTGGCAGGAACCGTAGGATACGTCGCTCCAGAATATGGGCAGACATGGAAAGCAACAACAAAGGGTGATGTTTATAGCTACGGCGTGCTAGTGATGGAGCTAGCAACTAGTAGAAGGGCTGTTGATGGCGGTGAAGAATGTCTAGTCGAATGGGCTAAACGGGTTGTCGGGGACGGGAGACACGGGTACAACAGGACGACTACACCGGTGGCGTTATTGGTATCAGGCTTAGCAGAAGGAGCAGAACATATGAGTGAACTGCTTCGGATTGGTATTTGGTGTACTGCTGAGAGCCCCCATTCTAGGCCTAATATGAAGGAAGTTTTAGCAATGCTTTTCAAGATTTCTTGCAGCCAAAAGGGTGCATTTTCACTTCCCTCAGAGACACAGAGGATCCAAGAACATAGTCACCCCATCACTTCAAAATTTTAGCACTCGAACATTTAGTAAACATGCAATAATTTCTAGTATGTACATTACCTTATGATTTTTGTTGTAAGTAAACAAAACTTCCTAATTTGAGTATAGGCCAATTGGTGTATTCTTTTATATGTAGCATGTATTCTACATATAAAAAATTTTCTTTAATAGACAAAAGAATACACCAATTTTTTTTTATATATATAAAATTACCTTTATATGATTATATTTACACTTTGTATTTTCCTTTGTTTTTTATTTCAATTTTAAAGTTATCGTATAACTCTCATTTAAATATAATTAATTCAAATGATGGTATGTCAATTATTTTTACAACTATAATATTACTTCTATTTAAATATAAATCAATTTATTAGGAAAAAAAACTGTATAATAATAATTATAATCCAGGATTTCCATGGTATTAGATGAGATTTAATAGATTTCATTTTACTAATGAAATTCTCATGAATTTGTCGGATTTTGCAAGATTTCATAGGATTTGAGTTTTTTTTTTTTAAAAATAAATTTTCAAAATATATTTACATAACTCACTCATAAATTTTAAGTATTCTTTACAAATTTTACAATAAAAATTTATATTATCAATTCACACTATTATATTTTAAATTTTTAACAAACTTAAAACTATCCAAATACACAAATGAAATTTTGCTCAAAAAAATAAAAATAAAAAATATAATGAAAAACTCATAGCCTGCAAACACTGGTTTATCAGAGAACCTTTTGAAGCCAAAGTTTGCTTTACTCAATTCCACAATAAATGTTTGTTTGGGCCCTTAAACACCAAAATTAATGCCCAACTCCTTAAACCCACTTCCCAAGAAAGCAAATTCAAACGGTTTCTCGCATTTTTCCAGTGAACGATCCGTTGTAGGAATCTTTTTTTCTGGAATATTAACTGGGCATTGCGATTTTCTCCCAAAAATCCCATTACGCCGGTTCGATTTTCAAAATCAGGGCCGCTTGGATCAGTGGAAAGCATGGATAATCGTGGGATGTTCATGAGATGGGACAACGTGAAGGCGCATCCTCGAGGTGGGATTGGGGGGCCTGGGGTGAGGTGGGGTCACACATGTAACGCCATTAGAGAAGGGAAGCTTCTTTATGTGTTCGGTGGCTATGGCAGAGATCAATGCCAGACCAACAGCGTTCATGTATTCGACACTGGTGTGTACTCTCTTCGCTGTTATCTTTTGTTTTTGTTTTTGTTTTTTTCCCTTTTTAGGGCCGTGGCCTTTGTGTTCACAGTTTTGGGTTATATTTTACTGCTTGCGTATTTCTTGAGTTTTCAACGAATTTTTGAGTCATAGTTATTTGCATGGTAAAGTCTATAGAGACTACTCACAAAGCCTAAGGCGAGGGAGGGGCACTCTTTGTGTGTGCGTGGCTGTAAATTGTTGAACTTTTAAGGTGTGGAATTTGTTGTGTGGTGGCTGTTGTCTTTAGTCTTATCATTCTTTAATTCATACCCATTTTACATGCAATTATGATTTAATACTTGAAATTTTTTGACATACTCTCCCGTAGACTGGACCCCAACAAAATAGGATATCAATGAAAATCTCCCCTAAATATATGTACATTCATCAATCAGCATGCATCAGAATTAAGGAACTGTGATCATCAGAACATATTTATTGACCCATACATATATGCTGATCAAAATATAAATTATAATACATGTAAGCTTTCCAAGATTAAGTCACAACTCATATTTTGATACTTCCAAACTCAAGCTAGTCTTTTTCAGCCCCCCTGGACTATTCCATGACTACCACTGTCTCCTGTTCCCACAGATACAGTTCATAATGTGGTGAGCACAAAACCAATAGTATGTGCATAAGTCAATTCATGCAACATAATATCCATAACAAGAGTAATATCTGCATGAAATCTGAATTTAAAGAATACTCACCCGAAACAATTAACCTACGTCAAAGTTTCTCAGCGACATCTACATTGTTGTAGTAACCCAGCAGTCGTAACAACAGGTCAACACCACCATAACATACTAACAACATATTTTTGTATAATATACATGTGCTCATCGGTGTGAGAGTGTAGGTGCATATTGTTTTCCAAAAATGTTCAACTTTTTAATGTTGGTATATTTTATGGGCAGTCAATATGATATGGAGTGAGCTCATGATGAAGGGTATGCCACCTACCCCGAGGGACAGCCATAGCTGTACCACAGTTGGAGATAACCTGTTTGTGTTTGGCGGTACAGATGGGAGAAGACCGCTTAATGATCTGCATATATTGGACACATGTGAGTTTGCTTATATTGCTTGCAGTTTTTTCCATATGATATAATGATGGTTGTACTTGCCACAAGATTTCATTTAATTGCCCTTTTACTCGGTAGAATAATGTTGGATGGGGAAATTATTACTTGACTGAAAGCTGTAATTAGTTTTGTTGTTGCTAGAAGAATAGAGACATGGAATTCTGTCTAAGTTTTATCCGTGGATAATCTCCATTAGATAGCGATACCTAGTAGGTTCTTAAAGTTTGACATACTTTATTAATTTTTCCAGCTGATTTCTGGGGGCAATTTGGTGTTGTGAGGAGGAAAAATGTCACAGCATCCAATGAGCCTTTTTGTTTTGTTGATAGCCACTGTTGAATCTAGGATTTTAGAGATACGTGATGCTTCTTTTATTTTCTTTTTGTTTTTCCTCTCGTGCTTAATTTTATTCTAAGTGGGGAACCTTACAATTATATCCAAAATTTGGCCCGACCATTATGCACTTTAGCTATTTGTTTGCATATATTTGTACATGCTAGCCACAAACTCATGGATTACTCCAAGTGTAAGAGGTGATGGACCAGAAGCAAGAGAAGGTCACAGTGCAGCACTTATTGGCAAAAGACTCTTTATATTTGGTGGATGCGGGAAATCTGAGAACAATCAAATTTATTATGATGATCTTTACATTTTAAATACTGGTATGCACCTTCTTGTTTGTCTCATACAGTCACTTTGATGTAAACAAGTACATACGTTTTTCTATGTCACGGTGTCGCATCATGCTTTTCAGAAAATAAAATGAATGAATGTCACACCATGCTTTCTGCGTACATGCACTGTTTTTTCGCATTGCTGTCACTTTTTTTTTTTTTTTCTTTTTTCTCATCTGAAGCTTCTGTAGATAAGGGGTACTTTGTTATCTAACCTCGGTACCATTTTTTTAATAATCTCCTGTAGTATTTTTTTTTTTAGAGTCCTGTAGTGTATTTCAAATACACTCGGGGAGGTCATTTTAAAAAAAAGGTTGACTAGGTCCATTTTCCCAAATATCCCTGTAGAGAATTAATCGGGAATTTTGGTTCTGCTTGAAATATTATTATTGAATTTTGTTAGTCGATTATAATTTATAAAGTGGCTTTACTTAGATAATTCAATAAAAATAGATTTTGGGCGGCCAACTTAATACAGCCCACCCACTGCTTCTTGTTTGCTTAACCACTGTGCGTGATTCATTGGACGTGCTGTCAGGTTTACGATTTACCCTCACTCTTGAGGTATTAGATCGTGGTTCCCAGTGTCTTAAAAATAACATCAGTGCTTTATCAGGGTTAACCAAGTGAAAATCAACTTACTGAAATTCTTTCTTCTGTAATCTGCAGAGACATTCTCATGGAAAAGTGTAGTACCTTCAGGCACTCCTCCGAGTAAGAGGGATAGCCATACGTGCTCATCCTGGAAAAACAAAATTATTGTGATAGGTGGAGAAGATTCATGCAATTACTATCTGTCCGATGTCCATATACTCGATGCAGGTGCCGCCACTTTTGTTTCAACATCATTATCTATGACCAACTTCAGCACAAAATTTTGTAAATTTTGTGATTTGTTTTATGTGTTGATGTGATTAATTTTTCCATTCTTGCTGCGAATAGATACTCTTGTCTGGTGCAAGTTGAACACCACTGGCCAATTGTTATCCCCTAGAGCTGGTCATACAACAGTTACTTTTGGGAAGAACTTAATTGTCTTTGGAGGATTCTCAGATGAGCAAAATTTGTATAACGATATATATATGCTGGACATTGGTATGTAAGTTTTCTGTTTATTGATATCCTTACTACCCTGTTATTTATAATCACATGATATCTTGGGCCATTAATCAACTTTGATGATTCATAGGACAAAGAGAAGGATGACATTTACTTTGGGCCTTGTGCTTTTGTGGTTTTTACGTGAGTCGTGAGAATATTATGAAAACTCATAGAATGAATGGTCTGTGACAAAAAAGCAAGCCTCATAAATTATAAGATCAAAAGGTTTACCGTACAGTTTGACCTCGAACTTTTTGAGAAACTTGTGGACTTGTATTATTAGCCTCACATCAAATTCCTGTAATTGGCAGGTTGCATTAAAGTTGTTTTGTAATGAGTTTTGCACTATCTCTTCCCCTACGGTTCTTTGTGCGAAGTTTGAAAACTTGACCTGGTGTGTTTGAATTTACTGGGCAGTAGAACATTGTTTGAGCTACGTTGTGTGCATAGCTACTGAATGTGATGATCACCTAAATTTCATACCTTGTTCAATCTTGTTTGTTGTTTATATAAGTGAAGCTGGGGAATTTACTGGTCGTGAACTGTTTTTTTGGTAGAAAATGGCACGTGGGTGAAAATAGTATCCACTGGTGAAGGCCCTACTGGCAGGTTTTCTATGGCCGGTGAAAGTTTGGATCCTCAGATGGGAGGTGTACTTGTTTTTATTGGTGGTTGTGATAAGAATCTTGAGGCACTGGATGACATGTATTTCTTGCACACAGGTTTGATATTTTTTCCTTATTTTAATGGTGGTATGCGACAGGTTGTTTTTTCTTGTTGTTTAATAGAATTTCAATACCAGGGCTTTTTCGAGGAGTTGAACGAGATGAGCGGCGGATAGAGAAGCTATCTCTGAGGAAACAATTGAAGTTGAAATGCCAAGGCCAATCCTCTGTTCCTCATGCATACGAGAAGGCTACCTTTGGAGTTGAACAGTTACATGATACTACCATTTATCAACCCATGCCAATATCAAGTTACATGCCACCAGGTAAGAAACAGCTGTTTTTTGTTTTCGGCTGAAACATGATTTGATGATTACCCTTGACCACGCTGGGTGGGAAAATAAGTATGTAGCTGATAACTGATTAATGTGAAACATACACTTTTGCGAGATGTTTCATAATCCAACAGCGTGGCCTGACATATCAAGTTGCTGTTCTGATCAGATTCCAGATATTTTTGGTTTAAAAAGCTTTAAAAATGGAATTATTTAAATTATTATGCGCTTATAATGATCTAAAATGATGCATTGATTGATTTTGTTGCAGGTCGGCAGAATTTTTATTTGAATGAATACCAGACTCCTTTAGGGAAGAGAACCTTCCAAGCTAAAGTCACAAAAAGCATTCTGGATGGATATACTATTGAAACTATCATCGATGGAAGGCCTCTTCGTGGAGTGCTATTCTCCAACAAACCAACCTCCTTTACTGCAGGATCTGATCATTGCAAGAGGTGAAGATGTGCAATTGTTTCGATTATAATCTGTTAATTTACATTAAACCTGTGTTAGACCAATAATTTGATCTGGCTTATAATTATATCCATTTTATTACAGGAAGGAAAAAGCAACACAAAATGATGATTCAAGTCTGAATGGTCACAATTTGTCTGGAGAAAGTGAGAAATCCAAGGAGCATTTTGCACATGATGTTAGTCAAGCCGATGATGTTCAGAAAGAAAAAGGAGCGGACGTTGCTGCTTCAGAAATGATAAATCTAACACCTGTTGATTTATCAATACACCCAGAGGTCGTTTCTTGTTACCCTGAAATGATGAATAAACTTTTTGATTATGAATTAATTTGATTCCTGCATAAAGGCCCTGTTTGAGTGGAAAATTGTTTTCCAAATTGTTGCATTCGATCATTCAATTAAATTACTTGTCAAATCACATTTTAAAGCACAACCATGACACGGTTCTAATTTTTGTAGCAATCATAGCTCAATATCTAATACATTTAATCTGATTTTGTCATGGTGTTGGTGATAAGTTTTTGCTTCTATTTTCGTTTGTTCAGAATCGTCAGATAGAAATTTGTGGTGAGTAAGGTTTTGATCATTCTCTCTTGTCTCATCACAGGTTTCTGGAGCCTCGGCACCGTTTGTGGTCCATGATACTGCCGTGAGAAATGATCCCCTTAAGGATGCATTCTCCCCTAATTTGGAAACTTTTACCGAGAATCTATCAGCTGTTTCTTTGGATCAGGACCCTCCCATTAACTGAGGTACTCTGTAAAAAAAATTTCTGGGTGATTGCAAGTCAGTTTATGGTAACTGGGATGCCTTACGTCCAATGTAACTGATAATGCTGGCTAGACGCTAGCCTTTGTGGATGGCTCTCGGGTGTGGACATTTAATTGCTACTGTAGACCAGCATGCATTGACTTCATCTATGTAGTTCATTAACTCTAGAATCTCCAGTGCCCAGTTGCAAACTTTAGTTTTATATTGTTAAATTGATTGGACGATGCCATGTGTGAAGTTTAATAATTTCACTCTTGTAATGTTTGGTTTTATTTAATAAGAGTGGCATGGGGAATTGTGCATGATTCCATGGACAATTCCTGAAATGGTCTCGGGAACAATTTTTTTCCATGAATCCTGATTTGTTTCTTTTTGTTACATTTGAGGCAGCCAAACTACATTTTTTGTCTGCAATATTGTTGGTTTTGGTGATCACATAAAAGTTATTAAATTTTAAAAAATATCCTAGACCATGTCATATTCTGGGTTTTAGCTGACATATTAGCATTAGACACAGCAGCACAACACCAGCATGGGCATATAGGTACCTCTGGGACCCTTCACTCAATTTCGGACTATTTCAAAATTTAGCCTAAACCCACAACTTGTGCTAATGGATGGGAGTGGGGAGAGTGATGAAGTTCCAGAGGAAATGTGTCATATTTACATTGTTGCTAAGGTTTGTGCTTTAGAGTGATGAATGAATTCATGTTGTCTCCAAAAATTTTCATACATATTTTTTCAGTTTCTTACAAGGGCATATGCACATTTATATCCTCGAGCGAATTGAAAAATGACGTGGAAAGATTCAATTCAGCAGCTATATTTGGAATGTTTATATTTATATTTGGTAAATTGTATGTTTTCTATTTGTTTTGTGTTTTCCTCAATCATGGAAGTATTTGATAGAAGCTTGTAGTTTCTGCCCACATTTATTACTCAGTGCTTTGTCAGGGTTTCTCAGATATAATATCTCGAATGCATAATAAATAACACCGTACATCTTTTCCCAAACTTTTCCTGGATATCATCGTTGATAAATCCAATAAAATAATTCAAACATAGGAATTTTGCACCATCATTTCAATGCCATATAAACTAGTGTTCAGCTCATGTCTGTGCATTATGAAATGTTTAATGGAATTATTTATCACGGCAAGCCATAAAACACCCAAGCAAACGTAGAGACGATGGTAATCGGTGAGAATCTCCTGGATATTATTGAAGGTAGTGCAAATTTACAATATAGATTTGTAAAATTCACTATTTGGAAATAAAAAGGAGTAATATTGTGAGTGGACATAAGAATACCATAACCCTATGTGGGTCCTTAATAAATTGCATAGATAGATCATGGAACACCTGACCACTATCACCTGTATCGTGCATAATTTCAGACTAGTCAACAATTACCAGAGTGTAGTTTTCTCCCCTTCCCCATCTTTTGAAGCTTGTCAGTCATATGGGATTTTGAGGATTACTTTTACTTTACTGTTGTGAGAAGGCGGTGGTCGTTGACGTATTTGCTTGTCTCTTATCGAGTTTCAAGGTGGTGTTGGGGGCTGGGGTTATTCTTGTTTGGGGTTGTTTCTATTAATGGATTGGATCATGGTGTTTCTACTGATTTAGGCTTCGATGTCGAAACTACCGTGGATAGAATAAGAATTATTTTCAGTTCAACATGGAGGATTTACGACTTACCGTTGTGTTATGTCTGCTGTGAGATGATGAATGATAGACTGATGTTACTAATATGTGAACATTTATTTCAATTGTTGCCTTGCATAGAGTTGATACTTATGTGATCATTTTTATCATGTTATTTACAAAATCTCATAAACGATTCAATTACCTTCTTTGTAATAGAGAAGTTTTTGCGTGTTTAAGACTTCTAACCGGCCTTGGATATTATCTTATTTCCCTTTTATCGTTATGCTTCTTACCATTGATTGGCTGCAAAAACGAGGAATAATTTGGATTGCCAGTCTAAGCATTTCAAATCACTATTTCACCACTTGATGAATATGTAGCAAAGATTTTATAATGCAAATAGGATCTTGGTTTGGTACTAGGGATTCACTTTTGCAATGAGCCTTTTTTGTGAAGTGATATGTTTTTGAAAGATGACTCTCGTTGTTTAGATGAGGTTTGTCCCTTGGGAAAAGATATTGATTAAGCATATATCAAAGTGTTTTTACTAAATACGTTGTTGGGGCCACTGAGGTAAAGATGAAGAGGATGAACATAATGCATGCTTTGCTCAGGATGCAACAATAAAATAATATTCTTCATGGAAAATGTTTCTAGGCGCAGAGTAATCAACAAGCACTCAATTGTTTCAGCTTCAAAAAAAAGCATTCGAAGTATACTTGGGTGATAAATGAGGTTTTTATTTCAGAGATAAAGCCGATGATTTAGAAATGTATAGAGTGATGAGTATGGCAGACTCGTGTTTGTGTAGGTGGGACTCTGACCGACTGTCCACTCACGGATGAAATGGAAGTAACCAAAAAAGTGATAGGAGTTCATACTTGTGTAACTATAATGAGCTTCACGAGTCGTTTCCATGAAAACTCTGTAGTTCTGTTATTGCATATTCTGTGATAATTGATTATTGGCTCTCAATTTGCTAAACCATATTTCAGGAGGAGATGAATGGCAGATCCGAAGAAATGACATCAGTCAACTGTCAACCTATATTTTTCTAGCCATGAATCAATTGTGAGATCAGAAAGATGTCCAGGAAACTGTTTGACTAAGTGTAATATTTTTTGCTACTTGTGAAGAGTCCTTGTTATTTGTTAGCCTTTCTTGCACAGTGCCAGCAAAATATACGGAGAAAATTTCTTATTATGACTGATCTCTGGGTATAGAATGCCTTCTATTTTTTTTTCCAGTTCTATATATGTTAAAATATTACTGTTTGAATGTCTTATTATGGCTGATCCCTGGGGTATGAAACGCCTTTTATTCTTTTTTCAGTTCTGTGTATGTTAAATATTACTGTGTTATTTGCACCAATATTTTATTCTCAAACTTGAATACATGATAAACGACTACAAGAAAGCTAGGAATGATCTTCTTTTGTCTCTGGTACTATCTTAGTAGAAGTTTTTCATTGACAGTTGAGTTCCCAGTTGCATTTTGAATTTATTGGCTCTTATAAGTTGCTATATCTCTTTTGTTTTGCAGTGATGTGGGCAGAGGCGGAAGTTTTGGTCAACCATCACTACGTGGAAATTCTATTTGGCTAGCAGGATGGTGAAGTTGATAAAATCCAATTCTAGATGACATCTTAGGACACAGAAGTTTTATAGTTTCTGACTAGGAATTCGCAACTAGGAATAGCCCAACACATTTTGTTCTTTCTACTTAGATGGTCATTGCATGTATACTATATGCTTCCGTTCACAGGTTTTGGTACATTTGAAGTTCATATTCTACCACTGATAAAACTGAGCTAGGCATGTTCCCATCCTCTGTACTCTTTACCTGCTTCCATGTGCCCTTGATGATCCCTTGTTCCCGGTCAATTTTTCCCCATGCTTTGCGACTATTTTCGACAGGTGAAGGAAAAATCTTTCAGCAACTGGTTATTATATGCTTTGTTCACAGGAACTCTAGTGTTATGAAGAACCTCAAACTTGCTGTGCGTGGTTGGTTCTGTATCTTTGGATCCAAAGAGTTGCTGAGAAATAGATGATATTGGGGTATATGAGAGAAAATAGATGTAAATAATTTTGACTCAAAATTCTTAGTGGGATTAGACTTGCTATAATATATCCATCAAATACAGTTTATAAGCATTTTAACTTTTGTGATCTGTCGTACGTTTGAAGGCATTCAAACATTAATGAAGATGCCACATTCTTGCCATGTGTATTTTGTACATGCGACAAACTCATAGATTTATATGACTAGAAAAATTCACATGCGTTGTATACAAGCGATTTCATTTAAAAAAGATAGTAGTTAACATGTAACGAGCAATTTCATTTTAATCGAATTAACGAAAATGATCATCATAATAATAATCAATGTCGATCACTTGTAAGAACAAGCAAACTTTAGCTAGCCCTCAAAGGGGTGTCTAAGTTGATGGAGCCAGAGATCAGGAGTTCGATTTTCCCTTTCAACATTTTCTTCGACTAGCTTGTTACACAGAGTTTGTCCAGTGTGGTTTACCTTACTAGCCTAATTTGCAGGTTATTATGTTGGTTCGGGGTTTACTCAGAGCGTACCGAAAAATAACGGCTGCGAGTTTTCACGTCAAAAAAAAAAAAAAAAAAAAGCAAACCCCAGCTAGCTAGCTAGCCACCGTCCTCGTTCATTTCATGGGTTTGAATGTGAAAACATTAAGGTGGGCGGGATCACTACTTGATATTCTCAAAGAAAGTACATTAAAATTCTTTCTAAATACAAAGAAAAGAGTATTGTACCTGAGACAGATCAATCCATTTCCTATTTGTAATAAAAAATAATAATATTTGCTATAGATCGGATCATATATTTGTCTCACAAAACTAAGACAATCTCACATTATTTTTTATGATCATAAAATACCATAATCGAGTTGCATTACTATATATTTGTATTAAAAGATGTAGCTAACTTTGATTATGGTATTAAATATTAATGTGATTTATATACACTTTATTTTCTAAAATACTCACAAATCACAATACATGGCATTTTGAAATTTTAGTAGTTAGAAATACTTTTCTTTTGCACTTAATTAAAAAGATAATGTCCGTGCCTATATCAACAATATACAATATACAATTATGACTGATGACGTTCGAGCTGAAACCCCTAGATACAAAGCATTGTAGTATCATAATACTCGAGGCTCCATCTATTTTAAGTTAACATCACAAATAGGCTCCATTAAAAAATATATAATATGTATATAGAACATAAAAACTAAAATAACAGTGTGTACTATATTTACAGGAATCCAGATCACAAATTTTCTTCAGAAAAGCAAAACAAAACAAAACTTTCAATCCACAAATTTACAGAAAATTTCAAATACCCGATCGCATCCCAAATCCTAGATCAAAGATGGATATTCAAGTTAAAGGCTTGTGTTACAGAAATGTAACATTTTATTATCTTTGTCATTTAAGGAAGATGAGATCTTGTCTTTACTACTGCACAATAATATAAAGTACATTAAAGAGAAGTAAGGTAATAAAGCACCAGCCCCAAATCTTGACCATATGCTGAAAATTACAGAAGTTTTCTCAAATAAAAAGAGAACCAAAAATGATGATAAATCCTCCAAAACAATTTCGATGTGAATGACAGAAGAAAGTTTAATAGGGCTCACCTAGACTCGAAAACGAAGGTCTACCACGTCGGATTGACAAGCAGGTGATAAATGAGTCACTTCAACTTATGCCCCCTTCCAAGAATTCCTCGGAATATTTTTTCTTGTCCAACTGTTTTGGACCAGAAAGTAAAATTTGGTAGATATATTTAATCTCATGAATGATATCGCTAAAAAAACGGTGAATCCCCGCCCGTCTTATGGTTGAAGATTAAAGTCGTTCATGGGGAAAGTAAATAACTTTTTTTGACATGAGCACACAATTATCTGTTGTACTCAAAATCAGAAATTGAAAACTAAAATAAATCATTCACGTAGAGGTTTAGAATAAAGACAAGTCACAAGTGTCCGAGTCTCAATTGTAAGTGGGTGATGTCATATCGTATAATTTCTTTAAAAAGACGCTGATTCTCTATTTCAAGATCATCACCCTTCCAAGGCTAACATGTCCCAAGGCAATTTCCCATAGTAATATGGTACAGGTGATTAATAAATTTGACTCAAACCTGAGCAAGCGGGTTGCAAGACTCAGCCTGGTCTATAATTTTCACCACTGCTATGTGCTTGATTTGTGAACTCTTTCTGCAAGAAAGTTTCAGGAGATATATTAGCTTCTTGTTACAAGGAAAAGATATATATTTCTGCGTTTGAGTTTAACGGAGATGTGAATATATATATGTAACTAACAGCTATAGGCAAAAGGGATGGCACATACATGTTATTCATAACTAGCAAATATTGGCTGCAAAATAGTGTCTAACAACAAGCTCAAAAGCAAAATAAACATATATACGGAAGATAAAAAAACATAAAATAAAATAAATATATATAAGTAGAAAGAAAATACTTGTTGAGGAAATTCCGAACATGTCCTGTGGAAGCACATTCACTGTTCCTAATGAGCAAATATGCAAAAAATTGAGCCATTCAAAGATAATTACTCACAAATAAAAATAATATCCACCGAGACAAGATTGTAAGCAAAAGCATTCTTTAGAATCAATTTTTATACAGCTGCAACAGGCTCTTCAACTGCTTTATTCCGCTTTGGTCGTCCACACCTTCTTACATCTTTACCTTTCAGTAATTCCAGAGCTTTCTCTAAAGTTATATCACTAGGCCTCATATTCTGTGAAGCAAGGTGAGAGCATAATTAAGTCGATATCCAGTTTTTTAGACCATTTGAATCAAGCACAATGTTCATTCAAATGGACACAATGTTAAAGAAAATCAAAACAGAAGTGTACCTTGGGCACAGAAGCAATTGTGCGCCTGTGTCTAATGGTGAATCCTACCCTGGCAAGCTTTAAAATTACCGGTTGGTCATCATCTGGGTGGTTCCCCTGAGAATAAGACCACGTTCAAGATCAGTCAAAAAAAGATATAACATAACGTAAGAAAAAGGAAAAACTGCATGGAAAACATACCAAAGTCAGTGGATACTGCAACAAGTCGAGGGCATCTTCCAAGGTGATGGACGCCACATTCTTTATCTAGAAGAGAAAGTGTATTGTATGAAGGCAAACAGATATACAGGTTGAAATTTGGCCCAATAAAAATAATGTATGCACATCAGATACAGGCATTCAAACATTCACAAATGGTAGCAAATAGTTCAGTCATAAACAGTAGCAAATATTTCAAGTTAAATATTTATTTAGGATAAAGCACGAGTGTTCGATGTTCTGCATTTAAGAGATTTCAATATGGCAATGTGATATGAGGTAGTATGCATTTTCAGACATTAAAGCTGTCTGCATGCATGCAGGGGAGGACAGAGTATAAGTTTCTTGAACTTGAAGTACCAAAACGCAAACATACTTGAGACACCGAGGCTCGCTTGGGTAAATGTCCCTTTCTATCTTCACCAAGCTGCACGTAGTTGCCATATGGACCACTCTTTAAGAAAACCTGAAAGTTGAATTTTAATTATTTAATTACAGAAACAACGGTTATTATAAAACAGTCACACGTGTAGATTTTAAAAAAAAAACCTTCTCATTGGTTCCTGGATTAAGACCAAGCAACTTTGGCTCCTGCAAATTCTTTTGTTTGTTTTCAGGATCGATTTCTTCGTCGTCTTCACCATAGAGTGTTTTAGCAATGTACCTGCGACAGAATTTCGTGTCAAGACTACATGAGAAAAATTTAAGGTCTTCAGAGGAACAAGGAACGAAGCTCCATTCACGCTAGTATGCTACATGTTAAACTCACTTGCATTTTGGGTGCTGATCGCAGCCAATAAAATATCCCGCTCCAAACCTGCTAACTTTAAAAACCAAAGTTCCCTCTACACAACCAGGGCATGTTCTATTTCCATCACGAAAAGAAGCAAATAAGAAATGACCAAATGTTTTCTCCAACATCTTTTCTACATTATGGATATGAACCTTTCCAGCATTCTCACAATACTCGCTAAATCTTGTCCAGTAATCTCTCAAAAGGCCTTTCCATTCTGTCATTCCAGCGGAAACATTGTCAAGTTCAGTCTCCATATCAGCAGTAAAACTATAATCTGTGACCTCAGAAAAATAGTGAGAGAGAAATGCTGACACCATGCGACCACGAAACTCAGGATACAATGTCCTACTTTTCATTGTAATATAATGTCTATCTTTTAGCACCTTAATGGTAATTGCATATGTAGAAGGTCTCCCAATACCAAGTTCTTCCAGTTTCTTCACTAATGACCCCTCAGAATAGCGGGGTGGAGGCTGTGTATAGTGCTGACCAAGTTCAATTTCGGACACGCACAACTGTTGGCCACACTTCAAACCACTCAAATTCTGAAACACTTCAGTACGATAGTTCTCTCGATCATCATCACTTTTTACACTGATAATTTCCGTGTCTTCATAAACAGCTTGGTAACCAAGGAAATCGACTTTTGAGCACGTAGATCGAAACATTATTGACTGGTCACCGTTCCCAAAATCAAGTTGTATCTGCTCAATGATGGCAGGTTCCATTTGACATGCCATTGCACGAGACCATATAAGAGTATATAACTTTAGGGAATCTTCATCAAGCAACCCAAGCATTGATGGTAATCTTCGGATGTCCGTGGGTCTAATAGCTTCATGGGCCTCCTGAGCGTTTTTCACCTTTTTAAAATACTTGCGGGTACTCTTTGAAGCAAAACTCCTCCCATACTTTTCGATAATCAAGGAATGGATATCCCTTGCTGCTTCATCAGACAAGTGCAATCCATCTGTTCTCATGTAAGTTATTAGTCCTGTAGCCTTGCCATCCATCAACTGCACTCCCTCATACAGTTTCTGTGCAAGTTTCATTGTATATGAAGCTGCAAAGTTCAATTTGTTAGCAGCGTCTTGCTGAAGTGTTGATGTTATATATGGAGCAGGCGGATTTCTTCGAATCTTGCTGGTTTTTGATCCAACAACTTCAAACTGAGACAGACTAATCTTGTCTTTTATTTCCTTTGCCTCTGCGTGAGAGCTAACTGAGAGCTGATCCAACCTTTTGGAGTCGAAATACGTCAGATGTGATGAAAAAGAAACATTGTTGGATGAATTTAGATCTGTCCTATTGAACTCAACGTCAACTGTCCAATACTCTTGGGCAATGAACTCATCAACTTCCTTTTCCCGGTCACATATGAGAGCCAAAGCAGCAGACTGGACTCGTCCAGCAGACTGACAACCAGGTAATTTCCTCCACAACAACGGAGAAACACTGAATCCAATCAAATAATCGAGAGCCCGACGTGCCAGATAAGCATTAACCAAGTTTGCATCAATCTCTCGTGGAGCCTGTAGAGCACTTTTAATGGATGATTCAGTTATCTCATTAAAAACAACTCGTGCGACAGTGATATCATCACGTAGTGCATCCTGTTGATGCAACATCTCGATAATATGCCAAGCAATGGCTTCTCCTTCACGATCAGGGTCTGAGGCAAGAATAAGAATATCCGCTCTGTAACAGAGAAGGAAATGGTGCAATATACAAGTCAATTAACATCAACCTAAATAAAAGAATCAAATATAAAACCAATCCACGCATACTATTTGAAGAACTAAAGCTAGACTTATAACTTCAAAACAATAGGATTCAGTTTTAATGTTTTATATACTGATATCCAGTAAAACGTGAGTTATAGCAAGAAAAAAACAGATGATTGAACAGAAAAAATCATACCCACTCAATGCAACCTTAATACTCTTAAGATGAGACCAAGCAGCAGATGGAACCTCCCAAACCATACTGAAGTCATCATCAGGTCGCACGGATCCTGATCTAGCAGCCAAATCCCTGACATGGCCATAACTGGGCACAACCTCAAACATTTCACCAAGGTATCCTTGAATGACTTTCGCTTTCGTGGCAGACTCAACCACAAGGACAGATTTTGTAACGGCTGGATATAATTGACGCCATGCTTTTTGCCCTGGAGACTTGCTTTTGTTTGTTAGACATGATTTATGTCCGATCGATACCTTTTCTTTGGGTGAAGTGTGAGCTTCTGTAACAGATTTACCCCTTCTTTTGGAGTTCCTGGTCGCCTTAATAGGAACACTTTCCACACAAATTCCATTATTATCCGCTTTTGTGACAGTATTTGTAACTGAGTCAGCCTGAAAATATGCTCAGGTAGTCAAATCACTAACAATGAATTAGCATGAATCCAATTTGCTTAGAAGAAAATATTTCTAACCTCGACATATTCAGGAGATGGTTTACTTTCCTTGTTCCCAGTCATCTTAGCTTTATTAACTTTCTTGGAGGGCATTGGCAGGTCAGTTGTATCAGTGGTAGTAGTACCAATGGAAGATTGATCTTGCTTATTCTCGCTTCTAGACTGCCGCTTCGCTTTCACTTTAGTCTTATGGGTTTGTGTACTTTTACTGATTAACGAGTTCATGTCATCCTGAACAATTGGGGCTTTTGAAGAAGCCAAATCAACATCTTCTATCTTCAGTTCCGATGCCTTGCCTACAGAAGTGGCACTTGCCATTTTCTCCTTTGATGTTGCATTTCCTTTGTGACCAGCAAAAGTCTTGTGCCTCATCCCGTGCCTACTGAATATTTTAACTAATTGATGCTGCCCACTGCCCCCATCTTCTGTAGCTACGATACGATTTCTTGTACCTGCTCTTGGGACCTGACAAAATGCTCTTTTACTGATACTACAATAACAAGTAGGGCACAGCGAACGTAATGTTGCATTTTCCACGTTCATATGCATCCCAGTGTCAGAAAGTCCATACTTAAATTGAGGTTTGAGGTTGAAGGGAGAAAAGGAGCGAGAAATATAGTTGCCACTTCTAAACAGCTGAAGATTGCTATCAGACTTGATTCTAAGAACTTTTGTCTGGACACCAGTCAGTGCATGAGGCAACCGGAATATAGCAGGGCATTTTTCAAATTTCTCAGCATTTGCAAATGAAGACCGTACACAGATGCCGGACTGATGTTGTAACGCTCGGTTCTGCAAATAAAAAATAACCTTTAACACAAAGAAAGGAACATGCTACAAAATTTCCTGAACCCAACCATGAACTAGATTTGATACTAAACCAATAATATAGTTGATCATTGCAAGTGATGGCTGATATTAAAACACGCATAATAAATGACGAAACTGGATTCGAATTACTAAATACAAGCCATGACTACAATAATCCTTAAAAATAAATCTTTTCTCCACTGGAAAGACTAAGGTAGCAACTGGAGCACTGATCCCATTTACCATAGCCATTCAAATATAAGTTAAATTCGACAAAGGGATGAAAAATGACGATTAATTAGTACCATGATAAAGGGGCGGTGGAAGCTAGAAGCAGAAGTGGAGGAAGCTGTCAGGAAATATTGAAGAAATGCCATCCAAACCCAGCAACATCAGTAGCTAGTAAAATTCAACCATGCGTATATCAAAGAATCGGATCGAATTGAAGTGTTCTTTCTGAAAAAAAATAATAATAATATATAATAATTAGAAATGGTGGAAAAGGTTTTGGCTGAAGCTGAGGAATGGGGGTTTAGGGTTTTGTAGTGCTGGAATGACCTCTCTTTTATCCTTGTCAAACGGCGTCGTATACACATTCTACTTGTATTTTTTTTCCTATACAATTTCCTTCACAATTTTTTTTTTAATTTAAAATTTAAGCATTTGGTTCAACTGAATCGAATAAACCGAAATTTTTATAAATCGGGCCAAATGATTTTTTTTTATATAAAAAATTGAACTGAACTGATATCGATTATTTCGATTGGTAATCAAGTAAACCGAATTTGCACGAAAATAAATTTGAAAATTAAAAGTTATAGAAAGATTCATATATTGTCACCTAAGTCCAACGAAATTTGATGAAACATACAATAAATGTAGCTTAATAAATTCTTCATTTGCAACACTAATGAAGCTAGCATGCAATATATATATATATACAATTTTGTTATCCTGCCCACTCACTGCCCACCTAATGTGCCCACCATGAGGTGACACTCAACTATTGGATGTTATGAATTGTGCGTCCAATAGTTGAGTGTCACCTCATGGTGGGCACATTAGGTGGGCAGGATAGCAAAACTCTATATATATATATATATATATATATATATATATAGAGTTCTTTCATGGTGCCCTATACTATATGCCCACTTCATGCCCACCATGTACAATAGATGAGTTGACCGGTACAATAGATGAGTTGACTTGTACATGGTGGGGCATGAAGTGGGCATATAGTGTTGGGCACCATAAAAAAACTCTATATATATATATATATATATATAACATTTATCTCTCTTATGAATGAAGTATAAAAATAATAACACGAAAGAGAGGTAAATGACAAAAAAAGACAAATATAAGAGAGATGACTGCAAATAAATAATATTTCAAAAGGGTTGATCCTGAAGGAGACCCCAAAAATGCCCATATGAGGATCGAACCCGCAACGCTGGGAAATTTCTTCACACGTCACATCAGACCTTATCAACTCGCCTATGCCCTGTGGGCGAAAATAAATAACATTAGATGCAAAAATAGAGGCTAAGTTCCCGCAAATTCCATTGTTTTACAATTAAAACAACAAAATTATTTGAATATTTTATTTTTTAGAATAAATTATTTTAGTTATTATTCACTAGTACAAGTTGCGTGCGTGAACAGCACAATTTAGACACTACGATTTTGCATACCAAAAGAGAGAGTTATCAAATTGGGAACTTCTCTTGGCTTGTAATGAGATGGCCGATGGGTACTTAATTATGCCCAATTTATTTAATTAATTAGTCCATTGGGCTAAGCCCCATCTAGTTTAGCCCACACATGACTCAAGGCCAAATAAAGAATCTTTTTGCTTCAAGCCCATAAATAGATTATTTATTCACATTTCAAGAAGAAACTCTCATTTCTCATATTTTAGACTCTCGTTCTCTTTCGAGGTAGTGTTGACTTGAGTATCTGACTAATGTTCTGTACATGACACATGCATATGACGATATACTAAAGTAGTGTTTGAGATAGTTTTAGAAAACACTTTTCAGCTTTTTCTTAAAATTTTTTTGAAATTTTGTGAAGAAAAGTCGAAAAATGCTTCATAAAAACTCTTCAAAATACTACCTAAGTACATTTCCTCCTTGGGGTTCACAGAAGATAATTGCGCACTCGAATCCAACATTCCCGCTTTCTCCTGAATTTTCTTGATTCAATTAGTAACGATTTTATTTTGGTTATAGGACACACCCTGATTGTGTTACATACGTACATACATATATGCGGCAGTCCCACATACCATAACAAGAAACATAGAACATATAGTACAGTACTGTATACTAATTGATGCTTTCTTGATTTGCTTTTGCTTTTATATATGAACATGTTTATATAAGTTCCTTTGAAACCACACACTTTACTTATACATCTTTTTTTTATGTGGTATTCATTCATTTCCCATGTTCGAAAGGCGATGCTACGAAGCTCAAAACGCAAACGTACAGCATGGACGGATACATGTCTTCATTGCATCCTTGTATAGTTTCATGCAACAGAGATCCAAGTTCTATTCGATCGGCCTAGCTAGGTATGATGTTTGTTAAATGTCTGATCTGCATGTGGGGAAAAAGTCATGTTCAGTGTTATCGGTTGGAAAAAAAATAGGCACTGATGTTATATTAGTCCAATGATTATACAGTCAATATATCACAAAAAAGTGTGCAATGATATTATTCTTGCTCAATTAATTGCACTGTATCGTTCCGTTCGTGGAATCATCACGCAAGCGAAAAACATACAAATACTAGTTATAAAAAATGAAATATTGAGTATGTGTTATGTATAACCCTCTGTTTTTCGTGTCACGCGATTTTGATGATTTATAATTGACAAGATTGTCACAAACTTTACTTACTACTAATTCAATTTGTATCATGGTTTGCGTGGAATCTTTAAATTGGAGCACAGGAACATTATCATGTTTTTCCCATGACAAAGAAATCTGAGGCCGTTACATCAAAACTTTTTATGAAGTATATGTTTCCTAAGTGAATAAAAGGTATATTATTGAACCTAGGCTAGGGTGTTTGCCTCAACATGTACAAGTACCTCTGTTTAAGATTTGATTTGTTTCGTGAAAGTACTATCTCCAGTCACAAATATAAAGCCCGTATTTTTTTCATCCGTCCAAAATATATAGTTCATGAGTTTCCATATACTTCGTATTATTTTTTGTACTATTTTATTAGTTTACCAATATCTTTAAGACGCCGCTTGGTTTGGACGAAGGACATTGATTGATTCTTCATTCTTGTTCTATCAAATGTTTGGTTCAAAAACTATGAGAGATTATTGTAATTTCTCATTATCTTATCCAAATATATTGATTTAACATATATATATACTCCATCATCTTTTTTTTTGTGACATGAAAACCCGCAGCCGGTACCTTTGGTGCGGACTTGGTAAACCTCCGAACTAACGCAATAGCCTGCAAACTACGTTAATCAGATAAACCACACTAGGCAAGTCATGTGTGACAGGCTAATCCAAGAAGGTGTTGATATGGGAAATTGAACTCCTAACCTCTGACCAAAAGTTCACCTACTCCACCAACTTGAATACCTCTCAAAGGCTATATACTCCATCATCTTATCTACGAGCTAGGGGTGTATAAATATGTTAACTGTTTCCAACAATTTTTTCGTCTTATTAAAACACTCGTTAAATAAGGTTGAAATGGAAATTTTTTTTTTGTAAAAATTTATTTTTCTATTTTTTTTTTAAATTTGTGTTAATATATATATGAGGAGGAGGAGTATCGACTTATCGTATAATGGGCAGTAGAATCATTATCATTATCAAGATAACAAACACGTTCCCAAAATAATGCATGGTACCTTGTTATGTGTATGGGTCGAGCCTCCATTAATATTGCATCTTTAATGCACCACAATTAAAGAGATAAGCATGAAAAGACTTGTGAGATAAGAGATGTTGCCTCATATAGAATGTTCATTTATTCTTTTTTGATGTGGAAATTAAAATTATATAAGGATTTAATGTTTTCTTAATTGGGGATATGATAGTTATATTTTTTATATGAGAAATTGAGAAGTTTAAATATTTCTTCAAGATAATTGATTTGCTTGCTAGCTCTCTCTTGCAAATGCTTAAGGAACATTGATTCAAAATGTAGCCAAAAATTTATTCAGTACACTCGAATATATATAGTAAAAAAAAAAAAAACAAGAGGATCGAACAAGATGTGTTTCAATATGATCAATTCAGATGCAAACTCATTTTACAATAAATCTTGTTGGGCATTGATTAATTAGGTGACACTAAAATAGTTTTTGATCTATATCGGGTTAAATTAATATAAAAATTAGATTGTCTATATCTTTAAGACAATTTATAATACTTCGGAGATGAGATAATCAGATAACCGTCTTTCAAAATACAATAATTTGCTTCTTTCAATAACAACACTACCAAGTACCAACCAGAAATTCAAGTTCAAAGTGCTTAATTTATTCAATAATTTCTAAAATATTACCTTGGAACATTTTAAATGTGGGGGAATCTAGCTACTTTTCACCCTTGATTCGATTGACTTATTTTTATTTTATTTATTCATTTCTCACTCATACAAATTTAATTTTTAGAAATTATTAAACCCGTGTCTATTTGTGATGTGTCTTCCATTCAATCCATCGGTTTCTAATTAAATTACGCAATGCATGCACGTTCAATCGAAATCAACCCGTATGCGTCACATCGAATTTTCGCATAAAAAGATGTCTGTTAACAAGATAATTCTATTAATTAGATAGATTCAATAATTCAATTTTGTTTTGTCATACGATACGAGATTTATATTTAAAAAAAAGTATAGACCCACATACGCAAATAATTGGCTTATCACGCTTAAGATATAATGGAATGAGTCGAATAAGTCAATAAATAACATACACTAAGAGGGTGTTTGACTAAGCTTATTAAAAAGAGCTTATAAGCTCTTAGAGCTTAAAAGCTGTTTTACGAGCTTATAAGCTGTTAGAACTTATTTTAAAAATAAGCTGTTAAAGTGTTTGGGTAAACTTATTTTAAATAACTTAAAGATATTGATATGTTTGGTATTATAAGATCTTTTTATTGTCAAAATTACCAAAAAGGGTATAATTCTAAGAAAATAATATTTTGAGTTATACACATACGAAAATAGTTTTAGAATAAACTTATATTAAAAAAATAAAATTGTTTTAATATTTTATTTTTAGAAAAATTTATGTGATTTGTAATTTTTTTAAAATAATATTTAATATTTAATAAGTGGAGGATAAGATAGAGATTTATTAAAATATTCAAGGATATTTTAGAGATATGAAATATTAAAATAAGATCTTTTTTAAAAAAGTACCTCCCCCCTTGCTTTTTTAAAAACAGCTTATAAGCTGTCAAACAACTTATTTTGACAGCTTATAAGCTGTTTTTAAAAAAATTTACCAAACACATTTTCAGAGCTTAAAAGCTCTAAAACAGCTTATAAGCTGTTTGAAAGAGCTTTTAAGCTCTGCCAAACACCCTCTAAATACAACAAAGAAAAAGCATTATTAAGTCTAGGCACATACTATGGGCTGTGGAACAATATAATTAGGTATAGAAGCTTATAATTAGTAGCCGGCCTATTAATGATACAAAATATTAATAAATTGGAAATTTTTATTTGCTGGCCTACCAACGAGACGTGTGACAAAATAATTGTCCCTTCTCATATATTAAAAATAAATGTAAAAACGCATGTGGCATGTTTTACGGGATATTTTATGAGACACATCTTTGATTCAACGTATAATAATTTTGACATAAAAATATTTTTTAGTGAATCACGTTAGAATATATATATATATATATATATATATACTCATTTTTTGTAAAAAATAAAAATAAAAAATTACTACTTTGTTTATATGTGAATTTGATTTCCCGTGTTATCAAATCTCATTCTTAGTATCTAACATAGTTTGTTTTGTTTTTGTTTATTTTTAAATATTTTTTTTCTTTTTTCGATCTGACAGCGATATGATGATAAATTTATATCAATATAACACTCACATGCAGGTTAGGGTGTCACGTTAACATTTTCATGGAGAAAAAAATAAAAATTATCAAAAATTTAAAAATATAAGATTGGACCTGATTTTGATAACATAGAAAAATAAAATCACAAATAAACTGACGTACATAACTAAAAATGCAAAATAAATTGTCTATGGTGTAATGTTCATTTATTCATAATATTGTGACATAATATACTGAACTATTCATGGAATTAATTCTACGAAAATCAAGGTGGAAAATGGGTATTGCATCACATCAAAATCTATACAGTCGATTCTCAAAGGATACATTTGCATGTGTAAAAAAAAATATTACAGATCAGAAGGCACACCCCAAGATGTGGTAATGATGTTGTTTGTCCACAATGAAATCCATGACCAAAGATATGCACACCCAATTTGGCTTGTCTTTTTCCAATATATTTACAAATTTTTAAATATAGAGATGTTATTGGAATTATTGGATAAACATATACTAATCCAAATAATAATAAAAATATCAGCAACAATAAATAGATATATGATCAAATTGTCTCATAGATTGTATCGTGAGAATTGTCAATCATATCCATATTTAAAATATAAAATAATAATTTTGATATAAAAATTAATAATTTTTCATAGACAACACAAATAAGAGTTTCGTATCACAAAATTGACTCGTGTGATCATCTCATAAAAATTTTACGATGATAATAATAATAGATGAAATCCTAGGATCCTCTTGAATCATCATCATCGTCATCTTTTTTAAATGTGTAGAGTGTAGGGCATATGTCAGCATATATAAAAAGAACCAAAATTTTGATGAAAAAGATGAACCGCATATCTTGGAGACTGATTTTGGGGACCTTCTAATTAATTTATAGGCAATAGGCGTTTTTTTTTATATAAAAAAAAATAAAAGTATATGATGCATATATATTTTTACAAACTATATATAAATGGCAAGACCTCTGTTATGGAGTTAGGACTAATGAAAACACACATCATGCGAGTGAAATAACTACAATTTTAGTCATTCAAGTTGATTTTGCAACTCCCCAGATTTGATGAGAAACTTTCCAGGGCCACTCATTCTATTATTGTCCTAATTCAAGCACACTTAATTTTGAAGTTCTTATAACACAATAAAATAAATCTAAACAAAAATGACTAAAATTGTAATTTCTCCTGATGAGATTAGCTTTGCATCATTGAATGAAATTCTCTATCGATTTCAATAATGTAAAGATGCACTTTCCTGGTATCATGGTATGTAATGTATACTTATATATGTAGCATCAAGTATAGGATGACGAACAAAAGAAATGTAATTGATCAATACAAGAAAAATCGTTTTTTAGCGACGGTTTATTAAGTCATAAAACCATCATTAAATTCGAATTAGCGACGATTTTGCGTGTAATTTATTCGTCGCTAAAGTTAGGAATTTTAAATTTTAGTCGCTAATCAGCGTGTTTTTTTAAGTGTGAATCTGCAATTCAATTAACTACTTGATCAATCTCAACTAAGTAGTTTTGCTCAAATATAAATGCTATATCTAAAGCAAATGACACTTGATGATTATGATTAACTGCAAAGATAATAGAGATAACATTTTCAGTATGAAAATTGTGAAAAATCGATTTCACAACAAAAAGATAGTGGTGAACGATATGACTCTTTGGTGTTAATATAATGAAAAAAGATGTATATATATTTAATAACTTTTCAGATGGCTATATCATGATTTATTTAATTATCAAATATAAAAGATTGCGAAGGTAAATTGTGAGTGACACTTGGCTAGATATGCTAATGTTTTAACATTTTTGTTTGTCTTTATAAGGGATATCATGGTTCATAAAAATTATTAGAATCAGATGTTGTCACTAGGTGTTGACAACATCCTACTCAACATGCAGCGAAAATATTAAAACATGAATAGTAACAGCAAACTAACAGTAAACCAACAATAAAAATAATCAAGAGTAAATATGCACAAGTACTAAAGTAATAAAAGGTTGCACATAAAACAGATTCAGATGTTGTCACTAGGTGTTGACAACATCTTCAATAACACCTTGATTAACATGCATCAGAATTTTTTAAAGCAATGAATAAAATAGATAAGCAACCAAACAAATCAGACTCAAATATTTAAGCAAGAGTATAAAATACTCTTGCAGCGCCTCAGGGCAAAACTTTCACTAGAAAATAATCAAAGAGTTTTACAAACCCTAAAACTAGTGAATTATTTCAAAAATCAATTTTCTCAATCATGTGAGAAAATAAAGAATGAATAAAAACAACTCCCTTAAAAGTCTACTGAAAGTAGAACAAAAAAACCCAAGATAGGAGTTGATCCTTGATGCCAAAATACGAGAGCAACACAGCTTCGATCACCAATCTTCAGTGCTCTCAAACCTTCAAGGCATCAACGAAAATCACGAAAAGCAAAACGATAAAACCAAAAGAAATTGATCCTGATTGCCAAAATTCGAGAACCACAAAAGGTCTTTCGATCAACATTCTTGCAAGTGTAATCTTCAAGTGTTCTCGAAAAGTTTCACGGCAATACAGAAAACTCCAATCTTCTTATGTAATTCAGAGCTCTTTATTTCTCATGAATGAGTCTCTGAATTTTCGACGTGAAACTCTCTCTTGTGCAGTATATGTGTTTCTCTGCTCTCGCTCGCTCTATTCTGCACTCCACACTTTTCGATCTGCTCTCCTATTTATTCAACGTGAATGTCTTCCAATTTTATCTCCAAAAAGGGCTTGATCTTGTTTCTTTAATTCAAACTTGAATCTACATTGATAAGAAAACAAAGATAAGTTAGGAGATAAATATATATTATGATAAGTGCATAATATCTCCTACAAAATAATTAACCCAATCAACCATATTTTAAATCTAGAAATATTATATTATCTCAATTCAAATCAAAGTAATTCCTAGTTTAAAATATATCAAACATATAGATAGAAAACACAATATTAATTAACAATCCTAGAAAAGCAAAACGCATTAATACAATCTTTCAAAACATGGAAATATATCAAGGAATAATTATCATTTCAATCTCCCCCTTTTTGCCTTTCTGGACAAAGCACCTAAAACCAATTCAGCAACCCCCTGAATATTAATTCTCAGAACTCCCCCTGAGTTCAAACTTCTCAAATCATCTTTCAATTATGAGTGTTGTCAAGAATGTTGGCAACACCTGCACACAACACTTGGCGAGATCAGAAAATACTTAATACATAGAAGTGAATCACAAAACACATTTAATCAATTTAGCACACATCACAACTCTCTTGAATATCAATTCTCTCCCTGAATTCAAAAATACATTCTCCCCTTAGTCTAAGCACAGATGTTGTCGAGGATGTTCCTAACATCTCCTCACAACACTTAAGTCAGAGCAGAGAAATTTTTTTTTTAACCAATCAGAGAGTTATAATCAAACAAGCTAACATTGATTAAAACCAGATCAGAGCAAAAACATAAGACATATCAGAGCAGAGCAAAATAAACCAACAAAAATTAAACTTAATGCTCTGTGATGATCTATCATTTGCTTCGCCAGAACTAGCTTCTTCTCCTTCAGAACCAGAGTCACTATCTTCTCCATCAGAGCTAGAGCCATCAGATTCAAAATCTTCTCCCCTTTTTTGTCCAGAAGAGGTACCTACACCAGGAAAAATTAGATATTGAGACAGAAGAGCTTCATAGTAAGCAATGTCTGCTTTGGCTTGTAAAATCTTATGTTCAACATGCAGCATCTGAAAATGAACAAAGACAGAATCCAGTTGTTAAGTTAAAGTAGGAGGAACAAATATGGCAGTGGCAGGGGAGGTGTTGGAAACATCTGCCACAACATCTGCAGCAGCACCTGTTTCTGACCAAGGTAGGTCTAATTTCATGTTACCTTTAAGTAATGCAGGTGCAAGATTCAGTACCTTAACAACAGCAGATAAAAGCTCATCATCATGTTTTTCAAAATATTGAGATACTAGCACAACAAATATCAAAGAAAAAAACATGAGCATGCAAGGTACCAACCCACAGTTTGCATATTGCATAACTGTAGTAAAACACAAGCTTTCCAAAGTTCAAAGTTTCTCCAGTTCCTACAGCAAATATCACACCAGTTTGTTGTTTGGTGACAAACGTGAAATTTGTGGACGGAGTCCAAGTCTTGATTGCAGTCTTGTAAAGAACATAAGCTATCTTATAAGAGCAGGCTGCACATCTTTTTCCACCTAGGTTGAGTTAAAGAATCCATTAATCACAGTAGGACTAAACTCGAAAATATGAACTCTCACATGAATTTTCCCAAATTTTGCGAAAGAGGGTTCGACACAGCTTTAGTCAAATTTCAGTATAATTCCAAGACCATAAGTCTAAAGTAAAGAGTAGCATATATCACAGTAGCGAACATATTTCTGAGTTGGAAAATTTTTACCAGACTTTGTGCGCCATATGCTTTCAAATCAATGGTGTGGTCCTCAAAGAAGTCACAATTGGCATAGTGTTGCCAATCGTTTGCAACATTCTCAGAAAAAAAAAAAAAACAGAGGAATATGATTGTCTTACTTGGTATTTTTCATCTAAGGTGTTGTTCAGGGTGTCAGCAACACCTGCAAAAACATCTTCCGCAGAAACAGCAACACCGGCTTCCTACAGAAAGGTGTAATAACAGTGACAGTAGCCAGCAAATTCCGAATTCTGAAAAATTCTACAATATTCAAATACTCCTCATCTAAGATGTCAGCAGCATCTGATGGAACATCTGCTTCTGAGGAAGATTCCTCAGAGCCTTCATCAGAGAATGCAAGCGATGGATCAGCAGCAGTAAAAATGACCATCAAAGATGAATCAACAGCAGTAACAATGACCATCAAATATCTCAAAAAAAATCATCCTCTAAGATGTTGTCAGAGGTATTGTCAACATCTAGCTCAACATCTTCTTTGTAGCCCATCTCTGTTTGAATATCACTGAATCAAAATTCTTCTCTGCCATCAAATTTTGAACAGTTAGAATAAGAAAAAAAGAATTTGACAATAATGCAAGGACCGACAAAATTCTGTAGAAATGATAATGTGGTGAGGGTGAGCAAAAAATAACAAGACCATAAAACATTCTGATGATAAGATCAAATCTAAACAACAAACCCTTCACCGCTTAATCACTCGGTCACAGTTAATGTTCCCTAACAGTAACAATTGCCAATGTTAAAATGGAGTTTGAAATCATTATGGCAATAAATTTCCGAATTAAAGCAATAAATCAAGCCAATTGATTTTCACAAAATTTCCATAGATAAACTCCACATTGAATTTAACTCCACTAAAACACTTTCGATCACAAAGCAATTCGAAATATTAGTGGATTGGGCAAATCACTAAATTTTGCTTATTTCGAACTTCAAACTTCTCAGCAAGATATATTCACCATAAAATAAATATGCATGTCCTAATTATGTCTAAAAACAGAGTGCAACAATGCAATAAAATGCAATCACATGCAAAAAATATGTTGACAAGTGAGGTGTTATCCATGATGTTGGCAACATCTCCCAGCAACACTTCAGGATTCTCAAAAAATTTTGTTATCCAATTCATTATTACAGAAGTGGTAGCCTGCACACTAAAGGAACGATCTTCAACGGACCCCTTTAGGTAGCTTTTTCCATTTGCTTCTGATTTTCAATCAAATTTGATGATTGAATTGATTATTGTGAACCTTTTTCTTAATTTGAGTTTCTGAATTTGCGAAATCACTTTTCACTTGGGACAAGATTATGGAATACACGAACATCCCTCTACTACTTTGTGATTTAGTCAGAACTCTTTATCAATTAATCCTCATTAAACTGTAAAACACTTTTGCAAGGAATCCTGAGTGAAAACTAGTAAATGGTTACAAAGTATCAAACACTTCACAAAACAGAGTGTATGCATGAATGCAACATGCCTAATGATCCTAAAGATGCACATGCATGAAAAGATGTTGTCGCAGGGTGTTGGCAACACTCCAGACAACATCTCAGTTCTGTCTATAATGCACACAAACTGAGAGACTTTCTTATACTGGAAAATCTCTCGAAATCCAATGCTTTGGTGAAAATATCAGCTAATTGGTTATCCGTTCTAATAAACTCAATACAGATCATGTCTTTCTCGACCAAATCTCTAATGAAGTGATGTCAAATGTCTATGTGTTTGGTTCGAGAGTGTTGTACTGGATTTTTGCATATATCAATAACGCTTGAATTATCACAGTACACATTCACCTAAGCATGATATCTAGCCCAGTAGCACAAAAAAAACAAGATACTTCCAATTATGCTTCTGTAGAGGGTGTTGTCAACACCTTCGGCAACATCTTCCCTCGACAGTTTTTCACTTGACCTCATCGGTGTATGCATGTGTTTACAATTTTCATTCAAATACTTTATCACAAGATTTATAGCATACTGTATTTGACACACAAAGATTCCACCATGCATTTGTTTCACTTGCAATCCCAAGAAATAATTCAATTCACCAACTATACTCATCTCAAAATTAGACGACATGCACTTCACAAATTCATCAACAAGTTTTTCACAAGAAGCACAAAAGATTACGTTATCCATATAAACTTGGCAAATAAGAATATTACCTTGAGACTTTTGCACAAACAATGTCTTACACACCTCACCTCTTTTGAATCCAAGATTGAGCAAGTATTTGATTAATCTTCCATACCATGCACGTGGTGCTTGCTACAATCCATACAGTGCCAACCTTTTTGGGTTCACTGTTTGACACAAATCATGAAAATCTTACCTGTGAAAACGTGGAGCTCATGCAAATTAGTCCAGCCATATTTCGATAATCCACATTTTCTTTCCTTCGGGTTTGCATATCTCCATGCACATCTCCAATTACTTGTGAGGTTGGACGATTCTTCTGAATTTTGCTTGGAACATTCTTTCCAACTTCGTTTACCTCACTGTCCTCATCAATATTCTCATCAGTAGGCTTTTCAACTTTTGTTTCTGGAATCTCAGCAGGAGGTGTTGTCGGAGGTGTTGGCAACACTCCTTGGTCAACATCTGAATTTCCAGATTTATGCAGCATATCATCAACTTCATCCTCAGCTGTTTTCTTCTTTAGATCTGAAAAATCATCAAATACAACATTAATAGACTCAAAAATTGTTCGAGTTCTTAAGTTAAACATCATGTAAGCTTGAATATCCGAAGAATAACCTAAGAACAAACACTTGTCACTTTTAGCATCAAACTTTGCAAAATGATCAATATCATTCAAAACGTAACATACACAGCCAAAAACAAGAAAGTACTTAAGGTTCGGCCTCTTTCCCATGAGAGTTTCATAAGAATTCATAGTAGAACCATTCCTCAAGTATACTCAATTTGAAATGTGACGTGCTGTGATTAAGGCTTCTGCCCAAAAATGTTTTGAGATATTTTCAGAACTTAACATCACTCTAGCCATATCCTGCAAAGTTATATTCTTCTTTTCAACAAATTCATTCTGTTGTGGGGTTTTCAGAGCAGAGAATTCATGAGAAATACCTTTTTTACCACATAAATTCTCAAAAGAAAAGTTTTCGAACTCCTTACCATAATCAGTGAGAATTCTGGTCACCTTCAAGTTGTGAAGATTCACAATCCTTGTGAGCAAATTCTTAAAAACATCAAATATATCTGATTTTTCTTTCACAAATCTTACCCAAGTATATAGTGAAAAATCATCTACACAAACAACAGAATATTTATTACCTCCACAGCTTTCCACATCCATTAGACCCAACGAGTCCATATGTACAAGCTGAAGACAGAGTGTTGTCTCAGATGTTGGCAACATCTGATGTAACACCCTGGTCTGCTTTTTTTTGACATGCCTCACAAACAAATGGAATTCCAGATTTTAGATTAGGCATACCTCTAACAGCATCAAACTTACTTAAGTTCTTCAAATTCTTGAAGTTTTCATGTCCCAACTTCTGATGCCAAAGGTTAAATTCATCCATCTTTGTATGTGTATAAGTCATCTCTTTTCCAAATTGGTAGCGATTATCAGATGACCTCGTACCTGTCATAACACACATGTTAGAACTATCAAACACTTTGCATGATTTCTTATCAAACTGCACATGCAAGTTGTCATCACAAAGCTGGCTAATGCTTATTAAATTTGCAGTTAGTCCTTCAACATGTAGCACGTTGCGAAGCTTAGGCAAACCAGCAACATCCAGTGTGCCTTTTCCTACGATAATTCCCTTTGAACCTCCTTCATAAGTCACTTTCCCACTCTTTTGTTCAACATAATCTGTGAGAAACTTCCTAGAACCTGTCATATGATGTGAGCTACCGCTATCAAAGTACCAAGCACCTGAAACATTAGTCCTCAAAGCAGTATAAATCATATGACATTGAATATCAGCTTTTGGTATCCAAACCTGTCTTACAGTAGATCTGTTTCTGAAGATGTTGTGGAAAGGTGTTGGCAACACTTTAGGCAACACCTTCGGTGCAGATCTATATTTGTAGTCTTCCTGCAGCTTAAAACAGTATGGTTTGATATGACCAGGTCTATGACAGTAATGACAAACATACTTACATTTCTTTCTGGGCTTTACATGAGCAGTAGGTTGTGGCTTTGGTTTTGGAGGATCGGTTGATGTGACCTTTTTGGTTGATCTTTCTGAACAACTACTTTCCTTGACAAACACCGGCCTTTTTGAGCATTCACCAATCTCAAATTTATTGTTCTCAAAACCTAGTCCAGCCTTACCATCTCTTCCCATCATGAGCAAAGAATCAAGCTTGGTTGTGCTTGAATTGAATTTAGCCAATGTAGCCTTAGCTTTCATGAGTTCGTCCTTAACCTGACTTAATTCCAGATTCTTCTTACTCAGCATAACTTCAAGTCTTGATATATCAGCCTTCAAATCAGAATTTTCTCTTGAAAAAAAAGTGTTCTTATTTCGTTCAACCCAGTCAGCATATAACTCTTCATATTGCATTCGCACATCTTCCAGAGACATTCTTTCATTACCTGCATCAGAATTATTCACATTATCAGCAGTAAAAGAATTTAAACATACTGACCTTTGGGAGATGTTGCGGCCAGGTATGGCAACACCTGCGGCAACACCTAAAGGATTGACTTGCATCAGCTTCTTTCTTTCCATCAATGCTGTCAGGGATGTGTGGCTTTCTTTTTCATTCTGTTCTTTACCTTCTTCAGAATATTCACCACTCAAAGATGTGTTCATCCCTTTCCGAAACCTGTTTGCACATTCATTGGCAAAATGACCATAGCCTTGACATTCATGACATTGCACCGTGTCAATCTTCTTTGCAGTAGGCTTTTTCTTTCCTTCCAGCATAAGTAGAGGCTTTTGAGGATCAGGAAAATTCCTTGATGATTGATCAGGCCCGCCTATTTTCAGAGTTTTGTTAGCAGCCGAAAAAAATGGAGCTTTGAGTTTCTGATCGGTCTTCTTTGTCTCCCTCATCTTCTTCAGATAATCACCAAACTTCTTTGTGATGAGTGACAACGAGTCATCTCCCAAATCCGATTCAAAAACTTCTTGAGGTTTGAAGAATGAGTTTGCTGTTGTTGAATCCATAATATTCCTGAAAAAATAATCCAGAATCAGCTCTTAGTGTATCAAGAGTAGGCTCTGATACCACTTGTAAGGGATATCATGGTTCATAAAAATTATCAGAATCAGATGTTGTCACTAGGTGTTGACAAAATCCTACTCAACATGCAGCGAAAATATTAAAACGTGAATAGTAACAGCAAACTAACAGTAAACCAACAATAAAAATAATCAAGAGTAAATATGCACAAGTACTAAAGTAATAAAAGATTGCACATAAAACAGATTCAGATGTTGTCACTAGATGTTGACAACATCTTCAATAACACCTTGATTAACATGCATCAGAATTTTTTTAAAGCAATGAATAAAATAGATAAGCAACCAAACAAATCAAACTCAAATATTTAAGCAAGAGTATAAAATACTCTTGCAGCGCCTCAGGGTAAAACTTTCACTAGAAAATAATCAAACAGTTTTACAAACCCTAAAATTAGTGAATTATTTCAAAAATCAATTTTCTCAATCATGTGAGAAAATAAAGAATGAATAAAAACAACTCCCTTAAAAGTCTATTGAAAGTAAAACAAAAAAACACAAGATAGGAGTTGATCCTTGATGCCAAAATACGAGAGCAACACAGCTTCGATCACCAATCTTCAGTGCTCTCAAACCTTCAAGGCATCAACGGAAATCATGAAAATCAAAACGATAAAACCAAAAGGAATTGATCCTGATTGCCGAAATTCGAGAACCACAAAAGGTCTTTCGATCAACACTCTTGCAAGTGTAATTTTCAAGTGTTCTTGAAAAGCTTCACGGCAATACAGAAAACTCCAATCTTCTTATGTAATTCAGAGCTCTTTATTTCTCATGAATGAGTCTCTGAATTTTCGACGTGAAACTCTCTCTTGTGCAGTATATGTGTTTCTCTGCTCTCGCTCGCTCTATTCTGCACTACGTTCTGCACTCCACGCTTAGGGGTGTTCATGGTTTGGTTAACCGCCCGAACCGAGCCGAAACCGAAAATTCGGTTTGAACCAAAAACCGAACCGATTTTTGGATTTTTGGATTTTCGGTTTTCGGTTCGGTTCGGTTTTTTTCGGTCGGTTCACCGAACCGAACCGAAAACCAATTTTTTTGATTTTTTTGAATTTTTAATTATTTTTTAATATTTTAATTAATATTTTTATTTGTTTTTATTAATAAATAAATATAAAATAAATAAAATAATTTAAAAATATATAAATTCGGTTAAACCGAAAACCGAACCGAAAAACCGAAAAAATTTCGGTTTTTAACCGAACCGTTAAATTCGGTTCGGTTTTCGGTTCGGATTTTCGGTGAATTTCGGTTTGGTTAACCGAAATTTCGGTTCGGTTCGGTTCGGACCGAATGAACACCCCTATCCACGCTTTTTGATCTGCTCTCCTATTTATTCAACGTGAATGTCTTCCAATTTTATCTCCAAAAAGGGTTTGATCTTGTTTCCTTAATTCAAACTTGAATCTACATTGATAAGGAAACAAAGATAAGTTAGGAGATAAATATATATTATGATAAGTGCATAATATCTCCTACAAAATAATTAACCCAATCAACCATATTTTAAATCTAGGAATATTATATTATCTCAATTCAAATCAAAGTAATTCCTAGTTTAAAATATATCAAACATATAGATAGAAAATACAATATTAATTAACAATCCTAGAAAGGCAAAACGCATTAATACAATCTTTCAAAACATGGAAATATATCAAGGAATAATTATCCTTTCAGCCTTATAGTTAATACGAATTATAATTTTGTGATTTGATATGAGCATAAAAACTTTTGTGAGATTGTTTCATGAGTTATTTTTGTGATACAAGTCTCATATTCGATCCGACCTATGCAAACGTACTATTTTTATGTCAAAAGTATTACTTTTTCATTATACATATGAATTGGGTAAATCCGTCTCACGAATAAATATTTATGAGACAGTCCCCAGCCTAAATAAAATTCCTGGGTCCACCCCTGAAAAAACTAAAATTGAAATCGATAACATGGATATGACCAAAATCGCAAAGGAGTAAATTCTATAAAACATATATTCATCTTTAACACAATATATATACTCACAAGAACCACTTGTATATATAATTCACGGGCAATTAGAACTTGAACCATAGGCCCTGTATACCTAGGAAAGAATATAGCATGTAGGTGTGAGTGATATCAAGTCATGGTGGAATGATAGGAACATATTTCCAATACCACACGTGCATTGTTTTATTGGAAACACTAAAGGGCTCTCCACTAAGCATGAAAAATTGTCCAAAAAAATGTGATTAATTAATACTAAAACAGTACCAAAAGCCCTTTAATTTCCTCTATAAAAAGTAGAAGAGAATTGAAGCTATAGCATATAGTGACAAAAAACTAAAAAAAGAAAAATGGAGAATTCCCAATATGAATCATGTGATCATCCTGATCACAAGGTTAAAGATGTCTCTCTAAAAGAACTAAGAGATAGGCTTGAAGAGTTTGCTAAAGTTAGAGGCTGGGAACAGTATCACAGCCCTAGAAACTTGCTTCTTGCACTGGTAAGTAAGTACTCCATGGTTTCCAAAATCAGAGAGACACTGGATTAATTTTGCATAGATACTATAATATGTTGGGATTCTCATTTGATCATGTTGTTTTCATTATCTGTGTTGTTATAAAGTTTCGATTTCGTTCACGTCCTCAAATTCGTTCTTTTTGTTTTTCTTTCGAATCATCATGATTTTCACCCCCATCATTTGTATCCCAGAAAATTTTGTTATAAATTAAAAGGCGGGTTATAAAATGATCATATATAGGTTATTAGGTGATCATGCGTTCGAGCCGGGTTCGAGGATCGAAAGAAATTTAAGGAGCCAAGATGAATGGATTTCATGTGGCTATATAGCTATTGATTTAATTAACTTAATTGTTTGGATTGAATGTGATTAAATTCTGAGTAATTTTCTTGATTTTGGTGGCAATCAGAGCTAGCTAGAAGATAGAAGCACAATCTTGAAAATAAATAAATAAATATATATATATATATATATAGATTATATAGAGTGGTGGCTAGTGAAGCAGTACTACTACGTACGTACTCTACGAAAAACATGAGAGTTGATGGGATTCAATAATTTTTATTCTGTAAAACCTTATTGATATATCAGTAGTGGTACAAAATTAGCTTGATTTCTCACTAGATTTAGGGTTTAAATTGGATCTTCAACATTATTTTATCCCATTTTTACAAAGATTTCATAAAAACCACAAAAAAATATGGATTATATAATAGCTATATTTAGCAACATTTTTTTTGGGTTTAATTTATAATAAAGTGTACTGAATTCTTCTCTTGATCATCACATGAAAGCCAAATCTAGAGTAGTACTGCATGCCCTAAACCAAATATTTTCCATCTCTCAATCAAGATTATCCAACTTTGGACCATTAGACATCACAAGATTTCAAATAAATCCAAAAGGGTTTTCAAATATATAATCATATTTATACATCCCCCGTACATTAATTATTAAAGCATGGACTAATAATCTTGTACCTTGTCTTCTCCAATATTTATCACATGTTTGGCACAGGTAGGGGAAGTGGGAGAGTTGTCTGAGATATTCCAATGGAAAGGGGAAGTCGAAAAGGGACTCCCAAACTGGTCCTTGGAGGACAAGAGACATCTTGAGGATGAGTTGTCCGATGTTTTGCTGTACCTTATACAGCTTGCTAATGTCTGTGGGCTTGATCTTGGCCAGGCTGCTCTCACAAAAATGGTGAAAAATGCGCAGAAATATCCGATCAAAAATCAATCTCCGTCTTCTCGCGATTATTAGCTAGTCATGTTGTTAGTTTGGTGTTTGGATTATTAATTTTGAGGTGTTTGTGTTCCGAATTTGCATGAATTTCTGGTGTACGTGCCATTGCATGTAGTCTATATATTGCGAGTGATAATGTGATATGATGTTACCTGCAATATTCGATAATGTTATAATTAAACGTAGCACTCCGGCCGGGTTTGTAACATCAAATTTTTTTTATATATAATTATCAATGTATAAAATTTATGTGTGAGTTTATAAAATAATTTGAATTAATTTCGACGTTTGTAGTAAACGCTTTAAATTTCGTTAAAAGAATATTCAATTTATAGGTTTACAATTTAATTCAAACTAATATGCTTTAGTATATATTTATCTAAAAATATATAATATATATGCTTTCATGTATTTCTATATATCATTTTCTTTATAATATTGCTAACACGAATTCAAATTAGTTCATATGGCTAGCATATATTTGAATTGAAATTTGAAATATCTAATGAAATTATAACATGACAAATTTGGAAAAGGATCCTATGATATAATTAATTTATTTGTTCCTTTTATGCAGTAATTAATTTTGCAATTTGATGTCATATATTGATATTACAATTGATATATTAAATAAATAAGATATAAATTATATCAACTATAAAATTGAAGGAAAATATTTTTTTTTCATTAACTTGTCTATGTTTTGGTTTTGGTCCATTAATTTTTTAAAATTTGGTTTTGGTACACTAATGTTTAATTTTCAGTGATTTTGGTTCAAATGCACACGTGTCAGGTAGACATTGACACACGTCATCATATTTCGGGTGACGTATATCAATGTCTAGCTGACACATATGCAGTTGGATTAAAATCACTGAAAATTAAAAGTTAGTGTACCAAAACCAAAATTTAAAAAGTTAATGGACCAAAAAAAATATTTCTCCTAAAATTTATAGTAATAGTAATCTTGTTTTTGAACAATTAATTAAGATATATATGATTCATTTTACCTCACATCAAACATAAAATGCAGTTCAATTTTAATTGATTTGCTGATCAAGAATTTCTAATCACTCTTTAGAGTTTAGTTGTGGTCAAACTGGACTTTCAAATTGATTTATATATGAAGGACATTTTTCATATTTTTCTTGTTTTTTCTCCAATAATATCTTTTTTTTCTTTAACTAAGCAAGATGATTATTGATTATATTAGTCAAATTAATCTGAAAGACTGAAACAATTACATTCGAAATAAAAATATTAGGACGTTGATCAAATCTTCCAACAAGACCAAGCATAGAAGCAATCTCCTAACTAAAAGGTAGACATCCTAGTTCGATGATCTTCTAGAATAAAACAAAAGTATAAGATGGAACCTCATGAGTAAGGAGTTTACGATCTTCAATTATAAAACTCAGATGAGAATGACGTGGATCATTGTGATTAAGAGCATTGATAACCAATAAAACCCCAGAATATTCCACAATGATAGAAGATAAATAAAATGAAGGTTCTTCCTCCAACTATAAGCTTCGATTTAATGGTCAGAACATATGTTGTATAACTTATTGAACTTTTGATGCGGGCGAAATAATTATGTCCCTATTCAGCAAATAAAATAAGAAGTCGTACGTCCTCCTGGTCTCCTGCTTCTATGATCACCTGAAAAAGTCGCACGTCTTCCTTTTGGGCTGTCACCTAATTCACGAACACACGTTAGAGGCGCCGGGTGGTTACCCGGCGAAAACCCTCCGACGCTCAAGTCAGCGATCACCTCCACACAAAATAGGAGAGCAGAGAGCTTTTGTAGGCTCAAGAGTCACTTACCTTGAAATGAAGAGATTCACTCCTATTTATAGGCAAAATTGAGCAAAATTGCACACTAACCCTCCTAGGCTCAAAAAATGCAATTTAATCCTTTCTAGGGTTTCAAAATTAAGAATTAATCCTTTAAAAATGCGATCTCCGCAAATTAAACCACTCAATTTATTTATACATAAAAAGTATATTAAAAATATACTTATACCCACCATAGGCCCCCTACTCTTGAGTAACTACAATTCTAGTGAAGATGATCAAGAGTACTCTTTATTAATCTCCCACAATTATATATATTTATTTTTGTAATAATACCCAATATGTGTACTCCTCACACGTGTCCTCCAATCTGAGAATTCTTTGACAATTCACTTGGGCAAAAAACTCGGTGCTAGGGTTTTTGTTTTATTATAAATAGAGTCCTTTTCTTTGCTCCGCTTTCTGTGCACCTTTGCTACAGTAATCCAAAAGTGGCAGGTAGTACTCTACTCTGTTTTTCTTTATTTTGTTTACGCATTTGGCTTTCTTTTATTTATTATTTCTCTGATGCACTCCTTTTTTCCTTCTTTTTCTTCGTAAATCTCTCCTTTTTTCTTGTTTTTATTCTGCTTTACACGACTCGCACGATGTATCCCGCTCTACCTCCTTCCCCTATTTTCTGTGTGTGTTTTTTTTTTGGTGAAATTCCAATGGGGAAATCTGGTGGCCACGACGGACATCTTTGGTGGCTAGGTTCAATGTTTTCGAGCTAGCGGCGTGTGATAGTGATGGCTCGCGATGCTGAGCCTGTAATGGGTTTGCTTGGTGCGACGGCTGGGTTGAAACGTGGAGGAGAGTTGCTTGCTGCGGGGTCAATGGTGGTGCCGTGATGGAGATGGGGTCGTTGTTGTGGAGGCTAGCCTCAAGAAGAGTGTCGGTGAAGGTGGGGCTGTGATGTCACGAACTTACGATGTTGTTGCGTGCTCGCGGGCTGAGTTTGGTGCGGATGCTTGCAATGGTGATGGTGAGTTTGGTCGTGTGGTGACGAATGCGCGCGAGGCTGAGCCCGTGAAGGGGTTGGCTTCGTGCGACGACTGGGTTGGTGGTTGGCCTGCGGGACTGAGCCCATGGCGGGGCTGGTCCGTGCGGTGGCTAGGTGGTGTTGAGTAGGAAGGGTGTTCGGTGTGGCAGCAACGGCTGGAGTGGAATGAGGCTTGGAGGTGGTTGTTGGTGATGGCAGCGGCGTGCTGCATGGGTTAGGCAGAGATGTAGTGCAGCTGCGGGCTGGTGGAGGTGGTTGTGCGGATGAGCGGGCGTCGCTCCTGGTGTTAGATCATTTTGGTGTGTTGGTTGCAGTGGCGTGCTGCTTGTGCAGATGAGCGGGTGTCGCTCACGGTTTCGTTCTGACGGAGGCGTGGCAGCGGAGTCTTGATTACGAGCCGGTGTCGCTCAGTGGAGAGCGGGTGTCGCTCTCGGTGGTATGTTGGTGGAGAAGGAATGGGCGTCGTTCTTGGTGTTAGATATGAGATGTTTGAGCGGGTGTCGCTCATTTTGGTGCTTCGGACTTTGCGAAGGGGAGCGGGCGTCGCTCGTAGTGGTTGTTGTTACTGTATTTATGTGTTATCCAATTAATTATAATTTTATTAACTGTATATTTGTTTATGTATATATGTTTCACGAGGAATATCTTCAAAGAAGAATCTCAAATATACAAAATTTAATTTGTGAGATCTTCGCAAAATTACGTAGGATGCGGCAGAGGGAAAGAATATTCCTTATTAATGTCTCTGCGAGAATCCCAAACTGAGTCCAATCATGGCCCTGATTCTGAGCGGTGTGCTGAAACTGATTCCCCGGCTAATAGTCCCAGCTTAAGTGTAGGTGTCGTCCGTTCGGGTATTTTTATCTCACTTGATGTTGAGCCGACATCATTAGAGCCCAAAGCCTATCGATTTTAATCTTGAGCCCGACCCTGGTTCTTCTAGCGAGTCAGACAGTGATGGGATTCCTGGTGAGATGGTGTCCCATCCTTTGTCTCGTGAAAGCGTTTCTTACGTGTGCCGCTGCAAAGGAATACCCAAATCCTGCGACATTATAGTTCCGTGCCCTGGTGACTCTCGTCACTCTCCGCCTGCTGGTTTTTTCACAGTTTATGTTGAACACCTAAACAGCGATTTCTCAATTCCTCCATGCCCTATCCTGATATGGTTAATAAAAAGCTTAGGTGTTAGTCTCAGTCAGTTGACTCCTAATGCCCTTCTGTATTTTTTCGGATTTCGACATCAAATGGGTGTTTTTGAATTGGATCCAAGTCTGGATTTATTTCATGCACTTTTTTCAGCTCGTCCCACGAAACCGAACTCTGATATATATTTCCAGCCCCGTCCGAAGTGTAGGTTCTTACATAAACTTCGATCTCACCGAGGTGCTTGGAAGTCAGATTTCTTTTATGCTAAAGATTGCGGGTGGGGGGTGCCCGTGGATTGGAGCTCTGGGCTTACTATAATAAAGAATAAAGGTTCTATTCCTGAGCTTCAATCACAGTGTCGGTCTCTGGGGCTCTTTAACGAAAATTTTGACCCTCGGTGTTTAGTTAGTGCTGGTACTATTTAGGTCTTTTGCGTGTGTAATCATTTACTTGTTGTATTTACTACTTATATTCGTTTGGCTCTGAACAATTTTTTTTATATATTTATGCAATCTCCCTTACAGGTAACCAGATTGACCTGAGTAAGCTCCGTCATCGGGAGAATACCTCCGGCCGCCCTCTTCCTTGGAGTGGGCCGAAGCACAAGGGGAATGGGAGAGATGCATCTGATCGTGTTGCTGTGTCAGTTCCCCGTGCTGGAGAGAGCCGAGGCGTGGTACCACGGGGACGCCAGGGCCATAGTATCCCTTCCTTGCCTGATGAGAGATCTTCGGGTGCTGGTGCTATTGAGCACCGGAGGGGGCGGGCAAGAGGCCGATGGAGGAGGGTAAAAAAAGGGGGTGAAGTCCTTCCTGCTGATCCTGCGAAGAAACTTCGGGAGGCTTCATCCTCTTCGGTGAGGAAAGCGAGATCACACCCCTTGCTTCTTGACGGGGTGAATAGGGATGGTGCAGAGTCCTTCTGGGACTCTAGTGATTTTGAGATTGGCCTTAGGCGGGGGGCCAAGGTAGTAGGGGATCATGATTTGAACCATTTGATCCCTCGATCCTCTTCGATCCTACACCACTCTATTGCCCTTGGCTCTTGTCAGGTATTTTTGAAGAGTTTGTTTTTCTTATCTTGATATTACCAATAAGGTTCTTATTTATTTTTCTCTATTGGCTTCAGATTTTGTCCGCTGTACGAGCTCTGGAGGCTCGAGAAGACAAGACTCGGGCTGACGAGGCTAAGATTCTGAAGGAGTTGGCCAAACTGAAGGAAGATGTTGTTCTCTTTGAAGCTTCGGAGGTTAGGGCGAAGGAAGAGATTCTCCGTTTGGGAGGGGAGAATGCTAGCATTAAGGAAGAACTCCGTCAGTGGCTGGAGAAGCTTGGTGTGAAGGAAAATGAGGGGGAGACTCTTCGTTCTGAGCTTAGTGCTCTTTATGAGAGGCACTATACTGAGGTGCAGACTGGAGCTGAGTTTTTGTCCTCCCCTCCGGGGTTGCAGTTGCAGAGGAGTTTGGAGGAGAGGGCTGTTGAATCGTTTTGCACCTCCGCTGCTTTTGAGAAGGAAGTTTTTCGGCGTGCCTATGCGATTCATGATGAGTTGATACTTGAGAGCCGCCGGATTCTTCGCGAGCAGCATGTTTCGGAGAATGTGGTCAAGATGATTGGCCCTGGTTTTCCAGATCCGGACATGGGACCGACTGATATGCCGAGGGTAGCTGCGCCCCTTGATGATTTTGGTGACTTCGAGATTATAGAGGCTTTGAACTCCCTCCAGGGAGATGATGCTCCTGGTGTTCCATGATATTTATTTCATGTGTAGAAAGTTGTCCTTTAAATGATTTTGCGTTTTTTGGAATTTCTATTATAGTCTCTTTCCAGCTCCTGCGAGAGCGATATTCCGATGTTTTTATACTTTGTGTCTGTTTTTTGGAGCTGGTTTTTGTTATACTTTGCTATATATCTTGGTTTATTCTATGCTAGCTTCGAAATATTTCCTTATTGTTATACTCTCGCTAGTACTTGGGAATTTATCAGGTTCCCAAGGTTTGTCGTGTCTCTTGGAAAAGCGTACACCTACCTCATGGGTGGTGGGGGCTTCCTATTCGTCTTGACCTCTTACAGTGTCAAAGTACCTTAGCTGGGCTGGCCAGGCCTCTTATGCTTTAGGTGACCTGTTTTTTGACGACCAGGGTTTAGTGACGATTAAAAATGCTTTTAAGTGAATAAACATGCGTGATTTGCTCATGTAGTTTTGTGAAGGGAGAAAGCATGATGCGATGCTTTTACAAAAACTTTTATTTATATGAAAACGTATTACAACTACGGAACTATTACTCTTGTTGCTTAGCTAAAAAGGAAAAGCAGCTATGAGTTACTGAAAATATTTCTTTAAGTTTGCCACATTCCATGTTCTAGGCAACACCTTCCCGTTCGAATGCTGAAGGCGATAAGCTCCTTCTCGGGCGATTTTGATTACTTTATATGGTCCTTCCCACTTTGGATCCAGCTTTCCTACGGGGTGTAGGACATCTGCTCTTCTTATTACCAGGTCTCCCACCTGGAAAGTTCGTTGTTTTACTCGGTGGTCATATTCCCTTGACATCCGTGCTCTGTGCCTTGCGGCTCGTACTGCTGCCCCTTCTCTAAGCTCCTCAATAAGGTCTAGAGATGCCCGTAAATCCTGCTCGTTTCCCTCTGCATTGTAATGTTTTATCCTTAGTGATTCTTCTCCGATTTCTGCAGGGGCAATGGCTTCGGCCCCATAGGCCAGGCTGAACGGAGATTCTCCTGTCGAGCTTCGCGGAGTGGTTCTGTATGCCCACAGGACACTGGGTAGTTGGTCAACCCATTTTCCCTTGGCCTCCCCAATTCGAGTCTTGATATGTTGCAGGATAGTTCGATTGGTTACTTCGGTCTGTCCGTTGGCTTGTGGATGCCCGACGGAAGTGAAGAATTGTTTGATGGACAGTCCTAGGCACCATTCCCTCAACTTGGCACCGGAAAACTGAGTGCCGTTGTCAGACACTAGTGCTCGCGGAATTCCGAATCGGCAAACTATATTTTTCCATAGGAAATTAATCACCTCTTTCTCAGAAATTTTTGCAAGTGGCTCTGCTTCGACCCATTTAGTAAAGTAGTCGACAGCTACGATGAGAAACTTTCTTTGCCCTGCAGCAAGAGGAAAAGGCCCTACTAGGTCCACTCCCCATTGAGCAAAAGGCAATGGGCTTTCGAGTGGTTGAAGCGGTGTAGCTGGTAGATGCTGAATATTAGCATGTTCTTGACACGGCCTACATCGTTTTACTAGCTCAAGCGCATCTTGCCTCATCGTAGGCCAAAAGTATCCTTGTCGGAGTGCTTTTCCAGCCAACGCTTTGCCTCCCAAATGGTTTCCACAAATTTCTTCGTGGATTTCCCTGAGTACGTAGTCTGCCTGAGCAGGTGCAAGACATTTCAAGTATGGCTGAGAGTACCCCCTCTTGTACAGTTCTCCGTCTATTAAAGTGAATCGAGCGGCTCTTACCCTAAGCTTTCTTGCTTTGTCCTGCTCTGGGGGGCGTTCTCCTTCTGACAGGTACTTGATGATTTCATCCTTCCAACTTGGCTCACCCTGATTTGCACACAGGATGTTAAGACTTCCAGTTCCTATTCCCTTTTTATCACACGTGATGAACGTAATTGTCCTGCTACTAATTCCTGTCGCGGAGCTGCCGAATTTGGCCAGTTGATCTGCTATTTCATTTTCAGCTCGAGGAATTTGTTTGATTTCAAAATTCTCTAAACGAACAAGAAGGTCCTTCACTTTTGATAAGTACTCCTTCATACTATCTTCTTTGGCTTCATAGTTCCCTTGAACTTGATTGACTATGAGTTGTGAATCGCTATAGGCAATCAGCTTTCCAGCCCCTGCCGCTAAAGCCAGTTCTATTCCCATGATAAGTGCTTCGTATTCTGCTTCATTGTTTGATGTTGGAAACTGAAATTTGATGGCGTACTGGAACTGATCTCCCTGTGGACTCTCTACTAACACTCCTGCTCCAATCCCTCCAGACGTGGAGGATCCATCTACGTGGATTGCCCAAGTGGGAGCTGAAACTCCTGCGCCATTGGTTTCCATTTCTACTATGAAGTTTGCTAGAACTTGTGCTTTAATGGCGGGGCGCGGCTGATATTCAATCTCATACTCACTTAGCTCGACGGCCCATTTGGTCATCCATCCAGATGTCTCTGGGCTGGACAATATTCTCTTCAAAGGGTGATTTGTTAGTGCGACCACCTGGTGGGATAAAAAGTAGGGACGCAGCTTTCTTCCTGCCACTACTAAGGCTAAGGCCAACTTCTCGATGTTAGTGTATCGGAGCTCGGCGCCTTGCAGTACTTTGCTTATGTAGTACACAGGTTTACGTTCTCGTTCCCTGTCCACCGTCAGAACTGCGCTGATTGATTCAGTCGATATTGCCAAGTAGAGTAAAAGGGTATCTCCGTCTCTTGGTTTCACGAGCAATGGTGATGCTGCTAAGTACTTTTTTAAGTCTTCGAAAGCATGCTGACATTCTTCGGTCCAACGAAAACCTTTTTCCCTGCCTTAGGACTTTGAAGAATGGCAACCCTCTGTCAGCCGATCTGGAAATAAAACGGTTCAAGGCGGCCATCCTTCCTGCTAACTCCTGCATCCCTTTTATGCTTTTGGGGGGCGCCATGCTTAGGATTGCTTTAATTTTCTCAGGGTTCGCCTCTATTCCTCGCTGGGAAACCATGTATCCTAAGAATTTTCCTCCTCGAACCCCAAAAGCACATTTTTCGGGGTTTAACTTCATTTTGTATTTCCTCAATATCTCAAAACATTCTTTGAGATCTTCCACATGCTTGAGAGCTATAACGCTTTTTATCAACATGTCATCGATATAGACCTCCATACTCCGCCCGATCAATTTCTCGAACATTTTGTTTACCAATCTTTGATACGTGGCCCCAGCATTTTTCAATCCAAAAGGCATTACTTCATAGCAATAGATACCTTGATCAGTAATGAAGCTTGCTTTTTCTTGATCTTCAGGAGCTAACCCTATCTGATTATACCCTTGGTAAGCATCCAAAAAACTGAGCAACTCACATCCGGCGGTGGAATCAACCAACAAGTCGATTCGTGGCAAGGGAAAGAGATCTTTGGGGCAAGCCTTGTTTAAATCGGTGAAGTCTATGCATAGACGCCACTTACCTCCGGGTTTGGGAACAAGCACCACATTTTCTAGCCATTCGGGATAGGAGACTGGCCTGATATATTTGGTCTTCACCAGTTTTTCTACTTCGACCGTAATATGTTTGTTCTTTTCTGCTCCAAAAGATCGTTTCTTTTGCTTTACTGGCTTTATCCTGGGGTCCACATTAAGTTGATGGAGGGCATACTCATGAGGTATTCCTGGTAAGGGTTCACCTTCCCAGGCAAATACATCTGCATTTTCCCTGAGAAACGTTGTTATCATCTGTTCTACTTCAGCAGGCATCTCCGTTCCAATCTTAAGAGTTCTACCGGGACTTCCTGGAGTTACCTCTATTCTTTTGAGCGCTTCGGTTGCCTCTAAGTGTTTTACTTTCTCGACTTCACTATCGATAGTATGTATTCTATCATTTTTGGGCTCATCTATCTGTGGATGCCTTTTCTTCTGAGTTGATATCTCGTCCACCCTTGACCTTTTCTTGCAATTGGCTGGGTCTCGCAGGATGTTTGTAGTAGCCCGAACCCTAATTGAGTAATTAAAGGATTAATGCTAATTAAATAAATTGGGGATTGGACGGATCGGAAGCTCCGAAGGGACGATCGGAAGCTCCGATCGGGATCGGAAGCTCCGATGAGGATCGGAGGCACCGATGATATTACGTCATCCATGACATGTGGCTGGATCGGAAGCTCCGATCAGGACCGAAGGCTCCGATCACCCCTATCCGGAATCAACAAGTGATATTTTGACACGTGGCAGATCAGGATCTTCGGAAGCTCCGATGGCAGGATCGGACGTTCCGATCCAGGTTCGGACATTCCGATCGAGGATCGGAGGCTCCGATCGTTGTCTATAAATAGAAGGCCGAGACTTCATTTCTCCTTGCCAATTCCGGATTTCCTCTCTATTTCTAGTCATATTCGAGCTGTTCTAGTCTTCTTAGGCTTGGTCCGGAGGTCGGAGAGGCGTTCGATAGTCGTAGCGGAGTTGTGCCCAAGTTCTGGAGGCATCGACATCAAAGGGCTAACGACGGACGAAGGTATAGCTTTTGCTTCCTATAAATATTTAGGAGTATGCAATAGCTTAGTTAAGGCTTTTAGAGCACTGTAATGATAGTAGTATCATTTCGCTGTGTAGGCGGACTTTAGGCTTGGGCTTAGAGCTGGTAGTGCCTACCTGGTATTTGAGGTACGAAATTACTGTTCGAGATATCCTGACTGAGTATGCATGTATTATGTGACTGCATGATTTATATGCCATGATATTATGCTGTATCTCCTTCGAGATGTTTGTTAGTAGGGTTGTACCCTATCCTGTTAGTGGATGGACTTCCATCGATTTGGGTCCGGTGTTTCCACGGTTATCTCGGTATGGGAGCCACCTCCTGAAGCGACGGCACAGCGTGCTACATACCAGGGCCCGGTCTGTCTCTGTTATCTGATCCTTGACCTCGAGTCTATAGGGAGTTCACTTTGCATGCATGTATACTCATACTCTCGCACTGAGCGTTTTATGCTCACGTCTCGTACTCTGTATTTTCTGGACACCCTATTCCATGGGGCAGGTTTGCGATTGGACGAGGAGGGTGGATCCAGGAGGGGCTAGTCAGTGGTTGGCCAGCTGGAGCTTCGTCTAGGTTTTATTACTGTTGTTTGGGTTTATACAGCTATTCGATTTGGTTGTATATTTTGGATAATTACAGATTCCTTTTCTTGGGATTGTATAATGTTATTGGTTTCCGCAGTTTTATTCTGATATCTGTTTTATTAAGTTAATTGCATGCATAAGTTCTGTTTAGTAGGTGATCCGGGTAAGGGTCACTACATTTATGGTATCAGAGCATGCAAAAGATTTCTTGGGATTTAGTCTCATCTTGAGGTATTTTTGTAGATGTCAAATCGTGACGACCAGAGTTCTCATGGCAGTGTTGGTGGGCGTTGGGGAGATGCCGACCGGGAGCCTCGTCGAGAACGGCGTCATCGTCACCATGACGACGAGCGTTTCACTGTGCGTCGATTCTTAGCTATGGGTCCTAAGCCCTTAGTTGGAGGTGAGTCTCCGGAGCGGAGAACTGGTTAGACCGCATGGAGACGACTTTTCAGACTTTCCAATGCACCGATGAGCAGAAGGTGGAGACCCTTGGCTATCTTCTGGATGGGCGTGCGCGCAGGTGGTGGAGGTTTACTTCTGCACCTTTTGTTACGGCGAGAGGAGTGGCCACCTGGGCCGAGTTTCGCACAGCTTTCCAAAAGCGGTATTTTCCTCCTGCACTCCGACAGTCGAAGGCAGGCGAGCTACTGAGTCTGCGACAGGGAACTATGTCTATCGATGAGTATCAGCAGAGGTTCTTTGATCTGCTATCCTATTGCCCCGAGATTGCTGATAGCTCAGAGATGAAGTATAATCTGTTCCTTCAGGGTCTTAACCCTGAGATCCATGATCGTGTGGCGGTTGGCGACGACATGTCCTACGAGGGTTTGGTGAGCCGTTGTCACCAGGCGGAGGACAGCATTCGGCGGAACAGGTCTTTCTCTCAGTCGAGACCTGCTAGTTCTTTGGGTCCCCGTGCCCAAACTTTCAAGAAGTCCGGGTCTACTTCTTCCTCTGGTTCGGGAGGTGTTGTCCGTTTCGGTAAGAAGGACAAGTGTGATCACTGTGGGAAGAACCATCCATCCGACAAGTGCCGCAGAGCTTCTGGAGCTTGTTTCCGTTGTGGAGAGACTGGTCATATCCGGAGGGATTGTCCACTGTCTGGGGGAGGTGGTTCTGGATCTGGTTCAGGATCTGGTTCTCAGGCTACCGTACAGCAGAGGTCGCAGGGACAGTCTGCTGGGAGTTCTCATTTGAGGCCACGAGCTTCTGGCCAGGTGTTTGCCCTGAGACATGATCAGGCTGTGGAGGAGAATGAGAAAGTCATCGCAGGTACATTTATGCTTTATGGTATACCTGCTCTTGTACTTATTGACACTGGTGCATCTCATTCCTTCATTTCTGCACGTTTTGTTAAGAGGCATAAGTTACCATGCATTGCACTAGACGTAGTGATGTCTGTTTCTACTCCGACGGGCCAATCTGCTTTGGCTAAGCGTCTAGTGATGGGTTGCCCTTTAGAGTTCGAAGGGAACGTTCTGTTGGTGAATCTCATGGTCCTGGCGATGGACGACTTTGATTGCATTCTGGGAATAGATGTGCTGACTACCTATCGAGCTTCAGTGGACTGCTATCAGAGATTAGTACGCTTTCATCCGGAAGGGAGTGAGAGTTGGTTTTTCTATGGTGAGGGAGCGCGACCCCCGATGCCTTTGGTATCAGCTTTGAGAGCCTGTCGAGCTCTAGAGTCTGGCGGGGAAGGCTACCTTATCTATGCAGTTGATTTGTCCGCTGAGAGTATTGGGATAGAGAGCATTCCTGTTGTGGATGAATTTCCAGATGTGTTTCCTGATGAGATTCCGGGTTTTCCTCCTGCTAGGGAAGTCGAGTTTGGCATAGAGTTGATGCCGGGTACTTCGCCTATTTCTAGAGCACCGTATCGTCTGGCTCCGTCAGAGATGCGTGAGTTGAAGAATCAGCTACAGGATCTTTTGGACAAGGGGTACATTCGTCCTAGTGTATCTCCTTGGGGAGCTCCTGTTCTCTTCGTGAAGAAGAAGGATGGGTCGATGCGGCTGTGCATTGACTATCGGCAGCTGAATCGAGTCACTGTGAAGAACAAGTATCCATTGCCTCGTGTTGATGACTTGTTTGACCAGCTGCAGGGCACATCAATTTACTCCAAGATTGACTTGAGATCTGGGTATCATCAGTTGAGAGTCCGTGATCAGGATGTAGCCAAGACTGCATTCCGTACTCGCTATGGGCATTACGAGTTCCTAGTGATGCCATTTGGTTTGACCAATGCGCCGGCTATATTCATGGATCTGATGAACCGTGTATTCAGGGAGTATTTGGACAAGTTTGTCGTGGTCTTCATTGACGATATCTTGGTGTATTCGCGTAATACGGAAGAGCATGTTTCTCACTTGCGGTTGGTACTACAGACTCTTCGAGATGAGCAGTTGTACGCCAAGCTGAGCAAGTGTGAGTTCTGGATGGATAGAGTGGTCTTTCTTGGCCATATCATATCCAGGGAGGGGATTTCTGTTGATCCAAGCAAGATTGAAGCGGTACTTAATTGGTCGCGTCCGACGACAGTTGCTGAGATCCGTAGTTTTCTGGGTCTAGCAGGGTATTATCATCGCTTCATTCTGAACTTCTCTCAGTTAGCTCGACCGTTGACGCAGCTTACCCGCAAGGGTGTGGATTTCGAGTGGTCCTCCGAGTGTGAGGAGAATTTCCGTGAGCTTCGACGGCGGTTGACTTCTGCGCCGGTGTTAGCATTACCGTCAGGATCTGGAGGGTATGTAGTTTACACGGATGCTTCTCTTCAGGGGTTAGGTTGTGTCCTGACTCAGAATGGGCATGTGATCGCATACGCTTCTAGACAGCTGAAGCTTCACGAGGACAACTACCCAGTCCATGATTTGGAGTTAGCTGCCATTGTGTTCGCTTTGAAGATCTGGCGTCATTATCTGTATGGCGAGAAATTTGAGATCTTCACCGACCATAAGAGTCTCAAGTATTTGTTCACTCAGGCAGAATTGAACATGAGGCAGAGACGTTGGATGGATTTGCTTAAGGACTATGATTGCGAGATTAAGTACCATCCGGGAGCTGCTAATCTCACCGCTGATGCTTTGAGTTGCAAGGTGCGACTATCCGCACTTCAGACTTGTTCGATGTCTAGTGCGATTAGTGACTGTTGTACTTCAGGTTATACCTTCAAGCATAAGAAAGGTATGCAGAGTATCCAAATGTTTGCGATATTATCTGAGCCAGCCTTGTACTCGCGGATCCGAGATGCTCAGATGTCTGATTCGAAGACCCAGCGTTTAGCTCGTCTAGCTAACGAGGGTAGCTCATCTGGATTTCATTATCAGTCAGATGGCTTTCTGTGTTTGTCTGGTAGGCTTGTGATTCCACAGGATGAAGAGTTGCGAGAGGAGATTTTATCTCAGGCACATCGCACTAAGTTGAGTATTCATCCTGGGAGCAACAAGATGTACAAGGATCTACGTACTCGTTTCTGGTGGAAGGGAATGAAACGCAGTGTTTATCAGTTTGTTTCCAGATGTTTGGTGTGTCAACAGGTCAAGGCAGAGCACCGACGACCTGGAGGATTGCTTCACAGTCTGCCTATTCCTGAATGGAAATGGGAGTTTATCACTATGGACTTTGTGACCCATTTGCCGGTATCCCCGAGGAACTGTGATGCTATCTGGGTTGTGGTGGACCGACTCACCAAGTCAGCACATTTCATTGCCTATAGCCGAGAGTACTCTGTGGATCGCATGGCACGGATGTACATTCAGGAGATCGTTCGACTTCATGGAGTGCCTGTGAGCATTGTCAGCGATCGGGACCCCAGGTTTACTTCTAGATTCTGGGGGAGTGTTCAGCGTGCGATGGGTACTACTCTCAGTTTGAGTACAGCCTATCATCCAGAGACTGATGGTCAGTCAGAGCGCACTATCCGTACGTTAGAGGATATGCTTAGAGCGTGCGTCTTGGATTTTGGTTCAGCCTGGCAGGATCATTTGCCGTTGATCGAGTTCGCTTACAACAACAGCTATCACACTAGTATTGGGATGGCACCTTTTGAGGCGTTGTATGGGCGACGTTGTCGTACTCCACTCTTCTGGGAAGAAGTGGGGGAGAGACAGGCTGAGGGACCGGAGTTTATCCAGCAGGCGATAGATATTGTTGATCAAATCAAGAAACGGATTAAGACTGCACAGGATCGTCAGGCCAGCTATGCTAATATCAAGCGTAGGCCTTTGCAGTTCGAAGTCGGGGAGAAAGTGTTTCTGAGAGTGTCACCTTTCCGCAAGATTCTCAGATTTGGCCTTAAGGGCAAGTTGTCTCCCAGATTTATCGGTCCGTTTGAGATCTTGGAAAGTATTGGCGATTTGGCTTATCGACTAGCTTTGCCACCGCATCTATCTAGTATTCACGACGTGTTCCACGTATCTCTGTTGCGACGGTATGTGGCGGATGAATCTCATATTCTGCAGCGGTCTGAGGTTCAGGTAGACAAGGATTTGACTTATGTTGAGAAACCTCTTCGCATCCTTGATTATAAGGATAAGGTTTTACGGAACAAAGTCATTCCTTTGGTTTTAGTTCAGTGGCAGCGCCGAGGCACTGAGGAAGCCACTTGGGAGCTTGAGGACAGGATGCGTAAAGACCATCCTGAGTTGTTTTGATTTCATTCTTTAAGTTGTATTCAGTTGCAAACTCTGTAAACGTTTGTTTGAATAAAGAATGTTTCTGATTTCTGTATTTGCATTCGGTACTTAAGATCTGATTTCGAGGACGAAATATCTTAAGTGGGGGAGAATGTAGTAGCCCGAACCCTAATTGAGTAATTAAAGGATTAATGCTAATTAAATAAATTGGGGATTGGACGGATCGGAAGCTCCGAAGGGACGATCGGAAGCTCCGATCGGGATTGGAAGCTCCGATGAGGATCGGAGGCACCGATGATATTACGTCATCCATGACGGGTGGCTGGATCGGAAGCTCCGATCAGGACCGGAGGCTCCGATCACACCTATCCGGAGTCAACAAGTGATATTTTGACACGTGGCAGATCAGGATCTTCGGAAGCTCCGATGGCAGGATCGGACGTTCCGATCGAGGATCGGAGGCTCCGATCGTTGTCTATAAATAGAAGGCCGAGACTTCATTTCTCCTTGTCAATTCCGGATTTCCTCTCTATTTCTAGTCATATTCGAGCTGTTCTAGTCTTCTTAGGCTTGGTCCGGAGGTCGGAGAGGCGTTCGATAGTCGTAGCGGAGTTGTGCCCAAGTTCTGGAGGCATCGACATCAAAGGGCTAACGACGGACGAAGGTATAGCTTTTGCTTCCTATAAATATTTAGGAGTATGCAATAGCTTAGTTAAGGCTTTTAGAGCACTGTAATGATAGTAGTATCATTTCGCTGTGTAGGCGGACTTTAGGCTTGGGCTTAGAGCTGGTAGTGCCTACCTGGTATTTGAGGTACGAAAGTACTGTTCGAGATATCCTGACTGAGTATGCATGTATTATGTGACTGCATGATTTATATGCCATGATATTATGCTGCATTCATTTGCATCTTGCTGTATCTCCTTCGAGATGTCTGTTAGTAGGGTTGTACCCTATCCTGTTAGTGGATGGACTTCCATCGATTTGGGTCCGGTGTTTCCACGGTTATCTCGGTATGGGAGCCACCTCCTGAAGCGACGGCACAGCGTGCTACATACCAGGGCCCGGTCTGTCTCTGTTATCTGATCCTTGACCTCGAGTCTATAGGGAGTTCACTTTGCATGCATGTATACTCATACTCTCGCACTGAGCGTTTTATGCTCACGTCTCGTACACTGTATTTTCTGGACACCCTATTCCATGGGGCAGGTTTGCGATTGGACGAGGAGGGTGGATCCAGGAGGGGCTAGTCAGTGGTTGGCCAGCTGGAGCTTCGTCTAGGTTTTATTACTGTTGTTTGGGTTTATACAGCTATTCGATTTGGTTGTATATTTTGGATAATTACAGATTCCTTTTCTTGGGATTGTATAATGTTATTGGTTTCCGCAGTTTTATTCTGATATCTGTTTTATTAAGTTAATTGCATGCATAAGTTCTGTTTAGTAGGTGATCCGGGTAAGGGTCACTACAATGTTAGCATGACACTCCCGAGCCAACCTGCTATCACCAACAGCCTCTCCAACTCCTTCTGACGTTGGAAACTTCAACTTCATATGATAGGTTGATCCTATGGCTTGGAACACATTTAGACTCGGGCGCCCCAGTATCACGTTATATGCAGAGATCGCATTTACTACCAAGAACTTTACCATTTTTGTAACTCTTCTCGGATACGATCCTAGCGAGAGAGGAAGTGTGATCTCTCCTAGTGCTTCCACTACTTCTCCAGAAAATCCAACTAAAGGGGTGCTGATGGGCGTTAGCTGTGCATTGTCTATCCCCATTTTAACAAATGCATTAAAAAAAATGATATCTGCTGAACTGCCTGAGTCAACCAGCATCTTTTTCACCCAGAAGTTGGATATTGTAGCGGAGACAACCAATGCGTCATTGTGCTCAACTAAAGGGTATTCCCTATCTGACTCAGTGAATGTCATTTCTTTTGATATTTTCGATATTTCACACACGACTTGGGCTTGGTTAGGGTGAGTACAGTGATTCCCCCTAGAAGCATTACGCAGAAGAGTCTTCCTTGCTCTATTTGAATCTCCGCAAGCTGGTCCCCTGGTTATAACAGCGATAACCCCTCCGGTCGGCATGTTCTCATGGAAATCTCCATTATGCTTTCCTTGCTTCTCATGATTCTTTGGGGGTTCTCTGTTTTGGCGGTCTTCATAAGTCTTGTTGTCTCGTTGTTGGTGGTAAGACTTACTCACGAAGTTTTTTAAATAGCCACGTTTGATTAGCTTCTCTATTTCTGTTCTCAAACTATAACAGTCTTCGGTAGAATGTCCTTTGTCTTTGTGAAAGTGGCAACACTTGTCAGATTTCAGTCGCTTTGGGTTGTCTTTCATTGGCCTCGGAGGTTGCAGCAAACCTTGCTTTTTCGCAACCACCAATATATCAGTCAAGCGTGCATTTAGGGGTACCTGCTGAAGACGAGGGCCTTGGAATCCTCGTTTCTCTTCTTTTCGGCCTTCTCTTGGTTTTTTTTTCTTCTCTTTTTCTTTTCCCTAAATATCGTGGTTCAATAGTCTCCTCAATGCGTATATACTTCTCGGCTCTTTCCAGTAATTCTTCCAAGGTTCTTGGGGGTTTTCCCTCTATGGATTCCTTAAACTTTCGATGACGGAGGTTTTGTTGCATAATTTCTGCCAAGAGATCATGATTGACATGTGGGACTTCGTGAACAGCCTGAGTGAAACGCTGCACATACTCTCTCAAGCTCTCTCCTTCTTTTTGCACAACCGAGAATAGGTATGATGCAGTCTTAGGGTATTTTCGATTAATAGAGAACTGATGAAGGAAACGCTGAGTAAGTTATTCCAGGCTTGCAATGCTTTCTGCTGGGAGTTTATTGAACCACGCCAGTGCGCGATTAGTCAGCGTAGTCCGGAAGATTTTGCAGTACGCGGCATCACTGAAGTCATATAGATCGGCTTTTGCATAAAACCTGTCGAGACGATCCTGAGGATCTCCTGAACCATCGTACTCTGGCAGACTTGCTATCTTCACTCCAGCTGTCAGTACCTTGGCTAAGATAGCAGTAGTGAATGGGTTACGCCGGGCCGGTAATATTGCTAGAGCACTTTCTCCTCTCTCCTCAGTCCAAATTCCGGGGCGCACGGGCCCGTGGCTATTTACCTCCTCCTCATGGAGCACTGTTTCCCTTCTTGCACTGGGGTTTGGTACCCTGTTCGTTCCAACTTCTTCTTCTAGTGTGCGTCTCCTTTCTTGGTGTTGAGGAGGAGGCAATTCACCATTTACATTTGGATTGTTTTCCAAGTTATGATGTTGCGCTGCCAAAAAATGTGTCATGGCCTCCGCGACCGCACGCGAGGCAGCTTCCTCCAACATGGATTTCAAGGCATTTGGGGTGATCAGAAACTCCTCTTGCGGCGGGTGGTTAGGAGGCGGGTGGTTAGGAGGCGGGAGCTCCCATCCACCTTCAGTGTTACGGGTGGCATGTGATCGCGTTTGCATCTCTAGTGGATAGGTGGCTTTCCCACAGACGGCGCCAATCTGATGCGGGCGAAATAATTATGTCCCTATTCAGCAAATAAAATAGGAAGTCGTACGTCCTCCTGGTCTCCTGCTTCTATGATCACCTGAAAAAGTCGCACGTCTTCCTTTTGGGCTGTCACCTGATTCACGAACACACGTTAGAGGCGCCGGGTGGTTACCCGGCGAAAACCCTCCGACGCTCAAATCAGCGATCACCTCCATACAAAATAGGAGAGCAGAGAGCTTTTGTAGGCTCAAGAGTCACTTACCTTGAAATGAAGAGATTCACTCCTATTTATAGGCAAAATTGAGCTAAATTGCATACTAACCCTCCTAGGCTCAAAAAATGCAATTTAATCCTTTCTAGGGTTTCATTAAGAATTAATCCTTTAAAAATGCGATCTCCGCAAATTAAACCACTCAATTTATTTATACATAAAAAGTATATTAAAAATATACTTATACCCACCAACTTTCATTTTTTTTCAATTAAAAAAATGACTGAAATCACGTAGTCATTTTTTTTAATGTCCGATTATCATTGAAATCGAAAAAGAAAAAGTACAAATAAGTACACTAAGACCCAAAAATAACTACACATAACCAAAAATATAGTTTTTACAAAATAATTTTTTGTTATATATATATATGTCTATGTTTGTATTATAAATAAAAACAAATAAAAGGTGAATTGGAAAGCATATATACATGGGCGTGTGACAGACTGACAAAAAATAAAATTTGTGGCTAACATTAATGATTCACATGGAGTGTTGTCAAAAGATTTTGTACTCCATGTTATTACTGGCTCCCAAAATCTGGTACTCGATTTTCTAACCTTTAATTTGACGTCACTAATTTTTATATGTGGTCTTATATATAATATATTTACACAACTAACGGTACCATTTGGCGCACCGGATGATATTGAGATCATGAATATTTTTTTTTAATCTCATATTTTAGTCATCAAATTTGCATCCATTTCGCATTATTACACTGTATATGTGTTGCATGAGACATTTTTTCACATCGACATGATGAACATACGATGAATAAGTAAGTTTTTTTGAGACGGTGTCACGAATTTATATTTTTCATACGAGTTAACTTGGTGAATATCTGCAATGAAAAACAATATTTGGACATAAAAAAAAAATTATTAAATTTTCGAAGATCCATCTGATAAAATTGATCTGCAAGTATGTTTCATGAAAGTTTTTATAATGATCATGAATATGATACAAATGAAAATTCATGATCCAGTACATATACAACCAGGGGCGGGCAGGGCCCTTGACCAGGCCACGCTCATGGTGGGGCCCCCAATTTATTTATATATATATATATAATATAATTATTATATATTAATAATGTTTAATTAATTATTAAAAAATTATAATTATTATGATACAAAATATCAAATAATATTCACGCACGTCCAAAGCTATATATTCAATATTTGCTCCGTTAATCATTTCTCATTATGGTGTTGTCTGTCGTCGAGCATCGCTCCACATCGCCCTTCCGTGATCATTGATTTTTCTAGCCTCGAGTTCTTAGCTTGATTTGTTTGAACGATTTTTTCTCTGCCTCTGGTTGTGCTAAAATTTGATTTATGAGTCGTTCAATTTAATTTTTATTTTATGTTAGATGTTAATATTTGTTGTTAATTCCATGTAGGGGTTGAAAATTCGTGGATTGGAAGCACAATTTTTGAAACCTAATTTTGAAAATTGGGTTTTTTTAGTTTAATTTTGAATAACTAAATTAACTATATATAAATTGAATTTGCACCTGAACTGTAAGTGTGGATTATTTAGTGTGATTTTTTTATGAAAAATTCATGATTACAAAATGTGAAAGATAAATTTGTATAACTCAATTATATCTGACTTTTCAAATTAATGTAAAAGGCCCTTTGATCTAAACTTCGCCCGAGGTCTCGTTTTTCTTAGGACCGCCTCTGTATTCAACAACTCCAACATATGATTTTAGTTGCGTTTAACTCTAAATGATACAAATTATATAACAATAATATTATATATATATATATAGTTTTGTTATCCTGCCCACCCACCGTGCCCACATAATGTACCCACCATGAGGTGACACTCAACTATTGGACGCACAATTCATCACATCCAATAGTTGAGTGTCACCTCATGGTAGGCACATTAGGTGGGCACGGTGAATGGACATGATAACAAATTGTATATATATATATATTTATATATAATATGTCGATGGTTTGCCAAATACATAAAATATAACTTAAATATTCAAATAAACAATTAAATATGTATAACATTGCTCAAACTTTGAACTAGCATGCTTATATTTAATTTAAGATATTAAGAATAGAAAAAAAAAAAAGAATTAATCACTATTATTAGAAATTAGTGATATGTACAGACAAAATTATTTTAAACAAATCTAATAATCAAATTTATGTATCTTAATGTGAAAATACATACATTAATTAAAAGAACAATTTTTTTTCAACAAAATTATTATTATTAATTCCCAAAATCAACAATTCCTTAAACCCATCCGGCGGCAAAAACCCTTAACCACCGCTCACTCCACCGGCCGTCCACCCCCTCCCCCCGGATAATCCGCCGTTTAGTATTTCATCTATTTTTGGGTACATCAAAGCTCATATTTTTATGTAGAATTCTAGTTTGTGTTATAATATAAGATCAATTTCATATTGTTTAGTTGTTATAATTTTTTTAAAAAAATTGATTTTTCCCTTCATGGGCTCGATTCGATTTTTCATCTTTTATATATGATTTTGGAGCTGGTTAGGCTCATTTGAAAAGTCGAATTTGATTCAAGTTCGACTTCTTGAGCATAAAAGTTTCGCCTTTTCACTTTGCTGATGTTTGCTCAGTTGAGTGTAAACGAGCTGGGAAAATAATGCTAACAGTACTTTATTTTTCTTTCATCCATCAAATCCATACAATCTGTTGGGATCACGTTTAGTTAAACGAAATTCGGCCGAAAAAGATATTGTTTTTGTCGAAGTTATTGCTAGTTCTTTGATATATGGTGGCATTCATTGGTAATATTATCAAATCCTGATTAACGCTTGGACTGAAGTTTCATTTTCTGTATGTTTCAGAAATGAATGCACCTTCTCCAGTCCACGGTGAAGGTTAAGGAGAAGAGGTTTTTCCGGATGAAAGCGATATCATTAACGAGTATGATGTTGATGAAGAAGGTATATTGTAACTGCTTCCGTTGGCTTTTCACAAAATAATGGGGCTGTCGGATGTTTTTTCATGATGGTTCTAGAGTTTCATGTTCTGATGAAATTTTTTAGGAATGGGAGAAATCCTTTGGTTTTAAAATTGTTTAGTTGCAGTGATTGGTGGCCATCTTATGTGGAGTAGTTTTGTGGAAAAAAGGTTTATTTTTTAAGTTGGCGAATGATTTTCATATACAAAGGGTATATGTTGAATGAACAGATTTTTTTTTGTTCTTTTACCGGAAAGAGTGTCGTATTTTGCCTTTATCTTTGAAGTTGGTTTCTTTTTTAACAGCACTACATGTTCATCACGCCATTTTGTGTTTGTTCCTAAATTTCTACTTTATTTTATATGTAATTGAATTGTTTGTGATTTCAGAACTTCCAGATGTGTGTGATGAAGGAGGCTCTGATGGAGAAGAAGGTTCCGGTGTGTATTTGATAATAAATAATATTACTAATACTTATTTTGATTTATCCGCAATATACATACAAGATATCTGTAATATGTTTGATGTGCACTTGTTTCTTGATTTATTGAGTGGATGAAAGAGAACACTAGGTACATACGGACGGACTGTGTCTTTCCTACCTACAATGTCAATTCAATGATTCTGTTTCAAGCACTCAGAGTAGGAAAATATAATCGTAAAAATTCTAGTGGAGTATCAATTCATTTGGTAAATGACTCAACTTAATGGATTGCTGATAAATAATGTGAGGCATGAGACCATTCTTCGTGATACAGTTATAAACTTATAGAGTTTTTTTTTTTTTTGTGAATGAGTTTATATCCCAATTATTTTTCTTGTACGTTTGTCTTTTATCTTACCCTGTTGTGAAATTATGGTTACAGATGTTGTCGATGATTCAATACACATATTTACTGGTCACAGGTGCACCATTTCTTTTTCTGTTGACCATTAGTGTATCATATTGCTTTTATGAATTCCACATATTTACTTGTCATGCAGTTGCCCTATGTTTTCTGGTTTTGAATGCCATTTCGGTTGATGAAGCCAGTATAAGGTGTCTGTTTCTTTGTATTAATTCTTCTAACAAATCTTTAGATGATTGTTCCTTTGCTTCTAGGTGAACTATACACTGCTGCATGCAGTCCAACGGATCCTACATTGGTTGCTACTGGTGGTGGCGATGATAAAGGATTTTTATGGAAGATCAAAGTAGATTGCACTTTTGCATCAGAAGGTATGGAATTTGACTCAATTGAGAATTTCTGAAACCAAAAAAAATGAAAGTGTTCTTGAACATTTCTTGGGATATTTCCAAATATGTGTATGGTGTCAGCAATCTAACAAATGACTTGTGAATTTCAAGAATTTGAAGTATATCGTTAGAAAAATCCTTGGTTTTCAAATTTGAAGTCTAATGAAGGTTTACGATAAGCAGATAATTGGTAAGAGACAAAATAAACTTGAGAAAATAAGCTAGTACAAGAGATTGTGTAACTTTGCTTCACTAAGTGTGAAGTTCTTTGTGGAAATTTGCTAACTCTTGATGAACAGCTTGGAAAGAGCATGTGACAAGAAATGGTGATCCCACGCCTACGTTTATATTTCTAGCTTGCTGTCGCTCTATTTCCTTCTCACTCTCCGCAGCTAAACTTTGCACCAACAATGATGATTAGCACTGGAAATTACTGCTAACAACATCTGTGCTATAAAAAAGTCAAAAGGGCATGCTCCTCTATCATTACCACAGTTTTCTAGCCTCAGGATTTGCTGGCACTATTGATAATTGTACATCTTAATGTAAAGGTCATCCTTATCATGCTGAAGGACTCACATGCTTGACGATCAACTCTGACTCTAGTCTTGTGCTCACTGGTTCAAACGATGGTTCGGTTCATATTGTCAACATATCAACTGGGAAGGTGCTTTTGCTTTGTTTTCTTTCTTTTCAGCTTTCTATGCCACTAATATGCGTTGGAGTGGTTTCACTTCTGACAAAATTGGCAGTTTTTTGGGTGATTTTATTGATTGATCTCGCCACTTTTAATCCTCAAGTGGTAAGTTCTTTAAGTGCTCATTCCGAATCACTCGACTGTGCAGCTTTTTATGTAAGGTGTGACTTGCTACTTTGTCAATTGTCATTTTCATCTGTAAAATAAAAAGAATAAATACAGATACTGCCATCTAACTAACTTATTCTGGGTCTTTTGTCAAATTTTCATGTGATGTTTTGTGAAGTAGAATATATATTTCAAGTGTCTTTTGCCAGACATGATTATTAAATCCTTTTTGGTTTAAACTCGCTTGAAGTACTCAGAGGAGGCTATCCAATGGCTGCGACAGGAGGAATGGATAATAAGCTTATAATCTGGGATCTACAGCATTCATCTCCTAGATGCACATGTGACCACGAGGTTCGATGAATTCCTTTCTTTTGATGAGATGTTTTTTAATATTCTTTTCTTGGTTTGTGGAGTGGGATAAAGATTAAATTGCAAGATGGGGGCTGTAGTTTTCGGGCTCGGAATCCAAATAGCTCAAAAAGAAGTCTTCACTTTGCTAGCACATTACTTGAGAAGAAACATACTCCACAATCCACAACACTACTGACTAGTGACTCCTCACCATGTAAGTTTAAACTATTAGCCTACTACTGAAATCAAACAATTCATTTACTCATAAAGTCAAATTAATTTCATGGAGTCATTTAGGGGGATATTTTGAGATTCCTCCGAGGTAGCGAAATTTGGTTAGATCCAATCTTGATCCCACACTAAGCGCGTCCATCTTTTAACGAGCATTTATATTTACTTGCAAGTCAATGTCACTTCCTATATATTTGGATCAAATCTCCCCACCATTCTTTCGTTGGTAGTCGTTGCAAGTTCTTATTGTCGTCCTGTTTGGCAGGATGGAGTCATTTGTTTCCTCTGGCTAGCTGGTTCTAGACAGTGCCACAGGCTGCGTCGATGGGGAAAGTTCGAATGTGGGACATTCTCTCTGGAGACTATGCAAAATATTCTTTTGTAGGATTTGTATCATCAAACAGTGTGTATGGTCATGATTATTCTAAAAATACTGAAATTTAAATAATATCTAATAATTCTTTTCTTTTTTAGGCATTGTTTAATATAATTCGCATCGTGTTTCGAGAAGAGAATGCTATCTAGCCTCTAAATTTAAACAATCAAACTTCTATACGAATATTTGTAATGAACTTTTGGTGAACTTGAAAGTTCAAGTTTGCATATTTTGTTCAATATGAAATTAGAGACATTTCACCTATATTAATTTTTTTTAAAAATATTTCATATCATGTCGTTCAACTATGATGTCCTTCTTTATCAATAAATATAAATCTCATTGATCAAAATAGAAACATATACAAAATACACATTGAACTTAAAATTACGTTACTAATTTAAATGCACTTTTAAAAGAGTTTTTTTTTAAGTTTTTTTTAAAAAAAATATAATGATAATTTTTGATTTTATAGCAAAAACTCTCTAAAATATCAACCCCTATTAATTAATTGGTTTTGTCTATCAAACCACGTAGGCTCTAATAAATATATTAATCAATGAGCGTTGCAAAGGACGTCTCTTTCTTTAAACAAGATAAATCTTTACAATAATTGAATTTGTTTGAAAATTAACTCCATAGAATTCATGACTTTTCTAGTATTTAAAAATATATTTTCTTAATGAATCTTATAACATTATAAAAAAATTTTTGACAAACTTTGGTGAAAGTAAACTACCCATTCGATCAAATTTTTAAAAACTATGATTTTTTTTATTCCTCTCAGATAATAAGATGTTGTTAGTTTAATTAAATTTCGAGCTCAAGATCCCGTTTTACATCTGGAATTTTTGTGTACCTGTGTTCCGACAGATATTTTTATTTATTTTTATGAAATCCCTTGATAAAATCCAATTTCTTGACAAATTAAGATATTGCAAGAAGAAAGATAATCCAAAGACCAATCCTAGAAACAACACTCATTAAAGTGCAAGCAAGATTCCCCTGTTATCCCCACACACCACACCACAAACACCACACCCCCCTCCCTTGTGGGGCCCAACATTGACAAATCCCATGTCTCTTCTCATTCAAGTTTTATGCTCTTCCTCCCCCACTTTCTTAGTAAACTGTGTTGCTCTGACCCCATCAGATCCAAAAATCTCCAATTTTTTCTCTTTTATCACAGAGCTTCCCTTTTCCATTGGCCTTTGCGTGTTCACCAATTCAAGCCTTCTTTTCTTGGCCTTCTTCCCCTTTTCTTGCACCAACCAAAGCCCGGTTTCTTTTTCTCTCATTGTATGCCAGCTTTCTCAAAGCTTCAGTTCCTCGGGTTTTCTTTGTAATGGGCTCTCACCATTTCACTTCATTTCTGGTTTTCCTCTGAAAAAAAGCCACCTTTTTTGTCTTTTCTTGTTTTTCATGCTTTTGATGTTCGAGGTTTGTTTTCTGTTGAGTTCCCGGTGAAAAGAAGCTCTTGTTTCTGCTGCTGGTGGTGGATTCAAGTGGGATTTTTGTGCTTGGACTTTGTGGTAATTCAAGAAAGTCTCTTCATTTATGGAGTTGATAAGTCCTGTGTTTCGATCTGTTTTGTTTGTTCTCATCCGGGATGGTTTTGATTTCATGATTTGTAGACAGAGTGTTTGTGGGGAACTTTGATTCTTTTCTTCCTCTCCATTGTAATTTGATGGTGGTCGGCTGTCGTTTTGATGATAGGATCCATCCATTGTGACATAATTTCTCCATGATGGAAATAAAATTATGCTAATGTATTATTTCATTTTTTTCTCATTTCATGTAATAATTCCAATTTTCTCAGCTTGCTGTTGTTTATCTTCTCTTTTAGTCTTTTCTTTTCTAAATATTGGTTGCTTCTTGCTTTAAACTTCTTTCTTGGTCGTAGCTGGAAAATGCGGATTTGGTCATCAAGAGACACCAGGAATCGAGATACTGATCCTGTATTTGTGGATGCCGATCTGTTTTTCCAGATGTGTTGTTTAAATTTGAAAGATTATGTTTCTTTAGTGTTGGTTGATTGGAAAGTTGTATTCTTTATGGCCTTTTCGGCCTCTATGCATTTGCCTAATCGATTGCTTTTTATCTATATGTCCTTTTCTTTTGTTCTGAACTTTTGGTGCTTTTGATTTCTGATGTTATCTTGTTGTATTCATTGACGTCGAATTCCACTGGCTGACTCATTTTTGCTCAAATAGTCGGTTCACCATTTCAAATCCCTGTCTTCTTCGGTATCATACATGTTGTCTTACACCCCAAAATTACAAGGAATGCCCACTTATTTGTTCATGGTTATATGATAGTAAGTAAAATGAAAGTCGAGTTCCTGGTTGCACGTAAAGACTTAAACTTTTCTTTTGGCAAGCAGGAGGAACTATGAATTGTGCAAGCTACGTCCCTTCGTGTTACCAACCGAGGGATCTTAATAAGTGTGAAAGTGGTTTTTCGTTGCACCCATTCGTCTTTGATGGTAAGAATGGAGAAGAACAAGGGGACAGCATTTCTTTGCTGCCGTTTAATATGAATCAGCATTCGGGTCATGACAAGGTTTTATTGAGCCAGATAATGCAGAAGCATGAAGCTACATTTAGATATCAGGTATGCATACCGTCAGGATTTAATCCTCATCTTTTTTGAACTGGTGACTGTGCTATCTATTGAAATCATTAATGGCCTTCATTTTGTTCATTTAACCTGTATTTTTATTTGACTTTTTTTCATTCCACGCATCTTTTTGACAGGCTCGATACATGGCCTGAATGTCATCTCTATAGAATAGCTTTTTTTAGTTTATCTTTTTTCTTGTTCTTACAGCTCCAGGAACTGCACAGATTGTACAGAAGACAAAGGGAGTTAATGGATGAAATCAAGTTGAGAGAAATGTTTTCTCAACATATACAATTCCCCACATCACAATCAAATAACTGTTTGTCTCAAACCCGGTCTGAGGTTTCTCAAACATCGCGTACAACTAGCTGGATCCTTGGAGATCGATTAGATAATAAGCTGTCTGTACTGAGCACAGATAATCTTCGAGGTCCTTCAGATTTTGTTGCGGAGAATTTTCAAGAACCAACAACTGCACATCCTGGTTTACTGCTGACAAGAAACTGTTATAATAGAGTCCAAGCTCCTCCATTCACAAGTAAAGGACATGAAATGAGAATTCTGAATCTTCGATTTCCAGATTCTGTGTACCATGATGCAGAAGAGAGGGAGCGGTTTGACGAGGTAAATGCTTCTAAAGATCCTAAAAGGGATTCAGAATTTGCTCGTTTTAAGACTGGAGATTCTACTTCTTTTGATGCAAGATGCCAGAATAAAATTTTTTTGATCGACTTAAATGAACCCATACAACTTGAATCCGTGGCTTCAAGTTCCACAAGTCCTTTGGAACCTTTTCCGTGCTACTTCGAGTTTTCACACCATGATCCTCGTGCTTCTGGAGAGGTAGAAACAGGATCTGTTGTTCCTAAACACTGCGGACATGATAGCTATGGTAGGGACTCTGTTGATAGAAATACATCTGTCGGTATCGATTTGAACTCTATGCCACTCAGTTGTTCATCAGAGACTGTAATTACTCAAGTAGACCTTCTGAATTCGAATCAGGAATACAAAATTGAAGATCCGAAAGAACATTTGCTTTCCTTCGTAGAAAAACCAGATTATAATAGTGGGGTTCCTTGCTCTTTCAAAAGCAAAACATCACAAGCTTCTAGTGTCGACAAAGCAGTAATTTTGAGTACTAGTAGCTCTATTCATCATCATGAAGTGTGTGAACAAAAGCGTGTCAAAATCGACCTTGAAACAAGGATCGGTGAAAAGCCAATGGAATTTGAAACTCATATAGACTTAAATGTTTGTGTAATCTCCAATGAGACATTTCCATCTCTGTCAAGTAACAATGTTGGGACTAAATCTGCTGCAGAGGCAGACTTGGAGGCTCCTGTGAGTCCAGAGAACAAGGAGGGTTTTCCGCCGAGAGGAAAATCCAAGGATATGCCACTCAGTACTCCTAGTCGTTTATCTGAACGAGGAGAATCAGACCCTGATGGGATTGCTGCAGAGACTTTACTCTTACTATCCTCAGCTATGATGCAGGACTTTAACTTGAGTAACTCTCTGTATTGGCTTGCTGAAATAGCTACTGCGACTGGTAATGCCGAGGACCAAGAAAACAAGGTTATGGAACTGCAAAATGGCTCAACCAACAAGGATGGATTCAAGCATTTGTCAGATGGGATTGGTGAGTTTAAGGATACTACACTTTGGCCATCTCAGAAGAAGGTCCAAAATCTCTCTCGCGATGTTAATGAAGAGAAAGAAAGAGTTACTTTGTCATGTAGACCTGTGAGGGGCCGTGCAACTAAAGACCATAACACGGTTAAACCATTCCAGAGAACATGTTCATCGACGAGAAACTTAGTAAAGAACTCGAGCGAAAGATCCAAAACCCACTCCAGATCATGTCCTTCAAATGCCAAGAAACCAATGGCCTCCATTATGAAAGAACCGGCGACTCGCAGTAAAGTGGGATTTCTGCAGAGTTGGGGAAAGATGAAGAAACGGCAAGGTGGTCCTAGACGTCGCGCTAGTAAGTTTATTACCATCAGCTGAGTTGGTCCTAGAGGTATGAAGTGTAGTTTTGTTTCTTTATAGGTGATATGATAAACATCATTTATGTTACTGATTAAACTATTGGCCTTAGAGGCATGAGCAGCTTTGTATATATGAAATTTGTTGTTGTTTAATGAACCATGTTTGATGGTAGACAATTTTTGTCAGATTCTTTGAAGTTTGTTTCTTTTTGGAAACATGAAATGAAAATATTTGTCAATTAACCTTGGAATTATGGGACGAGACGATGAAACATCTATGATATAAAGATGATAAATTAATCTATATATTTAGATAACATAATGATTTAATATTTATAAATCTAATCTTTTGTTGAAGTTAAAGTCGAATAGTGGACGAAACAAATATGTACGATCCATTGAAGTCTTATATATATATAGTTCACAAATGATTAGGAGGTTAAGACAGACTATTATTGTCATTGTTGTTATTATTTGTATTTGTTCCAAGTTTCGTCATAAAATTCCTCGTGATTTAGTTTTCCATTCATTCTTAAGATATTATAACATGAAAAGATGCTAATACAAAAACTGATGGAGATTTTTCAGTTTATGCACAAACTAGTTACTGTCATGAATCTGGTTGCTTCTATATCTATGTTGTAAGATGCTCGAAGTGTGACAGCGTCATAATCAAAGTGTCCATAAATGCGAGTTTAGTACGAGATTAAACATAAAAAATTATTATAATTTTAATCCTATAAATGAGCAAAAAAAATAAATAAATGTATAAATTTATAATTTTTTTAATCATCGTGACTCGAGAGCAACTATTATTAAAAAAAAAAATCCCCTTGTCTTCAAGGTTTTTTTGTTTAAAAAATTATATTATCGAATATTTAATATTTAAAACTAAAAAACAATTGACTTAAAATTGAAAATAAATAATAAAGTAACCTTAAAATTTCAAGCAAAAAACTTCCGAGTCGTCGTACTTTTTCGCACTACAAATGTTATCATCCTAAAGTTGACGGTTTATTTTTCCCATTTTGCCCGAAAAAAAACCTTTTCTTCACACTTCATGTTTAATCCACTTTTTCACATTTTTTTGAACATAAACTTCGTGTTCAATTTCCTTTAATAGAAATTTACAGATACAACATTAGGGAGATCCTTAATTTTATTCAAATAAAATGAGCTAAAACTCTTTTAAAATCTCATCAAATGATATATATACATTGGTTGAGTGACACTACACTAATTGCTATACACTGTTGAATTAACCACATGGGTTCTTAAAACATTGTTAGAATCATGAAATATACACAAGACTCGAATGAAGTTACACAAAATATCCACGTGATTTTTATGATTCAAAGGTATCCGAAAGATGCTCGGCATAGCATACTATAAACACATGATCTAGTCCCAATCGGTATCGAAAAAACCCGCATCTTTCATCTCCGAGTAGTATGCGCTATCCAAAAGCCAATCTTCCTCCTGGAAATAAGTTAGTTTGTTTTTAATATAATTTGCATATATCGAACCATGCTACCCTATTGATCAGACAGAGTACAAGTTACCTGGAAGAAGTCTGCAAGAAAAGTGGCGTAAAGAAAAGGAAGATAGAGGGAATGGCGACAGATTACTATTATATTGTACAACCTGAAAGAAGAGATGTGATTTCATAAACAGAACGGAGAGACGGATAAAAGGATGTGAAGACAGACGTCTATCTGTCAAGGAGTAATGGTTTTGAGCACGATACGTACCAAAGTCCAAAGCCAAAACCAATTCCACTGAGTCCATTTGCAAACAATCCTACAACATTTGTTATGAACATGACAACCACGTAGTTGTAGAATGATGGCCTTGCTGTGTTTTGTCCCCATTATTTTTTAAACGGAATAGGCTAAAAGGTTAGTCCGAGGAAAGATACAAAATTATGGGAAATAACTCGATCTTGAAGAAGTTGTTTCGACTCACGTGGCAATCTATCTTTCCACTTGGAATAGTGCACAAAGAGTATGTAGGTATATACTGCTGTAAGCATCAAAGTGTGAACAAACAGAACACTCCATTTCCCCCAATGTGAAGCATCAGCACTAATGAAAAGTGGAACCTCAAATCCAAAGACAACTATTGCCTGCCCATTGACAAATGATCACAAATCGTTGGGGGAAGTAATGAGCAGAAAGCAATTCAAAATAAATATTTCAAGTTCACAACATAACAAGATAAAATGTGGAATGATTTTTTGCTGAAGCAGACTCAATAATCTATCAGGAAAATGTTATTTCCATATTTCTGCTCAACGCCAGTTCAAGTTTTCCAAACATTCTGCATTCTTTTCATATTTTCTCCTCAGGATAAAAATGAAACCTGCAAACTTTAGGTTCAGGTGAAAGCTTAAGACATCAAAGAGCAGAGAAAACCGATATCTGATGTCTCCAACATGATAGACATGTGGATGTTTGATGTTTCTGGCATTTCATTTCACAAATGGATAGATATAACTTTCCTAGGCATGAATCTGACGACATTTTCAGTGCTATTCAGTATATTGCCTACAAGATGTCAACATCAGGAATTTGTTGAATTTCCTTTGATGAGGAATTTTATGTGATCATTTTTAAGGTATGTTATCAGATGTGTTGATTTTTCAAGGGAAATTCGTATTGCAAAATTTTTGCAAGTATTCTAATAGTTCCACGGATTTCTTGTCACCACACATATGATCCCTTCTGAATGGGTTTCAATTAGAGGCAACTAGAAGCCAAACATTAGCTCGATAATTCATTGGTAAGGAAAAAAAGGAGATATTATTCAAAATTAAAAGGTTGATCCGCTAGTTGCAGGAGTTGCTTCAGTTTCATGAAAGCAATAAATTCCAATATATTTGGAAATTCGTCACATGTCATATACTGTAGGGTTATTTATAACCAAAATCTAAATAATTATAGTTGTAAATTTAACGAGTCTGGTGTCTAAAAAAAAAAAGAAAAAAGAAATGCAAAAGAAGAGTAGATGGTGCATATGCAAATGTGACAACAATGATCCAGAATAGAATGGTTCTGACAGATTAATAACGTTGACAAAATTAACATTCTGGGAAAAATTAATGAGCTGAGATGGAAGGTGGCAATGAAATGAGATTTGAACTTTAAGCTTTTAACTTCCAGGAAGAACGCTCACAGCCAAAGTAAAACTAGAGGATCCTTTGATAAACTTGGAATATGATTTTGTTAGGATGGGTTTCAAATCTTAATCATGGGTCCAACGCTAGCAATAATATAGTGGAATGTGAAAGGTCATTACACACGAGCTCAAAAACAGGAATTTTAGTTTCAATATTGCTCCTCCATTAGAAAAATAATACAATTTTCAGAACCTAACTGGCAGAAGTAAAAAATACAATTTCCACAGGGTTTTATGGTGTAATAAAGAATTTTTTCTTCTACTCTCACTTTATCTATATACGTATATGTACAAAAAATGGAATTTCTAACAAGAGAACTATATTAAGCGCCTTAATGCAATCAAATCCATAAGAAATCATGGTCACTACCAGAAGGTCGTTTTGGCTAGAAGTATTTTGTGGCAATAAATCCTTTAAAATTGTCTGAGTCATGTACCAATCAATAGATTTCCTTAACTTCTAGATCAAGCTTTTTTCAATCAAAACAATGAATTTGGTTATTGGAGACACATGAAAACTGAAATCCATGATTCTAAATTTATCACTCAAAAATGCCTCAATCCAAAAGACATCTAACAGAATTTTCAAAATTTTGAATTACAATATAAAAAGGAACAAAAATAAATTGAGCCAAGACAGGTAAGCTAGTATAAATACATTGCAGAAATGTGCATGAATTGAACTCATTCCAAAAGCTTGAATCAAGGATAATAAGGGAAAAAACTATGTTAACAAGCAGTGAGCTAGGAAACTGGAGAACGTATATATCTATTTAACAAGTTAGTTGGCATATCAATAAGACAGATGTTACCTGAATAAGTATATCAACTGCAACAATTGAACCTGAAACCATGAAAGTGTGTGCTAGTGCCTCCAATCCACTAGAATAATTTTCCTGTAGAAGAAAAGGGAGTAGGCTAATTTCTAAAGATAGCATTCCACATTCTGTGAACAAGGATAACAGGTTCCAAGCAACTGTCTTCCCAGGGGCACACTGCCATGCCTGTTTCATCACATAAGTCAATACCATAAAAACTAGAGAGTTGGAGTCTATAATCCATCAAAAACTTCATTTAGCAGTTGTACAAACAATCTTTCCTTGGGAATAAGTATAATTTCATCAAAGGCAAGTTTTGTTTTATATATATATAGGAATGAAGTTATTTTCTATCAAAAAACTGAAACTTGGCCAGGAACGTAACTTCAAAAGTAAAGCTTTGTGCAGTAATTAATGGCTTAAACTAAATCCACCGAAATACAGAACTAAGTGCCCGAGCCAAGCATAAAGCAGCTAAAGCATGAGAGTGCCCTAGAGCCTGAGCGCTTTATCAGCGTAAAGACAAATATTATTAATATCTAATGCTATTAAAATCACATAAAAATGGCACCACCTTTTGGTACATATTTCACAAGAGTGTTGTCCCACACGCCAAAGCTATTTCGTCCGCCATGCCAAATTGCCAAGCACAGACATAAACCATTATTCTAAAATCACTTCCAGCCATAACTGTAGAGTATTCATGAACGACAACTACCATTCACTCCAAAAACTAGGAGAATAGGATACGTAGTAAAATGACAAACTTTGTACCGGTGGAATTCAATGTCGCGAGAAATGAAGCTACAGGAAGGATTGTCAAAATATGCAAATTAGATTACGCAAACTAGATACACGAAAATAATCACACAAGCACTGCCTCAAAAGTAGGGAAACATTTAAGTGACAGCTGTTTTTTCCACCGTATACAAACCAGAAATATTGATTTATACCAAGTAAAAGAAGCAAAATTAAAAAATCGAAAATCTACCTGAAGAATAGACCACGCCAAATTGAGAACAGCTGCGAACCAAAGGAGCGCGTAGAACGCAATCATAACATAAGACTTCCGGTGCCTGAGCTTCTTCACACTGCGATTCGCCTGAAACCCAAGGTACAGCACCAACAAAGCGGACGGTACGACCAGAGATGCATGGCGCCAGAAGCCGCCGCAACCGGAGCTGTAGAATCTGGAATCCGCCGCAATTTGGATTGCAAATGGAGGATCGGTGGCATTTTGCGAGGATAAAGTGGAATTAGGGTTCGACATTCAACTCATCCAATTATAATCTGAATTTCTTTATAGGAGAATTAGGTTAAAAATGGCAGCTTTGATCGAACTTCTGGTCAAGGCTTTATAATTAAAACCTGATAAACTTCGCTTCTCTTGATCTTAATATTGTCGGGGTTCTTTTATTATTTTTCATTATATATATATATATATATATAAAATAATGTTATATTTCATTTTATTATCTTAGAAACCCCTTTTTTATTATTTTTTATTTTTTTCAAAAATAAAATTTTATTTTTATTATTATTTTTTTTGAAACATAAAAAAATTCTATTAATCAAGCAAATCTTGTTGTAACTCATTACAAAAAATATCAGAAACTTTTTTTTATAAAAAAAAAATCAGAGACTTGAGCCCCTTTCAAAGCCATTTTGGTAAGTTTTGACGACAGTGACTAAAGTATATATTTATCATTTAACTTTGGTAGTTATTTAAAATTTTATATATTTATATTAAAAAAAATAAAAATAGGTGAAAAATAAAAAGGAAAAAAAAATGACTTGCATTTTGAAAACAACATTCTATCATATTATTAATAATTGCACCCATTTTTTCTATATCGAAGGAAACTACAATCAATTTGGTTTATGTCATATTGACCAAACACGCATAGCGTGTGCATCTTTTGCTAGTATATATTTGATATTACCCCCTTTTTTTTTCTTTTTTTTAAAGATCGTAACTGCTTAAATCACATTGTGAGAGATACAATAGGGTTAATTTATAATCAACAATTAGTATCGAATTGCACGCGTTGTGTGTTTAAACAGTACATTTTACATACACATTTGCGTTCATAAACAATTCGTTTTTTTATTAGAATTGTAGATAAAAATATTAAATCATTGTAAAAAAAAATTAAAAACAAAGAGGTCACACCAATATACCAATTTGATGTGACCTCACACTTAGACCCCGTTTGGTTTCAAAAGCCAGACCAAAACCCCTACCAATATTAATAAGTGTTTTTTTTTTAAATGTCTACCAAATTTAAATGGGGCCTTAATATAACAGAGTTACAGAAGAGCTTTCTAAAACAGTAAATTTTCATGATTATGCTACAGCTCAATTTTAGTATAATAAATCTAATATTATTACTGTCAAAAATAATATAAATCTAACAGTTTAGTTTTCAAGGAGTTAATGTTTCGATCTAAACCAATCAAAGTTATTATACAATTTTATTTTATGCTTGTACATTATGATAAAATGTAATGGGTTTTTATTATTTAAATTTTGTTTAAAAAAAACCTAATAGTAATGATAAAAATAACAAGAATATATCATATGAAATAAAAGTAAACGGTAAATTACCAAAATTGTTGTCAAACAATATCGCACATCAAAGTTAAATGTTGTTCGATAATCTGCATAAAACTTTAATAAATTAATTTTAATCTTTCGGGAACACTCTCTAAGTCGAACTCATTATTTAAACCAAAGTTGAACCAAAGTTCTAATTCAAAACAAATTCAAAGTAAAAAATTTTAATTATTCAAATCAATCTTGAGTTCGAATATACATAAGTCGAGCATTACATTTTTTGCATTTTTTTAATTATTCGGTTTGTTGTTTATACAACAATTAGCTATAAAACATTACGAGAAATGGCGAAGGTATGCAGACAATAACTTTTGCTTTATTTCACGTCACATTTGTTGAGAAACATACAAAAGCATTCAGAGAAACTACACTTTTGAGGCAAAAACTCCTTTGCCGACACCCAAAAATATACTCAAAACTTCACAAGAACATCTCAGACTTCCTATTATTCACTCATCCATTTCATCGTCATCAAGTATTTCTTCGATCTTGATTCTCTTTACTGCTTGAAGAGTATCCGACTGTGTACCGTTCGATAGATGAATCAATATATCAGATTTCTCCCCGGTGTCAGCGTTCACGAGCCCCCCATTCATCTCAACAGTGTACACCAATTCTTTCCCATCAACAGATGCATCAATATACACAGTCGAATTTTCATCGATCTCCTCACGTAGAAGCATTTTCGACAACTGAGTTACTACCTTTTTCTCCAGCCACCTTCTTATAGGTCTTGCACCATAAACCTGAAAGCAAGAAATAAGTACGATCAGAATCGGTCTAATACTTCATGACTTATGATGGCGGATCTGAATGTGGAAGACTGGAAGTGAAAGTTGTACTTACGGGATCATAGCTTTCAGCTAATATGACATCTAATGCTGATTCAGTCACGCCCATCGCAATGCCTCTCTCAGCTAGGCGACTTGCAACATCTTTCAATTGTAGACGGCACACTTTCCTCAGTTGTTCATGAGAAAGAGGATCGAATACCACAATTTCGTCCAGTCGGTTGAGTAACTCGGGTTTGAAGTGTTTTCTCACCTATAATATGGAATAAAATTTAACTGGTTAGCTATCTGGCAATTAAGTGTATAAATTTTTTCCTCAAGAACCATGAAATGCAAGAATGTTCATTACCTCTTGCATCACCATGTCACGAGCCCTCTCCATCGTACACTTTCCCAATAATCCTTTCAAAAGATACTCTGCTCCAATATTAGAGGTCATAATAATGACTGTGTTCGTGAAAATCAACAGTTCGGCCTTGGCCATCAGTTAATCTCCCATCATCTAGAACTTGAAGTAACGTGTTAAATACAGTTGGATGTGCTTTCTCTACTTCATCGAAAAGAATGACACAATATGGCCGTCTCCTCACAGCTTCTGTTAGTTGCCCACCTTCTTCATGCCGACATAGCTATCAAATGACACAAACGAGAATGATAAGAAAAATTCCCTAGTGGTAAGCACAAAATGCATTGAAGGATTTTCACTTACCCTGGAGGAGCTCCAATAAGCCGTGCAACAGAGTGTTGCTCCATATACTCAGACATGTCAATTCTTACCATCAATTATCATCGTCGAAGAGTTGTTCTGCCAGAGCTTTGGCGAGCTCCGTCTTGCCAACGCCCGTTGGACCCAAGAAAAGGAAAGAGCCCGTTGGTTGTTGGGGTCTGCCAAAACCAGCTCTTGATCTCAAAACAGCCTCTGAAACAGCAGTAACAGCTTGATCTTGTCCCACAACTCGTTGGTGCAACCTCTCAGAGAGACCAATCAATCTCTCTTTATCATTCTGTCCGAGTCGCGTGACAGGTATACCTGTCCAACGTGCCACGACTTCGGCAATTTGGTCAGGGCCGACTGTCTCTGTAAGCATCCCATTCTCATTCGAACTGGATTCTAATGTTGCAATGGCAGATTCAACCTCTTGGATAGCTCCATATCTCAAGTCAGCAGCTCTAGCAAGATCGTACCTCCTTTCAGCTTCTAGCAAGGCATATTGAAGTTCGTCTCTCCTCTGTTTGAGCCTTCGAAGCTCATCGATTCTTTCTTTCTCTTTGTTGTACCTCATTTTCAATGGTTGAAGCTTATCCCTCAGGTCATCAAGCTCCTTCCTCACCTAAAAAATTGTTAAAAAATTCCAGTAAAAATGTTACAAAAAGAACCACAAAGTACAACCACAACCATACAATTACAACAGTAAATTCATACTCACTTCAACTAGACGTGCTTTGCTAGCTTTATCCTTCTCCTTCTCAAGAGCATGTAATTCGACCTCCAACTGAATTCTCTTTCTTTCCAAATTATCTATTTCTTCAGGCTGACTGTCGAGCTGAACCCTTACATTCGCACAGGCCTCATCGACAAGGTCGATCGCCTTATCAGGCAAATGTCTCCCTACGTAAAAAAAAATCAAAGAAGATCAGTAACCCAAACCATACACTGCTCACTTTGGGCATGTGACAACTGGAGTAACATACATGCAAATACACATTAGGATTTTGATATAAAGCATACTGTAATATATCGTGCTGACAGTTGAGCTGCATTGACAAGGGCTCGATTCTTGAATTTTAACACCGTGATGTCCTTCGTACTTTTCTTTCAAAACCCCTCAGTATACTGATTGTATCGATGACACTCGGCTCAGCTACATAAACCTGCTGAAAACCGTCTCTCGAATGCAGCATCCTTTTCCACATATTTCCTGTATTTCCTCCAATGTCGTGGCACCAATGCACCGCAACTGACCTCTAGCAAGCATTGGCTTGAATAGATTGGCAGCATCCATTGATCCCTCTGTTCGTCCAGCACCTAGAACTAGGTGAATTTCATCGATAAAACAAGATCACTTTCCCCTCGGCCTCTTCAACTTCCTTCAGAACAGATTTTTAACCTCTCCTCCAAATTCACCTCGATATTTTGCACCCGCAATCAATGCTCCCATGTCAATGCAATAAGCCTCACATCAGCAAGATTACTAGGAATGACCGCTAACAATTCTTTGAGCTAATCCCTCGACAACGGCTGTTTTACCAACACCAGGCTCGCCAATGAGAACGGGGTTATTTTTAGTCCTCCTCGAAAGAATTCTCACAACTCGCCGGATTTCTTCGTCTCTACCAATCACAGGGTCGAGCTTACCAGCTTGCTCGACAAGGTCACGGCCATAAGTTTTTCAATGCCTGAAATGTGGTATCCCCAGAGGCACTCTCCACCTTCCTTCCTTCCTTTCCCCGCAATTTATCGACTTCTGCTTTCATTGTAGCTGGTGCAACCCCAGCCTCCTTCAACAGTTGTTGAATCTGAGAATCCTCTATAAGACCCAGAATGAACTGGTCAACAGCCAAATGAGTGTCACCACGGGACTTTTGCAAAGATTGTGCTCTACGAATGACCTTGATCAGCGACGTACTAGCCGGTATTTCATCCGGGGGAGGTGACTGAGTCGGAACTTTTTCAAAGCTTGGTTGATGACCCTCTCCACCGATCTCGCCGCCTCATCACTACCACCGACATTGACAATGGCTTGCCGGAAAATACCATTCGAATCAGAAATCAACGCGGCAGCAAAGTGAAGAGGAGTAAACTGAGCATGGCCAGAATTCAGAGCCAACCCATAAGCGCAGCAAGGGCTTCATTAGTCTTGTGTGTAAACTTCTCAGGATTCATCTTTTATGGTCTGTGAAAACGAAATTAAACCAAAAGAACAATCAAATTCACACTCACAATTGAATGATATAGACAAACTCCACACACCAATATTATTAGAATCCTAAATACGGAGCCTGCAAGAAACCAAAGATTCTCCCACAATAATAAGCTCAAATAACAGACCGCAAAATGCACAATGCACAAATCCCACTAAAACAATGATACAAAAAAACAGAGCGAAACATACCTTTGAAATTTATGTGCTGAATTTCGATATCTGCAGAATGAGTGCGAAATCGAGCGTTCAAATCACGAATTTGTTGCGACAAATGGGAAGAACGGAGCGGTAGTTTTATCGAGCAGAGTGGAGGCGTCTGGAATATCGGAGGTTGCTCTAGAAGCTTTTGGATTTCTTCCACGAATCCACCCTTTATTGAAAAGATGATTTATTTATTTTTTTTCGCAAAATTGATATTTTTATTATTATTTGTTAAATATAAATAATAATAATAATAATAATAATAATAATAATAATAATAATAATTAGTTAAATTTAAAGGCATGCATAAATACTATTTAATTTCTTTTGTTAAAAGTAAAATTATAATTAAAATTGAAACGAAATACCAGATACATTTTTCTACGTGTCATAAAAAAAGTTTAAAATTGTTGCAATAAGCCTATACATCGAAATTTTTCGTCACAATTAATTTATAATAAAATTAATTTTGTTAATATAAAAAGTAAAAAATTAATTTCTTTTGTTAAAGTAAAATTATAATTAAAATTGAAACGAAATGCCGAAATACCAAATACATTTTTCTAGGTGCCAGATAAAAAAGTTTAAAAATTGTGCAATAAACCTGTACATCGAAATTTTTTGCCACAATAATTTATTATAAAAGTAATTTTGTTATTGTAAAAAGTAAAAAAATTCTTTGAAAATTTAATTTTGAGTAACACTCCTGCGAAACGATTTCTATGTGAGACGGGTCAAACCTACCCATATTTATAATAATAAGTAATACTTTTAGTATAAAATGTAATATTTTTAATGGATAACTCATATAAGAGATTCGTAGGAGTTTTTGTCTATAATTTTTATGTGTAGAGTGGAGAGATTTGTATCACATAATTTTTTTGTAAGATGATTTTACAATGGAACGACTAACGGGTGAGTTTTTTGTGAGACGATCTTACAAATCTTTATCATTGAGATTGATCAACTATGCCCGTCAATAAAGTAATACTTTTTAGCAAAAAAAACACTTTTATTTATCATCAAATATAAATATGTCTCATAAAATGGACCAAAAACCGTCTCGCAAAAACATTTGTGCAAAAGTTTTTGTGTGAATTTATATGTCATCGTAGCTTATCTATCGAATTATATAGTTTATAGATAGTTCACAGTCAGGACTTTGTTCCTCCAGCCCCGTTTGATTACCAGTGATGGATGTTGCTACTGATAAGGGAATGAAGGTGAAATTTTGTCGGTTCCTATACCTCTGCGAGTCATCCTCCTTACTTATATGTTCGCACGCGCTCTCATAAGCGCTATACTTTTTGATTCAGCAGCGCAGACAACGTGCTTCTTTTGGACGTCCTCTTTGAGTTGATGTTTGATGTAGGTTATGTTTGGTGGACGTTTACTGTAGGCACTTCCTTGCCCAATGTTGATGATGTTTTATTTTGGACCTCTGTTTGTCGTTTATGTTTTTGTTGCTTTGATGTTTTGATGTATATATTTTTTGTTTTTGGGGAGGTCTTGGTCTAGTCCTCATCCCCCTTTGGTGTTTGTTCTTTACTTTTGTTTATATACAGATAGAGGTCTGCCTAACCCCCATTACCCGCGATGTTTTTTATTAAAAAA